>NC_088378.1:77627500-78231785 GCF_037993035.2 Macaca fascicularis | reverse complement strand
TGACCGCCTGACCTCCCTGAGCGAAGAGCAGATCTGGCAGGTAAGGGCGCTGTGCACGGTCCTCTTCTGGCACTGAAAAGGCATGCCATGATTTTAAGTTAAAGGATTGAGGAACAATTACCACTATTTTAGCAGCTTTGGTCCTCATGGAGTTGTTTTAGAAGTCATGCTTCCTTGATGGACAAGTGATTGGAGAACACTGGCCCTTGAGGCTCAGAGCCCTCAGCGGACTCTACAGCTTAACTCAGGGAATTGCAGGGGCGATCCATGAGACCCTCAATGTGGCTTCCCAGAACCTAACATGGTCACATCTGAGTCAAGGGATTTTTTTTTTCCTGATAAAAATTGTTTCTTAAACAAAATATGACAAAAAAATGGATTGTAAAGTGATATATATGCATATTTAAGACCAGTAGAATCAGAGTAAATTTGGGCCTTTGCTGTAAACAATTCAGAAACATTTCTTTGTTGCAATAGAGAGCAGCTTGGATCTTGAATGAAATGAAGCTCTTCTTGCATAGCAGTGGAAAAATCTCCATCCTTAGCTCATTCTGCATTCATTGCTATTTTCCTAAGCCCTGCCTTTTCGCCTGACATAGCATTCTTTTCACATTGTGTCATTCCTTTGTCTAGAGGACAGGAGGATGTTTTGTGGTTTGAAGTTGATTATTCAATTTAAATCCTCTTCTGCTCATCCCCAGTGACTATTCCTTGAACAATCCACATGGCGTCTTTGGGGAATATTCAGAGAGCCCATCTTCCTCCTCCCTATCACAGCCTGTCTATCTCAGTCTCTGAAGCACTGGCTAGCCATTTTGTTACTTCTAAGGTGCCATGCCTCCAAGATTTCACGATCATTTGAAAAATAATTATATACAGACTACTAGGGAAAATTTAAAGTCTTCTATTAGCTGATTAAACAGTGAATCCCTGGTATCTTATCAAGTGATATTTAGAGAGTATTTTAATTCTGGCCAAAATAGTCATATAGGTAGCTATTAATTATTCAGTAGCTAACTCTACTCACTGATTTTTTTCCTGATACCTTTCTGCCTTATTTCATTATTCGTGTTATTTTAATCGGTAACTTCCCTCTTCATTATTGCTTCCACCAGAGGGAATTAAAGAGCTGCAGTGTCCTGAAGGCTTCTGGGTCCCAGGCTCTTTGCAAACTTATTGACAGCAGGCCTGAAAGAATGGCTATTATCACTGCATGTACCAGATGAACAAAATGAGCCTTCTGTGCCTTACTCAGAGTCACAGAGCAGAGCCAGCCTTCAAATTTAAGTCTGCTAACACCAGACCCCATGTCTTCACTATTGCACACTGTCTTGATAAAGAAAATATAAGGACCAAAAAGACACTAAAGAATAAATTTTCGTGACTCCTTGGGTATTTTTGGTAATGTTTGTTCAGGCAGAGGTTGAATAGGTTGGCGAGGATCTGTTTTTGGTAGAAATTTCAATTATCTGTGGCTCTCTCTTACAAACACAAATCAGCAGAATTTACTTTGGTCAGTTCAAAGTGGGAAGTAGCCAAATTTTCTTCACTTCCCAAGGGAAAAAGAAATATTTGGAATGAATCCTGCATTTAATTTTTTCTAACTGAATTGACGTCTGAGGCTAACCATCCTTGTGGCTTCTATCTCTTTTTGTGGTGCAGTTAAATGCACTGCCAGAGATGGACATGGTAATGTGCAGATGGCTGAGTGTCAAGAAAATTCCATACTGTCCACTTAAGAGTTATCATAATTGCCTCTCTAAAGGTTACTAATATTATAATGTAGAATTTTAAAAGCTGGTTTCTGCTGCAGACAATAATTTTTTTAATACCTGGTCCTCAAGAAAGAATTAAAAGACTCACATAAATATTATCAATTTAGGCATTAAGCAGGCAATAAGAAACTGTTTTTGCTTTATCTTAGTAAATAAGTATTTCCCTCATATTCAACCCCATAGAGAAAAATCAAATCAGACCAGCTATTTTGCCTCAAGTGTAGTTAAGTTCATCATTTTTGCTGAGGTTATACTAGTAATGCAATATACCATGGAAGAATCTAATATTCAGCCCAGGGTAGAGATTGGGTATGCCAGAGGATTAGTGTCAGGGTGCTTTATAGAAGTGAAACTTGATGGACAGGCTGGAGACAGATCTACAGAATCTCATTAAATTGCTGAATTGTTCATTACGGAACGTTCTCACTGTAATAAAGTGCTCATTGACTTTAACAAATCCCCATCCCGTGTCTTAAAGAAGAAGAGTGAAGCAAAGGGTGTTGGGGAGGAGAAAGGAAATTGGCACAAGGTAGGACAGGTTATAGAAAACTGGATGGAGGGGGGCGTGCTATTTGATTAATATGTGCAACCAGTAACTTAGGTGAGAGCATGGTAAACACACACACACTTAGGCAGCTGGCTCTTCTACTATGTCCTGATAATGTAATCTGGGACCATTCCATTTTTGGTGAAAGATCTAATTTTCATTATTCACCAGACTTCATGCAGTCTGGCTCTGAAGACCTGTCATAAGAACCTTCAAATTATCCTCACTGAACCAACTCTTTTTCACTTTTTCCTGCTGTTCCTCACTCAGGCCCTTTCCTCAACAAAATGTGCTGTATGCAGACCACAGTAATCATTCTGTGGATCTGCGAATCTGTAAAATACCCCAAGATGATGCCTTGGAACTGTTCTTTTTTTTTCCGTCTGACCTTTTTAAGCTTTATTCTGAGTCTTTTCTCTCACAGAAATCTTCTTGGTCCCTTGTAGACAAATTTTTATCCCTTCCATTTCAAGTCTGAAATGACTTGATCTGTTGGTTAACTTCACTCTATATTTAGAGGTAACAGAGAGAGTTGTAGACATACATACCTTAGAATGGATAAGGACGTAGAAGTTCCCTGAAATATATATTTTTTAAAAATTTAGTTCAATTCAGCTCAACAATTTGGTTTTAAGTTTCAAGGCCAGCAATTTATCAGGTTCCAGATGAAAGACACCAAATTGGCTATTGGGTTCAAAGAAAGGAGACTAAAACCGAACAAATCAGCTGAAATGGAAATATGGGACATGAGGTCACTTGCATTTGTGACCTGGCAAATCTCTATCCATTTGATTTTGCTTTCGGATTTTAGCTCCCAATTAGAACTTCGTTTCAGTAGGGCCCTGTTAAATATCTTCTGTTAGATTTTGCATATATTTTCATACTGTTGAGCCAGCGTCTTGCCATAGGAGCTGGGGAGTGCAAGAAATGGGGAGACGTTGGTCAAAGGGCACAAAACTTTCAGTTAGAAAATAAACAAGCTCTAGGGATCTAATGTAGAGCATGGGTTCCAGGGATATGTTCATTAATTTGATTGTGGTAGTCATTTCCCAGTGTATATGCATATCAAATCATCATGTTGTACACCTTGAATCTATACAATCCTTCTCTGTCAATAAAATATTTTTAAATAAGCCAAAACATGGCAATTCTTCATTTAAAAAACTTAGAACAACACATAGAAATAATTCCATATCATTCTCATGATTGAATCTGTTTTCATTTTCATAGGAAGTGCTGAGTAATCTCTGTTTTCTTTTCAGGAACATGCATTTCCTGCATTTTCTGCCTTTAGGTTCTCTTTCACCAGAGTGAGAGGGAGATTACTGTTTTCCATGGCAGTACAATTTATAGAAAAAGCCTGAATATAACATCAGTTCTTATATACAGTAGCATAGGGAGAAAGTATGGCTGCCCACCCATCAGAATGTACTGAGCACCTTCTAAATACCCAAAATTATGCTAGAGTGGAAGGAAGGCAGAGGACAGGTCTGCCAACTCCATTTTCCTCTCCCAGGCCTCCTCCCAAATGGAGAGAATCCTTCTGATTTTAAACCATAAGTACAGCTCTCTGAATTTTTATTTTATCTCCAAAGTAGCCGAAACAAGAAAGATATTTAAAAATGAAAGAAAACAGCTCTGGGCATGGTGGCAGGCATTGTAATCCCAGCTACTCCGGAGGCTGAGGTAGGAGAATCAGTTGAACCGAGAGGCAGAGGTTGCAGTGAGTGGAGATCGCGCCACTACACTCCAGCCGGGATGATAGAATGAGACTTCATCTCAAAAAAAAGAACAGTACTTTTCTTACTTTATTAACCTTGGGGTTGAGGACACTTCCTACTTGTATTCTGGGTCTCACTTTGCCTAGACTTAAGTAGATACTAAGACCAAAAAATTCACTGGCTATGTGAGTGACGTCAAACAAGGTGAGACCTCAGCAGGGAGGGTTGCCTTTATTCTATTAGGTTGGTGCAAAAGCAATTGCACAAACCTAAATTATGTCCTATTTTAGTGTGGCAAAGAGGACCATGTAACCTGATTTGGGGCTGGGGCAATCCTGTTCATATTTGTCCGTGATTATCCATCCCTAGAGGCAGAGGCTGTGCTGTAGTGTTTGCATTACCTACTGCCATGTTCTTTTGCACTCTATTAATAATAAACAAAAACAATAATGTAGAGTTTCCATATTAAAATGTATTGAGTGGATAATAAGACATCCTACTATTCCTACATAAGGCTGGATTTATTCTAAGAAAATTGATATAGAAAATGAGTTTGGCCTGCATTTTTCCTTATATTTTTGTTGGAAATTTGCTTCCCTAAGTCATACTGTTAATTACATATTCATTTTATATCTTGAGAGACATAAGCCACATATTGTTTAGTCAACAATCTCAAATGCAGTGGTTTGTTGACATGCTCCTCCTGGGCTTTTATGTCTACCGCAGAATCAGCCACGTTACAGTTTGAATTAATCATTTTCTTCAAAAGGAGTCCCAGAAGTGAACCCAAACAAAAAGCTACTATCCCTTTATAGTTGGAAAGTAGAGGACACTAGTGATGTACTCAGCTTTCATCTTTTATCCTTCGATGATAAATTGACCCAAATGTACCTCTGGCCAGGAAGAAGCAAGGACTTTAAATAGTACTATATGTCAAACAATACTATTAAAATACTTCCAATTTGAATATCACATCACAGTTTTGAGAATGCATCTGCATTTATTATTGCTTTGTTCTCCTGTAGTACAAAAGGGGAAACTGAGGTAACATATCTAGGAATCAAACTCATGTCTTCTAATTCTTGAGCTATGTCTACTTTGGTCTATAGCTTCTAAATTTGTAATAGAAGCTCAGAAATACTCAGGCAATGGGCACAGAGGTGCATCCAATTAATCCTATGACTTTAACAGGAATTAAGAAGGCTTGATTAGCTGGGCACAGTGGCTCATGCCTGTAATCCTAGCACTTTGCGAGGTTGAAGCAGGCTGATCGCTTGAGCCCAGAAGTTTGAGACCAGCCTGCGCAACATAGTGAGATCCCTGTCTCTATGAAAATATTAGCTAGGCATGGTGGCATGCACCTGTAGTCCCAGCTACCCAAAGGGCAGGTTCACCTGAGTCCAAGAAGTTGAGGCTGCAGTGTGCCGTGATTGCACCACTGCTCTCCAGCCTGGGCAACAGAGTGAGACCCTGTCTGGAAAAAAAAAAAAAAACAAGAAAACAAAAACAGAAAAAAGAGCATGATCATTCTAGTTCCTTTGGGTAGTGCCCATGGATTGAACAAATCATGGCCTCTGTGCCTGTCTCCATGTCTGTGTCATGTTGCTAATTCTAATTCTGTTAGATGACATATGCCTCATTCATTCTTTCATTCATTCCAAATAGTTATTGAGTGCCTGCTCTGCCCAGCCATGTCCTGTGGGATACTACTATTGCCTGCCGTATGACGGGTTCTGGACAGTCAGTAATGGGAAGGACCAACAGGGTCCTGCTGTCGTGGGCCTGACGGTGTCAGATGTGGGGCTTTCTGCTTGCTGCTGTTTCCCACCTGCCCAATTCCTTCCTAGTGAGGACTGACCTGTACCAAATAGCATAATGATTTCTTTGCCAAGTTGGGGCACCATAACGTTGAAACGATATGGGTACAATGGAGATGACATGCTTTTGACTGGATGTTTCAATACCAACCAGTGTCCTTTCACCTTTTGTTCAAGGCTTTGCTTATTGTTAACTCTCGATTGTTGTATGCACCCTCTAAACAGCTTCACAAACATTTGTCAATCCATGTGATGCAGTCCAAGCCTCAAACACATCAGGCTGTGGGTAAATATTTAATCAAAAAATTCTACAAGCTGTGTTCATGTTTTAATATATGGACCTTGGTAACTAGATATGGAATAAAATACTAAGAACTCTTATCCTCAAACAAATTATAATTTTTCATCATGTTCCTGCCCTTCTTCAATTCTCTTTCATACATGCATGTGTTGTTACTATTATTTTCCCAGATAGCTACTTTCTGGGTATTATTATTATCTGGGTTTCTTCACAATATCTCCTATTTTTTAAACTTACCATTTCTTAAACTCATGAAATTCGTACCTGTAGTCCCAACTTACAAATTTGTACCACTTCTTAATTTTCTTTCTGAAACTTCTTATAGTTTCTCCCAACTACGTATAGTTTTTTTCTACAAATGTGATGAGGGTATCTCCGTTTCCTTCTTCTTAGATGTTAGTGAAGAGAATAAACAGTGGCTCCTTTGCGTCCCAAATAATGTTATGCCCAGAGGATGTTTTATCCTTTGAGGGGCCCCCAGCTGGACATGGAGTAACGCTGCTATTTCAGAGATTGGTTCTCCTAGTTGCCAGAGCATATATTTAGTCTTTCCTCCTGATCTACATGCGGCTAACTCCTCTGTGAGGGTGCATCCTCCAGTAACTTGACTCGTGGCTTTGCTGCTGTTTGTCTGGGGTGTGTGCCTTTGCGAGACGCATGACATGTTCATTTCAGAGCGGCTTTGCTCCAGCTAATCCTCAGTGCTAGAGCTGTGCATTGCTGAGTAGCTGTGAGGGGCAGTGATTATCAGAAATTACAGGAGACCCAACTTGTGTTCATGTGCTGCTGTTCTCATGAGTTAATAGTTTTTTTTTTTCTTTCCTTTTTTTTTTTAAAGAATAAGCACAACAGAACAAGGTGATTTATGAGATATGACATATTTATGTTCTCTGCTTCTAATTTTCATTGTGATTCATGTTGTTTCCAGACTGATATTTTTGTTGTTGCTGCTGTGAGAAGGAAAGAGATGACTGGAGAATATTACTTATGCATTGGTGGCCTGCAGTAATATTGCTGCTACCTGGGTTATCAGGGATTTAAAAGTAAAACCCAACTATAAGCCATATACAAGGTAGAAACCCTGAGGCTAGCATAGAAGTCCATCAATAATAATACCAACAATAATAATTCTTTACAAGCCTAGAGAGCTTTATATTTTTAAAGCATTTCACACACATAATTTCTCATGAGTCTCTCATCAGCCTTGTTAAGGTTGATAAGGCAAGTATGATCCAAATTTTAACTAGTGAGAAAACTAAAGCCTCTGGAAGTTCAATAGTTGACTCACTTCACAGTATAGATTTCAATGGAGCTCTCACTGTAATTTCTTGAAATATACCAACTCTTTAAGAAAACAGAACCTGAAAGTGCCTTATACATCTCATAAGTCAAAGGTTTTTATATATTACTCTATAATGAGTGAACCAGAAGTAGACATTTCCTAATAAATTACCAGTTTTCATTTTCACCTGTTGTGAGACTTTGTGGGAAGTTGCAAAAATGTCTCCAATAAAGTAGCACAGGAAAGTGTTGCTGAGGGTCTTTTTTGATCAGAGCCCAGAAACTCGGGCTCTGGATGGTTTGATAAGGAAGAATGCATAGAGATTTCTGGCAGAGGGAGGGAACCATCTTTTATTCCTTCAAAGGACACGATGGTGTAGTATAAAGCAGGAAATGAAAGACGATAAGGGAGGATCTCTTTAAAATCTGACCAAGAGACATAAATTAGAGTAAAAAAGAACCTGGAGTGGCATAATTTCTGCTGCAGTGACACAGACCATGTGGGAAAAAGTCTGTAGGCTGTTTTCCCTATTTGAGACCAGAGATTGGAAGGAACAAATGGAAATGACTGATCATTCCATCTTCATTTTATGCCCAATATATTGAAATTTTAGAAATGTATGCAACAGAAATTGACAGCGGGGTGATGGTTTAGATATGGGGCTTAAGAGAAAAGGTGAAAGATATAAATTTCTTGAAATTGATACATGTTAGTCTCTTTCCAACACAAATGATCCTGTGAATCCGTTTTCTTCAGTGTTAGGCCACAGTCATGCTGATTGGCTGTGTCAGACCATAGACATTTGCTGTTCTGGGAGTTCTAAAGGAGAGGATGTAAATTTACTTATAAAGTGACCCAGAGGCTCTAGAATTATTTACATTCTAAAGAGATGTAAGGAGAAGCCTCAACATTTATTGTTGAATACTGACTTCCTTAGAAGTGCTTCTCCCACCGTTGCGTCCAAAACTTCTGCTACAAGGAAAAATAACACCCAGACTCAACACACCTGGAGGAGACAAGTGGCCATTCTGAGATCATAATCAGGAGAAGAATTCATACATCATTCTTGGGCTTTTCTTACGCTCATAATACAGAGTTATGCATTCGCCATGGTGAGGATCCACCCCTTCGTCTGACCACCTCCTCCTTGTTACGTGCGGTGGCATGTTGATGAACTACAAACCTATTTTGATATTCTGGTAGAGAAAGCATAACCAGGAAGACAAATTCAGGGGAAAAAAAGTCAATGAATGATTCTAAAGTTATGTATCAAAGATTTTGTGCATTGTTCTCCTTTGTCTATAGGAAGAGTTACAAGTCAGTATTGGTAAGTGGCACGGTATTACTTATGCTTCAAGAACAGGAGCTAAAAAGACCCCGCACACCAGAGGCTGAGTGCACATATCTTCTTTGTGTGTGTTCTTGTTGATGAGGAATGCCCACATGCTACCTTCTCTGGCCACACAAGGAAATCAGGTAATTAAAGGAGTGATGGATGGTGTGCTAAAGTTTAAACGTTTTAGGAGGACCTATCTTATTAACAGTTTAAAACAAGTGAGCATAATATCATTAATTTTGATTAATTCATTTGCTCTTAATATAGCTTTTAATTTGTAATTCTATGTGAATTACAATGTAATTTGGCATTAATTATACTAAATTGACTATAAGTCAGCCAATCACAATGGAAAATTACTCACAGCTGAAACTAAAACTAAACCTCTCCATCCAGAAAGGACGACGCTTAGTTAAGTGGCAAATACACTTTAGGCATCTCTCTCTTTGGCAGTGAGAATGACATTGGACCTGCTGAGGACTGTAATCAATTCCTTATTCTGCCCACTGCTAGGACTACGTACTCTTTGGAGTGAAGCCCCATATCAATCCAATAAAGTGTAAATAATAAAGTAAACAAAGGGGTTGACTTATCAGGTTTGCCAGGTACCCTGAAGAATCTTTTTGCTCCTCTCATCTCATGTAAGTTTTAGGCAATGTAGAGGGGCTGTGTAGTGCTTTAGAATGATTAATTCCACACCCCTTGGATTCTGGGAGTTAGAATAGGCACTTACCCAAATTGGCCTGCTTCTCGTCTTCATGCTCTGTGAAACAGCCAGGAAATCCTGTTTTCAACCCCATGTGTAGTCAGTATCCTGAAGCCACTCCTATTTGACCTATACACAAACTGCCTTCTGGGCAGAAGGAAGTCATGCCTTAAAAAGCCAGCACCACACTGAGAGAACTAAACCCTCAGGAGATGATGGAGCATGTGTCACTCATTGATAAAGCTTGTGGAAGGTGCCCGGGAGCACACAAAAAGTAAAGTGATCCGCTGAGGAATGCAGCACTGAGAAAGTGTGTGAGAGTGAGGATGGATTTGGAAAATACATGTGTTTGAACTACCTCCCAGATAGCTTTCTTTGACAACTGTCGTCTGAAAAACAAAACAAAAACTCTGAGATTTTGCAGAAAGTCATATGCAGGGTTTGGCAATATTCTGCTTGAAGTTCATTTACATATAGGTAGAACTACATGAATTTTGTACATTCTGGATACATTCATGGTGAGCAATTGGCTCATAAAATGAGACCTGGTTCAGAGGCAACAAATTTTGCTAAATATTGCATGGAAAATTCAAGGCTGTTATTTTATAAGTCTTCTTTTTACCTTGTTAGTTATATATCCCATCTCATCATTCTCACACCCAATCTAGCTAACAAAATGGCCTAAGTTTTATATAAAAATTTTGAGTAAAGAGGTTAAAAACTACCCTGGATTCTGAGCCGACAGCCGTCCTGTCCTCTATCACTTACACATATGCAGGTGGGATTCACACAGTACACCCACTTGCAGGTAGACACACGCATATATATTAGATGCATATTAATCTTTGCAGCTAAAAGACTTTCCTTTGTTTTGCAGCACTGACCTAAATCATAATACTCCCATGATTGTCTCGTTGGTCTCAGCATTAAAGGAAATAGAAAGTAGAAGCTTATTTTTACCACTCCAAGTGTATATTCCATTCATCACTAAACTTTTTAAGGATGTTAATGCCAGTAGTTTGTTAACAGAAACAGCTGTATAGATACAGCTTTATGGTGTTTCAAGTCTCTCCAAATTCTTTTTATGCTAGATTTAGTGTGGCCTATTGCAGAATTTGTTATTCCTTTTCCCCAGATATTCCTTTTGATATCCACATTGGATTTCTGGGTTCCAGTCCCTTTCCTATCACTTGTGGTTCCCACCATAGCATCAAGTTCTTAAGGAAAAACAGCTCCTGTTTAAGGCATGCCCTCTGATGGATGAGCTCTTTTGAGCTCTTAATGTTCTTACTGCTTTTAGAGAACTCTAAGGATTTTGGGGCAAAGGAACTAATACTGAAGTAAGCAGAGCAGTGAGACTGGGAGAAAACATTTACAGGATATTCCTGCCCTTGGTTTTATCGTCTCATCATTTAACAGCAGCAGAATAAATGGGTCTGCTAATGAAACAGCACTGAGAGGTTAGGTCATTGGAAGCCTTTTTAGTCATTTTGTGCTTTTCAAGAGCGAATTTGTTAGAATTATGCTGAATACCCACTTAAAGCCTCAGCTGATAACCCTACCTGTGTTTTATAACTCTGCACTGTCAGAACTCATAATAAGTCAAACATTCTTTCAGTGGTGCTCATAAGGGAGGGAAAAAAACCCCCACAAATTTAAGAGTAATTTCAGATTGTAAATGAAAAGGAGAGGCACGACTGTTCATTTGCACCAATCATGCCTTCCTTTCATCTGCTCTGATTAGGCCTGGTGCGGTTTCATCAGACTCCTCCATCACCGAGCTGTCACTCCAGCCGTCTGTTGATTGAAAACAATCAAGGCTCTGATGGCACAATTATTCTGACCCTTTAACTAGAGGCTGCTGTGATAATGAAAGGTTGATTATGATAGTTTGTGCCTCTTTCAGTTTGCCAAGAAGGTTAATTTGGGCATCAGACGGATGTTTAATGGGCGCTTGCTGGCTACACTGAGGTAAATGAGAACGTGCAGTCTTGGATATTGCACGGATATAGTTTGGCTGTCAATCATTGTCATTTGGAGTTTGTGCCTCACACTCTGGAAATCACATTTTATTTTTTCCTTGGGATTTAATTTATTCTGTGCCCTGAGGAAGTTCTTTCACTCGGTGACCTTCACAGCAGCTTTCTCTGCCTTTTTTTTTTCTTTTTTCAAATGGAGCTCAAAGGCACAACACATCTAGAAGAGCATTTTTCTTTCATTTTCACTTAAAAATGGAAACTTTAAAAATCCGTCCTTATCACTGCCTTCCAATAGAGCAAATGTTTCCATTCTGATTGTGCGGTGGGGAAGTATAAACGACAGGGATACTTTAGCCAGTTTGCTAATGCAGCAGCTCACACAGTTGTGCCCTGTTTCGCACAGTAACCAGCAAATGCAGTAAATTTAAAATGGGCACATATATGAAAGTGAAGACTCCGTTCTATCACTAGCATGTCTCACAACAGTTTGTGGAGCTCCTGCTTCCAAACACAGCATCTTACTCCTGTTACCCTCCTTCTTGGCAAACATAGGGAAGGGGTTGAGGAAGGAAGACAGATACTTGTCTGTGGAAGCACTAAGGTTATTAAAAGTTGCAAATTTCAATTTGTATAAATCCAGCACCTAATCTTGTAGCTATTTGAAGTATAGGCTAAAAAGGATACAGACATCTAATAATGCTGGTATATACAATGTGCAGCTCACATTGTATTATAATGAGCTTTGTACCTCTTTCATGCATACCCTTTAAGAAGAAAAATAGAGGAAAAGAAAAAATAAAGGAGAACCTGTATTTCTGTCTCCAAGATATGCATAGTGGTCTCAGCATATATTAGGCACCTGAGAGCTAGAATCGTTTTGCCTTTTTTTGTTTGTTGTCTTTATTTATTTATTTTTTTCCTCCAATGAACATTCAGCAGCATATTTTTACCTAGTCTGGGACATTTTTTCTCACATATCAATTGGAAAACAATTAAGTCTATAGATGTTAAAGTGACAGCATCATAATGATTATAATTTTACTTCAAGTGTTCTATTTTCACATTATTTTTTTCTTGTTTTCAAAAAACCCTATTTGGTTTTTAATAGTAAGAGAGTCATTAGGTGATCATTCAGTCTCACCTGAGAAGGCTCAAAATTGAATTAAGTCATTGAATCCAGTTGCTGTTTTAACGTAGCCCTTATTTAATCAATAGTTCTGTTTAAAATGCTTATTTAAAAAAGAAATGAGAATGGGATTGTGTATATATGGTCTCACAAGATTCCTCACTGCAGTACACCACAGATGATTATTTTTTTATCTCTATAAAATAGTAAAATAGACCTCAGGGATGCTTCTTAAAATTATTGCTTAGTTGTGTCTTGTTTTTGTTTAATCAATGGGAACTAAATAGATAATTTGTAGAGAAGTGCGTCAATCAAGTCAATCAATAGTTTTTACTACTAGAAAAGTAATGCGCGGTTTAATTTTCATATTAACTTGTGGAATATGTGACAATGAATTATTTTATTTTATAGATTCACTATGTTTTTAAAGTAATGGGACTCAAGCAAAGTCCGTTTCATCTTAAAGAAAGCATAACTCATTCTGTCAAATTGTTTCTGGTCTAAGCCTGACGGAGTTCAGAGTTTCCCCACGTGTATACTTTTTATATCAAACTCATCTCCAACACAGAGGGCCTTCTGCCCTCATACACTCGGATGACACGCCTGCCGCTGTCCTGCTCTCACGCAGACTGTCCACCCAGACTGCGCCCCTCAGCAGTGATGTTCCCGCTTAGGGCCTCTTGCCCTTCACTGCCTGCCTGTGCTGGCCGTGCTTCTGCTACCAGACTGGACCTGGTCATGGGGCCCAGTTTCTTTTTCCTCTTCAATGTGTCCTTTGCTATCTTCAGGGTTCACCTTGCTCTTCCTCCTAACCTGATAAAGAATGTCTCAGACCTGTGATTTCCCCAGATTGGACTCCTGCGTTCTTTCATTCAATATTGACGGTTCTCAGTGAGGCTGCAATACAGTCTTTCTCTCAACTATCCTACAGATTCTCTTTTGCAACAGCTAGTGCCTTCTACTCATTCCTTCCTCCTCCACAGTTCCCTCTTCTCTCACGAGTCTTCTGAGACTATCAGGCAGCTGGTTCTCCACCACAGGGCCATCTCTCTACATCTCTGATTTCTTTGCATGACTGCCATAGGCTGGGCTCTCTAGGCCACTTCTCCCACCCGAACTAAGCCCTGTCCCCCTCTCTCGGCTGCTTTGATTCCTTACATGCTTGATTTCTGTTTTGAGACCCATCTGACATTTATTGTTTGTAATGATCCTTGTGTAACCCAAATCCTTTGATATGACTACCTGGGCATTGGCCCAAATCTTCTCTGAAATTTCTATTTGGATTAAAAAAACATCTGTGATCACTGTGGTGAAGAGTGTATCTTCTTTGATAAAAATATTATTTGTATGACCAGCTTGGCCAACATGGTGAGATCCCATCTCTACTAAAAATACAAAAATTAGCAAGGCGCGGTGGTGCACACCTGTAATCCCAGCTACTCAGGCTGAGGTAGGAGAATTGCTTGAACCCAGGAGGTGGAGGTAGCAGTGCACCAAGATTGTGCCAATGTGCTCCAGCCTAGGTGACAGCGTGAGTCTCCATCTCAAAAAATACATATATATATATATATATATATATATATATATATATATATATATAATATGTGTACTGCACTCACAGGTGTTGCAAAGTAGAAATAGAGGATTCATAGTTCCCTAGTTTTTTATACTATGATGAAATGAAGTTAGAGAATGCAGCGCAAAGTATGCTCTTTAAACATCAGTAGCCAGACTGAAATTCACCTAGTACAGGTAGTCAGTGGTGCCATCACATTGTGTGTATCCTTTGCAGCTCACTGACTGTGTAGACCCTGGCTCCCCTTCCCCAGCTAGCTGGCAGTGCTCCTTGTCCTATCCCCCTGACAGTAGAGTCTGGCCCTGACAGTGTTTAGTCCTGTGCTGCAGTTTGTGGGTTCCCCCATGCCAATCTCTACGCCCCATGGCTCTAAAACATGTTTAAAGTTACCTTTGACTATTCTTTTGTTTTTGTTTGGAGGCTTCCAACATTAAATCCTTAAATGCAACTTGGGTACTTTCTGGACATCTAAACTCATAGTACCACTCGCTTGAGGGATTTGACTGTCTTTGTGTCAGTGACCTGGGGCAGCTACTTGAGCCCCTGAGGTCCATTTGGTCATAATATTAAAGATTTGATTTCAGATGGTGAGCATATTTGCCAGTGAACCTGCTCTTGTGCTCTTGGCTCATTATTCTTTTTTTCTTTTCTTTTTTTTTTTTTTTTTTTGAGACATGGTCTTGCTCTGTAGCCCAGGCTGGATGTAGTGACACAATCATGGCTTACTGAAGCCTCAAACTCCCAGGCCCAGGTGATCCCTCCACCTCAGACTCCCAAGTAGCTGCGACCATAGGCATGTGTCACTGCAGTCCAGCTTTTTTTTTTTTTTTTTTTTTTGGTAGAGACAGGGACTCCCTATTTTGCCCAGGTTAGTCTTGAACTTCTGGGCTCAGTCAGTCCTCCCACCTCGGCCTCCCAAAGTGCTGGGATTACAGGCATGAGCCACTGCATTCAGCCAAGCTCATTATTCTTGAATCAATTCATGAAGAAATATTCAAAGGCTTGATGCTCTCAGGATGCTCTAGGGCATGTTTACAAATTAAACAGTTTTTTAACCATAAAATGTATAAATGTGCCAGCAACATTTAAAACACCAATGAAATGACAACATAGAAAGATGGTTCTTGTGTGTTTCTGAAAAATCTGTCTACAAAAGGCTTAAACTTCCAGATTTGCAGGATTCCCCCCGACAATTCCAAATTTCATTAGAATATTTTACAGGAACATATCAAGACACTCAAAATCAAGAATAAGCATCGAGTTTTATGGTATTAATGGAAGTGAATGGCAAATGAGAATGTTGATATATACTGATTAGAATCTTCTTTGTCACCAAGTTTCTGACATAATGGACACTTAAGAAATTGAGAAATGTTTGTAATGGGAAACCCAAGCCAAGTAATGAAAGTGACTTATATGTTGAGTGTTGTACAAAAACAACTGGGTTTAAGTCTGTCTCTCCCTTTTCATTCATTCATTCATTCATTCATTCATTCATTCATTCATTTGGTCATGCTTCTCCAACATTGAATTTAACAAAGTCACAGAACTTAAATTACTGGATTAGAATTACTGAGTTTGTGTGAAATATGGTTAATCATAAGAGCTAGTTTATAATCTGTCGTGCTGCCATACTTTTATTATTACTTTAAATATGTGAAGTATTTAATACTATGTAGCAAATTTCTTATCAACTATAGCAATCTCTCAAAATTTACATCACTAACACACAATATTGTATTACATAAAAATGGTCTGCATGTGATGGCTTTATCAAGAATTCAAAAAGGGCTGGGCACGGTGGCTCACGCCTGTAATCCCAGCACTTTGGGAGGCCGAGGCGGGCGGATCATGAGGTCGGGAGATCGAGACCATCCTGGCTAACACTGTGAAACCCCATCTCTACTAAAAATACAAAAAAATCAGCCGGGCGTGGTGGCGGGCACGTGTAGTCCCAGCTACTCGGGAGGCTGAGGCAGGAGAATGGCATGAACCTGGGAGGTGGAGCTTGCAGTGAGCCGAGATTGCGCCACTGCACTCCAGCCTGGGAGACAGAGTGAGACTCCGTCTCAAAAAAAAAAAAAAAAAAAAGAATTCAAAAGGATAATTATATTGGGGAATACTTTCATCTCTTGGAGGCATATTGCCATCATATAAATTCTGTACATTGTCTAAATATCAGTTTACCAAGCACCTTCACATATCTTATCGCATTCAGTCTTCTGTAGAACCCTATGACACAGGTATTACCATACTTGTTTTACAGAGTATCAGTATGTTGATAAAACTGAGTATCAGTATGTTGGTTTTTCATAAATGCACAAATACATTAGGTTGCAGAAACAGATCTTTTGACACCAAGTCCTGTATTCTTTTCCTTGTGTCACATTTACCTCTATAAGCATATACCAATTCGTGACAGAAAAAAGCATCAGGATTTCCCTAGCCATTTCAGCTGACTTCACCCTGGTAATGCATCCCTATTGCATGCAGTAGCTAGGAAACAATGGGGGGAGTTGTGACCCATGTAAGGTCGCTCTAGTCCCTATTGCCAATATGATACAGAAGGGTTTTCTTTTATTGATCAAATTGGTTTTCTCTCATTTTCCAGTGTTGTTCTAACAATATAAACTGAATATCTCAGTGACCACATGCAAAGTTCCTTCAATATCTAGTAGGGCATGTTATATAAATATGCAGGAGCTATCATTTTATTTAGAAGTTTCAATCAATCCAGCATTGAGTAATGCTCTGATGCAATCCCAGCCATCAGTGACTAGATGGATGAATATTGTCTTTTGGCTCAGATACTATGATCAAACCATTGAAGGGAAGTTATAGGGTGTTATTCTATAACTGTACATGTGTTTTGCTCAAATATGAGGAGACCAAGAAGTTTCATTTTTCCTACAACATTATTGGCAAGGGTGGTGCTGTTTTTTATTGTCCTGTAGGACATTTTTGCCATTTAAAAGTTTTGTATATATTAGATAAGGAATGGGAATGGTATATATACATATAAGTTTTAGGTTTGGGGGTACACGTGAAAGTTTGTTATATAGGTACACTCATGTCATCGGGGTTTGTACAGATTATTTCATCACCCAGATATTAAGCGTAGTACCCAACAGTTATTTTTTCTGCTCCTCTCCCTCCTCCCACCCTCCACCATCATGAAGGTATATTTACCTCTGTGAGATAAATATAAATATACCATTATATATAAATAAACATATATAAATATGCCATTATATATAAATATAAATATACCACTATATTGCCTCATGGAGGGAATGGTGCATTTAAAGACAGTCCAGAGGTAAAATGTATGTGAACAATTTACTAAAACTTCAATTTATGTATAAGATCTCTTTTTTTTTTTTTTTTTCTTTTTTTAGATGGAGTCTCACTCTGTCACCCAGGCTGGAGTGCGGTGGCGCTATCTCGGCTTACTGCAAGCTCCGCCTCCCAGGTTCACGCCATTCTCCTGCCTCAGCCTCCGGAGTCGCTGGGACTATAGGTTCCCACCATCACACCTGGCTAATTTTTTGTGTTTTTAATAGAGACGGGGTTTCACGGTGTTAGCCAAGATGGTCTCGATCTCCTGACTTCGTGATCTGCCCGTCTCGGCCTCCCAAAGTGCTGGGATTACAGGCGTGAGTCACCGCGCCCGGCCATGTATAAGATCTTATTCTGGGATTCTAACCAATATTACCTTGAAGCAGTCACCTTAATAAATTTGAAATTTTTATTATTTGGCACAAATTTTATTTTATTTTTACAAGAGATGGTATTATTATTCAATTTCATAATATAATCTGATCAAAGTTGTTCCTAGGGAGAGTGACTATGATGTAACCCACTTCTCTGCGTGTGGCCCCACGTGCACGTGGACTTTCATACATGCAAACATTCACGCAGACATTTCAGCCGAGCAGAGTTTAGACAAAAAAAGTCACCTTGTTTTTCAGAAAAGGGATTTATCAAAACTATCTGTGCTACAGAAACCTGTGACTTGGATACTAGATTAATATTGGTTGCTTCTACCACCTGTAGGAAAATTAGAGAATTCTACTTTACAAGATTTTTGGTGGATCCATAGGTAACATATATCCTAGAGAAGGAGGACACTCTCTCATCAACTAATTTATTTTACAGATGAGAAGCCAAATAACGGATCCAATATCAGCCATATACTCACGTTGCCCTTTTAATATTGGCTTTTCAAAGATCAGCTTACACTGGTGGCTGAATCTCAAAGGTAAAAAGGATATCATAGGTTATTAACTTCACCTCTTATCCTATCTCGATTTTCTCTTCATCTTGATATAAAATTTACCTTTTAAACAAATCCTCTTTTGTTATTGTTATAAGATTGAGCAAAGGGACAACTCGGGTCACTTTTCGTGCACCCCCTTAAATATCTGGAACTTACAGGTGGCAGGTCTCAGGGTAGTTTTTGTTGTGAGTCTTCCAGTCCTGTGTGTTTATCCCCATTTGTGGGAAAGAGATACCTTTAGTTGCAAGGGCTTTTTGCTTTTGGAGTTCTGAAGTATGTACTTTAAAAAATATGTTTAAAGATGATTACCAGAGAACAAATCATATGTTAAAGGTGAACGTAATAACATTTACCAATCTTTCAATTTCACAGAATTTTAAAGGAACAATGAAATAATGTATTATTATCATCTGTGATAAACTGAATATTGCTTTAAAAATCTGTCAGGTTTATTTTTTCTTACAGTATATGAGCCCGGGGCCTCATCAGATTTGGTTCCATTGAAATATATTTCTTAGAAGAAAAAATAGCCTATGCGTCTTACATAAGTCTGTAGTCAGCTATAATGGTTAATGTGCAATCTCCCTTGAAAGATCTGTTTTACAAGGAAAATGTTGACACAGTTTTAATTATAGCACTCAGGTGAGCACTGTTATAATTTTTAATATTCCTCCATGGTAACATTTTCATTGTTCTGGTAAAGGAAAATGCTCTGATGCTGAGTCCCTCGTTTCTGGTGATTTTGGATTTTATGGGAAAGTTGTCTTTTTGAACTGAAACTTTTCATTCGGTCTCAAAGAAGAGAATGTAACTATAAGATCTGTCGCATTTATTTATTAGTATATACTTTTCTCTCTATGGCAGTTGTTATTCTGGTTTATTACATCATTATTTCACCTTACATGACTCACGTTACGGAGGTGAGCTTCTGTGTAGTATTGCATGGCAAATCGCGACACTTGCTCACTTGCATTAGGGAAACATCACATTTTTAAAGAAACTGTATGTAATATTAAAACAGTAACATGCTAAAGTTTTGTCTTCATTGGAATTCAAGGTGTTATAAAATGACATATAAAACAATGTACTTTAATATAGAACGATCACTGAACTCTTCCCTTTGAGAACATAAATTAGAAGATAAAGAGCATGTTTGATACTCTGTTTAGAAAGGAAAAGATTCGTTGATGCATCATCATCCATTCTATTAAAACATGCTTTCCTGGCTTCCTGCTTCTTGTTGCCCAAGAGCTCATCACCTTGCCCTGCTCTTTGATGGAGGTTCAGGAGTGAGTTTTTGACTTGCTCCTGTGCCCTTCCTTTGTCTTTTTCTTAGTTTGAAGAAGTGTGGAATTTATGCTGCCTTTTGTGCACTGAGGGGAAACTGGTGCCCTGGCATATCTCAATGGGATGACAAGACTGGTAAGGATATGGACACTTGTGCCTCACAGCGTGGGATTCTGCAAAGAGGAGGACTTAGTGTGCACCTTCAGCAGAGCTGTCTGCATCCAGATTTTACATAGGAGCACAATAATAGCTGCCCCTGGTCAAGGAGCAGAATAAAGGCTATCAGCAAAAATACTAGTCATTGCTTACTCAGCTCTTCATGATGAAGTAAAAGACAATATTTGTAGACCAAGACAAAAAAAATGCTTGTTACTTTAAGGCAATGTCATAGGGCTTTATTCTTTGTTAGCATTGCTTAAAAGATTTGATCACTCATCTGATGAGAACCTGCTTTTTAAGGGCACTTGTATTTATATGTATTTGCAAGATATAAAGACAGTTCTGCGGAAGAGTGCAATGATGTCTATTCTTGAATTTGGAATGACTTCATAATTAATGTATTTTCTGGAAATCTGAGAATAATATCTTCATTGTTTTGGCATTCCTTTGGGGTTATAGTGTATAATATATATGGATATATACAAACAGAATTCAAAACATCCACTTCTTTAAAAGGATCGGGAATTTTAGATGTCAAAATAGCAGCTTCTATCTGAGTGTGTTTCACATGAACAATAAAGGAATTAGAATCACAATATGAGGACTTGATAATGTTAGGAATATAACATTTTTTCATATAATTGATACATTTCTGAAATACATATGAGTAAATTCCATATTTTAATTGCACTAGGGCAATATTTGTAGCATTTAGGATTATATACTATTATGTTTAGGATTATATATCATATATTCTACTCTGTAGAATAGCAATCAGTAGGGATATGCTGAGAAAACTAAAGGGAAGGGATTAGGGAAGGGATTAGTTGTTCTGTATATTTTTGGGCCAACTTTAGTTAACAGGAAATAATCTAGAATTAAAATACATTTAAAAAATAGACCGGGTGCAGTGGCTCACACCTGTAATCCCAGCACTTTAGGAAGCCAAGGCAGATGGATCATTGAGGTCAAGAATTTGAGACCAGCCTGGCCAACATGGTGAAACCCCATCTCTACTAAAAATACAAAAATCAGCTGGGTGGTAGTGGCGGGTGCTTGTAATCCCAGCTACTCGGGAGGCTGAGGCAGGAGAATCGCTCGAGCCTGGGAGGCAGAGGTTTTAGTGAGCCAAGATCGCACCCCTGCACTCCAGTCTGGGCAGCAGAGTGAGACCCTGTCTCAAAAATAAATAAATAAATAAATAAATGTAAAATATATATTCTCATAAAAAGTGAAGCAATAATTCAAGATTCCAGACATGTCCTTTTCCCTCAGTATTTGTTCTGTAATTACAAACTCTTTAATTGGTATCATAAACCTATTGTCTTTATTTCTGAAGTAATCCATAAATGAGGCTCATTGAAAAATACTGCCAACCTATTTTGAAGCAAAGCATTCTTATTTTTAAAGCAGAATTTTTCTAATTTATTGAATATAGAAGTTATGTTTGGACTTAGTGCATTTGCCTGGATTTTCCCTTGAAATAATTATTGATGGAAAAATAATGACAAGTAGATATAATAAAAAATACATTGTATAGGTTAAAAACTTAGTTTCTAGTTCTAGCTTTTCTGCTAATTCATTATATGACTTGGGTTAAGTCGGTTAACTCGTCTGGATTTGATTTCCATTTGTAAAATTGAAAAGCTTGAGCCAAATGGACTCAACTTTCTTCTTGCTCAAATATTTTATAAGTTATGTGAAGGTTTAAAAGACTACAGTGCCTATTGCCTTGCCAAGAATCTCAAATAGAAGTGGCCAACACGGAACATGTGAGGGAGGAAAACAAGGGCTTATGTATCTATGTTTAGGGCACTGAATGCTGCAGTGTGGAGCCTTGAGGGCTTATAAAGGCCTTATAAGAAAGCCATAAAGATGAGATAATAAAATAGAAAACTGAAGCCTGTGATAGATAAATATGTGTGTGTGTATGTATGTGTGAATAAAGAAATTGATACTATTTGTTTAAGAGAATGTGAGAAATAGCCTAAAAACAGGATTTTCCATTTATGCAACAAATATTTATCGCAAACTGTGGGTCAGGTGCTGTTCTTAGCAAATATCTGAGGATCAGTTGGGTTGAAGTTGGATTAAACTGTACTTAATGTTCCTTTTAGGAAGGAACAGTTCTCCATTGTGGTCAGGTGAACTGGGTCAGGCAGGGTGCTTGAGAGGCCTCCTGTTGTATGTGGAAATAACGTCCACCGTGTTGCAGGTGGTTTAGGAATTGTCTTACCTAATGGCCATGTTTCCTAAACACTCTTTTGTAATGTCCTCCTAAACTGAATCTGTCGTTTCCTTTCCACTCTTGCTGGCTTGGCCACCAAAAAGGCTGCCTGCTCCATTTTCTTCCCGATTAAATCCTAGAATTTAGGGTGATAGGGATTTCAGTATGCCAGAATAAATAAGCTAGAATAGGATTCAGCTTACCCTGAGTTGTGCTTTCTCAGTGTAATGTCATTATTTTAAAAGCCACCAGTTCCAAGAATAATCTTTTTCAAGCTTAAGCACCAAAATATACCACAAAGCTAACTGTTGTCTTTGGGTTCTATGATGCCGCAATGATAAATCAGCTTTCTTCTTGCTGTAGTCTCTAAGCTCCTTAAATGGGCTCTAGGATTCCCTCCACCAGCATGGCAGTGAATAGTGTCAGATGAGGTTCACAACACAAGGTGATTTTGAAGTGGCCCATTGTTTTGAATTTTCTTTGCCATTTTAAAATTATTATTTGAATAAACAAGAGTTATCTGTGATTTCAGTGGGGTTTTTCCTTTAGATTCTTATGAATGTAAAAACCGAGCACAGTAACACTTTTACATTTATGTGTTTATTATTGCAAAGGCAAAAATGCAGAGTGTTTCTATGGCTTACTTTATGTTATCAGAATCAGCCATCGATTTATAGACTGTATAGAACCAAGGTCTCAAAAAATGCTACCTCATCTGTAATATTAAGCTAATTAAGTATCCTATATCATAACCTAAGCATTACTTCAACCTCATTGGATTTATACCTGCTTAAATTTAAAAAAACAGAGTGAATTTTCTCTGATAAGGCAGCAATTTACCTTAGTGGATGGAACAGTTAATATATACAGCTTCCTAGAGTGACTAAATTCATGACAGCCTGATAGGAGAATACTGTTATGAATGGAAATCTGTCCAAAGCCTTCCTGTTCAAAGTGTGGTACGTGGGCCAGTGGCATATGCAATGAGGAGCTTGTTGGAAGTGCAGACTCATCCTCCAGTCCACCACCTACTGAATCAGAGCCTAGATTTTGACCAGAAACCTCCGTGTAATTTGTGTACATGTTAAGTTTGTAGTTGTCGACAAGATAGTTAGTTGTAAATTAGATTCACCTTTGATCTGGAACAAATATAAACCCAACAAGTAGGGATGATGTGTATAGTCTGAAAATATTAATAAATGATAAAAGTTGAAAGTTACATGAAATCTATGAGAAGTTAGAAATGTTGGAAAGAAATAATATAAAAATATCTCAGAAAATGCAAACTAATAGTTATGCAAAAAATATTCTGTAATACATAGTATTTGGAGAAATTGAACATAGAAAACATCATGACACATGTGATGTGGGATGATGGTAGACTACAAACCAGAAATTAATCAGTAATAGATCACAGTGGTCACTGTTCTATGGCCAATTTTATTCTTTAGAGATTTTCTTAAAAGCATAGCATAGTTGAGGCTTGTGTGCTTCTCACGCAGTTAGTAATACTGTTTGCTAGAAAGATAAACCAGAGGGTGTTCAGAGATGGGCTAGAAGATTGATTATGGCATAGGAAGAACTGATTTATGAGGAGAGAAAAATAATTAAATGGGCAGCACTATGCTATAAAAAGAGCCTATGGAGACATGGATATTTATCTAATGTCTCTAGTGCTGTTTCCCGTAGTATCTATATGAAAGATGCAGAACTGTAAGGATATAAGAATGCCAAGAAATTGGTTGCAGAGCAAAGCAATATCAGCTAGAATTACTTGATTAAATTAGGAACAATAGCAAATATTATATTTCAGAAAATTTTACCTGGTGCCTAAGAAATGACCTTGAACCAGATGACTTTATCCCTGAGAACTTTTGCAAAACTGTGGGCAAAGAGTGGAAAATTATTTATCAAGTTGCTGAACAGTCTCCCCAGAAATAATTGGAACCCCATCTCTTGAAAATTCTAAGATTAGGGTAGAGAAAATCTAGGGTGCGGCATGTGGGAACTGTCTCCACTTCTGGCAGAGACCTGGTGATTGATGAGTACCATTTTTCCATGTCACTCATTTCTTTTGCAATATCTTTGATTATTGCAGATATTACCATACATAGATAATTTTTTTTGTCAGGTTGGTACCTTATTTAGTTAAAAATGCTACCTTCTATAAAAGCATCTAGAGCATATCGCTTGTCTGACCTCTACCGTGTCTGCCTCCTTGGCACCTAGCGACATTCCTTTTTCATTTCTCTCAGTCTGTCACTCATTAGAAGATGCAATTCATTATATTGCAGAAGTGAATTCACTTCCACATTCACTTGATTCAGAAAACAAAAAAGACAAGCCCCAAATGCATCTCGACTTTTGGAACCCTTTTTCAAATAGATGCAGAAACTCTGAATGTCCGAAATCATCCAGCGCCTTAGAGAGTTTAGTGATTCTTTTCACTAGGATGAAAACCCAGTTTGTGTTTGCCAAGGAGCAGTGGTCTGAGAATATGACATTTCCTTTTCCCTCCCTCAGTACACTTCCCCCCCATCCCCTAGTGAAATCTATCATATGAACAGGGAAGTCCAGAATCCTGATTCCATGGTTCAAAAAGGAAGTAAAGCACAATAAAATTGAAGCAGGATATTTTCCTTGACATCTTTGTAGGCGGGAACTGGAGCACAGGTGATGGAGCTAGCTGGCTATTTCGGCGCTGGCAGGGGCAAACTCAAAACAGGCACCTCCTGCTGTTGGTGTGGGGGTGGTTGTGGCACCTCTAAGAAGAGATGGAAATCATATTGTTCTGAATTGCTTATCTGATTGCTAGGCCAAATGCTCATTCTACTTAGTAACATTTCTGCAGTTTGTAGCAAAACCCTTAACATTATAAAATAACAGATAGGAGTCATTTCAAACCATAAAGGAAGAAAGGAAAGATACCACAGAAAAGTCTGGAGGCGGGGTTCTTAGCCAACCACCCATTAAATCTGGGACTGGGTCCAGTCCAGGGGCCTTCCAGCAACACTGAGGAGTGGCCTTGGCCCGATGCCTTCAGTTGCCCCAGGACTTTATTCTGGTCCCACATGGTGACTAAACCTCCGTGAAGGGAAATAGAGCCAACATTCCTTTCACCTGAGGGAAAGAGAGAGATGGCAGGGTTGCATCCTGTTCTCTGCAAGGGTCATAGCTCAGAGGAAAGTCTGAGGACAATAAGAAACAGATCTGCATTTTACTCACCCTTCTGATGTATCCTAGGCAGGTTCCCAGAGGAAGATCCTGGGCGGGCCCCCAGTTTCCCTGACCCCTTCATGGGCGGGAACTGGAATGTGAGTGCTGGAGCTAGCCAGCCGCTTCAGCGCCAGCAGAGGTGAACTTCACTCACTCGAACCAGCTGCACCCAACCCCTCATGGGAGGGAACATGCAGGTGAGTGGGTGCAGGACCTGGCAAGTGCTTTTGGGCACTGGCAGGAGCAAAACTCCATGCAGGCCCCACCGCAGCATTTAGTGGGGAGTGCCTGTAGCCCCCAAAGCCCTAGAAGGAGTGTTACAGTCTGCCCTCTTTTATCTTTGCCATCTGTGGGTGGCTTAAATATTAACAGCTCAGTGGAGGGTCACCCTTTTGGCACCTGAGTTCTTGTCTGGCATTCAGGAGGAATGAAGTCACACAAACAAGTTGAAGATGGTAATTGTGGGGGATTTTATTGCCAGTGAAATTGGCTCTCAGCAGAAAGGGGAGCTGGAAAGGGGATGGGGTGGGAAGGTAATCTTCCCCTGAAGTCTGGCCGTCACCCACCAGACTCCTCTCTGAAGCTATTCTGTCAAGCCATCCCTCTGAAGTCAAGCCACTTCTCTCCAACTGTAGTCTCTGACATCTAGCTGCTGCTTCTCCTCTTGATGTTCAACTGCTTCTCCCCTCTGCTGGCTGGGTCAGGGGTTTTTATGGGTACAGGATTGGGGGTGGGGTGGGTCATGGGTGGTTTTGGAAAAGTCAACATTCGAGCATAAAACAGGAATGTATGTTCTCACTTTGGGCTGCAGTGGCAGGCTTGAGGGTGGGACCCTCACTGGGACCCACCTTCTTCCCAGAATTTCCTGCCTCCTGCCCCTATCAAAATTATTTAATATTCTCTTTCTTTGCTTCATTTTTTTCTGCTAATTCCTTCAGACTCACATTCACATTGTCTGGGAAATCTACTTTAAGTGCTGCTAAGAATAATTCATATCAAATACGTTGACTGAGATGTTAGATATACTTCATTATGCTGGTGTCTGGGAAGGTTTGCCAAATGTAACTATTAAGTCACACTAATTAAAATAATTTAGGTGCTCCATAAATGAACTGTGCTTTTTTCGTTGATGATTTTTTTTTTCCCCCGAGATGGAGTCTTGCTCTGTCGCCCAGGCTGGAGTACAGTGATGCAATCTCAGCTCACTGCAATCTTCACCTCCCAGGTTCAAGCAATTCTCCTGCCTTAGCCTCCCAAGTAGCTGGAACTACAGGCATGTGCCACCACGCCTGGCTAATTTTTGTATTCTTCGTACAGACAGGGTTTCACCATGTTGGCCAGGCTAGTCTCGAACCCTTGACCTCGTGATCCGCCTGCCTCGGCCTTCCAAAGTGCTGGGATTACAGGCATGAGCTACTGTGCCTGGCCCTGATGATTTTTTTTTAATTAAAAAAAAGGAGAATTTCTGAAAACTAAAGCAGTACATTGTCATAACAAAATTAACAATAATTTTTTATTTAATAATAAATGTGTAATTTTATTTATGATTTTATTATAAATAAAATTAAACAATAATTTTTATTATTTATGACAATGTACCTTCTTTAGTTTTAAGAAATTCTCACTGCTGATATCAAAATGTTATAACTCCTTTCCTTCTTAAAAGAGATCTGAAAGGAATAAAAAGGTTAGGATTACATTCTGCTATTATGTACATAATGCAAAGATGATCTCCTCTATATTCTGTTTTTGTGAAAATGACTCTAACAAATTGCCAATATCTTACATGTGCAAATAACAACTGTCTTCAAGGTAAAAATTAATTGAGGGAAAAAAATTAATAGGTTAGAATCTTACTCTTTCTTTTATTGCTTCCTGACTGTTATACCTACTAAAGGAATGTGGGGTGGGAGGGGGAGTCTTTTTCTTTCTAAATCATTCTACTAGTGTTATATAGATTTTCTCTCAAGTACACCCTGTGGTCTCAGATGATCACATATTTTCTTACGTTACTCATATTGATACAGCACCTTGGCTTATGGGTTGACATATATTACTTGAGCTATGATGACACTGCCCACCATTGACATTTCCTGGTGGTGGGGTGTACTGAGCCTCTTATGCATGAAACATAAGGGAACAGGCTGTTTCACAACAGTATTTTCGTTCTTTGAAAATCAATTATTGTTCACCCCAAATGATATCTGAAGCCCCTGTCAGTGTTGCTTCACATTGTTTGTTACCACTACAGCAATGTCTTGAGTTCTTTTGTGTCTTTGCTGATACAGAATAAAAGTTACTCATCTGGGCATCAAAATATTCCAGTTATACTGTTTGTAAGAAAGTCTGTATTATTCCCTGCCTGGAAGAATACAGGTAACCTACCTATATGCTGTTGCTTTCTCTCTTTCTTTCTTACCTTTGTATCTCTTCTCATCTTGCTTCCCTCTGTTTCAGCTAGCTGTGAGGTGGTTGGAACACAACTGCCACTACCAGCACATGGACGAGCTCCTGCAATACATCCGCTTTGGCCTAATGGATGTGGATACTCTCCATACAGTTGCCCTATCCCACCCCCTTGTCCAAGCAAGTGAGACTGCAACAGCCCTTGTCAACGAGGCCCTGGAATACCACCAGAGCATCTATGCACAGCCCGTCTGGCAGACTCGCAGGACCAAACCACGGTTCCAGTCAGACACTCTGTATATCATTGGTGGGAAAAAGCGCGAGGTCTGCAAGGTCAAGGAACTTCGGTACTTCAATCCCGTTGATCAGGAGAATGCTCTCATAGCCGCCATTGCCAACTGGAGTGAGCTGGCTCCCATGCCTGTGGGAAGGAGCCACCATTGTGTGGCAGTCATGGGGGACTTCCTGTTTGTGGCTGGAGGGGAAGTTGAGCATGCCAGTGGCCGGACGTGTGCCGTGAGGACTGCCTGTCGCTATGACCCCCGCAGTAATTCCTGGGCAGAGATAGCACCCATGAAAAACTGCCGGGAGCATTTTGTGCTGGGTGCCATGGAGGAATACCTCTATGCAGTTGGGGGCAGAAATGAACTACGCCAGGTTCTACCTACAGTTGAGCGATATTGCCCCAAGAAGAACAAATGGACTTTTGTTCAGTCCTTTGACAGATCCCTTTCATGCCATGCTGGATATGTGGCTGATGGTCTTCTTTGGATATCAGGTAGAACACACCTCACGTTGGATTTATCAAAACACACTTTCATTGTGGTATACATTTAAAAGTCAAGCTTGAATAGTGTGGCCATGTGTAATTGAAAGATTGAAACAAGCGTGCCATTTTAGCTAATTAACATTCATTTATTGAGCACCTACTCTAGAGAGCAATGTGATTGGAAATAATGCGACTTTCTGTGACTTTCTGAGTGATTAATGGAATAAAAATTCAAGGTGGAAATTGTTGGTCCATCACAACTGTTTTTTTCTACCAGACCTTCTCCTGTCAGCTCTTGATTATTCATGGATTATATTGCACAGCTTGTGGTTTATCTAGATCCTTTGCTTTTTCTTTCACCCCTGGCTGCCTGACTAGAGCCATTTCATCAAAGACAAGGCAAGAGAAGTAAAAGCCCAGTTAATCAATTTTTCTGGGTATAGCAATAGGTATATATCCAAATAATCACTATGCTGTGCATTGAGGGAGGGGATTTAAGTTAACAAAACAAAGTTGTTGTTGTTTCAGATAGGGTCTCACTCTGTTACCCAGGCTGGAGTGCAGTGGTGCCATCTCGAATCATTGCAACCTCCACCTCTCAGGCTCAAGTGATCCTCCCACCTGAGTCTCCCAAACAGCTGGGACTACAGGAGTCCAGCACCACACCCAGCTAATTTTTGTATTTTTTGTCAAGACAGGGTTTCACTACATTGCCTGGGCTGCCCTCGAACTCTTGAGCTCAAGCAATCCACCAGTCTTGGCCTCCCAAAGTGTTGGGATTACAGGCGTGAGCCACTGCGCCCAGCCTAAAACAAAAAATTTTTTAAAAATTATCTGTGAATGGTAATTACTTGTGCCGTTCTAACCCTTCATTCCAATTTACTTTCCCATTTTTACTGATGGTACAGTTTGAGCTCTAGTTTACCTTTCATCTCTTGAAAACCTTTGATTATGGAAAGAGTAGGGAGACTAGAATAATCAACCCCATCTACCGACAACCCAGAATCCACAGTTAACTACTCCTTGCCAATCTTGTTTTCTCCACACCCACAGACCATTCACACCCCTCTGGGCTGCCTTTTGGCTTATACAGAAGGAGTCTGTGAGGCATATGGCTATCAACATCACATTATCAACCCGTGTTTTCAATCTTAGTTTTGAGAAGGGCCCCAAGTGTTCTCCTTTGAAAGGTTTTTCTATCAGGAAGAAAGCTGAATTTTCTCCCAATTGGAAGATACTCGTATTGTAACCCAAATGGAGCTTGTTGGATTTCTATGTCATCAAGCACTAAGAGGAATAGAAAGGGTCAAAAACTTAAATATTAAGAATAATCCTGATGTTTGTACTTAGAAGAAATCATTACCTTTAAGTACACCTGCAAAGGCTTCTCAGCTTTCCTCAATAATCATCTCTAGTGTTCTAACACCTGCTCTGACAAAATTCTCCCTTGCACTTCTTTAAACTAAATTCATTTGGACTTTTAGTGTTTGTTCTTCTGCTGTCCTCAATAACCAGGAAGACAGTCACAGGCTCAGCTTCTCTGAGTGGTGCCTCAGTTATTGGCAACTCACTGATTTTTATTGACAGAACCTAGCTCACATCAGAGTTTAAGTGCTCAATAAATTAATGAATGAAGACTAGGACTAAGGAAGCAGATAGATGAAAAGGATCCAACATTTACTGGCTCTATACCAGAGAAACATTAGAAACAAGTATGTATGTTAGTATATGTAGATATATTTAAAATAAAACCTCATTTATCTAATTACTGTTCCTTTTTCTTTAAATATATATGTCAGGAGTTAATAACCACCAGGACTATATTATTTTAGCTGTGCTGAAGAAATTTCAAGCTAGGCAGCAAATAAGTCTTTGCTAATAGAAGGAACAGATCTGTACTTGTCTTGGATGGCAAAACAACAATGGGTTTATGAAATCAATGCCATTTATGTTTTCTCCCATTGAGATTCCTTCCATTGACTCATTTAGTTTCACATATTATTAAAATACTGTATTCCTAAATTTTGCACTGCATTTTCTAAGTTTTGTATGAATTTCTCGTAAATATTTGAATAAATATTCCTTGTGTTTTGGCTGTAAACCTAGCTTGTAAAAGAATGCTGGGTTTTCCCTTACATAGTCTTAAAGATATCATGATTTAATACCTTCTTTAGTGAGGCCTTAAGAAAGCACAGAAGCTCCTCTTAGACTCGCTAGATCCGTTGTCCTGGTATCAAGTTGACTTCCCTTTCAATATGGGTCTACATGTTTCCTTTTCCATTTTATTAAATCTATCAACTTATTACAGATCCTTATTGCTGTCTCACTTTGTTTTTCTCCTACTGTGAAAGGAAATACATTTTCTTTGTTCTTGTTTTGCACTAATATATGCTGCCTGTGTTAACCATACTTAATGAAAACAATCACAATTTTCTCAGGTTTGTTTCTCCCTACTGTGTACTTGAGATGAGAAACTCACTTTGCTGTGTACAGTACAATACCTTTAATTGGAAAGAAGAGGAAATCGCCAGTGACATTTCTAATGCCTTCAGTCGTCTGCCTCTTTCCTCAGGCCCAGCTTATAATAAATCAATTGTGAATCTAACCATGAATAGGGAGGGGTGACTAGATTTGCTAATGGGCCCCTTAACAAAAATACAGGTATAGTTCACCCTGCCTATCACTGAGTTGGGAGTGTAACCTGATTTATTGGAGCAGATGCAAATGTTTGAGGCTATCCCTTATCCTTTACCAAATAATCATGTATTTCCAATTTAATTGATGGGGGCATCCTTCTGGTATTTTGCAAACTTTGCCTGAGGTGGGGGTAGTATGGATTATAGAAGGTGGATTTTAGGGTCTTGGTTCTGTTCTCTAGAACACAGAATGAATGTTTCTTTAGAGACTTGACATTTCCAGCATGCTCATTCCCTCTCCACACCTCTCCCCCATTTCAGTCCCTTTTGGGGTCAGGAAATCTTGAAACCTGTTTATAGTTTTTAAAGTATGACAAGCAGAAAGGAATTCAGAAAATCATGCTGTATGTACATATCCATTAGCATTTAATTAAAGATGTTAGAGTCGAATTTTACAGGCTCCTGTAGCGTTTGACATTGTGACCCAATTCACAAGTTTTCCGTACCATTCTGATTTGAAATTCACAGTATCAAAGTAAAATAAGCACTTAAATATCCTACAGCTGTATTTTTAAAATATATGCTCTCTGTTGGAAGGTATACTTTGTGAACTACTAAAAAACCTTTTTTTGCATGTGAGGGAAAATTAATACTGAGCTCATCTTGAAGAATAGCTTATTTTTTTCATTTTCATCAAATGATAACAAAATAAGAGGCTAACTGCAAAGTTAGTGCTTTAAAACTATAAAAATAAGACAAATGTTACTGCATTTGCTCAAAAGCAATATTAAGTGCTTTCTTGATTCTCTTGGTGAGTGTCACACCCTTGTAAAGGATAGTGCTGAGTCACAGATACATGAAAATCATTTAGCAAACATACTTCCTGCCCTCTAGGAGCTGGCAATCAAATAATTTTTCAGATATTTCGTTAATGAAAGGACATTTGTTAAACCTTCTTTAACTCCCTAGAAGCTATGTGTATTTTCATCTTGATTAAATTTATATGAAGTTTGCATTGCCCCATTTTAAATAACTTTAATTTATTCAAAGCTACTAATAGGACTTGGGTTTTTCTAGTATTAATTAAAATAATGTAAAATTTTATTAACATTTAAAAATAGAATTGCCTTATCTTTATGCAGATATTGTTTTACTTACATCTTGAGAACTGTAGACAAAGCCGGGTGCAGTGGCTCACACCTGTAATCCCAGCACTTTGGGAGGCGGAGGAGGGTGGATCGCCTGAGGTCAGGAGTTCAAGACCAGCCTGGCCAGCATGGTGAAACCCCATCTCTACTAAAAATACAAAAATTAGCCGGGCGTGGTGGCAGGTGCCTGTAATCCCAGCTACTTGGGAGGCTGAGACAGGAGACTTGCTTGAACCCGAGAGGTGGAGGCTGCAGTGAGCCAAGGTCATACCACTGCACTCCAGCCTGGGCAAGAAGAGCGAACCTGTATCTCAAAAAAAAAAAAAAAAAGAAAGACAGAAAAAAGAATTGTAGACAAAATATTGGGAACTAAAAGCAGGCATAGCAGAGCCTGAGTTGTGGTGCACTGAGACCACAGACTGTGGTCACACACACAAAAAAAACTTGTGCTGCATTTTTTATCCATCATGAGATGCTGAGCTAAAGTTCCTAACCTCTCCAAGTCCTGTTCCGGGATAGTGCTGGAGCATTAAAGTAGCATATAGTAGAGGGAACAGACTTTCAAACAGGTAATTAGAGGGTGACAGCAGAAGTCTTTCCAAGGTACAAAAGTAGTGCAAAGCATGGAGTGACTATTGCAGAAGGCATGAAAGGTAGCACCTAAAATAATTGAGGAATTATTTTAACCCTGAAGGTGCCTAACTTAGCTTCAGGTCCATTGGCTACTTTCTATTATCCATTAACTCCTCCCTGTCCTCATACTTGAACTTCATGGTCCAATCACTTCAATAATTATCTTGTCCTCTGGGAAACATGCAGTGTTTGACAAACCCAGTGATCTGCTTGGTCTGTGTCTGTACCTAGGCGGCTCTGCCTGTGGGAGGACAATCAGCAGGAAGGCTTGATATGGGTATATTCTCAGCACATCACGCACAGTGGCACTCTCAGCCCTCTCTATACCCTACTGCTGCTCTCTCACACCTTTCCTTCACTGGCTGGAACTTCTTCACTTTCCTCAGAACCCCCTCTTCTCAGACTCAGAGAGAAGATCTTGCCTTTGGTTTCTCAGAGCAAATGTAAGTGACATAATAGGAGGAGGAGGCAGAGAGTGTGACAAGAGAGATGGATAAGAGTTTGTCTGGAGAGGAGCTAAGGGCAGAAGTTTGGGAAACAGTAGCAAGGAGGGTGCAGGGTTAGCAGGTACTAAGGAAGGAGCCTGAGAATGTGGAATGGGCGGGGTCAGAGGAGGAGGAGGAGTGTCACAGAAACCAAAACCGAAAAAGAAGGTGCAGTGAGAGCTGTTCAATACTACAGGGATATTAAGGTCCAAAATATTTCCACTGCATTTTTTACTTGGGAAAATTTTAGTGAAAGCAGTTTCAGGGGATTGGAAGAAGGTGGAAACTAGAATACAGTAGTTTAAGGTATGATAGAAACGTGAGGAAATAGAAACCCCAGGTACAGATTACCTTGGCAAAAAGTTAGGATAAAGCCCGTCTTAGTCTAATACTAATGAAAAAGCGTATTATCTAAACTTCAATCCCCGAATCTGAGCTTCTCAGACAACTTTCCAATTAAGAATCTGGCTTCCTGTATACATATAGGGAGAGAATGTGCTGTTTTTAGTTGTACACATATTTTAGTTCATGTAACAGCCTCATTTTTTCACTATAAATTAATAAGCATTTTGGCTTTAGGAAGAATAAAGGCGATTAAGAAGGAAAGAAAGGAAGGAAGAGGGGAGTTTGGCTGAAGAAAGGAAGGAAGAGGGGAGTTTGGCTGAGTAGTTAGAAGAGGAAATCCAGAGGTGAAGGAGGGATTTTGTTTGTTTAAGGATGCAAGTGCACTAAGCATATTTGTAAATAAGGAAAGAGAGTGAAATTGAAGGTGTAGGGAGGAGGGGCATCCATTTGGCTGGTAAACGCTGAGAGCATTTCCCAGGTACCAGGAACAGTGAAGAGTCCTGATGATACAATATTGACAACAGACACAGAGTCCTGAAAGGCAAGAGGGAGGTGGGCAGGGGTCAGGTCTTGAACTTGAGAAGGGAGGGACCCTTAAGCCTGGAGGGAAGGAGATAATTATGGGTGTGAACCTAGGTAAGCTCACAGGTGAAGGGCAGGAACCTGAGGAGTTTCTTGTAGATTGATACAAATGAGAAACAGGTCTGTGAGATTGTGCCTGTCCGGACTAAGTAAAGGGCCTGAGGAGAGTGACCTTGGAATAAGCCTCTGAGAGAGAACAGAGGGAATTAACCGGTTAAATAAAAATAGGTGTACAGAATCCACACTAACTTTGGAAACCACAAAACTGTAGTGGCTCCGTTTTCAAATTTCTGTCGTTTTATGGTGCTCAGCAGAGGACTGAAGAAGGCAGGTCTGTGGATTCACTCATGATGAAAGATTTTGAGACTGGAATAGTCCAGAGGATCCTCCTGGAAGGAGTTCAGCAAGCTAGGATCCCAGTTAAGTGAGAGGCAAGGGCTGACGGTTTGCTCCAGTGTGTGCTGCGGGAGTAAGGAGTAAGAGAATGCCCCTTGTTGTTGCTGGAGGCAGCCATGATGTGAGGAAGCCACTTGCCTGATAGAGGTTTGGAGCTGGGTAACTTGGCGCATCCACTTAAAAGTTCCTAGTGAATTGGAATGTCCATGAATAATTAAATCTTCGTTGCTTTAGATGCTAGCAACCAGTTGCCCCCAGCAGTTACTTTTTCTTTTTTTCACTTGTGCCCCAATCTTTTCTACCCCACATCTGAAAGAGATGAAAAGAAAGCCACTGTAGTATTGAACTGAGGTGGAAACCAAACAGAAATGTAGTATTCTACAATGCTTGTTAGAGAGCTAATGATTTAAAGGAAAGAAAGCAATCAGATCACCTACATTCTCCAAATAATTAATAAAGTTTTCATCCTAAACTGTCTTACCTGTATGCCAAAGAAGTTGTACTTTGTTTATTTACCTTCACATCACTGCCCAGGAAATGGGGCTTGAAAAGGTTAAATGACTCCCCAGATCACACAGCTTAAACAGCTGACAAGAGTTAGAATTTGAACTCTGTGTCTCTGGTTCTTTAGACCATGCTTTTCCCACCAAACCACACAGGTTACCAGTTGTTTATCATGACAGTGAAGGTCTGCAAAATAGATGCTTAAATTGTAAAAAGAACTTCCAAATGGCATAAGACTGAAAGTAAATGATACACAGAAGCAGAGTGCTATCTGGAGATTTGTTTAGAATCAACAATCATTGATTGTCCTTAATTGCTTAACTGTCCATCCTTTACAGGGCAGAGAAGAGACACATAATGTCTCTCTGTGATTTTACGGTTCAGTTTCTAAAACATAAAGTTAAAATGTAAAGAGAAAGGTGATAACATGGATCTACTCTAAAATACATTGGTGTAGATTAGAAAATTGTTTTCTGAAAGGGTTACGTACTACAGGAGTCTAATGGCCTTTAAAATTGGTATTGTAAGTTTTTTTTTTTTTTTTTTTTTTTTTTTAATGTCCAAATCATTGGCTACAGAACTCTTCTCACGGAGAGAACCGCTCTTGTTTAGATGATTCATTTGTGTCTAACTAGTGGGTCTAGTAAAAGATGGTAAACTAAATGGTGAGCTGTATTGTTCTACCAAAGAATATTTGAACGATATCATTTGCTTTATTTCCAAGAGGAAAGAAGATGGTTAAAGCTAGGCCATAGAAGTAGGGAATGGCTGAAGAACTTGGTTGATGGTGGAAGGGAGATAAAAGATCCAAGAACACATCAAAGCTGGGACATTAAAGACAGACAGAGGTGGCCTTGAGAGTTTGACCCTGCTGGGAATGTGCAAAAATATTTGGAGGCAGGATTTCAACTTTCTATAGAATGAGGAATGGGGGTTAAAGTGAATATTATTGATATTATAAAGGGCGGGTGAATCTAGTTGATATCTGCATTATGGTTGATTTCACCCCCATTTTATCATTTCACTCATTAAATAATACATAATGCATACTTTACATATTTCTGGGTCACAAGTTTGTACCTATTTTCTCTAAATGACATAATTTATATTTTCAAATGCAGCAACCCTGCCTTTATAGGTATTTTGTAAATTAGAGACTTTGCAGGTTTTGAGTATATTAAGTACCCATCATCTGTGTGGGTTCCTCAAGTATGACAGAAATAATATGGATGCTAGTTTTAATTTAATGCATGGATTATGTATGCTTCTATTCAAGATGCTAATTTAGTAGAAACATTCTTGGCTATAATTATTTAGTATTATAAATGTCCAGAAAATATGGACAGTCTGTTGTCATATAAAAATAGATAATAATAAGTTTGGTTTTGCATTTATTATAAATATTCCTATGATATTACTTTTATCAAGGGCTAACAATGAATGTAGCCCTCTAAACAATGACTAATAGGAACTCGCACTTAATGGCAGGTTATTCTTTAGGTAATTAAATTGTAAGCATGAAGTTTTAGTCTTTCAAGAACTGGAGAAAGTTTATGGAAGAGAGAGGCTTAAACTATTAAAGAAAGAAAAGGGCCTTGAATACTGAAAAAAAAAACCCTGGTAATTCTGGTTATTAGAAAAAAGAATTATAAGAAATCTGTTTCACACTATGCAATTCATTCATTCATTAATTCAGTATTTCACATACAGTCATCTGTATCTTTTATGGAAATGGTAAGAAATTTTTATAAACAGCTACAGGATTGTAGCAAACTTCCCTCTGTAGATTGTCTCTATGCCATGCACTCTAGTTCATCTGAAACCTATGAGGAAGTATCATCATGTCTGTTTTGCATATGAGGAAGCTGAGCGTGGCTGTGTTAAACGGCTTCCCCAAGGATACAGTCATAGAGGACCCATGTTAATGCCACAGCCTGTCCTGAAACTCTTCCCTTAGACTAGTGTGAACCTGGCCACTGCATGTCTCCAGGACAGTTGCAGAAAACTTGAGATGGTTTTCCTCAATCCTGAATTTGCTGGCAGAATTCCAACCTGGAGCATGCTCCACCCTGTGTGTGGGGATCAGTTCTTTGCATCCCGCTCTGTCCTGGTTGTGCATTAGCACTGCATTAAGAACCATAGGCATCTACTCCTGCAGTTTACTCTATTTAATCAACAGAGGTGTTTTCTGTCATTAAAAGAAAATTAGCAGAGCCATCAGACTTGACCCAGTCTGACCATGTACCATGAGAGCAGTTTTTCTGTACACTCTATTTTATGAGTACTGTCAGCATTGACCAGTTGTTACTTTTGAGTAGAATATGAGTTTGAGAGTCAGTGATCTCAGTAGCAGAGACAAAGGTTGCTTGTTTGGCAGTCGCTTGTCATCTCTCCAGTATGCACTCATCCATTTGTCACAACATTTTGTAGCGAGTTGCACAGGGAAGCTTAAGAAAAATGCTTTTCCCCTGTCTTGATGATAGAAAGCATTTCTCACTGCTGGTAGCATGGTGGTAACTTTTCATTCCTTCTGGCAGTTTTTAAAGACTTATTTGACTTTGGGGGAACCTGCCGTATATCTTTAAGTCACAGTTCAAAAGTATAAGACAGGGTTGCTCATTTTCAATTTTGGCTGAAAAGTCTTAACTTTCACTGTGGCACTTCAAAGTTAGAGAAAACTTGGTTTTAAAAATGGATACTGATATGAGATGGCATATTTAATGACAGATGTATCTATAGAAAGCTGTTAAGATGCAGATTATCCCCCCTGGGGTGGGGGAGGGAGATCAAAACTGCCAATCTATAAAATATACTCGATAGAGGAAGGCATGGAATCTATCTTTGCAAGTGCTTTGATTGCAGGGGACAGTATAGCAGCATGTGGCATCGTAACCCAGAGCAGACAAATCAGCTTGATGACTTTCAAAGCCAGGAATACTGCTGCAGGCAAGGGTACTCCAGTCTAGGAGAAATTAAAACATATAGAGACTGTTATTAATTCCATATCTATTTTTGTATAGTCAAATCTGTATGCAAATCCTTAGCATCTCATTTCAGCAGATTAATCTAAAAGTGAAGCGTGTTATGTGAAGGGAATGTAATGATAAAGCCCTGCAAATGAGTAACACTGCTAAAGAAATGTGGGCTGCAAACTTGGATGCTTTTTTAAAATGTATTTTAGTATTGAAAGAAAAATGGTTTTTATTTATGCTCATTTGTAAATTATTTCAAAGGGGAAAGCAATAGAACTAGTTTCCAAGGTTTTTCTTTGCAATCCTGACTTGGCAAAAGTTGCAGCACTAGGTTTGTTAGGCACCTCCTGTGGTTTAACATTCTAGAGGGAATCTATTAATATCACATAACTGGGACTTTAATTTTTACTCCCAACTAGTAACTTAATATCTCATTTCTAAGCATTGTCATGTGAGTGAAAATTTGTATGTAAGGGTAAAGAATCTAATTACTGAGTGCAGATTAAGAAGAAAATGTATTATAGATGCATTTGTGGAAGATAGTAAATAATAGTTCTGAAAAGCATGGAGATAAATTGTATGCCCTGCTTGGGAGAGGGGATGTAATAGCTACATTCTAACCCATTGCTTGTATGTTTAATCTATAATGGGCAGAGTCTGATACATAGAGTAGTGTAAGTATTTTCAAATAGTGTCATAAAACAGATAGTTTACTGCAGTAGATATTAATTCTGTCCCATATTTCTAAAACAAGTAGAGAAACTTTTGAAGTCTTTAAATGATGGGTGGAGCTTTGCCCTCTGTTCCCTTTCAGTTAGAGAAGTGATTGTAGGCAAACTGGACATTAATCTGGTGGTTATGGCCCAGATCAAAAGCACTAGCAATTATTTTAACCCTGAAGACTTGTGAAGTCTCAAGAGATTAAATTATTCTTGTGTGGTTATGCTGAGAAAGAATTATTGAACATTCTGTTTTTAATCACACAAGAAAGGGAAGGTTGGGTGTGAAAGCAAACACAACTCTATATTTTGACACACATCCTGACTATATAGGCATTTCAGCCTTAGCTTTCTTAAGTGTGTTTTCCTTTCCTCTGATTTCATTTTTAAAATGAGATGTTCGATGAGAAATCCAGAGAAGACTTTCTTTGAGGGCAGGAAGCTCATGTCCGTGTTCTTTGTGGATTTCTCTGCAGACAAAGCTTTCGTTGATCTTTAAAATCTTAAATCTTCAAGCTTCTGAGAGAATTTTAAAAATAGTCCTCTAGTTAAGAATAGCCAAAGCCAATTATATGAAAGATATAATCTCCTTCCTGGGGTTGAGTGAGAGAGTAATGATTGGCCTGGATAGGTTCCTTCCACTTTATGTATCCATTAGTTTTGATTGATTATTCCAGCTCAGTTAAGGATTAGACACTAATCCTCTGGATTCTCATTGACTTGACTCCTAGCCATGTAGTTGATGGTGGTTTCCTACTCAAAGTATTTGAACTGTCAAAGCAAAAACTGCACCACATAAGGTTAAATAGAGAAAGAAGACTTTATTCAAGACTATTGCAATAGGAGAGAGAGATCAGAATGCAGTTTGAAATCAATTCTATTAAGCAAAGTTTTTAAGAGGAGGGTTTCTAAGCACTGGGGTGGTTTAGTAGAAAAGTACTGAAGAACACTTTGGGGGAGCTTGATTAATGGATGTGTTGTACCCATGCAGTTATTTCTGAGTTGAAAATTTTGGTCTCTGTGATTAGGCCATCTGTGTTTGGTGCTAATTGGTGCCTATCAAAGTTAGGGTCCTTGGGAGACTGAGGTTGCAGTGAGCCAAGGTTGCGCCATTGCACTCCAGCCTGGGCAACAAGAGCGAGACTGTTTCAAAAAAAAAAAAAAAAAAGTTACCATCCTACTTTCCCATAGAGGCTGGGATATAGGGGACTATCTTCCTTGATGATTACATTTCAAAGGAATGGCTCTCTGGACCTTAAGGAAGATATTATTGGGTTGTAAAACTGGCAAGCAGCTTTTAAAATGATTTACATCTGAAAGAGGGAGAGAAAGAAATTATGATTACAAGTTTTCTAAAGTAAGTAATCTAAGAAAAGGGAGGTCAAAGGGCCTAGAGTCAGGAAGCAGCCTTTTTAAGTTTAGTCAAGCTAGGGGAATGTTAAGGCCATCTTGGTCAGTATCTTAACAGTATATGTTTTTTAAATTCAAAAAATTCCAATTAAAAAACTTTTTTTAGTTTGGCTTAATTTTATATCTTTATTGAAAAATTAGCTGCTGCTTTGTGATACTTATTAAAATAAGAGTTTTATTCATTTTACACCAGTGCCTAGAATGTGTAAGGCAATATTTCTAAAGATAGACTTCTTTGGTCCCATATCCTTGATATTTTATTATCTAACATTTAATATCTACTGGTGATATTTTCTTACTATGCTGTTTTATGTATTTTTTTTTAGAGTTTTTCCACTTAATGGTAAAACTTAAAGCAAAATGTATAACTTCTGGGTTTTACAGGGCTCAGTATACACTACAAGTATGAAAAGAAGTATGAGGACAAATAAGAGAAACTTAGCTGGAAGTGTGATGATTTTCTTAGTGGTTCTTGATTAGGTGGGTCTCAAGTCTCTTAGATCTTAGCAGTTGTCAAGAGGGCTTCAAAAGGGTTGATGACAATAGCAATTGCACTGAAGAGCCCTAGATTTGTGCTGCCCAATGTGGTAGCCATTAGCCACATGTGGCTTATTGAATCCTTGAAACATGGCTAATCTGTATTGAGATGCGTCGTGTCAAATATACACTGGCTTTTGAAGAGTTACTATGAAAGAAAAGAATATGAGATATATAAAAAATCTTAAGTTTTTTGTTGATTTCATGTTGAAATGATAATTGTGGCTATATTGGGGTACATAAAATTTATTAAATTTAATTTCACTGTTTCTTTTTACTTTTTATGTGGCTACTGGAAAATTTATCATTGCATATGTGACTTGCATATGTGGCTCTTATTCTATTGGACAGCACTGGCTTTACGTCTTTTTTTGATAAGTAATATCAAGAGATATCAAGATATCACTGTGTTAGAGTACAGAGGTCCGAGCTTTAAAATTGACAATTTAGTGAAGGACAAGAATTTTCCGTTTAACTATGTCCCTGGCATAAATTGTATAGAGATTTGTCTGTGTGTAGTATGTTCACTCTCACTCCCTAATACTTTGCCCCTCATTCTGGCCATGCAGAACAGCTTGTCAGAATTGGGGCCCTCTTGGTAATGTCAGCATACTTGTTGCTTGCTCTTAACTGGATTGCTTCTGAAATGTTTCTTGAAAATGAAACTGCTTCAACAATAAGCTTCTTAATTATGTCATGGGCTCACCATGAGGGTATACAAACAGATCCTCAGCAGTAGCTAATTTTCCTTTAATTGTATCTCATTCTTATGTTGGAATATCCTGTTTCTTATTCATGAAAAGCTCTAACACATGTTAATCCATTACAGGTGGAGTAACTAATACGGCACAATATCAGAACAGGCTAATGGTATATGAACCTAACCAGGTAAGAATCATATAAGAACACCTCATTATTTTAATTAAAATGAATTTTAAAAGATTCCAGAGGAATTAGTAATTGGAATGCCAAGTCTACACACACAGATATGCATCTTGAGCTTATATAGAGAAAAGGAAGCATCTTATTAAACTGCTTTTTGGTTCATTTTTTTGTTTTGTTACTCAAAACATTTCAGCTCCTCTAGTTTTGTGCTATACATAACACATCAGCCTTTCAGAGTTTTGCATCATATAGAAATGATTTTAACTGTCCCATTGCAATGTCCTTCTGGAAGGGGCTGCCATTCTAGGAGGGAATCATGCTTATGGTTTATTCTAAAACACAAGTATTAACTTAATATAGCCCCAATGACCTAAAACAGTATCTAGGACAACTCTAAAGAAGTATATGAAGAGTTTGAGAGATGGGAAGTATCTGAAGAGTTTTCATCTAACAGCTGGGGGTTGAATATGCATTTGGATGGTGCCTGTACCTTCTTTTGTCTACTACTTTTCATGTACACCCAAATACTATTTTTCCCCCAAAGGAAATATTTTTGTTCTCTTTTCCATATACCAAAATATGTATGAACCTTGGCAATTGTGTGCTGAATTTTGCCATTTCTATGATTTTGGTAATGTAAATATTTTTGATTATGACAGTATTCTGAAATGATTTGTAGGTTTAATATTCATCAGTTGAAGGTAATGGGATATGACACAACAGGTTGGCTTTGGCAGTCTGGGTTGGGACCGGTCACCAAATTTATGTCCATAGTGGACTCAGTGTATTTGGTATCTTTTTATTTTAGCAATTACTTGATTCTGTATTTAATGAAGGCATTTCTCTCTTTGCAAAGTGTGTTTCCTGATGTCATTAGAAGCTGTAGATTTCAGAGACCAAATGTCCGTGGGTCAGCTGTCTCAAGAGGGATCGTTAATTGCAGTTGCTTGAGTTTGGTGCACACGTGGTTAAAGAGGAAGAAGGTGTTAACATTTCTCAAATGAGTTCTGTTTCATGTTTGTACACACATGCTCTTTTAAAAAATTCTGCTGGCATATTGTTTACAGTGGGTACTGGCAAACATCACATCTGCTTGCATCTTGCTCAGAATCTCAATAACTCTATCATTTGGCCCTGGTGCTTATTTCTCTTCTAGGCCTTTGTGGAAAGTCGATAATGCCTGCCATCTGCCACAGAGCACATTGCTACCTGCCAACAGGCAGGCTGGGGTGACCTCTGCTTCCCCACCACTGATTAGTATTCACACGCTAGCTTATTAGGAATGACCCCACCAGGCCTGTTTCTTTGCCTTTGCAGTGGTTGGCGGCTCACCTGGCAGGCACTGCAGTGAAGGAAGCTGAAGATATAATCAGGGGATGCAGGCAGGCTTTGCAAACCAGATGGCATCCATAGTCTGGTGGCAGGGGACTGGACTGCTAATGCAAACATTGATTCCTAATACTGTAATGGGTTGTATCATAGAAAACACCTAAGAAAAGCATCCTCAGAGTTTTGAGTTAAATATATTCATGTGTAATGTATTATAGATATTAGCAAAATAGCTGAAAGGCAGGCTTGACTCTTTTATTAAAGAAGACATTTGATTGGAAGGAAATTCTTATGATATGTTCGAATGGGGGAACAGATGAATGCAAGCTTTTCAAGCCGTACAAATCACTTCTTTTCTTGAGTGTATCTTTAAAAGAAAAATTAGAAATGAGCTAGTCTATATGCCTATTAGAGTGGACCAATTTTTATACAAAATGTTTATTGTTGTTGTCTTTTGCTTCTTCCCTTACAGTTTTGTGAAATGGTGAAATTCTATGTATTCAAAACATCATATGACTTTTTTTTTTTTTTTCTGGCCGAAATCCTTTTTTTTCTTGGCAAAAAGGAATCTGGGTTATTCCTGTATGCTTAGTGTTTAGGTAGAAAGAAAACTGTTATGTTTATTTACCTGTCCATTACTTTCTTTACTTACCTGTCCATTACTTAGTTGAGATTTAAAATTAAGGTCATGTTTGGTCTTCATTTAATTTTACAATGAGAGCCTTATTTTATGAAAGGTTGGGCATACTCTTCTCATTACTGAGGGTGAACCAGAACCAAATATTGGAGGTTTCACCATTCCCTAAAGTTATCATATAAAACTTAGTCTTCCAGCGGGGCATGGTGGTTCACGCCTATAATCCCAGCACTTTGGGAGGCTGAGCCTGGTGGATCTTGAGGTCAGGAGTTCGTGACCAGCATGGCCAACATGGTGAAAGCCCATCTCTACTAAAAATACAAAAATCAGCCAGATGTGGTGGCACATGCCTGTAATCCCAGCTACTTGGGAGGCTGAGGCAGGCGAATTGGCTTGAACCTGGGAGGCGGAGGTTGCAGTGAGCCGAGATCACGTCACTGCACTCCAGCCTGGGCAACAGAGCGAGACTCTGTCTCAAAAACAAAACAAAACAAAACTTAGTCTTCCACCAAAACAAATAAATGTGTGCCTAGAAATAACCTTTCCCAATTTGGCAAAAGATGTGACTGTTAATATATTAAAGGAGGCTGATAAAAGGAAGTGTGGGTGGTTTGTTGCTGAACAAAATCTTAGCTCTTCCACTGATCTCAGGAGGTTAATTTTGGAAAGAACAGCAGAGCCATTACCCTATCTTATCTAGGGGCCTAAGGTACCCAGTGATTATCATCACATCATTTTGAAAAAATGAATATGCATTGAACATTTTTCATGTGCATTTTTCTAAGTGCTTTATGTATATTAGCTCATTTAATCTTCACAATAGGCTTATCAGGTAGGCATTATTATCCCCATTTTACAGATGAGAAAACTGGCACAGAGATATTAAGTAAATTGCTTAAGATCACATACAAGTTATAAACCCAGGCAGTCTAGATCCAGAGACTGTTTTCTTAATCATTGCACCACTGTGTAAGGTATACCTAGCCATGTGCTTTCACGCTTAATGTATTTGCATGAATAAATTCTCTGAATTGGGTGAGATAAACATCATGAAAATTTCAATGTTCCCCTTATATAATTCAAAATGCGCTATAAAATGCAATGCAAACTAGCAGAGATGCCATGTGTAAATCGCAAAAAACAATTGGAATATGTGACTCTTTTGTACTTGTTCTCATGTAAGAAGCACACACCTTTCAACATATATAAACAACATCCAAACAGAATGTTTGATAAACATTAGGGTTCCCACTACTTATGAGGCACTCATTACTGTTTTCTGACATGGAGGTCTCCTACTAACAGAATGCACTTAAATTTCTTTTTTCAGAATAAGTGGATAAGCCGTAGCCCCATGCTGCAGAGAAGGGTCTACCATTCCATGGCTGCTGTAGAAAGGAAGCTTTATGTTCTTGGAGGCAATGACCTAGACTACAATAACGACCGGATCCTTGTGCGCCATATAGATTCTTACAACATAGACACTGACCAGTGGACACGTTGCAGTTTCAACCTGTTGACTGGCAAGTACCTTTGATTAAGTAAATCAGGAAAAGTAGATTCAAGAAGTCACCAAACATGTTTCATAGACATCTTTAGGGCATCACTAAATATTAAGTGCATAGTTGTAGAAGAACCTGCATTTATTAACCAGAAAGATGTGTATCATTTATGTTCTAACAGAACTGGACTCATTTAGGTAGCTGAGCATCTGATTTCTCAGGGCCTATATTACCACCATTATGTACATCCTCATATGGCTGAGAGGCATGTCAAGTCCATTATCATCCATCAGTATTAACATGGAACTCTGATACAAATAGGAGGAACCAGACACTGAAAGATTTAATAACTTTTTTTTTTTTTTTTTTTTTTTTGAGACGGAGTCTCGCTCTGTCGCCCGGGCTGGAGTGCAGTGGCCGGATCTCAGCTCATTGCAAGCTCCGCCTCCTGGGTTTACGCCATTCTCCTGCCTCAGCCTCCCGAATAGCTGGGACTACAGGCGCCCGCCACCTCGCCCGGCTAGTTTTTTGTATTTTTTTTTTTAGTAGCGACGGGGTTTCACCGTGTTAGCCAGGATGGTCTTGATCTCCTGACCTCGTGATCCGCCCGTCTCGGCCTCCCAAAGTGCTGGGATTACAGGCTTGAGCCACCGCGCCCGGCCAATAACTCTTTACAGAAGGAATTTACTGTTACTTCTCACTGCTTTTAGTCTTATTTCTTGTGAGTTCAGGAGGAGCATGGTCTTCATTATTTGTCACTGTCAAATACCGTTTCTGGGAATATTCTCCTAGAAATGAAACCCTTAAGTAGTTCTGTGCACCGGAGTTTAGCGGCATTTCTGGCCACAAATACCCATCCAAGCATTTACCACAGGGCAACATTAGGTATGGACCATTCTCATCCCAAAAAAGGATGAAGGTAACATGGTGAACAACTTACCCCTCATGTTTCTTTATGGAGTTAATAACTTTTCCCCCCTTGTCAGCTTGCATTGTTAACATCTATAAGTGATCAGATCCCTTCCAGGTCTGCTCAAATAATAGGAAAAATCATAAACCGAAAATGGTAGGTTGGGTTGAGACATTTTAGTATGCTGAGTGGGCACTCAATCCCTTGCAGCTGCTGCTGGGGGAGGCAACACTGGGAATCTAACCAGAGGGTTAGACGCTTGTATTGAGCTCCTGTTTTTGCAAAATGATTTTTGAGGCCCACTGAACAAGGACTTAGAAACTCGGGCCCTCGATTCTGGATCTGTGATTCTGCCTGCTGTAAGATCCAGCTTATTTATTACCCCAGTCAATCCTGTGTCAGCCCATCAATAAAAAGAGACTCTTTCACTCTCTGATGGCCTCCAGGGAAGAATATGTGGTAGTGAGTTATTCTGTCTTCTTTTTGAAATGGGAGGGGAAACCTTTCATCATTTTGGCGTGTCAGTATCTGGGGATTATCCAGGCTGGTCCCAGCTCAGGAACTTTAATATAATCTTTAAAATGTTGGGTATGTAAAGAAAGGTAGGATAGCAAGTTGATCAATCTTTTCTGCCGTTTGTCTTCATTTGGGGCATGCTAGGGGCATGGCTCTGCTTTATTGGCTTCTTGGAGTTGCAGCTGTTACTTTACAAATGTAAGCACTTGCCTAAAAAGCATTTGTGGGTACTAGAAGAGGTGTTTGCATTTCTATAATATACCTTATTTCCACCACTGTAAATTAATGGCATATGACATAGTATAGAATTCAGTTCTACATGGCTTACTATTGCTGTATTTAATGCTGTATTTACTAACTTGGCTGGCTAATAAGTGTTTTGGCCTGGTTCTGACCCGACACAGATTCATTCTCTGAGAAATAGTGCTTAATTTTTCTGAGTACTGGGAGGCAGTGATTAGTTGTTGCAAAAATCCCATGGAGTATACAAATGTGCCACAGGGGAAAATTGTATCCCTCAGTGGCAAAAGGGTTAATTAAAATATGTAAGAAATGGATTTTTTTTTTCCTTTTTATTCAATTCTCTTTACTTTAGGCCAAAATGAATCTGGAGTTGCTGTCCATAATGGGAGAATATATTTAGTTGGTGGATATTCAATTTGGACAAATGAGCCTCTGGCTTGTATCCAGGTGAGTGGTTGAAGTTCCTTTTGAAGTTTGTTCAGGTGGTTCAGTGAGGTTACATTTTGTAATGCTGCTACTGAAGAAAGAGATATTTATGTTTAGAAAGAGGCTTAATGTCTCCTTTTTGTGTGCAACTAGTTCAGCCACTAAACTTCATCCTGTATCCTAAAAGTGATGCCTAAGTAAATTATTGAGCCCTATTAAAAATAAAAATGGGGATGAGCTTTGAAAAATATATGTAATATATATTGGAAACTGGGAAATTGGGATAGCTTTCCCTTTCTCATAAACCAAACACTTCTAAAAATCTTTGGCAATAGTTCCTTCACATCCCTCAAGTTTTACAAATACTTCCTTTCCACACCATTGCCTTATTTTCTGTATTACACTTCATTCATTCCCATACAGTTCATTCAAGTCCCTGATAGGGACAGCCTCTGTTCCAAAGAATAGCTCTGGTGCATCAGTGTATGAGGAGCCCAGGCTGGGCAAGTTGCCAGCTGGGCCTTTCAGAAGAGCAATAGCCCTTGTTGATAGACACATTCATAGTCTTATTCCTATTATTATTTTACAGTTATTACCATAGTTTTCTATTTTACATGTTCTCTGATAAAATATTGACATGTATTAGCCCTGACCTTTCTTCCTGACCTCCAGAAAAGTATATCCTTATAACTACTTTTATTATCTAATCTCATCTTTATGGGAAGATTTTTAACAACTGCATCAATATCTTTAATAGTTGCTGAACTGTTCAACATTTTTCTTTCTTTATCAGTCACATCTCATAAGGTACGTATATTTTCAAGAAACTTCCATGTTTTCTAAGTTTTCAAAATTGCTAGCATATAGTTGTTGTGTTATTCTTAGTTATATCTCCCTTTACATTCATAATATTGTCTCTTCTTCTCTTGATTTGTCTTGACAGAGGTTTGTCTGGGGAATTTAAAGTACTTCTATTATTCATATAGATGAAGTTTAAAAAAGTCGGCAAGGGTAAGGTAGATAAGGAAAATATAATTAACAAGCTTGTCTGAATGGATATGAGTTCTGACTGAGCAGTTGGAAAGAATATATTTTTCTTAGCATACATGGAACATTTACAAAAACCAGTCATGTACTAGGGTTAGGGTTAAGAAAACTTTAGTTAAAAAAATTAAGTATTGTATAGTATTATGTATCTCTAATACAATGTAATTAAGTTAGAACTTAACAACAAGAACAAAAAAACCCTACATAACTGGAAATAATAAAACACATTGCTATATAACTTATGGGTTAAAGAAGAAATCATAATGGAACTCAAAAAATTTCCCAGAACTGTGATAATAAAAACAATACACAGCAAAGCTTGTGAGATATAGCTTCGTAAGTTAGAAAATGAACCAAAAAGTAATCCCAAAGAAAGTAGAAGGGGAGAGATGATAAAGATGAGAGAAAATTAATAAACTGGGAAACGATAATACAGGAGAAAATAATTATCAAAGCCACACACACACGAAGAACCACATAAGACTTTAAGGGAGTTCACTGAAGGCTGCCTTGTACTGGTTTTAGTTAGTTAATGGAAAGCTGCCTTAGACTAGAGCTTCGTCCTGTCTTTCGAATAACAACAAATGAGCAAACTTTTCTCCAAAGAGTGCTTCTAGTCTTCATCCAAGCATGTATTTGGTAGTCTTTCATAGTCTTTCAGGTTTCTTTTTAGTTTTTACTTTTCAGAATTGGTAGAACTTAGAAGTGGGCAACAGTTCTCTATGGTGCTGGAACGCTGTTTTTAAAGTGGCTTTGGGACCCTCATTTGATCACTTTTGCACAATGGAAGTAAGTTTGGGTTTCTCATGAAATAAAATTGTAAATTTTAAATACATTTATGAGCATTTGTCTACTAATTTTAGTATCAGATTAGCTCAAGGAATAGAAAATGAGTGGAAAACATAACATAATGAAGAAATAAAGAAAACGCTGTACATATCAAGTATAGGAGACCAGAGTGCTGCCATAGTGCACATTTTTTCCACATCTCATATTTTGTTAAGAGTCTTGAATGTTAGCTTGTAAGACATAGAAACTTAAACTTCGTAGTCACATCATTTGTTTTTTGTCACCAAAGAATTTTTCTGTAGAATGATCACTAATCATATACACTAATTAATTGCTAATGACATTTGACTGTTTTCAAACAAATCCATCCACAAGAAATGAAGAGTTATACAAGTGCGTATTTTAAACCACTGAGGATGTTTGAGAGTATCCTCATGATTATGGTGATTCTCAAAGGGGATTCAATTATTTTTTTAAATCAATACCTGTATTAGTAGAATAAGTTTCACCTCTGAGATTGTACAATAATATATTCTAATATATTTGCTTTTAAATAAAAGTCAGCATGATGGGTATTTCTGTGTTCCAGTAGCCATTTTGATGAACAGAATCAATCCTTTGGCAAATGCTGTTTATTCCTTTGGCTGGCACACTGGTCCGACAAAGCACAGACAAATTTGTTAATTTTTTTTTTTTTTTTTTCCTGACAGTGTGTTGCTCTGTTGCCCAGGTTGGAGTGCAGTGGCGCGATCTTGGCTCACTGCAACTTCCGCCTCCTGGGTTCAAGTCATTCTCCTGCTTCAGTCTCCTGAATAACTGGGATTTCAGGCGTGTGCCACCATGCCCAGCTAATTTTTTGTATTTTTAGACAGGGTTTCACCATGCTGGCCAGGCTGGTCTCAAACTCCTGACCTCATGATCCACTCACCTCGGCCTCCCAAAGTGCTGGGATTACAGACGTGAACCACTGCACCTGGCCCATTTGTTATTTTTAGGAGCCTTTACTATTAATAGGTAACAAGTATCCCTATAAGCATATGGATTATCACTTAAAGAGATGTTTGAAATAGAGGTATTCAAGGATAGTCACATGTATCTTTCATTTTAGTTAAATGACAGCTGGTTACAGGCTATATTATCATTCATTCTGAACTAAAGCTCAATTTTTTTTTTTTTTTATGTTATGGATGACTACAGAACAATTTGTTTCAATACATTCACAGTAATAAATTGATGGTTGGAGAGAATAGCTACATGTTCAAAAGCAGGCCACTTCTTTACTACTTAAAGAATATCCAACAGAGGCAAGATGATGGAAGACTGGAATAGTATTTATGAGAAAATGCTTAACAGTGGAAATTCCTAAGTATGTCAGTGGGTTGAGAAGTACAGAAGCATGGTGGGGAAAATCATATACATACTAAAAATATAAAGGTTTAAATTTTTTGTGTCATCAACCACAAATCTATATAATGTTTGATCTAAGATTAATCCACAAATCATTAATCCAAGAGCATGGCTGATTAATGGAAGTCATACTTAAATAGTTCTGAGATTGTTCTATTAACATTCGGAAGTACTAATTGTTTTTTGCCCTCAAAAGTACCAGCTGATAATTTCTCATTGAACTGTCCCTTCTGGACCCTAATCCAAGCTCATTTAACTGTGATTTGTAGGATTCAACCACAGTGGGATGAAGCATGTCCAATGCTGAAAAAGCATACTGTATTTCCTGCTACTACTCTGATTTAGCACAGACTATTTATCCATCAGAAGGACAACCCAAACAAGAGAAAATCAGAGATACTCTTAGATTGAGATTTGGACTTGTTATTAATAAACACTTATGGAAAATACTAGAAATAGATTACTGACGAAAGTGAAGGTGTTCTTGTTTGTTTAGTGGGTGTGTAAACTAATGTCTGTCACAGAGGTTTGACTCTAATCTTGTGTGCCATGGATGACAAGTGGCACATAAAGGAGCAGCTGCGTAAGTGTGCAAGTGATTAGTCTATGTTTCTAGATCACCTCTGCTGTTCTCTTCATTTACTATTATTTCTTTTCGGCTGGAGTATACAGTGCCAGCTTGGCACCACATTCTCTCAAACGCCTTCTTTCAGCCAGTTTACAGGGGAGTGTTTTGGAGAAAAACTGCCAATGCTTCCTTTTCCCTTCTCAGATTAAATACATTACATCTGCTTAACATATGCAGTCTCTGTTGGCCCAGGAAACCAGACAAAAGCTCTCTGGATGATTATCTCATTAGTATTTTGCCTTCTAAAAATGTTTTCAGTCAGAAGGGAGAGCACACAATCCTTGCTCTTTCTGGGTTGCATCCTGAGCTCAAATACTGGCTCCACCCCTTGCCGTGTGACCCTGAGAAAGTCATTTAATTTTTTCTGGTATCAATTTTCTTCTCTGTAAATTTGAAGACAATACTTATCCTTATAGAGTTGTGGTAAATACTAAATGACCTCTGATTTACTTTCTGTATCTAATGAAATACTGGCCAAAATCCCACCGGGGTTTTCCCTTTTCTCATGGGGCGAAGTAGTCAAACTGATCTTGAAAGTTTCTCTAGGAAAGTAAATGTGTAAGAATAATCAAGAAAATTTTGAAAATAAATGGAGTCTTGCCTTACCTAGTCAAAACAACTGTAAATGTGACACTGAAAGAAAATACGTCAATTAACAAGAGAACAGAGAAAACGTTTGTATTTAGTATATGAGTTATTTTAAATTAGTAGTGACGGGGTATATTGTTCAATAAAGAGATTGGGACATCTGATTTCCATTTAAGTTTGTTCTTTCTTTTATTCTAGGACTTAGTAATTTCCTCCTTTGTGAACACGGATTCCCAAATTTCAAGGGCCCATTTCCTGTAAAATAATGCGTTATTGCAGTTAAAGTCTTTTTTTTTTTTTTTTTTTTTTTTTTTGAGATGGAGTATCGCTCTGTCGCCCAGGCTGGAGTGCAGTGGCGCGATCTCGGCTCACTGCAAGCTCTGCCTCCCAGGTTCAAGCCATTCTCCTGCCTCAGCCTCCAGGGTAGCTGGGACTGCAGGTGCCTGCCACCACACCTGGCTATTTTTTTTTTTTTTTTTTTTTTAGTAGAGACGGGGTTTCACCGTGTTAGCTAGGATGGTCTCGATCTACTGGGCTCGTGATCCACCCGCCTCGGCCTCCCAAAGTGCTGGGATTACAGATGTGAGCTACCGCGCCCAGTCTATTGCAGTTAAAGTCTTAAGATTTATCCACACAGGTGATAGATGAAGGCATGAGAGTGGACTAGATCATTAAAGAAGGATACTAAGAGGTCTGTGATTGAAATATTGGGAAACACCTACGTCCAGGATGCAGATGAAGGAAAAGGGACCCAAGGTGGATTGCGATATGACAATGTCAATGACAAACTTTCATTTTTTTAAAACACTAAATCCAAGGGAGGCAAATGTTTAAATAGAGAAAAGTCAAATGAAGAGGGATTAAGATAACAGAAGACTTGAAAGAGCCGAATAGGTTTGACAAATCGGGTGAGAGCAGCTTTCCTGAAGAAAGAATTTTCCTACTTTGAAGATTCAGCCAGGTTCAGTTAGGAGACAGCAGGCACTGACTAACAAAGAAGCTGTGCTATATAAGAAGAGAGAGGCCAGGCACAGTGGCTTACACTTATAATCCCAGCACTTCGGGAAGTTGAGGTGGAAGGATTGCTTGAGCCCAGGAGTTTGAGACCAGCCTGCGCAACATGGTGAGAAACCATCACTACAGAAAATTTACAAATTAGCTAGGTGTGGTGGTGTGCACCTTTGGTCCTGGCTACTCGGGAGGGTGAGGCAGCAGGACTGTTTCAGCCCAAGAGATCAAGGCTACAGTGAGCACCACTGCACTCCAGCCTAGGTGACAGAGCAAGACCCTGTCAAAAAAAAAAAAAAAAAAAAAAAAAGGAACTCCAGCATGACCAGGAAAGAACTGGGGAAAAACTTCCAGAATCAACTGAACTAATTTTGAACTTGCTACTAAGCTGTGTTATATTCCACTACCTGCCAGACACTGAGCTAGATGTCATCAGTTTTCACAACAAAGCTACAAGGTCTTGTTTTCTTCATTTCACAGATGAGGATGTTTAAGCCAACATGATGACAGACCACCTACTAACTAGTTTGGGCAAGTTATTTAACTTGTCTAAGGCAGTTTTCTTACATGAAGATAATGCTACCTACCTCTAATTGTTCTGAAGATTAAATGCTTATAAATACACATGTATGTATATATGTACATCCAGAAACATACTACCATAGTGTAGCATTTAGTAGGAGCTTAATAAATATCTCTGGTACCATCCAAGCAAGAAAAAGAATTCCTAAGATATGGTGATGGTAGCATAACTAAGTTCAGAATTTCTTCTATGTATACATAGCTTTATTTTGAGCAGTCATCTTTGATGTACAGGCTGCTTCTCTTCCTCTTTTGAAGGTACTGGATGTAAGCAGAGAAGGCAAAGAAGAAGTATTCTATGGACCTACACTCCCTTTTGCTTCCAATGGAATAGCAGCATGCTTCCTTCCAGCTCCATATTTCACATGCCCTAACCTTCAAACTCTTCAAGTGCCTCATCACAGGATTGGCACCGTCTGAAAAGCCAATGCCATCATGAACAGGAGGAAACCATAGCCCTGACTGTTGGATACTGGGCATGAAAAGACTCAGTGCTCAATGCTTCCTTGTCTTGCTTTATAGGTCTTGTATTCTGATAAATTTAAGCAAAAAATGAACAATTTTCTAAAATACATTATTAAAAACTCTTGTCACCCTTCTCAGTGTATGTCAACATGCAATATGTATGACTTTTATTGTGGTATAGCTTAGTGCCAACTTAAGGTACATTGTGTCCCAAGGGTCTTTAGAGCATTCTTTGTACACTTTTTCTAATCAGCACTGTCTTAAGATAACATAACACTGTTAGTAAGGCAATTTACTGGACAAAATGGCATCGATGATCTTAAAAAATATATATTCTGTACTTAATCCCTTTATTATTTAAAGCGGGGCTTGTAATTTTTCTTTTTAAAATTTAACATTAAGCAGCCCTGCTCAGTAGAGACTCAGCATTATGACATCATAAATTTTTAAATACCATATTTTATTCAAGGTGATACGAATAATAGACATACACTGGAACAGCAGTTGGAACACCCAGATTTTTCACCTTGGTTACGCTGACCTTGGGTCAGAACCTAACTTTACAATACTTCAGTTTTCCCACCTTTTAAGGAGGATAATTACTGATTTCCATGTTAATTTAAAAGAACATCATGAGGATTAGGCAAACATTTTGAAATACTTTGCCCAAGAAAAAGAAAAATGTTACTGAAATTACAAGGTATTTTACTGTCTTTAGAACCTTGTAAATGAACAGGGAGATTATTTTTGAAGTTTAAAAATTACTAGATAGAATTTGGAAACATGTTATGGAATAAATGATTCTAAAAAGCATGTGAAAGAGACACACAATTAGGAAATAGGGAGTTTATTAAAATCAAAGATATCTAAACTTGTACAGATATCTAAACTTGCCTCAAGTAACTCTCAGATGTCTCATTTAAAATCATTTAGTGAAAAATGACATTTAAAGCTAAAAAATAATTTAGTTGTACTAATTATGGTACCATAAAGTGCTTTGACATAAATTTGAACCTAGAATTGGCAGTTCTAATAAAAGTTTTTCCACTTTGTTAAAGGTTATGTCAATCTTGAGTGCTTGTGGGATTCTTCTCCACCACCAATACATATTTTATTACTATCACTTTTAATAATGCATAGGAATTCTTTTTTAGGCTAGTTTTTGAGTTTGCTTTGTCTATGACAAAAAATAAATACAACAACTTAATAATCACATTTGAAAACAAATTTAACAAGTATAATGTGAGTTTTTCTTTTTTTCCTAACTTCCTCAGGACCTAGGTCACCTTTATTAAAAGGAAGAATTCACTCTTTTTTCCTTGACAGTTTAATCATTCAGCAATCCCTCTCTTAAAGGAAATTGTTATTTTATTCATGTAACCATTTTTTGTAATCAAAAGTGAATAAAAATGATCTTTTTGTCTCACAGAATTCACTAACTTCATATATCATTATACATAAAACATAGAAATAAATATATGGTTTCTGGTTATTCAGATTTAAAGGGCAGGAAGGAGACTAGGGAGAAGGAAAACAGGTAGATTTTTAAAAGAATAGGAATTTAGTATAGACTAAATTCCTTAGTATACTTAGTATATTTCCTTTAGTATAGACAAACCACTGTTGAGGACAGTTCTCAACAGTGAAAATTGATATTGACAATTGATATTTAGAATGATGACAGCTTCTTTAAATGGTTTAAGCCATCTAAACTAAATTTTAAAAATGCCTTACCAAGGCAGGAAAATGAACTCCAGTATTTCAGAAATCTTTTCAACAGGGACTTAAGTATTCAGCTATATTAATTTTTGTACTTGGGACATGAATTTTCTCTCTAGCAGTTTTACCTAGTAAAACTATGAAAATCTATTTGTATTCCCAGGCCCTACATCCAATCAATGAAAGGGAAAGCTCTAAAAACAAGCTTACCCAACTAATGGAAAGGTAGCCTGAGACTACCCTCATTTCTGTATATATTTTTAACAATTCATATAAAACAAATCAGCATATATTATCAACCCCTCCTAAGTGATCTTTATAATGTAATATTCACTAATATTACAGAACTGAACTCAGAATTTTAAAAAGTTTTACCAGGTTCAGACACATCCTTTATAACTATAGCCAAGAGTAGTACAAAAACATAACATCTCTTCCCTAAAAGGGAAAAAAACCTAGATAAGTTATAATTAGATCCTTTTATTCAAGGTTATCAATAATAGAATTCTATTAAACTATGTCTGGTCATATGAGCCAAATTTCACTGAAAGTATTCAAATATACATTTTCGATTTAAGTGAACTACCCTATAGTAATTCATCTTCCATTTCCATTTTTATTCTTCAAAATTAAAGGTTATATTGTATTTGTAATGTAAATTATTATACTAATGTGAATTTCTATAGGAAGGTCATGAGACTTGCAAACATTTAAATATCACTTCAAGTTTTTACTTTAAAAGAGAAAACAAAATACAGTACCACACAGATGATAACAGATATTCTTGGTGTTAAAGGAAAAGCCAGCAAAGATGTGAATTTCTAAAATCATCTGTACAATGCAATAACACTTCTTAGATCCTTAATAACAAAATAGCAATTAGGTAATGATTAGGGTACTTTTCATACTTTTTCCTTCATATTTTCTTCACACTTTAACCACATGTACATCAAACTCTTTCAGCTACCATGACATCGGAAAACCTAACTTTCTATAGTTTTACCACAAATATAAAAACATCAGTAATAAGATAGAAATTATTCCTTCTGGTAACATGGCTCATTTTTACTTTAGCTTCCACATAATGAATCTGTTATAAAAAGGAAGTTTTCAATAATCAAGGGCACAATGTAAGTTAAATATATACTTTTATTACTATATATAAATTTTTATCATATGCACAAATAACTCATAAATATGTATATAAAATTAAAATGTCCACAATTTTTCTAGAAGCACAATTCACAAATGCAATGAATTGGACGCCATCGGCACAACAAAAATTTTAATAAGTATAAACTGGTCAATTCCAACCATTTGGTAATTTACAATGCAGGTTATCACACTATCAAAATACACATCTTATTAAATTTGTGAAGAATATGCTACGTTGCTAGCTTCCCAAACCAACTGTTTCTATCCAAATAAAGCATATTATTTATATTGGCATACTATACTCTTGCCTGACAAGGCAATATTTTTAACTCTAAGAGGGGTAGGCAAAAGATCAGTTTTTTGGAAAATATAAGATTTATATAAAAAGTCTGGATAAAAAAGCAGTGGTTTAGTACAGATGATTCAACTTTTGGTGAGGTTTCTGTATCTATTTACCTTTCAGACATGGGGAGACATGAGTGGTATGATAACATGTACGGTTTGGGGAAGGCAGATTTCTAAAGGCTTTTCTCGACTGTAGAAGCTTGTCAAATTTTTATATAACACATAATTTTAGCTGTCAAAGATTCTGTGAAAGTACATGAAAACAAGTCCATGTAATTATTTAAGAACAAGGTAGTTTAAAAAATTTGTTGTAAAGCATGGAAGAAAATGATAATAGGTAATGAAAACCCACAAACATCTGACTCACAAATATTATATAGATGCTGAGGTAGAAAAAGTCGAATATGCTTAAGAAGAAAACATACGAAGGACAGGTATAGATATACAAGTTTTAAACTATGAAATTCTTCTAATGCAAATGAACTCAATACTGAATGACTTTTCCACAATCCGTGCTTCCTTCCTCGCCATGGAAACGTTCTAATTAAATTGAAATTTAAATCATAACCAAATCCAAATGCCTAATAAAGTCCTTTCATCACTGTTGTCCTTCAATCGTCTTTTATACTCTATCTGGTATTGTATAGATATTATTTGACTGGAATACTCATGTCTCCAAATGTGTATTTTAATTTTCTTCCTATTTAAGTGTCTTCAATTTCTATAGGAAACAGGTCCTATACAGTTTCCACACTGTAAACTGAATGAGACTGAGTGTAGGATGAACATGGCAATCAGAGAAAACTACAAAAGGAGCCTCTTGTTTGGAAAGAGATAAGCTTGAAGATAAAAGGTACAGTCAGATAGGTAGCAGAAAGTCTCCAGACTGAAGGGTTTGAACATCACCTTATAAACAATGGGCAGTTATTGGAAGTCCTTGAGCAGAAAAGTAACAAGAGGAAAACAGTATTTTAGGAATATACATTTCAGAACATAAGATGTAGAAGAGGACACCAGAGGTAAGGAAATAAGTAGTGCCCAGCAGAAAAAACAAACATCAAACCAGTGGATGCAAGGCATTGCAAAAAGAAAAAAAGAAGCCTAAGAGCCTGTAATGGTAATCAACTGAAAGTGGGAGAAAAACGAAGAACCTAAAATGCCTCTGACATTTCAAGGCTAAATAACTTGGGACAATAGTGTATTCCCTGGGTAGAAAATCAAAGCAGGAGGTAGTCTGAAATAGAAAGTGACATGGGTAGCTTGACATGTTGCCTTGAGATTTCAGGAGACTCCAACTACAGAGGTTTAGAGATAAATTAGCACTAGAAAGAGATTTAAGAGATAAAAGGTGGAGCTATCAGTTCACCACTAACAGAAAGTTGAGACAAAGCAGATGAAGGGTCATATCTTACGACTGGGGACAGGAAAGAAGACCATGAGGTGCTCTCAAGATACAGTGGTCATTTCTTGATATGTCTGGGGATTGGTTCCAGGATCCCCTGTGCATACCAAAATCTGCATATACTCAAGTCCCGCAATTGGCTCTGAGGAACCTGCCTATACAAAAAGTTAGTCCTCCATATACTCAGATTTTGCATCCCACAAATACTGTATTTTAGATCCACATATAAGTGGACCCGCACAGTTCGAACTTGTGTCGTTCAAGGGTCAACTGTATATGTAGGAGGGAGCAGCATCATTGTGGAACTGATGGGAAGACAAAAGACAATTGTCACAGAAAGGACAAAGAACATGAGAAAGGAGAACAAACTCAGATTTGACCAAAAAAGAATGGCTTATATTACACTGGTAGAAGAAGTAGCCTCCGAAATTACAGGGTATTTAGGGAAAAGTGGCTATTAAAGAAGCAGGTATAAGGGACTCCAAGTCTGGGAATGGAAGAAGGCAAGATTGTAGTAGTAAGTGAAAGATCAGTGAAGATTTTTTAAAAAAGGAACTGAGCCATAAATTTTCTTCTTTCGTCAACTAAAAAAAAAAGCTTTAAAAAAATTTTACTTATACATAAATACAAAACATATAATACACATACATATTGTTACAGACTTTGTTGTTACCATTTTTAAGTACAAATTTTAGTTATTCTTAGTATCTACAGATATATGTCCTAAAGCATGATTCAGTAGCAGCTTTTCCTATCCTTTAAATGTTTCATACTCTAAGAAGCAAGATTCTCAAACATATCTTTAATCAATCTCCTTTGGAAAAAAAAAAACACATATATATACACACACACACACATATACACATAAATAACCTCTTTAAAGGCATCACCTTAAATAGATAAAACTCCTCAGTAACTGCTGGAACTTGCCAAGCCATACATTATTTGTTTAGTAAGTCACTATCATGATGAAAAGAAATTCAGTGTTATGAAGTCTATTAAGCAGCCTTAAGCTTTCGTTTATTCCATTTGATGAAGTTGATTTGAGAGAACATTTATATGTTATGAAAATAACAGACACTCCTTTGGATTTCACAGATTACAATTAAGAGAGAGCTATTAACTATAGAATGCTGATTGCAAAGTATTTCTTTTTTAAAGATACTCCTTGAGCCACAGAAGGGTTGAAATGTTTTCTTGAAGGAAGAGTAGAACCACGATAAAGACTATAATCCCAAGAAGGAAACAAATTACTTCAAAGTTAGAAAATATGATGTAAGAAAACATTGGAAAGTGGGATCATTCATCTGGGACATATCATTAGAGAAAGATAAAATTGAGAGGTGTTCTTTGCCTTAATTGTGCATGAGTAATAAACTAATCATGTCTGTACATTTCCTAACAGAATATGGGCCACCAAATGTTTTCACATTTATCCCATTGATTCTCACAATAACATTGTCAAATAGTAAATGGATTCTTCTTTTCTTCTCCATGAAGAAACTAGACTGAGAAAGGTTATGTAACTAGCTCAAGATCATAAAGCAAAGCTGAGTTTGAAACCCAGGTGGGTTCCCAAAACTAGGACCGGAGTTCTTTCAACCAAATAATGATCACTATGAAAAGGAGTCAAGGACAAGATCCAACTGGTAAAACAATCTGGATGAGGTAAGAGTTCAAAAGTTGAGAAACAATGTTGTTAAAGGAAACTAAACAGGTTTCTTGGATAAAATGCTAACTTATAAGAAGCTGTGGCTAAAGAGCAAGAAGATAGATCAGCTGACTTCTCAGACCACTACTATTACTACTTTTCTAGAATATTTTTATTTATTCTCCTCTTAAAGTCTCCTTTATTTCCTCCTCCTGATATGATTTTTTAAAATGACAACTGCAAAAGAAATCATAAATAAAGAAAAAATTTGGCAACTCTTGGAACCTAAATATAAACCCTGTTGGCATGTTTACACTTTTTTTGGATATCAGCTGTATAATTCTTTAGCCAGATTCAGTCTCATTCCTAACACAGTTAAGTGTGCTTTGTAAGGGTTTTATTTATTAACTTGCCTCACACATATAAAAAAGAAAAACAAATACACAGTCATATTTCCCAACACCTTTCCCCCACCAAAAAAACAGTATAGGGTAGCCAGTATAATGTATTATTGAAAAAGTATCATTTTAAAACATAACTATTATTGTAAAAATAAAAAATAAACATGACAAATCAGTCACAAGGCAGAGAGGTAGGAAGTCATATTACAACAAAAGTCCATGGATGAAGTATCTGCTTAAGTATCTGCTTAATACTCATACACAGAAAACACTCCCAGTTAGAAAAAATTTCTTTAATTTAGTTTAAAATTTCATCAAGGTAGAATGCAGTTTTGCAAAGTTCCAAGGATCCTATTACATAGTTGCTAATTAACCTTTAGTTCCTTATTTATACATTTTTTTTTTACTTACAGATATAAAAGGGAAAAAAATCCTAGAAATTATTTTAAACAGAACATTATACAATTAATTAAAAGTAGGAATTGGAGTGGAACAATGTGGCTTTAGATACTGATAATCAATAGACAGGATGACTCACAAAATATATTAAGTATTATCATTTTCCAGTCTCTGCATCTCATCTCGTCCCACCTGTCCAAGGTGAGACAAAAGTTTGCTATATGCTTCCCTGTTTAAAAAAAAGAAAAGAAAGCAAATATATTTATTACCATTTTCATTATTTTTCATTTAAGTATTTACAAATTAAGTCTGGCTGTCCATCATCCATCCATCTATCCAGCCATCTGTCCAGCAGGCTTAGCACAACACTTCTTAAAAAGTAATGTTTTATATCTATTGTGAGTAAATCTAGATGTTAAGATGTATTGAGTTTAAGTGTGATTTTTATATATAAAATGTGTGCTAAAAAAAACATGTAAAAGTTCACTAACCTTCTGAAATATTATAATGGTCACAGGTAATAAAATACGTTCAGGAATATTATTTAAGGACAATGATGGTATGATTACAATGGGAATACTTGTATCACAAACCTAAGTATTAAAACAAAAATTCTGTAACCATAAAATAGACCTGTGTAGCAATTTCAGTATGTATCCCATTTTCTTCTTTTAACCTCTTATAGGTAACGACGTTTGAAAATAAAATACTGTCTCTCCTCCTATATTCTCTAGTATGTAGAGAATGTAACTGGGAGGTGTTTTAGATGATTTACTGTGCCTAGCAGTTATCTCACTAGTCTAAATACCTGTTCTATTCAGAACCTTTAAAACCAACCTTCTTATGGGCCTGCACAACCACACAAGGTAGTAGGCCTGAATATTTGTTTTAACAACATACTGCATTAGGGTGGTTCACACATAGCCTCTCTAGTTTTTTCATTCAAATTTGAAGACTGCTCAGAGAAGTCAGATGTGAGACATGTCTGCATGAGCTTGTTTTGTGACATGACAATAAACACCACTTCTTCAAACTACAATTTGAAGTGATTCAATCTTCTCTCTCTAGAAAACCATAGGAGGCTAACCAAGTCCCTATGCAGAAGAAAGGAGATGTTCCATTCTGGCATACAAAAGCTTTATAAGGATGATCTCTCCAGTCTGCCCCCCGCCCCCCGTGCCTTTTATATGGTTTTCATTTACTGTACTGAAAAACTGGATTCCATTAGTTCGCTAAAGCTATAGTCAATATAGTCATGTCTCCAAGAAAGATCTCATATATGACATTGTTTAATAAAAAATTTTCATCTAAAAATTGGAATATGCATATTCATTAGACTGTGTATTTGTATAGATACATATACACAGACACATGCATATGATTATAGTCATGCACTGCATTAGCAACATTTTGGTAAATGATGGGCTGCATTCTGGTCAATGATGGGTCCCATTAAGATTATAATGGTACTAAAAAATTCTTAATGCCTGGTGATGCTGTAGCCATTGTAATGTCTTAGTGTAATGCCTTTCTCATGTGTTTGTGGTGATGCAGGTGTGAACAAACCTACTGTACTGTCAGTCATATAAAAGTCTAGCACACACAATTGTACACAGTATATAATACTTGATAATAAGAAACAATCATGTTACTGGTTTAGTTTATGTATTTACTATACTTTACTTTTTATTGTTATTTTAGAGTGTACTCTTCTTTATACTTATAAAAATAAAAGATAACCGTAAAACAGACTCAGGCAGGTCCTTCAGGAGGTATTCCAGAAGAAGGCCTCCTTATCAAAGGAGATGACAGCTCCATGTGTGTTACTGGTCCTGAAGACCTTCCAGTGAAATAAGATGTAGAGGTGGAAGACAGTGATGTTGATCATACTGACCCTGTGTAGGCTCAGGCTAATGCGTGTGTGTCTTCATTTTTTACAAAATAGTTTAAAAATAAAAAAATAATTTAAAAATAGAAAAAAGGCATTCAAGAATATAAAGAAAGAAAATATTTTTGTACAGCTATACAATGTGTGTGTTAAGCTAAGTATTTTTACAAGAGTAAAAAAGTTAAAGAAAAAGTTTAAAAGGTAAAAAAGAGTAAGCTAAGGTTAATGTATTATTGAAAAATTAAAAATTTTAAAAACAACTTTAATGTACTCTAAGTGTATTGTTTATAAAGTCTACTACAATAGTGTACAGTAATGACCTAGGCCTTCACATTTACCACTGCTCACTCACCGACTCACCCAGAGCAACTACCAATCCTGCAAGCTCCACTCACTGTTAAGTGCCCTATATAGGTGTATCATTTTAAAATCTTTGCTACCATATAATTACTGTACCTTTTCTACCTTTTCATATATTTAGATACACAAATACTTACCATCATGTGACAACTGTCTGTAGTATTCAGTACAGTAACATGTTATACAAGTTGGTAGTCTAGGAGCAATAGGCCACACCACATCGCCTAGGTGTGTGGTAGGCTATTCCATCTAGGTTTGTGTAAATATACTCTATTTGATGTTCACAAATGATGAAATTGCCTAACTACACATTTCTTAGAACCTATCCCTGTCATTAAGCAACACATAACTGTATTTTGATTCTTTAATAACCTTTAGGACATAAAAATTCCACTGTGAGTACTGACTACTCTAAAACAATTTCTTTAAGAAATAAATATAGGCTTATTCCCACAATGTTGAGACTCTAAATAGTCCAGCACTATTTTCAGTTGAGTTATGAGCCTATAAAAAAAAGTCTTATTTCCTATTTTTGACCAAAACCTATATTGTCTAACAGGGTCACTTATTCACTAGACATATGATACAGCTGACTAAATAAATCAAGCATCCCTCAAAGGGTTATGATTTGCCATCATAAATTTTATTAAAAAAACAAGACATCCAAGGCTATGAGGTCCACTTCCCAATGAGGAACACGGAAATGCGTTTTGAGCAACAGCAGCAGTGCTGAAATATACAGCTTTCTAAAGCGGTCACTTTGAAAGGAAAAACATGCAAATGTAGGCAATTGATTTTGCTAAGTTTGTTGATAAGCCATGCTACTACTATTCACACTTTGTAAAACTGATAACAATCACAGTACTGAAACATTTTTCATCTCAAAAGAACACACCCAAATTTTGGGGAATAAGAAAATAAATCATTTCTATAAGATGAAATATAGATTTTATAATCACTGCCCCCCCCGACCAAATGTAATTAAATTATCAAACATACCTTTGTGCTATATTCCTGCCAAGGCCCCATTTCTGCTCTGAATCCTTCAGAGATTGAGTGAGGGTAGAAATCAAGTGGATGACAACCTGCTGGTCCAATGTTGCTACTGTTTCTAAAATGCTGTAAACCTGATAATAGTACCTCATACCATAATCCTGGATAAACTGCCTGAAAATAAAACAGGTATATTTAGGATTACTCCTGGGGCAATTCCTTGTGCTGGTATCTACATGACAATCAACTATGAACTGAACATAACAAAGATCATTTTATATAAGATTATTGTAAGAATCTGGATGCAGTATGAAAACTATTTAAAACACTTTAAAATAAAGAATTGAACTGGCTTATTTAAGTTGAGCCACGACCAGAGTGAAAGCACTGTGGGAGGAGTGGCGAAGGGAAGAGTTGGAAGCTTGGGATGGAGAAAAAGGGGTAAAAATCTAATCCCAGGACTTTTTTGCAATATTCTACACAGTGAAATCTGAGTGGAAAGGATATGGGAGACAGTAAGAGAAAAAAGTCAGATTTCCTAGTTACTTTTTAGTTCTTTGTAGCCCTACATAAATCAAACAATATTTTTATGAGGAAAGCAAGTTACTCCTAATATATTTTTATGGTCCTTAACTGAACAAAAGACTTTAGACCCATAGAAGGTCTTTATAAATAAAAATTCTATGTTTTAGCCTTAAAACCTCTACCCTCCACTACTAAGCAACAAAATAAAAGCCACCTAGCTTAGTAAATTATAGAAAACATTCAATCTTTGATCATATAAAATCCTTTTCTCCCCTCCCAGGGCTTCACAATTTTCACCAATCACTGTTACTGAGTGATCACAATTTAAATGAACTATAAACACTTGACAGGCACTAATTATGTGATGAGAAAAATGGAGGTACCAAAGATCCAACATAGAATGAAGGAAACGAACACAAATTATTTATCATGGTAGTGGTAGGACAGACATAGGAATAATAAAGGTAAACTGGTAGAAATCTTTAGAAAGAAATACAAAAACATACTGCCCTAACAGCACAAGACTCTAAAGGGAACAAGAGAGGGAAGAAAAAGAAAATATGCCTCAAGTTGCACTGTTATTCTTATGAACAATAGATCTACTTCTATAAAGTCCATGCTTCACAAACTAAACATAACAGAGCTTTCTGGAGCTACTCTTAGTATCTTAAAGCAAGTCAGAGAAGCAGTGACATGTACTTCTACAATCCTGAGGAACATGTTTGGCAAGGTCTGACAGCCTGTGTACTCGTCATCATGACTCACATTTCCCACTTTACCCTCTCAAACCCAGTCTAGGGCCAGGTAATGACATTTCAGTCAGTGACAGATAGCATATACAATGGTGGTTCAGTATAAGAAGATTAAAATACTGCATTTTTACTGTACCTTTTATGTTTGGATACATTTAGATACACAAATATTTACTACTGTGTTACAACTGCCTACAGTATTCAGTGCAGTAACATGTTATACTGATTTGTAGTCTAGGACCATTAGGCCATACCATATAGTCTAGGTGCATAGTGGACTAAGACACACTAGGTTTGTTGTATAAGTACACTCTATTTGAGGGTCACACAGTGATGAAATTGGCTAACTATACATTTCTCAGAACTTATCCCTATCATTAAGAGACACATGACTGTTCATGCAAGATTCTTTCTTACTAAATTCACAGGTAATTTTAAGTCCCTTCACTTATCTTTTTCACTGGCACTTTTATTTTTCAATAAAACATCACAATGTAACAAAACTACTGCCAAAAATACAATAATTGAAATACTATAAACAAGTAGTAACACATTATGTTTTGGATAATTAGTTATTTAAAAAACATGTTGGCTGTCAAATGGCTGGCAATAGTCTCCTTGCCAGTTGGCATATTTTCCAGTTACCTAAACACAGAAGTCAGCTGGGCGGAAGGTTCTTCTTCTGACCCCACTTGGCAGGCTTTTACCATGTATTGCAGGTTCTCTGTGGCCAGCCTTTTAACTAGAAGGAAAAATTATAGCATTACGCATTGTGTCTGAATTGACCATCTGGATCCTCATTTTTATGAACGCTCTTGATTTAGAAAAATATGTTGTTTTCTTAAAGTATGTACATCCTTTTTCTATTTTTCAAAATGAAATAGTTCTAAGTTTTTATTTTATTCTAAAGTATACCTATCTTCCATTTTAAGAAAATATAAAAGTTTAAAAGTTTTTTAAAATCTATTTTTCTCTTAGAAAGGTGCCCATATTCAAAAACATTACACCATCCTAATCCTACAAACAGTAACATACCGACAAAAGAAAGCCTTTAAAAATTCAGCTGATTTACAGACAAGCAGATTGATTTTTTAAAAATTCATAAGCATATTCCTCCCACCCCCTCACAAACATATAAGTAGCAAACTAGATACCATGAACAATTTCTTTTCACTTAAAATTAGTCAAATGTGTATGCAAAAATGTTGTTTGTGATGCTATCTTCCTTTCAAAGGATAACAAAGCATAAAAAGAATACTTACATTCTTTAAATATTTAACCAAATCCTTTAAAATTGTGTGCTTGTACACAAAAATAATGCAAAAATACCAAGAAAGGATGTCGAAAACCCAATATGCTCTGAATGCTACTAAATTCTTATGTTGTTTTTGACACATTAAATATAAGAAACCAGAGAAAAAAGTGCTTTTTCCAAGAATAAAAAAATGTTCAGAAACTGTAACCCATTATAGCAGGAACACAAAATATATGATGAACATCAACTTAATTAATATTAGGTAGTAGAGAATGTTTTCCACGCGATGAGGCTAGTGGCTAAGGAACATACAGCATCCTTGCCTTTTACTTGAAAACGTTTTACAACTTTTTAAAATAACTTCTCATTTTAGATGCAGTTTATTTTTGCTTTAACTGAACTACCTTTAAAAAAAAATGAGTGTTTTTCTTTTCTTTTTTTTTTTTTTTTAAAGAAATAGAGTCTTGCTCTATCATCCCAGCTAGAGAAGTGGTGTGATAATAGCTCACTCTAACTTCCATCTCCTGGGCTCAAGCAATCCTCCCACCTCAGCCTCTCAAGTAGCTAGGACTACAGGTGCGTGCCACCACTCCTGGCTAATTTTTTTTAAAAAGCTTTTTGTAGAGATGGAGTCTTGCTATGTTGCCCAAGCTGGCATTGAACTCCTAGTCTCAAGTGATCCTCCCACCTTGGCCTCCCAAAGCACTGGGATTACATGTGTGAGCCACACCTGGCCTTTTTATTTGTTAAAAGAAGAGCTTTATTATCATATAATTCACATACTATACAATTTACCCATTTAAAATATACTGTTCGATGGTTTTTAGTATATTCAGACTTGTACAACCATCATCACAATTTTACACTATTTTCAATATCTTGAAATTCCATACTCTAGCTATCCTGAGTCCTTCTAAGCAATCACTAACCTACTTTCTGTCTCTACAGACCTTTTTTTTTTTTTTAACTCTTTTTTTTTTTTTTTGTGACGGACTATCCTTCTGTTGCCCAGACTGGAGTGCGATGCCACGATCTCAGCTCACTGCAACCTCTGCCTCCCGAGTTCAAGCAATTCTCCTACCTCAGCCTCCCGAGTAACTGGGATTAAAAGCGCATGCCACCATGTACGACTAATTTTGTATTTTTAGAAGAGACGTGGTTTCACCATATTGGCCAGGCAGATCTCGAACTCCTGACCTCAAGTGATCCACCCACCTCAGCCTCCCAAAGTGCTGGAATTACAGACATGAGCCACCATGCCCAGCCCCGTCTCCATAGATTTAACTATTCTGGATATTTCATATAAATGAAATAATATATGACTTTTGTGACTGGCTTCTTTCACTTAGAATGATGTTTTCAATATTCATCAATGTTATAGCATGTTTCAATATTTCATGCTTTTTTATAGCCAAACAATATTCCATTGTATAAATGTATCAAAATTTTTAAATTGATCCATCAAATCATAAATATTCTACTTTTTGGCTATAATAAACAATACTGCTATAAAAATTAATTTACAAGTTTCTGTGTGGACTTATGTGTTCACTTATCTTAAATATATACATATTTCTAGGGGTGAAATTGCTGGGTCATAAAGTAACTCCATGCTTAACCACTTGAGGAACTACCGGACTATTATCCAAAGTAGCAACATGATTTTACATTTCCAGGGGCATTAAATGAGAGTTCCAATTTCTCCACATTGTTCTCAGTCTTTTTCATTGTCTGATTTCCTCATTATAGCCAACCTTGTGGGTATGAAGTGATATCTCAGTGTAGTTTTGATATGCATTTCCCTGGTGACTAATGATGTTGAACACCTTTTCTGGTGCTTATTAGTCATTTGTTTATTTTCTTTGTAGAAATGTCTATTCAGATTCATTGTCAATTTTTAAATTCAGTTATTTGTTACTTATTCTTAAGAGTTCTTTATATATTACAGATGCACACTCCTTATCATCACATACAATTTACAAGTATTTTTTTCCCATTTTGTGGGTTGTCTTTTCACTTTCTTAATAGTGTCCTTTGAAACACAAAAGATCCTAATGTTTGATGAAGTCCAATTTATCTCTTTCTTCTTTTGTGGTTCATGCTTTCAGTGTCATAGCTAAGAATCCATTGCCAAATCCAAGGTCATGAAGATTTTACTCCTATATTTTCTTCTATGACTTTTACAATTTTAGCTCTGACACTAAGGTCTATGATTCACTTTGTTAGTTTTCGTATGTGGTATGAAACAAGGGTCGAACTTCATTCTTTTGCATGTGGCTATCTATTTGACCTAGCAAAATTTGTTGAAAAGACTACTTTTCCCCTATTAAATTGTCTTGGCACTCTTGTCAACAAACAAAAAAACCCCAATTGACCATAAACATGAGTTTATCTCTGAACGCTCAATTCTATTCTATTGACCTACATATCTATCTTTATGCCACTATCACATTGTCTTGATTACTGTTGCCTTGTAACATGTTTTAAAATTGAGAAGTATGAGTTTTCCAGCTTTCCTCTTCTTTTGCCAAGATTGATTTGGCTATTCTGGGTCCCCTGTAATTCCATATAAATTAGTAATTCTTATGGAGCTATTAGTATAGTCACTTAAGATTCTGTGGTTGCTGTTTGCATAACTATCTTTTCCCATCTTTTTACTTTCAATCTGTTTATATCTGTGAATCTATACTGTTTCCTGTAAATACCATATAGGTAGATCTTGTTTTTTTAAAAAATCCACTGTGATCATCTCTGCCTTTTCACTGGTCAATCCTTTCACACAGTATTATTTTAGATATAGTTTGATTTACATCAGCATTCTTACTTTTTGTTTTCTTAATGACTCATGTGTTTGTTTCTTTAATCTACTTTACTGTTTTCTTATTGCATTAAGTGAATTTTTTTTAATGTAGCCTTTCAAATCTTTAATGATTTTAAAATTATTATTATTATACTTTAAGTTCTGGGGTATATGTGCACAATGTGCAGGTTTGTTACATATGTATACATATGCTAAGTTGGTTTGCTGAACCCATTAACTTGTCATTTACATTAGGCATTTCTCCTAATGCTCTCCCTCCCCCAGTCCACCACCTCCCGACAGGCCCCGGTGTGTGATGTTTCCCTCCCTGTGTCCATGTGTACTCACTGTTCAACTCCCACTTGTGAGTGAGAACATGTGGTGTTCTTCTCTTCTTGTGTTAAGTTTGCTGAGAATGATGGTTTCCAGTTTCATCCGTGTCCCTGCAAAGGACATGAACTCATCCTCTTTTATGGCTGCATAGTATTCCACAGTGTATATGTGTCACATTTTCTTTATTCAGTCTATCATTGATGGGCATTTGGGTTGGTTCCAAGACTTTGCTATTGTGAACAGTGCTGCAATAAACATATGCGTGTATGTGTCTTTTTAGTAGAATCATTTATAATCCTTTGGGTATATACCTAGCAATGAGATTTTTGGGTCAAATGGTATTTCTAGTTCTAGATCCTTGAGGAGTCACCACACTGTCTTCCACAATGGTTGAACTAATTTACACTCCCACCGACAGTGTAAAAGTGTTCCTATTTCTCCACATCCTCTCCAGCATCTGTTGTTTCCTGACTTTTTAATGATCGTCATTCTAACTGGTGTGAGATGGTATCTCATTGTGGTTTTGATTTGCATTTCTCTAATGAACAGTGATAATATTTTTTTCATAAGTTTGTTGGCTACATAAATGTCTTCTTTTGAGAAGTGTCTGTTCATATCCTTCGCCCATTTTTTGACAGGTTGGTTGTTTTTTTCTTGTAAATTTGTTTAAGTTCTTCGTAGATTCCGGATATTAGCCCTTTGTCAGATGGATAGATTACAAAAATTTTCTCCCATTCTGTAGGTTGCCTGTTCACTCTGCTGATAGTTTCTTTTGCTATGCAGAAGCTCTTTAGTTTAATTAGATCCCATTTATATATTTTGGCTTTTGTTGCCATTGCTTTTGGTGTTTTAGTCATGAAGTCTTTGCCCATCCCCATGTCCTGAATGATATTGCCTAGATTTTATTATAGGGTTTTTATGGTTTTAGGTCTTATGTTTAAGTCTTTAATCCATCTTGAGTTAATTTTTGTATAAGGTGTAAGGAAGGGATCCAGTTTCAGTTTTCTGAATATGGTTAGCCAGTTTTCCCAGCACCATTTATAAAATAGGGAATCCTTTTCCCATTGTTTCTTTCTGTCAGGTCTATCAAAGATCAGATGGTTGTAGATGTGTGATGTTATTTCTGAGGCCTCTGTTCTGTTCCATTGGTCTATGTATCTGTTTTGGAAGCAGTACCATGCTGTTTTGGTTACTGTAGCCTTGTAGCATTGTTTGAAGTTAGGTAGCATGATGCCTCCTGCTTTGTTCTTTTTGGTTAGGATTATCTCAGCGATGCACACATTTTTTGGTTCCATATGAAATTTAAAATAGTTTTTTTTCCAATTCTGTGAAGAAAGTCAGTGGTAGCTTGATGGGAATAGCATTGAATCTATAAATTACTCTGGGGAGTATGGCCATTTTCACAATACTGATTCCTCCTATCCATGAGTATGGAATGTTCTTCCATTTGTTTGTGCCCTCTTTTATTTTATTTCATTGAGCAGTGGTTTGTAGTTCTCCTTGAGGAGGTCCTTCACATCCCTTGTAAGTTGTATTCCTAGGTATTTTATTCTCTCTGTAGAAATTGTGAATGGGAGTTAACTCATGATTTGGCTCTCTGTTTGTCTGTTATTGGTGTATAGGAATGCTTGTGATTTTTGCACACACTGATTTTATATCCCGAGACTTTGCTGAAGCGGCTTATCAGCTTAAGGAGATTTTGGGCTGAGACGATGGGGTTTTCTAAATATATAATCACGTCATCTGCAAACAGAGACAATTTGACTCCCTCTTTTCCTAACTGAATGCGCTTTATTGCTTTCTCTTGCCTAACTGCCCTGGCCAGAACTTCCAATACTGTGTTGAAGAGGAGTGATGAGAAAGGGCATCCTTATCTTGCACCAGTTTTCAAAGGGAATGCTTCCAGTTTTGTCTCTTCAGTATAATATTGGCTGTGGGTTTGTCATAAATAGCTCTTATTATTTTGAGATACGTTCCATCAATACCTAGTTTATTGAGTTTTTAGTACGAAGTACTGTTGAATTTTGTTGAAGGCCTTTTCTGCATCTGTGGAGATAATCATATGGTTTTTCTTGTTGGTTCTGTTTACGTGATGGATTATGTTTATTGATTTGCTTATGTTCAACCAGCCTTGCATCCCAAGGATGAAGCCAACTTGATCGTGGTGGATAAACTTTTTGATGTGCTGCTGGATTCGGTTTGCCAGTATTTTATTGAGGATTTTTGCATTGGTGTTCATCAGGGATACTGGCCTAATATTTCCTTTTTTTGTTGTGTCTTTGCCAGGTTTTAGTATCAGGATGATGACGGCCTCATAAAATGAATTAGGGAGGATTCCCTCTTTTTCTATTGATTGGAATAGTTTCAGAAAGAATGTTTCCAGCTCCTCTTTGTAACTCTGGTAGAAATCGGCTGTGAATCCATCTGGTCCTGGGCTTTTTTTGGTTGGTAGGCTATTAATTACTGCCTCAATTTCAGTACCTGTTATTGGTCTATTCAGAGATTCGACTTCTTCCTGGTTTAGTCTTGGGAGGGTGTATGTGTCCAGGAATTTATCCATCTCTTCTAGATTTTCTAGTTTATCTGCGTAGAGGTGTTTATAGTATTCTCTGATCATAGTTTGGATTTCTGTGGGATTGGTGATGATAACCCCTTTATCATTTTTTATTGTGTCTATTTGATTCTTCTCTCTTTTCTTCTTACTTTGGCTAGCGGTCTATTTTGTTGATCTTTTCAAAAAACCAGCTCCTGGCCGGATTCACTGATTTTTTTGAAGGTTTTTTTGTTTCTCTATCTCTTTCATTTCTGCTCTGATCTTAGTTATTTCTTGTCTTCTGCTAGCTTTGAATTTGTTCGCTCTTGCTTCTCTAGTTCTTTTAATTGTGATGTTAGGGTGTCGATTTTAGATCTCTCTGCTTTCTCTTGTGGGCATTTAGTGCTATAAATTTCCCTCTACACACTGCTTTAAATCTCCCAGAGATTCTGGTACATTGTGTGTTTGTACTCATTGGTTTCAAAGAACATCTTTATTTCTGCCTTCATTTTGTTATTTATCCAGTAGTCATTCAGGAACAGCTTGTTCAGTTTCCATGTAGTTTTGCAGCTTTGAGTGAGTTTCTTAATCTTGAATTCTAATTGGATTGCACTGTGGTCTGAGAGACAGGTTGCTGTGATTTCTGTTCTTTCACATTTGCTGAGGAGTGTTTTACTCCCAATTATGTGGTCAATTTTAGAATAAGTGCAATGTGGTGCTGACAAGAATGTATATTCTGCTGATCTGGGGTGGAGAGTTCTATAGACGTCTCTTAGGTCTGCTTGTTCCAGAGCTGAGTTCAAGTCCTGGATATACTTGTTAATTTTCTGTCTCGTTGATCTAATATTGACAGTGGGGTGTTAAAGTCTCCCACTCTTATTGTGTGGGAGTCTAAGTCTCTTTGTAGGTCTCTAAGAACTTGCTTTATGAATCTGGGTGCTCCTGTATTGGGTGCATACATATTTAGGATAGTTAGCTCTTCCTGTTGCATTGATCCCTTAACCACTATGTAATGGCCTTCTTTGTCTCTTTGATCTTTGTTGGTTTAAACTCTTTTTTATCAGAGACTAAGATTGCAACCCCCGATATGTTTTTTGGCTTTCCATTTGCTTGGTAAATCTTCCTTAATCCCTTTATTTTGAGCCTTTGCACATGAGATGGGTCTCTTGAATACAGCACACCGAAGAGTCTTGACTCTTTATTCAATTTGCCAGTCTGTGTCTTTTAATTGGGGCATCAGCCTATTTCATTATTAATTATTTTTGAACTATTTCCTTTGTGGTCACTCTAAGCTAACCATATATACCTTATCAGAGCTTCAAATTTATACTAATACAGAAACATAAATCCTATGCACTGCATAGCTCTATTTCTTTCTCTCCCTTTTTCTGATATTGTTATACCTATTATATAATATCTACAAATGTTAAAAGTTAAAAATATACTGTTGTAATTTTTACTTTATATAAATTTATGTCTTTCAAAGAAGCTAAGAAAAGACAGAACAGCAAATACATATCTTAACTTCTGCTATATAGGTCCAGCATTCATAATCCAAAGATCCAAAATTCCAAATGCTTCAAAATCTTAAAGTATTTGACAGCTGACATGATGCCATAAGTGGAAAATTCCACACACGACTTCATGTGACAGGCTGCATATACAATTTATAAATATTGTAAAAAACTACCTTCAGGCTATATGTTTAAGGTGTATATGAAACATAAATGAATTTCATGTTTAGACTTGAGTCCTGCTGCTAAGATACCTCATAATATATATGCAAATATTAAAAAATCCAAAAGAATGTGATACACAAAACACTTCTGTTCCCAAGCATTTTGGATATGGAACACTAATCCCGTATTAACCTTCTTATTTATCTTTTCTTTTTTTTTTTTTTTTCCTTTATTCCTGGGTATTTGAGTTGCCACGTGGAGTCCTTTCCTTAGCCTAATACTGTTTTGCTCTCACCACCTTCTTTGTATTATTATTGGTAACTACATTTCTATATGTTATAGGCTCAACAATATCATTTTATACAAATGCTTTTTAAAAACCAGTTAAGAGAATAAAAGTGAAAAAATGTGCATTTATACTGTCTTAATAATAATATGATAATCTTTACTAGAATTCTTTTGTGTGTATGTGGATCCGAATTACTGCCTGGGGTCAGTCTCAGTCTGAAAAACTTCCTTTAGCATTTTGTTAAAAGGTGGGTCTGTTAGCAACAAATTCTCTCAGTTTTAATTTATTTGAGAATGTCACCTTCAGTTTTGAAAGGCAGCTTTGCTAAAAAAAGATTCTTGGTTGACCAGTCCCCCTCTACCCTCCCGCTTTAAATCCTCTGAATGTCATCCCACTGTCTCTGGCCCCCACTATTTCCTCTGAGAAGTCAGCTGTTAATGTTACCACAGTTTCTCATAGAGGACGAGTCATTTTTCTCTGGCTACTTCCAAGATTTTCTCTTGGCCTTTAGCTTTTGGCATCTTTACTATGATGTATCTGTTTGTGGATCTTTTTGCATTTACCTTACCTGGAGTTAGCTGAACTTCTTGAATGTATAAGTTAATATTCTTGAATAAACTTGAAAAAATTTTAGACATTATGTATTATTTTAGGTTGGGTGTGGTGGCTCACCCCTGTAATCCCAGCACTTTGGGAGCCTGAAGCGGGTGGATCATGAGGTCAGATCAAGACCATCCTGGCTAACATGGTGAAACCCCATCTCTACTGAAAATACAAAAAAATTAGCCAGGCGTGGTGGCGGGCACCTATAGTCCCAGCTACTTGGGAGGCTGAGGCAGGAGAATGGCGTGAACCCGGGAGGCACAGCTTGCAGTGAGCCGGTATCACGCCATTGCACTCCAGCCTGGGGGACAGAGCAAGACTCCGTCTCAAAAAAATATATATTTTATATATATACTTATTTATTTATATTTTATTTTCAATTTTTTCTGCTTTCTCCTGGTTCACCTGTTACATATATGGTGCACTTAATGGTGTTCCACATTTCTCAACAGCCCTGTTCATTTTCTTCATTTTTTTTTTTCCTCTGTGCTTTAGATTGTATTATCTATATTGATCTATGTTCAAGTTTGCTAATTCTTTCTTCTGCCAGTTCTAATCCACTAATTAGTCCCTCTGGTGAAACTTTTAACTCAGCTATTGAACTTTAACTCCAAAATTTCCATTTGGTTCTTTTCATAAAACTTCTTTCCCTATTGTCACCAAACTTTCCTTTTCTTCATTTATTACACATTCCTTTAGTTCTATGAATATATTTATAATAGTTACTTTGAAGTCTTTGTCTATTAAAGACAATATCTGACTGTTGTCACTGGCAGTTTATGTTGCCTGCTTTTCTTCTCAGTATATGGATTGTACGTGTCTGTTTCTTTGCGAGTCCTGTAATATTTTGGTGAAAATTGTGCTTTTCAAATAATGAAGTCTACTCCTCCTCTTGCCCTCTCACTGCCTTAGATGTTGCTCCTGAGGTGGTGTAACCTCGGGTATGCCCACAGTCTCCATGTGAAGACAATGGTTTTGGCAGGACTAGCTTTGACTGTCCCTTTCCCTGATCACAATCAGATGTTAAGCTCTGCTAATTAATTTCTGGGTGATTGCTTTAATGTTTTTAGTAATACCCTGGGGCATAAATTGCTTTAAGGACTAATCTAATCAAATTCAGGCTCCTTTGAGGTCAGTGACTGAGATTTGTTCTGACCTAAGAGCTCTATCCCAAAGTGCTGGGATTACAGGTATGAGCCATTATGCGAGGCCAATAAATGTTATTTTAAAGCAATCACTAGAAGTAAGGTTGATGAGACTGAAAACAAAAGGAATAGAATCAAAGGACCCCTACCAGTTTGCCCCAAAAATCAGCTTAGATATTTCACCAAAAACCTGAATAAAAAAAGTATGATGACCTCTCATTACTTGATATTTAACAAATTGCCTTTAATACTGAAGTCAGATTGAACAAATATTCTTTGAGAGGTTAACAAATCTAATCAAAGGAAGTAGCCCTTAAATAAACTATTTGCCTCAAGGAGGAAAAAAAAGCCAAAACTAAAATGGACCAAAAACATCTCACTTTGTAACCATTTTATCATACCTAACCTGAGCTCCTAGCTGGAGTTTATTCTTTAACCATGACCCATATCGAGAGATATAAAAGAATCACATACATTTTGTAACTATCCATTAAACTGATGGGAAACAGTAGTTTCTTAACTTGTAAAAAGAAAATGGTAACAAAAATAACCTTACAAACTAACCTTGTGGTTCACTGACTAACACCAAGCATTTTAAAATGCCAGGGAGGAGTAGTTCGACTTCATAAATGTCTGTGTTAGTTTCCTTGAAGAGTTGGAGGATGAAGGCCAGAATGGATGCTAAGCGAGGAGGAGGTGAGGACCCCTTATACTCAAGGTAGGATTTCCTGAAAAGAAGCAAAATTTTGTTTATTCTCTTCTTAAAGCTTCAATAGAGCAAGACCAAATGGCACACACTTTAAAGATACTGGCAAAATTTACCCCCCAAAATTAATACAGTGACACTTTTATTGTATATCTTTCTGGTGTGCTCTCAGGGCCAAAGCACAATATAGTCACAAACGAAATTGAAAGCAACCTTGTTTTACAATGAACTCAAAATCTAAATGAAAGCCTAATTGTTAATTTGTGGGTTTTTTTTTTTTTCCTTTCTAATACAAGTTTGATCTCCTTTACGGGTCCTCAATGCTGCAACATTTTCTCTAATGTTAAATTTGCATAAAGAAATCTCTCTTCATATCTATTTATGTAAGGACTTGGGAGGAGTCTTATTTTTCCAAATAAACAGAGGACTGTCCTAGGAATAAGATAGGACATTCAAGCTTTATCTCCTTCCTTCCTCCAGTAAGTTAAAGACTCAGAGAACTAATTTAGGATTAAGTATTATCTCTCAAGACAAGATAAAATTTAGTATTAGAACTCAAGAGAGATCATAAGGATAATAATTTGACTAATCTTTCTTTATTCCCACCTCTTAGAACAGGTCCAGGCTCATAATGAGTGTTTGGTATACATTTATTAAGTGAATAAATAAAAGTTGGAATTGCTTAGTTTCTGCAAATGTCTAGACAATGTGAAGATCTGTCAAATACAGCTAAATATAAAGTAGACATCTATATATATATACACACACACATATATAAAATACATGTTTGTAAAGTAATAATAACCATAATGAGGAATAGAAACCACTAAGTATTATAAACATAAGGATAGGAACTATGTCTTAGTAATTATTTCTATTCCCTACAGTGACTTCCAACAAATACTACATATTAGAAAATTCATTATTTGAGGTTTGCCTAATTTAGTTTACTGCGGAATTCCTAATGCCTAGAACAAACATATATTGGGCACCAGTGGAATGCCAGGTACATGTCTAAGAACAAGAATATAAAATTGAGTAAAATATGGTCTCTGAGAGCAAGAGGCCCACTATTGAGTGGAGAAGTTAAATAAGAAAAAGAAAAAGATGATTACAATATAGCATAATGGTGCTTTTGACAAAGATAAGCACAGAATTCTCAAGAATTCAGAGGAAAGAGCCCTAACTCAGATGAGGGAGTGCAAGAATAGAGAAGCATGGCATGGAAGAGTCATAAGAGGCAATCTCTGTATATTTCCTGAGTATTTAAAAAAAAAAAAAGTTACATTTTTAAGCCTTCAACTATAAACCATGAGAAAAACATTTTTACTGTATGTTAAGTAAATAGGAAAGTCAACTAATCCTGGGATCCTAAACACTGGGGTTTTAAACAGTTTTACAGATTCAATTTCACTTCAGCATCTGTCATTTAGATTGTACTAAAATTACTTATGCAATATCTCAAACACTGTGGTAGGTTACTATAATCCTGTTGGAAATTCAGATACAAGTAAGGCAAAACTATCATAATTCGGCAAATTGAGCGGTACAGGGCATATGATTTCACAAAAGGAAACATACACGGTACACTGACATATCAGGTGTAGGTTTTACAAAGGATAGGTGGGATTTAGCCCCCAAAAATGACATTTTAATGGAGAAAGCAGTTTGAATAAAGCTGTGACATAGGGAGGTATGAGGCATTTTGGAGGGGCAATACGAATCTTATTAGGGGTTGTATGACACCATATGTAATACATCTGGAAACGTTAAGTGATGGACAGAGAGCTAAGGAGCATGAAATTTATTTCACAGGCAAAAAAGATATTGCAGGTTTAATGGCAGGGAAGCTTCATAATGAAAGAGTATTTTAGGAAAAGTAATCTGGGGGCATTTTTTAGGGTGGACTAGAAGAAAAGACTAGGGATGCAGAAAGCAGTTAGGAGATTCTGACAATAGTTTAGGTGTAATGTACTAAGGGAAGAGAAATAGGAAAAGGAGGACAGGATTGCCAAAGGATGGTCAAAGACAGGAACCAAAGAAGATAAAGCTTCCAAACCTGAGTAACAGGACACTAGGAACTCAAAACGGTGAGAGGGGAGACAGATTTTGGCATGGAATTCTATAATGAGAGGTAACAGATATTATTGGGTCATTAAAAAACAAAGAAAACTAATACTAGATAAGAATAACATATATCACCATAGCATCTTAAAGTTTAAAAACTAATTTCATATAAAAATAAATACTACATGAAGACAATGACAAAACATTTTTTATTACTGAATTTCCTAATGTTAAAGTTAAAGGATATGGAGTTAGTAGAATATTTAAGAAGTTTCATTTTTCATTTGCTTAATAAAACTGAGTTAAGAGTAAACTAACGAAATAAGATTTCAGGGTGCTTCATTTCCAATATTAGCATTCATTTTTTCACTTAATTATCTTTATAAAATATAATTACTATATTTTATGTTTTTGAGATAGTGTCTCGCTCTGTTGCCCAGGCTAGAGTGCAGCAGTGAAACGCCAGCTCACTGCAACCTCCGCCTCCCAGATTCAAGCAATTTTCCTGCCTCAGCCTCCTGAGTAGCTGGGATGATAGCCATCTGCTACCATGCCAAGCTAATTTTTTTGTATTTTTAGTAGAGACTGGGTTTCACCATGCTCGTCAGGCCGGTCTCCAACTCCTGACCTTAAGTGATCCACCCACCTCTGCCTCCCAAAGGGCTAGGATTATAGGTGTGAGCCACCACACCCAGCCATATATAATTACTGTGTTTTTTACAGTATAAAATACAAATATTGTTTATCTGATGAAAAACTGAAAAGCAAAAACGTACCTTTAGGACATATACAAGGAAGGTAACCGCTACACAGAGAAAAGAGAAGCAGTTTAAAGGGCATTGTCTTAGGCTGCCATAAGCAAATGTCATTTTAATAAATTCTTAGATAATGTTTCTCAGGGAAAAAAAAAGTTTCTGAACTTCTAGTATACTAAGGGTTGCCAACATGTTTGAAATGCCACTTCATCACTTTTTAATAGAGCTTAATAATTTGTACATACCACCTATATTTAATATTTAGATGTACCTTATGACTTGTACAACGCATTTCTTAAGAGATGATATTGGCGGAACAGTGGCTGTGTTTCTCAATGCCAGTAAAACAGGATGTTGTCCAAGATCTGAAACGTATGGTGAAGCTGGAAGAAATCGCCCAATATACTGCTCAATAACATTCCCTAGCAATTGATTCAAATAGGCACTCGGATTCTGAGATTGACAACACACGATACAGATGCCCTACGAGGAAAAAAAGTAAGAAATACTAAGAGGTAAAGTTTCAAAGAACAAACTACATTTAGAAACTCACTAATGAAGTCCCCAGCATCAACATTCACGTGAGAATATAACAATCAAAAAGGATACCTCATGTAATCAACAGATAATGTACATACGAATTACAAGGAGTTAAGCCTGGGCAACACATATGATATGGTATCTATCTAAGCACGTATGTCTTTGAGGCATGGACAAAGGAAGCAGGGGAGAAGTGTAGGAAGACAAAGGCAGATTCTTTTCCTCTAATCTCAGAACACTTGAACATTTTGCTCATCAACTACATTTATATGTACTTAAAAAGTTATAAAACATCTTTAGGTCATTTTTTTCTAGGTACTGGTTATTTTGTCTAAGACTATACAATTTTTGCTAAAAGTCTTCCATGCTAAAAATCTGAAATTTTTTTTAAAAGTAGTAACGAAGGGTAAAGAATATGGAAATTAAGACTCGGAATAACAATTTACTTAGTTTTCCTATAACAGGCACTGTGCTGTGTGCTTTATATTCACTATTTCATTTAAATTTCTCAAAGAACCATTGAGTTAGTAATACTGTATCTCCATTTTACAGTTAGGATAACTAAGGTTTAGAAAAGTGAATAGTTTAATAAAGCCACACAAAACTCTTGATATCTTGTTGCATATCTGTTTATTTCTCTTCCATTTGTATAGCAGTTAACAAAATACTTTCATATATATTACAGTATTTAACACTTAAACAATTAAACCAATACCCTGAGAGAAAATGTTTTCTGCTAGTATTACTAAATATTAAATGCTACTAAATATAGATAATCATATAATAACCAACACAGCAATACATTATATTCTAAAAGTTAACTCTTAATTTGGTACTTGGTGACTCACAATGTGTTTTCCAAGAGAAATAATTTAAAATGTTTGAAGTCTCCATTTTAGCTGTAAACAGGTATTTACCCAATAAGAAATTCTGAAAGTTTATTTGTAATGAAAAATAGCATACAGCTATTAAAACTGTACCAAATAAACAACTGAAAAAAATCAAACAATGAACCCCCCCAATCCACCCACCACCACCAACTCTGTTTCTTGAATGGTTTAAGGAAAGTACATTAAATTAGAAGAAAATGAAGTAATAAATGAATATTTTCTGAAAATTCCAAAGAGGAGAGCTGGGTACCATGAAGAAATTAAAGACATAGCTCCAGTTCTGCCAAACAGATAATACACCAAATTTTTAAATTTACCACTTACGAAGCTTATGAGAATTCTTATTAAAATGGACTGTTTGGGTTTAAGAGGACCACATGGAAGAAATATTCCAGACTCTCCTGCTACCCACTACTCCCCTCTAATCATGTCTCCCTCTGTGGGATTGGCGGTTCAGTCTATGGTGTGGCTGCTTCTCCTTTTTATCATTCTGTTTAGATAACACGCTAAACTTCATTTTAAATGCTATTATGAATAAAAATTAGAGGGAAAATTTAAAACTTCTCAGCAATCTTAAAACTCTGTTACGAAATACATCTTTGAAAAGAGATTGTTATGTAATCAAAATCCATTTTCCCTTTCCTCCTCAGCTTCCCTTGTTGGACCTCAAATTAAGAAGCACTTATCTTCAATATCAGACACTAATGAATAATAAAGTACATCTCCAGCCTCATCCTTTCCTGAATGGCATATGAATATTTCCAACTGCTTACCTCAAACTAAAGCTGCTCAGAAACCAATCCTTACCTTCATCCCGACATCTCCAGGATTTCCCACGTTAGTGAGTAGAAATACTATCTACGCAGATAGTCACTCTGGAATCCAGGAAGTATTTCACTTCTTTGAGTTCCTCCACAACGCTCACTTAGCAAGTACTCTTAATCACAGCTCCCAAATGTTTTTGAAATCTGCTGTTATGGGTTTTATTCCCACTGCCTTAGGTCAAAACCTTCTGACAATATGTAGATTATTACAATGAACTCCTCACCACTGCTTTCCAAAACCTCCATACCAACTATCTTGCATACTGCCACCAGAATCATCTTTCTAAAATGTAAATATCATTATGTCACTTCTACTTCTCTGCTAAAAATTCATCAGGTCCCCATGTAAATGATAAAGTCCAAACTTCTTAGGATGGAATATAAACCCCTCCATTACATGGCTCCTGCCATATCAATCTCCAGCCACAACAGAACCATTTGATTTTCCTCAGTGTGCCATATTTTCTTAAAGCTCATGCCCTTGTACATGTTGCTCCCTCTGAAATGAAAAGCCCTCCAACTCCTACCCATTTTGCTCTTTTACCTCTGATGTTCTCTATAGTGTATTCTCTTATATCTCCTCACCCCCTGTCTGACTGATAGATGAGGTCTGAAAAAAAAAAAAAAAATACTGAGCACACTACCATAAGTGTCTGTGCTCATCTACCTCCTCTCTCAACTTTAAGCTCCTCTGCTTTTTCATTTTTGTTTCCAAAGCCAAACATAAAAGCAATGTAAAATATGTTCAACAAATGTGCCACACAATCACTTGAGATTATAATGTACGGTTTTTAAATCAGCATTTCGTAAACTATGTTTTTAAGGCAAAGTTTCCATTTTTTTTAAACTTTTAAGCAACCGCACATACTATACCTGGAGATACAAAGGAAGACTTTTCTGAATTGCTGACAACATAGGTGCAGGCAGTTCCTTCTCTTGTTGTAATACTGTATGTGGAAGCAGTAAACAATCTATGATCCGGAATAGTAATTTTTGGGCTTTAGAGGTGGCAAAGATTTGTGCCCATGATTTCACAAGAATTCCTAACAAAGAAGAGAAGTAACAACATGTTGTTGTTATTATCTGACCAGAACATTTTGTCATTTAATTTAAAAATTTGTATTGAAAGCCCACGGGACCAAATTAAAATAGCAAATAGGAAGAAACATATAGTAGAAGTAACAAATACTTATGTCAATTCATATATTTCACTGAAGAGATAAATTTTTCATAGAGTTCTGGGCCAAGGAAAACATACATTTTCTGAGCAACTGGCATTTAATATATCCACAGGTTAAGTATTCCTAATCTGAAAATATAAAATCTGAAACACTCCAAAATCCAAAATGTTGTGAGTGCCAACATGATGATCAAAGAACTGTTCATTAGAACATTTCACATTTCACACTGTTGGATTATGGGTGCTCAACTGGTTAAGTATACTGCAAGTATTCCAAAATCCAAAAAAATCTGAACTCCAAAATACTTCCAGTCCCAAGAATTTTATACAAGGGCTATTCAATCTTTTTACACTCACTTATACAGTGGAATATATTTATACATTATGTGACTACATTCGCTGAATGTTGAAATTATTCAGATTTCCCTTTTTGTTTTCCCTCTGAGTTGCTAGGATGCCCAGATGCAAATTAACAATCCACCTTTTAAAGAATACTGTAGGATTATGCATGATGGTTTTATATGCATACTAATTTTCCCTGGGCCTCATTATGAAACTTTACATTTATTTTTTGTACCCCTATTTCTTCATATTTTAATCTTACATATAATTTTATAGGTGGCCTCAATTCAGTCTGCAGTAGAAGTACAATTAAATTTAATTGTTAAAATAGGGAAAACAGGATTAGCTATAAGCTAATCATTTAACCTCCACGAACTTCAGTTAACCTCCATGAACTTCAGTTTTTACACCTTTCAATTATTTAATATAAACAAACAAAATTTTAATTCTGAATGAAGAGAAACAGATTTCTTTGCTACTTGAAATATATTATGGCTTCCTTGGTGCTAGAAGTCTGTTAATTGCCACATCTGATGATAATAAAACTTAACAAATGAGCACCCTTTGTTTAATAAAGTAATTAACAGCAGATATATAATTCCCATTAGGATATATTATTGCTATTGAGGTCTTCTTACTGAAAAATGAATTTAAAAACAGATTAAGTGCTTATCCAAAAAGCACAGAGGTACATCTACTGCATAAACTTTTATATTTTATTCCATCTTAGAAAGCAAAAACGATAAAATGCAAAGTCATTTCCATTAAATAAAAAGTTTAAAATTTAAGCTCTGAAAGAAAAAAAAAATATGCTTATGGAAGAGTAAGTTAAAGAAAAAAACTCAACCAATTATCACTTCCAAGAACAAACAGCAACATTCATCTTTTGCTATAAAAGGAAGTATAATAATCAATCATAAAGAAACATTTTCACTTAGCAAAGTTTTAAATAATGCTGGTTTGCTCCTCATTTCTTCAGTTGGTGGAAAATTTCAGTATGACAGCAATATAAGAACTTATATTCTAATAACATTAATATACCCATCAGGGAAACTGCTATCATCACTGGCATATGAAATGATTCCTATTACTCTCAGGTGTCATACAGGTATGTTTCACTTTCTAGTTACACTTTTTAGTTACCCTTGGCATAGGTACCACATGGTATAGTTACTTGCGAGATAGGGTACCATGTGGTATAGTTTAGTTGCCCATGGTATAGGACACCAATAAGATAGTTTGATGAGGGTGTGGGGAAGGCAGTCGGAGAGACACAAAGTTCACATAACTTTTATTACAGTCTATTGTCACAACTGTTCTATTAATACTATTATTAGTTATTATTGTTAAACTCTTATTGTGCCTTATTTATGAATTAAACCTTATCATAAGTATGTATGTATAGGCAAAAACACAGCATACATAGGATTGGTACTATCTGCGGTTTCAGGCATCCACTAGTGGTATTGAAACATATTCCCCATGAATAAGGGGAAACTACTGTATTTCATTTTCTGCAACGGTTAAAACACTTTGCTGAAGACTTTAAGCTTTAGGAGTTCATATAAGGTAGAGATATTTGTTTTACTGCTTGCTATCAGACGCCTACTTTTTAGGTTTCAGCAAGGAATATTTGTGTGTGTGTGTGTGTGTGCGCAAAATGGAAACATAAAAATATTTTTAAAGTAAAAAACTAGGAAAGGTTTAAATACATACAGTACCTTTGTAAAAACCTAAGGTTTTTTTTTCTTTTCTTGGCTATAAATATATTATTAACGAATAAAACTGAAAATACAAAAAAATTTAATACGATCTCCCCATTCAATGATAACCACTATACAAGCTCTTGAGTATTTACTTATTTTCTATCCTCTGTATTTTCTACCCTACGTATTTTGCCTATTTTCTACCCTACGTAACAACTGGGATCACTACAATATATATTTTTAAATCTTTATAGTTAGAAAGTAATTTTGCTCATTTAAGAACATTAAAGGCTGCATACAGTGGCTCACACCTGTAATCCCAGCACTTTAGGAGGCTGAGGCAGGCAGGCTGCTTGAACTCATGAGTTCAAGACCAGCCTTGGCAACATAGTGAGACCCTGTCTGTAGTAAAAATACAAAAATTAGCCAGGCATGGTGGTGTACATCTGCAGTCCCAGCTACTCGGGAGACAGAGGCACGAGAATTGCTTGAACCCAGAGGCAGAGGTTGCGGTGAGCTGAGATCACACCACTGCACTCCAGCCTGGGTGACAGAGGGAGACTGTCTCAAAAACAACAACAAAGAAAAACAAAAAAGAACATTAAAAAACACATTATGTACTATTGCTAGGTTAATAAAGTTATTAAATTCCAGAAATATTTATATAGTATACATACACGATCTCCTACTTTGGAGCTCTTTAATGTATCTCTTACTCTCAATCCAGCGCCTGATACATAATGTGTTCTTTTTTGTTCAAAATACATGATGATGGGAATAAAAAATTCAAAAGATACGGCTACTACAAGTTTGAAATTTGGTGGAGGCATGTTAAGTACACAAGTAATAGTAACAAATGGCAAACTAAAAATAATATCATGTCATAAGAAAAGGACAGATGAAGTACGAGAGAGATGATCAAGTCTACTTGGGAATGTGGGAAAAGTGGGGAAATCTGCGCTTGGCACCGAAGGGTCATGACTTGAATTTCAATTACAAAGCAAAATGGGGAAGAATGGCCAAAGAGGCAGGGATGATTGAAAGCCTTATACATGGAAACAGAAAAACTATGAGATATGAAGAATGAGAAAAACCAAACAAAATTTACAGAGGAGAGAAGTTGATGGATCCACCCTGCCTTTTCAGAAATAACTGAGCTACAATTAAGATCACAGATGCCTTCTCCTTAATATGAGGGGTGATTTCATCAACAGTTGTGCGCCTTTCACTAGCAGTCTTGCAACCTTGTAAGTGAACAGGAGAGGTGTCCCCAGTTAGGAACTGTCAAGGTAAATAAAGTACAATGTTTCAGTGGGTAACTCCTTCCCTCAAATGGTTATGCTATCCCAATCCCAACATTTTAAAACACCTTGGAGTTCTCCTAAGTTTATACTTTGCTCTTTCTTTGTTTTATTCTAAACCTTTAACATGAAGAAATCTTTAAGTTACCTATCCTAATTTCTAACAAATAAATGGGCAACATTGTAGCAATATACTCTTCCTAGTCTTTGAAACCTAGACAAAAAGAAAGAATACAGATCTGCCATTTAGTCAAAAATCAACAAGGCAGCAAAGCAAAGTCCTCAATTTTTCCTAAGTAGAATTTTGTCCCACATCTATATCAGATATTTAGCTTGGCAAAAATCTAAATCTGGAAACAGAAAACTTTTGTAGACACTAATAAATTATAAGCATGAATGACAATATACTTATTAATTTGTATTTTACTATTAAACTTATAACTTCTCACATTTTTCTCTAAAATTAAGATGCCTGAATTGCTATAGCTTTTACTATAATTTACATTTTCTATATTTACACATTTTCACATTCGCCTTTATCTTTTACAACAAAGATAAAAGGTTTTAGACAGCCCGAATCAGGCTTATTCATACATTCATAAGATTAAAGGGAACAGATAAAAGGTTTGACCACAGAGAAATAAAGGAAAAAAAAACCCAAAAAAACTTAAATTCTATATAAAAGTGTCTAAGGAAATCTTTCTCATTTACCTTTATCCAATTCCTAGTTTTGGTTAGCACCACAGTTTTAGTAAACAAAGATACGTTAATTACTGACTTCCTAAAGAAAGATAAACTCCATTGTTATAGAACAGGCATAGAAAAAGATTTCTTTTTGAAAAGATAAGGGTATTGTGAGAAACAAGATTTGAAGCATAAATATTTTTAGTGCTGTATTAAATCCTATCTCCTTCATACAGAGCAGACCATAGAAATAGATGTAAGTGATAGTTTTCTGATGTTTTTAATTCTAACAATAGATCAGCATTTTTTTAAAAAAAGATCCATTCTAGTTATTCAGGTATTGAAATGTGACTCATGACAGACTACTGAAAGCAACTGGTGCTAGCATATTTTCTGTATTGATCATAATTTTAATATTAAAACAATAAAAAGTGTTGAAAAGAGATAGAGCAAGACAGAGATTTGAAGGCCAGCATGAATTATTTTAAGCAAAATCACTGTATTTCAGATTACTCTTATGATTGTATGGAGAGTAGTGATTTAGCCAATATATACCTATCCATCATGATAGTATAGGCCCAACCTAAGGAAATGTTACTAGCAAAATAATGTCAGGAATACATACCCATCATTCCATAAGTCAGCTGCAGCCCTGCACTGAAAACTTTTTTTCCCAAATAAGGCTTAATATATTTTAATACTTCACCAAGGTATTCCAAGGACTTTGTGACCATGGCAGATTTATCAGAAAGTATCTGGAGATTCCCGTAAGTTATACCAACAGCCTATAAAGAAAAATATCATTTAACTTTCCAAGTTTTATACCATAAAGATTTGGAACATAAATATAATTTTTCTCTCTTTTTCTACACACACACCCATAGCCCTTTACATTGAAGCCTTCATTTGTAACCTTCCAATAAAGATTCATAGCAATTAAAATACAAGTAAAAAGAATTAAGTCTTGTCTTTTATTATTAAAATAAAGGTTAAAGGAAGAATTTTTAAAAACTCACCAATAACTACTTATAGAAGGGCCACTTAACAAAATATCAGTGAAAAAAATGTGAAACTTATGTACACATATCTTGTAACTAAATCACATCACGATTTCCAAACAGGTTGGCTCACCATACTTCCCAGTAGCTTACCAGGAATTCAAAATCCCTAAATTCCCCTACAAGGAAGACCTATAAGTAATGCCAAATTTTTACAAGCAAAACCTCTAAAAAGTTCAGCTTTACGATATGAATTCACTTTTCTTCCTAGAATTTTATGAGCCATCTGATGCCAGCTTAACTTCTCAGAAAAAAAAAAAAAAAAAAGGATGGGCAGAGAAGGTAGAGATGGCAAAATGGAGAGTGGTAGAGAGAAATGTGAGGTGAATCAGTAACAGAAAAACAGAGACATGAGAAGAAGAGGAAAGGAAATAAATGAGAGAATAAATTGAGGAAAGGTGAGAACAAGCAAGGGGTGAAAGGTCACAAAAGAATCAAGAGAAGACTGGCTAAGAGATGGGTTAGAAAGTTTAAGGAAAGTGGCCGGGTGCGGTGGCTAACGCCTGTAATCCCAGCAGTTTGGGAGGCCGAGGCGGGCAGATCACGAGGTCAGGAGATCGAGACCATCCTGGCCAACATGGTGAAACACCATCTCTAGTAAAAATACAAAAATTAGCTGGGATGGTGGCGTGTGCCTGTAGTCACAGTTACTCAGGAGGCTGAGGCAAAAGAATGGTTTGAACCCAGGAGGTAGAGGTTGCAGTGAGCCGAGATCGTGCCACTGTACTCCAGCCTGGAGACAGAGCAAGACTCCAGCTCAAAAAAAAAAAAAAAGAAAGTTTAAGTAGTAAAATTTTCAAACTATTTTTGAGAACTTATAATGAATTCCAATGACCCAAATTGGACCATGAATGGCACCAATACAAACAGTTCTGTGATTTCTCTTCTGCAGCACTCAGCATGTAAGACAAAGTAGAGATAGGTGGTTGCACTGAACCAAGGTTGAGGGTTTGTAGGTGTGACCAAAAGAAAAAAGATCCAAGATTGTGCGAATGTTGGTAAGAGTAGTGGAAGTAAGGCCCCAAGGGGTCTAATTACGGTGAAGAGGGAAGGAAATGAGGCCTTGGGAGAATGTTGTACTAGGATAACAGGGAGGGGAAGGTTACATGTGGTCATTCATGAGTCGGAAGGACAGGTGATGGTAGCCAATGAGTTTTCAGATGCTCCAAGGATTCCACTGCTCAGGGTTTAGTCACAGAAGTGGGTAGAGGAAGTAGGGCAGAAGTGAAAGACTACTTCTTTCACTGAAAGACTGAAACAGTACTACAGAAGCTTTGAAATGAAAGCTTAATGGAAGTTATCCATGGTGACATTAAAGTTGGACATGTTGACAACAAAACGTGAAATGAAAAAAAGACAAGAAACTCAGTGAACGTAAATGAGTGACTGTGAGATCAGTAGACAAGAACAAGAGATACACATGACTAATCCCTTTCCTCTCTATTTAGCTGTCTGCCCTTTGTTTTCTACACTTCCTTCCCTTGACTAGATGTTTGCAAACTCTTTGGTCTCAGTTCCCTCTTGCACACTTAAAAATTGAGGATCTTGAAGGGCTTTTCATTATTTGGGTTATATCTATCGATATTTATGATACTATAAAATTTTATTCACTAATTCATTGAAAAATAATAATGAACATTACATGTAAGTAACATATTTTAGTAAAAGACTCTTTTCCAGACAAAAAACAAATTTAGTGAGAAAAGTAGTGTTTTTTGACATTTTTACAAATCTCTTTTATGTCTGGCTTAATAAAAGAGCTCGATTCTCGTATCTGCTTCTGCATGATTTATTGTGGTATGCTGCAGATGAAGAAAATACAGCTTCAAAAATGTATGTGGCTGGAAGAATAAGAAATATTTTGAAAGATTTTTCACATAACCATGAGAATTCCTCTTTGCTATTATACCAAAACTTGACAAGTGGTATTTCCTACAGATTAGTTGCAACTAAACCATGGAGTCTGAAACCATGTCAATGAACATTTTATACTCTGTTAAATTAAAAGCCATTGGTCAATCTTGTATTTTGAGTGAATCTTTTACATTCATGAATGCTTTTTAAAGCCTGTATTCGTCATTTGGAAAATTGTGGTTCACTGAGTTACACAGCTTCCCAATGTTGACACACTTCATTATTTATATCAGGAAAAAAAATCACACCTGTTAATACCACCACCATTCTCATCACAAAATAAGTATCGGAAAGCTCTCAAGATCACGAAGGCAAATACAAGTATCTCAAAATTCTAATCTTCTTGAAAGCCTGAATTATATTATTAGCAACAAATACTGTCAGTTGTTTGCTTTGAAGTGATAGGCTCACTTCATTCATTTTTTGAGAAAATGTCTGCCAAATAGCCAAGTCTGAATAACCATACTTTGTCAGTTGTTCTTTTAAGATAAAAGCAGTCAGTTCAGCTTGCAACTCAAATAATCACACAAGTGCTTTTCATTTAGACAACCACATTGCTTTGGTATGCAGCAAAAGTGCTTTAAGTGCACTTTGCATTGTCATTCACAGAATACTGAAAGTACATGTACTCAAGAGTCAAAACGTAATAAAATAAATAATTTTACTGCTTCATTAAAGATATTCTTAAGTGAAACTGGCTTTTTCTTCTGTAAATGCATGGCAGTATAAACTATAATGAATACAAGGATAATCTTGGGCCAAGTGTTGATTCATGTAAAATATTTTACACTATTTGTGCAAATATTAATACAGTTTTGAGCAGGTGGTATCAGTAATTCCCAAGGGTCTCTGGACTACACTTTTGAATACCAGTGCCTTAGACTTCTCAATATTTCTCTATGCTTAGGCTTAACCTCCCTAGCCTAAAAAACATGCATTTCTCAGTACCTTGATAATAATAACTTAGATGTCATACTATCATGTCTGTACAGAAAAGAGTTAATATAGCAGACCCAAGACTGCCACTCTTAAAATGTCCTGCTTGCAAGGTTGGGTCTTGGCTGGTATTTGGGGTCTTAGATTTTGAAAAGCTTCCTACAATTCCTTGATCCTAAATTGGTCTATGCAAACAATATGGTTTATGCTGAATACCTGCTTTCCTTCTGGAATTGGAACTCTCTAAGTATGAGGCAAAAAGGGCATACGTGACCAGTCGCCAATAATAACCATGGGCACTGAGTCGCTAAGGAACTTCCCTGGCAGATAGTATTTCACATGTCTTGTCACAATTCCTTGCTGGAAGAATTAAGCATATCCTGTGTAATTTCACTGGGAAAAGAATCTTGGAAGCTATGCCTGGTTTCTTCAGACTTTTCCTCATGCATCTTTTCCTTTTGCTGATTATGCTTTGTATCTCTCTGTTAATAAGTCATAGCTGTGAATACAACTGTATGCTAAGTCCTGTGAATCACAGAACCTAGGAATAATCTTGGGGAGACCTGAAACAACTTAAAAATGAGTAAATTTAAAACTGAATTCCTCACCTACTTCTCTGTCACCCTAAATCATGATGTTCCTATTTCTCCTTAAAGTATCATCACTCTTTTAGTCAAACACAGCATTTATTTCATATCCATTCAGAAATCCCACAACCATTCAATCTTTGATTCCTTCTAAACCTCACTAGTTTTTGGCCAATAGTTCTCTGCACCCTTAATTTACACTATTGTTACTTATTTTCATTAAAAAAATTATTTAACCAAATCATATCTACTTAAAAACTTACAAAGCCTTCACACTCTTCACAGGATAAAATCCAAACTTATTATACCAAAATGCTTTAAATTCTTTACCTACTGATTGATCTGTCAACCAACTGGCATTTAGCATATAATACCTTGTGTTACTATTTTAGTCTTTGTGTATGTCTTGTATACACAGAGAAGTAAAGGCTATCTGAGATAAAGAACTACTTCTTTTGGTTTTTCAAATCCCTACGAAGTTCTAGCATAATACTATCTAGCATTCAGCAAAAAACCTCATTTTTTTAGTGGTGAAAGAACAATTAATTTGGGCTAGATGAAAACTATCAATGAAGAACTTGATTTCTAGCTCCATTTCTGATCCATTGTAGCTCCCAGTACACCACAGGCGTTTAATTGCAGGTTCAGATCCAATCAACAACTAAATAAGGGTCCAAATGGAATGTGTATTTTACATCTGCATTTACTATTATCAAATATTTTTAGAGATTGCATGACATCTCTAATTGTCGTACAATTGTATTTTAACTTAACTGAAACCAATGGAAGAATTAACATTTATGAAAAGAGCTTATTGATTTTAATTATTTTCACTGCAGCTAATACCAACCACTCTGTGGGAAAATAAACCAACTTTTACAACTAATAGCTTACAAAAGACACTAATCCAAACACATTAACAACTTCAACTAGGTTTCTAAAACAAACACTCTCACATAGATACATTTCTGTAAAATTAATAATTAAAAATAAAATTTAGAATGGCACGGTTCATTATCGAGACAAAACAAAACAAATGAATTGGATGTTAATGCTCCAACTACACTGTCATATGAAGTAGATGGTGCTTATGCCTACACTGTACACTACAGGGTGATAAACACTAAGATGGGAGTATTACGGAATGTTTACAAGGATATTCAGTTCCCAAGCATCTGAAGAATGCGGTTGTCCAGCAACTGTGTCAATATTCCTACAATTTAGATTAGCCTTAGAGTAAAGCTTTTTTGTAGTATTCTTTAGTTTCATTATTCTTCATTAATGTAATTTTTCTGCTGTCCTTAAGTGTGAATTGTACTATACCTTAGATTCACATTTTTCTTCCTCTAGAACTTTTCAATAACAGGCAATCAATAATATGATTTAACTTATAAGAATTCCTTTTATAGAAAAACTTTAAGAACACTTAAGGTTTTTCTGAAAATTAATTGTAATTAATCTGGGCAATTATAATAATAAATGAAAAATACCTCAAAGAATCGAACGAGTGCTTTTTTAGGGTCTTCTGAGATGGATAAATATTCAACTTGGGCCTTTGAGAAAATACTCTTTACTTCTGAGAGTTTAAATAGTAACCTTGTCAGTTTGACCAACTGTTCCATGTACTCTTTTTCTGTTAAAATACAATAGTATTTCCTATATCAATTTATATAATAACATACTATATACATAAACACACACACAACATATATATAATGTATATATGAGAAGTAATACAGCATTCTTCACTTATGACATGCTTTCTTTTAAAATTCAAATTTCCACACAAGGACTTCAAATTAAATGTCTTTCACTTATGAACATCCTTGCCCCAAAAGTTATTCATGTAACAGCAACTGATATAATAAAATATTAAAGTAAATTTGGAGGATTTTTTCAGGCCAACCTTCCTGAAATTAACAAGTGGCCATAAACAATAGCTTTGGGAAAAGGCATGCCCTACAGACAACAGAACTGCATGGGACATTTTTTAAAAAGTACAAATATCACTCAATGACTAGTTGTAAATCAGAAGAAAGGCAAAATATCTAATATAAAATGGGAGAGAATTATTCATAATTGGGTATTTTTCTTTTTAGGGTGTTCACAGTGTGATATCTGGTTATTAGCTTCAGAGTTCTACTTTTTTCGTGATCAGTTTCTTTAAAAAAATAGTTTGTCACCTGAGGAGCAAATTTCTGTTCTTGGCTTCCAAGGAAACAAGTTCTTTTATCCTTTATAGCAGAGAAGTTTGTCATATATAGTAACAGGAAAATTGAAAAAACAAAAGCAAAAACAAAGAAACAGGCTACAAAAGGAAATAAAGTTCTGCTTGTATTCACACCCAATTATGAATATTTTGTATATTTTCTATTAATTTACATAACAAATGATCTAGATAGTAAATAGCTTTCCACAGATACCTCCATCCTCCCCAAAAAACCTACACTTACTTACCAACTCCCTGTTCAAGATTTTTATCTATGAGCAGATCATCAGGCCCAGAGAGGTTTTTAACATACATTTGCAAAACACAACGAATCCATGATCTTATGGTTAAGGCTTGAAAAGATACATAGCCTGAATGAGAAAGTGCTTCAGATAATGTGCTGTAAAAACAAATTGACAAATATTTTTAAAACAAAAACAACGTTTCCTGAGTATATAGATTAAGAAGTAAAGAAAAACAGTCTAACATCCCCGCAACTCCTTGGCCTCATTTATTTTTCAGACAAACACAGCAATGTAGACATGCATTGTTGAAAATGAATACTACAAATAAACCCAAAAAGATATTAGACAAATATCTTTGTTTTCATTTTTAATGTTCTAATTTTCAATTTTCCTTTTTCCACTGATGACATATGTGTAGGTTTATGTTAAGGAAGAAGACAAGAAATAATGTGGCTACCAAGGAAAAAGCAAGGGCTTATTATAACTAGCTAGGTGAGATAATAATGAAGGAAGTGGCGAGCAGAATAAAAATCAGTGGCCATTAGAATAAGTAAACAGAGAAGTAGTCATGAATGTGTATGCTCTCTCACTATACGGAGAGTTGTTACTAAAAATTACCTTGCAAAATAGCATTTGCCAGATTTAAAAAATAATTATTTCTATGAAGACAATGGGCTGGCTAAACCTGATTTATTTATTTATTTATTTATTTATTTATTTATTTATTTATTTATTTTTTAGATGGAATCTCACTCTGTTGCCCAGGCTGGAGTGCAGTGGCGTGATCTTGGCTCATTGTAAGCTCTGCCTCCTGGGTTCACGCCATTCTCCTGCCTCAGTCTCCTAAGTAGCTGGGACTACAGGCGCCCGCCACCATGCCCGGCTAATTTTTTGTATTTTTAGTAGAGACGGGGTTTCACCCGTGTTAGCCAGGATGGTCTCGATCTCCTGACCTTGTGATCCACCCGGCTTGGCCTTCTAAGGTGCTGGGATTACAGGCATGAGCCACTGCGCCCAGCCACTAAACCTGATTTCTAATCCATTCATTAGTCAGGGTAGAGAGGACGGGGATGGGGCCGGGCGCGGTGGCTCAAGCCTGTAATCCCAGCACTTTGGGAGGCCGAGACGGGCGGATCACAAGGTCAGGAGATCGAGACCATCCTGGCTAACACGGTGAAACCCCGTCTCTACTAAAAAATACAAAAACCTAGCTGGGCGAGGTGGCGGGCATCTGTAGTCCCAGCTACTCGGGAGGCTGAGGCAGGAGAATGGCGTGAACCCGGGAGGCGGGTGAACCCGGGAGGCGGAGCTTGCAGTGAGCTGAGATCTGGCCACTGCACTCCAGTCTGGGCGACAAAGCGAGACTCTGTCTCAACAAAAAAAAAAAAAAAAAAAAAAAAAGAGAGGACGGGGATGGTCTTAACCTAAATATAAAATGTTATGTAAAGTCCAAATTTTTAAAAATTCATACAAACTCTAAAAATGTTGTTTTGAAATACTTTGAATATAAGTTGTCATAAAAAAGTAGACAATGAAGAAGAACACAGACTGGTCATTTATAACCTTACAACGTTCCCAAAGCTATATAACACCTCTGCATTTCAGTTTCTTCAAATGTTACTAATACACTAACAATATTATTTTTTCAGTGGAAATTATTTCAAACTATTTCAGCAAGTCTTTAATACATAATATAAATGTTCATTACTATTAAAGAATTATCAAACTAGAAGTGACTGTAAAAGTAATCCAACTGACATTAACTCTCTTACTTTACAACAGAAAGCTCAACGATAAAAGGTATACTTAATGATACTGCTTACTGAGCTTCCTTAGGAAAGACTTAGCTCACCAACTACATCTCTTTTCATTTCCACTGACAAAAGCCTGGACAAAAACTACATGAAGATGAGGGAAAATAAAATAAATATACAGGCCTAAGAGGACTAAGATCTCATAAACCTACGTAGGTTTATGCTAAGGAAGAAGACAGAAAAGAATATGGCTACCAAGGGAAAAGCAAGGGCTTATTATAACTAGCTAGGTGAGATAGTAATGAAGAAAGTGGCAAGTAGAATAAAAATAAAAACCCTAGAAAAAGTAAACAGAGAAGTGGTCATGAACATATGCTCTCTCACTCTACAGGCAGTTGTTACTAAAAAGAGGACTAAGACCTCTTAGGCTTGTATATTTATTTTATTTTCCCTCATCTTGATGTTCTTACTCAAATCTTCCTGATCACTCTACACTATTTCTATTGTAACTTTATTTATTGTATATTTTTTTCAAGTGACGTTCCTCAGATCTTTTGTGTAATGTGGCAGGAAATACTTATAGATAAGGAAGACATTGTTCAGGTGAAGTATCTTGTTCATGATTTCATGAGTTAAGAGTGAAATCTTTAAAAATCTAGTAGTAAAAAGGAAAGCTATCATTCAAAAACTGTAATAAATACCATTGTCTTACAGATTCAGTAATAATAAATGTGTAATTTCTTTCACAGTGGGATGTGTAGAAAGGTGACTTCAGGATGATGATAAGGCAGTCTTACAAAAACAGTTTCTTAACAAACAACTTCTTTTTTTTTAAAGCAGGCCACAAAATATAAATTAGTGTTCTTACTATTACTACTGTTGAAAGGCTGATATAACTGAAAGCAAAAACCTGACAAAGTGAGAGTATATGTAGTAGAGATCAGTCCTTATTTTTGAAAATTCTTAGCTTCCTAGGATACTGATCTGTCACAGGTTTGCATTAATGTGTATGCCTGAAAGAAAAGCACGTACCTATTTTGTAAGACATGACTTAAATATCTTGCTACGACTTGAGGGCAGATGATATCATCCCAACCAAAAAGTTGAATAATTGATATAACTGGCTGAGGCTGAAAATCTGATGGAGCTGTGCTTGGCATGTCCATTGCTAGCAAAGTAAAGTCTAGATTTAAAATGAGAGAAACTTAAGGTGAGGAATCTTTAAAAACCATTTCTGACCCACACACCCATGGCCAATTATAACAACAGCTTTTTTTTTTTTTTTTTTTTTTGAAGTACCAAAAAATAAAATGTTCTATTTAGAAATGTAGAGCAAACAAAAAGCTAAAACTGAACAAATTCATGTTGTCATAGAAATTTCTGTAGCATCTTGATCTCCAAGAAAGGCCTAGAAGAATTTATCTCTGCATTATCATTACAGATCTATAATGGCTCCCTCTAATTACAAATTCTATGCCTGAGGTTTTGGCTAATGTGCCTCCACCATTCCAAAGACCTATTTATAAAATATGTCTAGCATCTAGTCTTCCAAGGAAGCAAATTTACTTGTCATCTGCCACAGGTGAACAGTTCTCACTTTACTCTCTTCTATTAAACAGAGATCTCCTACAATCAATGACACTTCACTTCCTTTAGAACCCACAAAGTCTAGGAACTAGAATTCCTTAGTTAACCATGCTAAACAAATATGTTTTATTTTGTGGTTTTTCTTGGGAACCCATAAACTCATTTTGTACAATATTGTTTGTCAAATACATTATTTATTAAGAACTCCTATGCAGCTTTCTGAAATGGTGGCTGTCTATTCTCCCACTCCCCGTATACCACTTGATCTACCAATAGGGTGAAATTACTCCTTGGTCCACATTGCTGCTTCTAGACTATTCTTCCTTCTTCCTCCCTAAAATTGCTAGCTTTGAATTTCATATCTTCAGGTTGTACCAGTCACTATCTTTGTTGCATTTACCTACTACTTTCTAGTTCACCTCCTCCTCTCATTCTTTGTAGACTGTAGCTCACTATCATGCTCTCCAACAGCACTCCTGCCATAATCTTTTGTGATTATTTTTCTCCAGTGTCATGAACTCTCGATTTCTTGAACAACTCTGATTTAATCAATCTATCTTCCATTCTACGTCAGCCATTCACTCCCATGCTGATACCCAGAGACCTTGGCATTACCAGTAACTACAATCTCTGTAATTTCAATTGTAAAGTACCCCAATTTTTGACTCCAAACTAGCTTTCCAACTTTCCTCTTCTCCCCCAACTCCAACAATTCTTTGATTCCATCAGGACCTACAATCCACTGATCCCACAACCGTTTCCTCATCCCTCCTTGTCTCCATGTCTTCTCTGTCCCTCTTTAGGAAGCTTGATTGCATGGTCCATTATTATACTAATTCATTTATACTACCAACTCTTGCTCCTTTCCTGATATGTGTACTTGCCTGGAAAATTCATCACCTGTTTAACTCAAACTCTTGGCCTTTTCTCCATATGTACCTGCACCTGTACCAGTATTAAATGGCTGGAGAAGAACCATGCTGACTGATACCACTTTACATTTATGACTACAGACTTCAAGTAGGCTCTTAGAATTGGCCAGCATTCCTATGACATTTCCCTAGTCCATTCAGTCTTTTATTCTCTTAAGGTACAATTGCACATCTTCTCTTCACTCTTCATCAATAGCCAGCACCTTCTGCTCCTTCCTCATTTTCAGCTGATGGACTGACTGAATACTTCACAGAGAAACAAGAAACATCAGAAGAGAACTATCACAAGCTGCTACCACATTTAGCCAGTTGCCTTCATCTGGGCTCACTTATTCTGCCTTCTCTTCTTCTACTAGAGATGAACTGAGGCCAAGTTCTCTATAGGATCCCATTTTCTCTTGGCACTAAAACAAAAGTGACTTTGTTTGTACCACGCAATTTTCCTTCACTTTGGAGCATTCCTGTAAGCATTTTAAATATATTGAAATTTCTCCCATGTTATTTAAAAACCATACAAAAACAAACCTTCCTCTTTGACCCCTCTAGCTATTATCCCCATTTTTCTACTTCTCTTAAACAGTGATATTCAAAAAGATTAATCTAAATTTGCAGTCTGCAATTCCTCTTTTCACATTTCCTCTGGAATCATCTTCTATCAGGCCTTTGCCTCTTCACTATATACAAACTGCTCTTTCAGGTCAACCGTGACTTCCCTCTTATTAAATCCAATGACCAATTCTCAGACCTTATCTCACTTGATCCATCTGTAGAAACTGAGCTGTTGATCACTTTCCTCTCCTTGGGCTCCAGGGCACCAGACTTCCCTGGTTTTTCTTAACTTACCTTCATTCCTCTCCAGTCTCCTTTCTTGTTTCTCCTGACTCTAACAAATCTGAACAGAGGAATACCCTAAGGCCCAGTCCTCAAACTTTTCTTTTCATCCATACTTACTCTATGGGTGATCTCATCCAGTTTCATGGTTTTAAAGACTTATTCATATGTGGATGCTTTCCAACTTTAAATCTCTAGCTTGGACCTCTTCCTGAACTCTAGGATCATTATCCAAGTGCCTACTTAACATGTCTACTTGGATTTAATGAACATCTTTAAAAAAGGTCCAAAATAAAAATGTTAGTCTTTCCTCATAAAATCTGTTCTTGCCTCAATCTTCCTCATCTCAGCAAATGTCTATAGTTACCCTTAATTCCTCTCTTTATCTATTTGGTTACCGTATCTTACCCACTTAGCAAATTCTGTCAGCTCTACCTTGAATATACTTTCTTCAGATGGGAAATAAGACCACTTCTCACTACCTCTATTGCCACTACCACTCTAGCCACAGCTGCTCATTTTTGGGTTATTACAATAGTTCCCTAACTGCCTTCCTGCTTCTCCCCCTGCCTAGTCTTCCTATAAGTCTAGCCTCAACCTAGCAGCCAGAATAATCTTATTACTCCTCTGCTCAAAACTTTTCAACAGTTTCCAATCTCTGAGTAAAAGCAAAAGTCTTTATAACCACTTACAAGGCAGAACACAAACTAGCTCTCCATTACCTCTTGATCCATCTCTTAGTTCTTTTTCCCTTTCTCATTCCACAAGAGCCTTTACTGCTTCCCTATAGTTTATTAAACACACTAGACATGTTCTTGCCTTCACACTTCTGCAAAGCATGGTCTCTCATCTCCTTCAGTTCTTTGCACAAATATTACTTACTTGGGCTTTCCTGACCACTCTATTTAAAATTACAACTGCCTCTGGCCTTCTGTATTCCTATCCTATACTTCCACTCTTTCCCACAGCATTTATTGCCACACATTACACTATTTATTCATTTAGTGGTCTTCCTATGCCCCAACACTAGATTATTAGCTCTATGAGAACAAGTATTCTTGTCCTTCTTCTCCACTAGTATCTCTCCAATGCCTATTAAAGTAGGTACTCAGTAACTTTTTTTAAATGAAGAAAATCATTCTCTCCTAAACTATCAAGTCTTTATTTCAAATCAAAGCCAAAGCCCACATATTTTGCTTTCTATTCATATACATTTATCTTCAGCATCTTAGACAGTACTGAGTAAACTGATGCATTATTATTTTTGTTGACTGACTGGCAGTTGGGATGATGCATGTACACAAGGTAAGTTATATCATCTATTAATAACTACTTAGATTAAACTGATTGAATATCAATATTTATTTTCATAGACATTACAGTAGTTGGAAAACTGTTGTCCTGTCACAATTCTTTAATCTATCATTGTAAAGTCTTAATTATAGAAGTGTTATCAGAATTCAAAATCTTTTCAAATTTAAATCATTCAGTGTTTTACACAGTGCTTTAAGCTCAGTTTTCCTCGCACACACTAGGATAAATGCTGGTTTCCATCTTAGGTTTTTAAAAGCATTATTTAAAAATAAATTAAATACCTTCAAATGAACTTCATTCATTTAAGTACATGGAGTTACCACACTAATCACTGTCTATTTCAATACTTCTTAACATACTTTGAGCAAAATACCTCCTTGAGAAGATAATGATCTCGTCTTAGAAATGGCACATATGCACATATATTCAAATTCTTGCCTATAATTTCATGAGATCCAGAGTCCCCTAAAGCCTAAGGACACGTCTTTAGGTTAATAATCAAATTAAGTAAAAATTACAACTTAAAGTAGAATCTAGTAGAAGTCAAAACAATATTCAATGTCATTCTGATCTCATCCTCTTGGGGTTGAAGTTGTATTTATTTTATATTCTTTTGCTCTTTTCACAAATTAACTTCATCTTATACCTATATACCTGCTCATACAATTCGAAAATAAACTACTTGAATCACACATAATCAAATGCTAGTTTACCTTCCAAAATATTACATGTATAAGAAAAGCTTATGTACATTCAATACTTTCAGGATAGAAAATTATCTTATTTTTAGCAAATCATCATTTAATTTTTAGTAATAAGTAATCCAAAATATCCCAATTTATTAATATGTAATTAGTTTCATCTTTCTGGCTGAAAAAATGTTTGCTATACAAGAGTTTGTTACTAAGAAAATAAACGAAAATACTGACAAAGAGTCTGCAAAAAGAGAAATTAGCAAATTAATAATTAATGCTGACCTGCAGCTGCATCCGCAAGTTGTGAGAAAGGCACTACCTGTGACATTCTCTGACTCTTCAAAAATGAAAAGAAATGTCTCCAAAGTGCACTGGCAACTGCAGCAAGGTGGCGCTCTTTAGCTGATAATGAAGACTGTACAAACAGGTCCACATTGTCCCTTTGAAGTTCCTGACACAATTGTTGATGCATACTCCTAAAAAGAAATAAAAATACAGCTAACATGCTTGACAAATGCTTACAAAAATCTTCTTAAAGTACATTTTGAGCTTTTTCCATTTATATCATATGAGAACCATTTTATATAATTAAAACCTTTATGCCAAGACATCATGCATTTCTGGTTGTTTGATGGATGAATGATGGCATATTAAGCATCATAAAGTTAATGTTAATTACTAATGTCAACCATTAATTATATGCTTTTTAATATGTCAGATCCAAATGAGAAAGAGGCAGCTTCAGAGTGAAGGTCTGCATTTTGCAACTCACACATGACAAATGATTTTTACTTAAAATCTAGACATGAAAACAACTTTTTAAACCATTTTCTCCTGAGGGCTTTAGAACATGGATGTACCAAGAGGAAGTTAAGAGTATCTGGCTTATGTGTGGTATTTTAAATTAAAATACTTTCCTTGTTTAGAAGACACAGGCCTTGTGTAGTAGACAAAACCATGCTAGATACAATCTTAGTACTTTGGTCCCAAAAGATTCATAATCATTCTCACTTGGTAGCCAATAATATACAATAACAAGTTACTCTTCATAAAATAATAAAACATAATTTGATACTGCCTCAAATTCTGTCTCATCATTTGCTCACCTTTGCTGATTAATTCAACCGAAAATTTAGATATCTCTAGACCTTAATAGAAACTTGTGCAGGAAACTGAGGTTACCAAAGAGAGGGAAATAAGAGATCTTCTTAGTGATGTGAAATAGAAGGTATTTATGTTGTGCACCCACTGATAATATGATTGTTTAAAACTAAATGTGCAACCATGCTATTATTCCTGTTTCTGCTTATATTACTGCCAGATCAACTGAATAGACATAAATGCATGGATATCATCCTTATATCTGCTTTTTTTTTTTCCCAATTATACAGAAAGCAGCAAAAAACAACCAGTGGAAATGATGGAGAAGAATTCCTTTAACAGAGATAGCATTCCACTAAGAAAAATAAGTACTTTAAAAAAGATGTTTGATGTTTTTAAACAGTTTAGGGGAAGTGGATACATGAAAGAACTATACAAAACATAGAACTAGCACATGTATCTAAAGCAATTCCACAAAAAGATCAAGCTGGTTATAAGACCACATCTTAGAACATTTCACATAACTACCCAAGACTGAGTAAAAATTCTAAGTATAAATTGTATAACATTAGAGCCTTCAGCCTCTTTACACTGGAATTCCTGGATAATTATGTGATGTTACTTAATACTACCTGAAATATTGAAAAAACAAGTGCACGAATGGCTGGGGAAAGAGTATACAGTAAGCAATTCTCATAAAAGCTAACCAAATATCTGCTACGTCCTCTCTGTAAAAACTTGCCTGAGACGCTTTCAACTTGAACTAGTGGCTAGAGAACCATTTCAGTTCCTTTATCTTAGAGTGAGATAAGTAACACACCACTAAAATCCATCTGGCAACTAACTCAACTGCCTATATCAACATAGCAAAGTTCAGAGCACATTTCTACACAGTGTAATCCGTGTAAAATAATACCACCATTTTTACTACCCGTTATAGCTTTTTCAAAGTATACTGGTTCCAAAAGACAATAAATATCTTATGGTACTTGAGCAGGATGGATTTTGCTCACCATTTCTAAAAAAGCCATTTTATTTACTAACTAAAACCTATTCCCTAGGAAGGAGTAACATTTCTGATTGACCTCTATGTATGTGCTAGAAATTCCTTAAATTAATTAAATTCTTTTAAAATCTGAACAACTCTATGAGATAGGTATCATTAATCTTTATAGATGATGAAGCTAACAGTAGGAAAGCTAAATATGCCCAATGGCCACAAGGCTACAAAGGGCTAGCCCCATCATCTGAACTTAAGTCTGACTCTGAAGCCCACTTTTCTTTTACACACTAAGATATGCACCCTTATGCACCTACACACACACAAGTTTTAAGAGAATTAAACATTGTTGATTATCTTCTCTTTTGACTTAGGTTAAAGAAATTTCACCCCAGCACTTTGGGAGGCCAGGGTGGGTGGATCACTTGAGGCCAGGAGTTCAAGACCAACCTGACCAACATGGTGAAACCCCATCCCTAATAAAAATACAAAAAAATTAGCCAGGCATGATGGTACACGCTTGTAATCCTAGCTACTCAGGAGGTAGGAGAATTGCTTGAACGCAGGAGGTGGAGGCTGCAGTTAGCCGAGATTGTGCCACTGCACTCCAACTTGGGTGACAGAGCAAGACTGTCTCAAAAAATAAACAAACAAAATAAAGGAATTTCAGAAAGCTTAAGAAAAGGGGCTGGAAAAGCCACATGTAGTTGTGTCTTTTGAAGGGCCAGGAGCAACACCAGAATTCTAACACTAGGAAAGACTACAAGAAGAGATGCTAGAAAACATGCATTCAAGGCAATAACGAGAAAGACCAACAAATGTGAACCACCTTTGACCTCTCCAGAACAAAACTGAGGTACCAGGGAGTATAACTAGGAGCTAATGTGGGGATATGATTCAAAGTTCTGAATCCATTAGGTTTAAAAAAAAAAAAAAAAAAAAAAGAAGGCCGAGCGCAGTGGTTTACGCCTGTAATCCCAGCATTTTGAGATGCTGAAGTGGGTGGATTGCCTGAGCTCAGGATTTCAAGACCAGCCTGGGCAACACGGTGAAACCCCATCTCTACTAAAAATACAAAAAATTAGCTGGGCGTGGTGACACATGCCTGTAGTCCCAGCTTCTCGGAAGGCTGAGGCTGGAGGACTGCTTGAGGCAGAGGTTGCAGTGAGCTGAGACTGCACCACTGCACTCCAGTCTGGGCAACAGCGAGACACTGTCTCCAAAAAAAAAAAAAGAATAATTAATAAAAAAAATAAATAAAACCATTGTGAGGTAAGCAATTTTAAAGCCACAGATTACATTCTCCAAGGTTAAGTTAAAACAGCAAAGATAAGTTTCAATTAAGAGTACAACAATGACCCCAAACCACACTTGTTTTGGAAATGTGCACCCACTTAGTGTTTTTGGATTTGAAAAGAAGCTAATATCCCTGGGAATACGCAAAATGCTTTCTGCTCAATAGTTTGAACGTTCAAGCTTTTTCAGTCTGGATAAGAAGAATGATTACCTGCTATTTTTAAACCAGAACAAAGTTGTCTAAGACCTTACAATAATAATTTATTTAAACATAAAGAAATAAGTGACAAATACAGGAAATGCCAAGGGTGTACTGCAATGGAAGTCTGAAGAAAGAACCAAATTTCTGCACTATAACCAAAGAGCTAGAAATACCCTTTGCAGTCACTGGTAATTTTTAAAATCACATGTTTGGATCAGAAAACTAATTATACAGACTACTGAAAAATAAATGTATTATATTAGATGTGACCACTGCGTATCTGCTGAAGGTACATTTACAAAAATGCAAATATTAGAAGAAGCTTTGTCACTAGAGGTAACAATGTAAAATAAAACACAAAACATATATAAAATATTATAAAGAATGTAATATAGTTCTGGGTGATGGCCGTTTTATGAGGCATTATCTACCTTCTTCAACACAAACAGTAGAAATATGAAAGTAGATTTTTTGCATAAAAGGAAAATATGTGATTTCTTAAAAGGCATAACACAAGGATGTAGGATCTCCCAACACTTGGCAATTGTTTTATTTGAGTAAAGATAGATTTCAGGTTAACATTAGTTTGGAAATATACACATGTGGAAATAAACACATGTAACCAGCCCTCTTATATTATACAAGATACAATATAATATAGTAGAAAAATAAATTTGCTGAATGTCAAGTTATTCAAATTGCAGCTCTCATGGTGGAAACAACAGAAACGTCCAGCATTTATTGGTATTTACTATGAGACCAGCACCAGGCAAAGTGTTTTATAAGCATTGTTTCTCATCCTATGAGGTAGACATAATTATTATTCAAATCTTACATATGAGAAAATTGAGACAAAAGGAGTAACTATGCTGCATAATAAACATGGCTATTAGCATAGCTATCCAGAGCTGTGTGACTTTGGAAAAACAAGTAACCTCCCAACTCGCTGTTTTCTTTGGAGTCAAGAATAGGAACAATTGTTGTTATATCCACCTAACAGGGTTATTGTGAAGACCACATGAAATAATATTCTAAGCAGTTTTTAGAAGCCTATCATTACACTATATAAACACCCACATTTTCACATACCAATTATCTAGGTGTTCTTATGCTTCTATTTTAGCTCAGTTACCCTGCCTCATTTAGCTTTCCTCATTATCTTCAAGTATTTTCCTGATTCTTTCATCTGACTGCTCTTTTGCCCCACTTTCCAAGATTTCCTGTTTTTATCAGTCTGCTACTTCTTGCTTTGATTTCATATGTTCACTTATCCATTTTGCCCCCACCTCTCTACTCCCACACAGATACCTTAGGCCCACAGACACACAAATTTATTGAGGCATCTGTCATATGAGAGGCATGGAACCCTGTACCTGAAACTTCTACCTGCCAGTCTGGTCTCTCTGTTTCTGCTCCTCCCTAGTAACTTAGGCAGGCTTCTGGGAACACTTACTGGACCATTGCTTATAGTTATTGCTTCTAATCTTGGCATACCATTGTTTCTCCTGTAACTGTTATAGAATAAGGTATGACAACCTATATATTACTTTCCCGGTATTCACAGTTGTATATTAATTATTTCTAATACACGATGCCTCAAAGTTTAAGGAAAATTAAAATTGTCTATTGATGGGCTTTGCATCACATGGAAAAAGCATAATATAATACATATGACCAGTAAGGATTAAAAGCAACAATTGAATTCCTCTTCTAACTCTACTGCAAACATGGTAACTTAAAAAAAATCTGTATTAGTGAAAAATATAATGGAAAGTTTTAGGTCAAAAAGTTGTTCCAAACCATTATGAGTAATTATTTTTAGTATCTTATTGATCTAACTGATGGAAAACTAAATGGGAATCAGGACACTCTATAACCATTTTTAGCTTCAGCTAAACTCACTAAAAAACCTTGGACACTGAATCCTCTTGTCATACTTGTTTGTATCTGTGAAACGGCTCACTCTGCCTTATTATCTAGGAAGAATATAACATAACTAAAGTAATGGCATTAGCCATTAGAAAAACAAAAAAACCCTGAAATTTAAACAGTGGAAGTTACCTGAAAAATCATCTAATCCAATCCTGTCTTCAAAAAATTGAGAAAAAACAACAAACAGCTTCTAGGTATGAAGAGACTTTTATAAAGCCTCAACTTGAGGTAATGGTAGCTTCAATCCTGAGCCGCAATCCTGTGCATGCCCAAATTATCAGGGAGAAGCAATAAGCCAGAAACCAGGCTGGCAAGCAGCAATTCAAGCATACTTTGCAATGCCTCCATGTAACAGATGCCCCAGTACATCTGTGTGTCTGTGCATATGTGGAGGAGGGGTGAGTAGGTGGTAGATAGATGGACGGATGGATGGATGAATGAATGAATATGTGAAATCAAAGCAAAGAGTTTGTTGACTGTTTTGATGATAAAGCACAGCAGTGGTAATGATGCTTACCATCACATATAATTACAGAGAAAAATAAGGGTTCCTTGAGATGCAAGGAGAATTCTTCAAATGAACTCTTTTCTAAGACAGAAAAGATCAGCTTGTGACTCTGGAAAACTACTAAGCCTCAGTTTTTCATCTGTTAAATGGAAATAATGCCCTACTCTCCTCTATGGAGCTGCTAAAGCATTAAGGTCACAGCATTTAGGTAAAAGTACTTTGTAGACAAGGCAAAATAATATGCACTTTCACTGACTGCAAGGCAAGACAATATGCATTACTGCTTCTAAATCCCAATAAACATGTTCTTAGATGCATTCGAGCATCACTAGAAAGATACAGAGACAGACATACTAGAGTATATATCCTATTTTGCCAATTAGCAGTTGGATGGTCATTTCCTCATCTGCTGCAAGAATTAAATAAGACATATTCAATGAAGAGTAACTATTATTGTTGGCCAGAGAATTAAAAACTGTTTAATGATAATATATGCACTAACCCTATTCTAAGTGTTTGACCTTTAATAACGAATTTAATTTGTAGGTACTTTATTGTCCTCATTTTACAGACAAAGAATCTCAGTACAGAAAGGATAAGTAATTTGCTTGGGTCATGCTGTTAGTAAGCAGCAGAGCCAGGATTTGAACCCAAATAGTCTAGCTTCAATGCCCCAATTCATAATCACTATGCTACCGCTGCCTCAAATACCATTTTACTACACAGATAAATAATACATGTTCCAAATGTCACATTGCTGTATTCACTCATTCATATGTAAGTTCTTAATAAACGTAGTTACAAAGTAGTATAACAGCCAATCCCAGGTGATATACCAGATGCATACACATTAAAAGTTTAATACTTCTGGGGAGTGCCAGGCTCTATAGGAATTCCAAAGGTCAATGATGTGTGATAATTTAAAATTTTCCTATGCCCCACAATTGAGTTAATTTGCAAGACTGGGAAAGAACAACAAATCAGGAATCCAGTGATGAACCTAGCAAACCAGGCATGCCTATAATAATGCTGTCTTATATACAATAACGGAGGTGAAGTGCTTAAAATGAAGTTGCTTGCCCATGTTCGAGAAACAGTAACTAGCACTGGTATGAAAACATACCAGTAAAAAGTCATCAGTTTTAGAATTTACCCTCATATTTTCATTAGTCTTGACTTTATAGATGATTATGAGTATAAAATTAGTTTTTTGATTATGTTTCACTGTATTTTACAACACAGTAGTAACAAGGATCCACTTCCTTTTTATTACTGTAAGTACTTCCCAATGTTGACTACCACCAAAATCATCTGTACATCTTTCTACAAATACTAATGTCCTGGCCTCACTAAAGATCTTTCTGCATCTTCAGCATTGGGCCTAATCATAATATTTACTATTTGTTTTTAATTCCTGACGCAGTTGGCCTGAGGGTCTACATTCATTTGTTTATTTTTGAGACAGAGTCTTGCTCTGGTGCCAGGCTGGAGTGCAGAGGCGCCATCTCAGCTCACTGCAACCTCCACCTCCCGGGTTCAAGCAGTTCTCCTGCCTCAGCCTCCCGAGTAGCTGGAACTACAGGTGAGTGCCACCATGCCCCACTAATTTTTGTATTTTTAGTAACGATGGGGTTTCACCATGTTGGCCACGATGGTCTCGATATCTTGACCTCAAGATTCGGCCACCTCAGCCTCCCAAAGTGCTGGGATTCGAGGTGTGAGCCACCGTGCCTGGCTGAGGGTCTACATTTCTATCAGGCAGATGCTGCTATCCCATGGTGGACCATATTGTGGGTAGTCACCTTCTTGGCTTTCCTCATCTAAAAAAAAAAAGGGATAATAATACTACCTAAAGAATTAAATTAATAAAGGTCAAACACTTAGAATAGATCTGGCATATGTATTTTCAATAAGCAATCTTTGATTTTTCTGATCAATAATTACTTCATTTATTGAATAGGCCCTATTTAATTCCTGAACAGGTAAGGAAATGGCCATGCAACTAGCTGTTCATAGACTAAGTAACAAGATCATACATAAATCTGTCATGGAGGAGGATTGAAAACTACTCCTTTATAGGTATAAGTGCAAAACAAAGTATAAGATTGTTTTACCAATTCAGAGGAGAAAAACCTTTGCGGGGAAGCATAAGAAAATGGGCATGGAAGTGATTCTCAAAGGATAGGTAAGGAGTGGTTAGGTGAAAAGGAAGAAAGTAAAAACACAAAGGTATATAAAATCAAATCACTTACTAATTCAACACATACAGCAAACTTTCTAAGCAGTAGGGTACAAAACGGGCAAACAGACAAAGTCTCTGCATTCTGGGAACTTATATTCTAATGAGAGACAGATAATTAAACATATAAACATGTAATACCTCAACTTGTGGTGAGCTTTATGTATAAAAAAGAAATCATAGTATGGGGATGATGACTGATAGAAGCTAATATTTCAAGTACAATGATCAGGAGACACCTTTTAAGAAGGTGACATTTGAGTAAAGACCTACATAAGTAAGGGAGGGAAACACATAGGTATATGGGGAAGAACATTCCAATGAGGAGAAAAAGCAAGTGCAAAGGTGCTGGGCTTGGCACAGTTGGCAGGGTTCCAGATCACGTAAGATCTTGTAAGCCATATAAGGACTTTGGATAAAATCAAAGTGGATAATAAGCCACAAAAGCAGAAGGGTAATATAATTTACATATTAAGAGGAATATATAAAAGAGCAAGGTGTTTGAAGAATGAAAAAAAAGTAACCACTTTGATTATAATGGAGAATTTTTATAGTAGCATTGGAAGGCAATAAATTTAAGAATAGAAATGGTGTTCCATTTGTTCAGTCATATGTTCTCTTCATTCACTTCAGAAGAAGTTACTCAGTGCTAGTCACTATGTCTGAGGCTAGAATACAAAAATGGTTAATCCTGCTGTTAAAAGAAAAATGAAGACTTCATTCTTAAAGTGGTAAGAAGACACTGAAGGATTTTGAACTGGAGGGTGATATAATGAAAAAAGTGCTTTGGGAAAGATTAATCAGGTAATGGCAAACAGAATGGGTCAGAATAAGAACTGACTAAAGATAAAAGAGACTAATTAAGAAGCTTCTGTAAACATCCAGGTAAGAGCTAATGTGCAGTTTGAGTTACTTTATGAAGGAAAAAGCCAACATTAATTATTTCGCATTTTGTGAGGGAAAGGAAGGAGAAGCCTGTCATTGCCAAATTCTGGGGGAGAAAAACTGAAAGTTACGAGGGACAGTTAATTATAACTGGGGGATATAATTTGATATGAAAACAGAAAATTGAAGTAACACTATCAAAACTGTTTTTGGAAATCTGAACCTAGAGTCAAAGAGTACAATCAGACTCAAGAATCACTCTACCTAATAGTTCAGATCATCTTAATGAACATGTCAATGTCTGTTAACTGCATGAGGCATTGTATTAGATGCTATCAAATATAGTACTTCCTTTCAAAGAACGTACAGTTAAGTGCTGACACAGAGGTATGTAAACAGTATTATAATCCGCAAAACAACAGGGTTCAAAGAAGACTTCCTGGAGAAGACATGCCATTACCTGTCATAGAAGTCATATTAGTTAACTGAAAAAATAATAAAGTTGCAGAAAGTTAAAATAATGAGTAAAGCATAGTGACATGAAATTGCATGAATTGCATGAAGGGATTCACAAACAGTGTGGTATTACTAGTAGATGGTATTACCTTTGGTCAAGTGCCAGTAACTATAGTATTGATAAGGAACTGTAGTATTGATAAGGAACAATGTAACTATACATTTGTATAATGTAACTATAGTATTGATAAGGAACAGGTCATGGAGGATTATGTCATCTCAAAAAGTTAGAGCCACAAGTAAACAGTCTTTAAGGTAGCTGGAAATGAGAGAAAACCAACTTATATACCCAACATATATATTCCTTATGGTTTGTTTCCAGATAATCTAATGCTTATAAGGATTGCCTAATACATTTATACATTTAAACATCCTCTTTAACTGCACCATGCTAATGTTATAATGCTAGTTGTTTCTGAAATATTTTCATTAAAAAAACCCAACCTGATGAGTATGTGCAGTGTGACTTTGTACATATACAAATCTATATAACTACTCATTACAACATACTACACATATATAGATGTATATCTATACATTTATATATCTATATCTATACATTTTGCTAGTGCTTGAGTGTTATCTTATGCTCTTATCTAATAAAAGTGAGCATGGGTAGATCTACCCATAAACATCAGTGCTGATCCATAAGCATCAGCTTCACCTCCAAGTGTCAACATTATGACCAACAAGTTATAGTCCTGAAGTCAACACACACACAAAGTCAAATAAAAATTTTCATGCTGGATGTTAAAATTTAAGTTTTACAGCAGCACAAGATGCCTTCAAGGAAATGGTTGAGGGTAAAGGCCACAATTAAGGCTTGGGTACATCCTTTGGCATTGTAACTATAAGGAACTACAGACGTCATTGTAGGTTAGGAATTTCTAAAAGAACAGGAGAATGATCATCATCTGATTATGACAACTTGCACTACTTGTATTCAGTTACGGCTCCCATTTCCAGGAACTCATCCTCCAAATTTAATAGCAAATGTGTGGGTACAAGGTAATGGATGAAAGTAAAAGAGAGGGAGATTATGGCTGAATATGAAGCTCGTCAGTCTCCAAGTTTGTCTACTACCAGAGTATCATGTGGGTAGGACCACTAGTTAAGGTCGAGGATCTTTGTCCTTGGGGTTAAAGGCACTCAGAGGTGAGATCATCTCTGAAAACAATCTCACAACAAAATGTACATGCCTTATAAAGTATGTGAAGTTGTTATACTGTCTTTGGGATTTCAAATGCAATTATCTTCCTCTTCAAATGTAAATGGATAGGGTATAATGGAGCAAGCACACATGCAGTGGATCTTATCCAAAATGTTATGTATCAAATTATCATAGAAGAAAAAAGAACAGGGTCGGGCGGTGGCGGTGGGGGGAGGGGCAGTTAGGAATTGGTGACTAAAAAATAAAATTAGAATACAAGCAACAATCAAAGTGAACAGAATATTTATGGAATATGCCCTCATTTTCATTTTGGAAGAGACCACCAATCTATCTAACTTAGCAGCACTGGAGCCAATAATTACTGTGATATTAAGAATATCTCACAATCCTTTTCTTCCTCCTCTCAATCCTCCCCCACCCATCTCTAACTCTGTCTTGCTTTGGCTATTCCACCATTTGCTGAAAAACGTGTAATTTTTAAAACATGGCCACAAAGTATTTGACACTTCTTGATTCTGAGAGATCTTGTGACTGATTTGACCAATAGAGCACAGCAGACATGATACTATGTGGCTATAAGGTTTGGTAATAAAAGGCCATAAAGTTTCTGCCTTGTTTGCTGGGAATACTCACTTTTAGAGCCCTGAAATGCCATGTAGGAACTCTAATGACCCTGAGAATACCCTGTTCGAGAGGCCACAGGCAGCACTCAGCTCAACAGTTCCAGCTAAGCTTGTCCACCAGCCGTTCTAGCTTAGAAACTAGATGTGTTACTGAAGAAGAAGCCATCTAGGAACTGGATCCTCCAGCAGTTGTTCTAGTCTCGGCCTTTAAAGTTACTCACAGACATTGAATTAGAGTTACTTCCAGACATTGAATCATCCTAGCTGAGGCTCCAGACATGGTAGAGCAGATAAGAGCTGCCCTTGGCTTTTCAAAGTCCTGACCTACAGAATCTGTAAGCATAATAAAAGGTTTGCAGTTGTGGTGTTTTACCCACTATGTTATTACATAGTTTATTATGCTCTCAAGGGCATGTAAGAAGCACTATGTAGGAATTAGAGAATCAAAGATGAAAAAGATGCAGACCTGACCTAAAGGAATTCACACTTGGGAAGGCTGGGCTGGGAGGTGGGAGGAACAAAGAATTTTATTAGAAATATAACCAAAGGGTAGTATCTACAACAGTACAAAGGCAGACTAAGACAAAATAGCTGTTTTAAGTCTCCTAGAAGCCATTCCCAACAATCTAAGAAATTCTGGACTGGTTTTAAGACAAATGAATTTCAGAGATAAGGGTAATTTTAAGGAAAACTATTTTTCTACTTATCCAGCACAGAACACCTATATCAAACATATGCTGAGACATTTTATGTATATTATCATATTTACTCTCAAACTTTATTCAGTTCTTGCTGCTTTCAAAAGTTTCATTTTAGATTTCCCTAGATGTATGGTATTATGTTTATGAACCTGTGGAGACCACCTTTTAAAGCTAATTAATAAAACTATCCTCTAAAAACTAGCTTAGCTCTCACTATCCCAGCAGTCTTTTTTGAAAACAGTAGTACACAGTCACTGCTACCCTCTAATGACAACTGCAGTCATTCTACCACATTTTACATGTGGTTAGTTGCTATATGCTATGTGGGGGAGTGTGTGTTGTTTCAAAAAAGAAATTTGGAGTCATTTTATTAAAAGTAAAGAGCCAAAGATTTTTGAGGTCAACTATTCCACAGTAAGTAAGCTAGGGCTGAATTCCATTTGCGAGCATTTTTCCTAATTGGTGATAATAAATTTTTATAAATAAAGGGTCTAATGGTAATGTTGACTGATTATTAACTACATCAACCCAAATGTTCCTGTCACAGTGAAATTTGCCCTATAATTTACCTTAATGGACTATGTGTATCAATAAATATTGAAAATGTCCAGTCTCTTCCCCCGACCTCCATTTAAATCAAATCCAATTCTGTGTGAACATATTGTACCAATGTATAATTACAATAGCTAATGCACTGGAAAAAGTAGTGTACTTTGATAAATAATTTTTCTAAAACCTCTTAAGCATTCTGCATCTTCAATATTTCTCTCACACTCAAAAAATGTGGTAAATTATACAACCAGAAACTAGTGACCATTGCCAATTGTGTTAATGGATCTACAAACCTCATCATCAGCTCCAATAGTGACTTTTTTTTTTTTTTTTTTTTTTTCAAAATTCAGTCAAGTAAAAGTCAAAAAGTACCTAGGGATATTTTTAAAAATGTTTCTTCACCAAAAGTATAACAAAACTCTAATGGAAATAACAGTCTGGTCACCACTGTAATATAGTGCTAAACCTGCAGTACATATATAATCTTTAGAAATCTGCAAACTCCTTGAAATTATGTGTAAAGTTTTGTGTATCCATAAATGTGTATAGCCCCATTCCCTTTCTCCTACTTTCTACCACTTTATAAATACCTCTAAGGACAAGCTGAATGCCTCCTCTCAATTTCTCTCCCTGACTCCCCTTCTGCCTTATTTTGATCTCCTCACTCTGTGCCTCTGTTGTACACAACAATCCAATTGTAACCTCATGTACGAAATGCACTAAGTTAGGAGGAATGCTTAATATGAATTCTATGTAGAAAAAGCAGTGACTAGTACATGTTTAAGATAAATTATGAAAATCATCAAAAAGTATAAGCTTGTTTAGAGTAATCTCATATTTAGCAGTAAATAAATTTCTTAATTTTAAATTATGGTTTTCCAGATACATAGGTTCATACCACATACATTCCCTATAGAGATGCTACTTACCACTTTTACTGCAGTTCTTCAAAAGGGAGGAAAAGATAGAGGAGGGGAAAAAGTTTTCCTAAAAGATTATCCACTGAGTCAATGATCTGTGGGAGTTTATTATAAAGCTCCATTATTAGGGCTGAGAGCCTCAAAGGCTTTTATTACAGCACTAATTTCTTTTTGCAAGGCTTCAGCAAATGAACCCGATTTATCTGGTTCTGCATGCTTAGGGCTTGATACATGCTATTTGTACATGACAGGTTTCATCTGCGTAGCACCATTGATAACATTTATCTGCACATCAAAAAAGCTCATCTCCTGATGAAAAAAAAAATCCATGAATATGCTGGGATAAGAAATGTTAAAGTGGTGAGTAAAAGATCTGTAATATCTCATAAAATGGAACAAAACTACAAAAAGATCACCAATTCAGTATGAATGTGCAACAGTGCTACAGGAGCAGATAAAATGTCAAAAAAGGAAGAACTGGAAAGATACCTACTTACACTGATAAAAGAGTAGGGCTTTGTTACCATCCTGTGAATTTTAACTAGAAATTGGAAAAAATAATTTACTTTCAAGTAAGACAAAGTTTCATAAAGCTTTATGAACAAAGCAAAAGTAGTTCAAAATAAAGCTTAAAACAGTACCCACTGTTTGTAACTGCCAGTAGAAATTAACCCCTAAAAGTTACTCTTATGGGAATAAAATGTTGAGATTGACTGCTGCTGTAGTTCAAATTTAAAAATCTTTCATAAAGCTTAAAGTCATTATAAGAAAGTAACTTTAGAAAACACAGAGAAAAAAAGATAACAAAAATGTAAACCTGCTTTCCTTTCAGAAACAATAATCAGCTTAAAACATCAGTGTAAAAGATTGTGAAAGGTGGACACAGCCTACATATTTGAATAATAATGTAATAATAAAGCATTTCCAATAGATAATATATAATACATTCTTTTGAGAAAAGTCAGTGTTTTTCTTTATGAAGAAGGTATACACTGAGTTAAAGAGCTTGTTCCTATAATTTATGATCTTTCAGAACATGTGGTTACATTAGGCTTCAATCACTTCTTACTCTTACTCTTCCCAGCATTTGGTAATATAGACAGTGGAGCTAATTTTCTGTCATTCAGGAAGAACTGCTGGATCACTAAACTTGTATCATCATCACCTCTGAAACACAGTAAAAATCACTGTTAGAACCAACAGTTAATTAGATCGAACCCACCAACAACAATGTCAACTCTGCCTGGTCGTGTTAACAGGAAAATGTTTTACGAGTTCCACCACTGGGCATCAATTTAACTTCCAGCACCAGCTATGCTGTAAAACCGTGAATGTAATTTATATGGTGACCCACGTGTGTGGGAAGCAATATCTAGGTGAAACTTCTCACAGTCTGACAAAATGCTTTGATTTGCACCATTCAGATGATTGAGCAAAAAGAGTTTAAGCAATCACCACCAATAGCCTTTATCTCCAAATGCACTAAAAATTTATTACTCTATGAGTGCAATCTATTGCTTTAGAACCTAGATTGATAGAATAGAAATGATTGGATAAATATTACATTTTCAACTGGTACACATCTTGTCCATTAGGTTTAAATATTGGACAAGCTATGTGTTTAAGATAAACATCAGTCTTAGTTGATTCCCTCACACAATACTTTTAGAACGCCTATAAATGTTTCCATAGTAACATTTTTGTGCTTACATATAGCTGAGGACACATGTTCACTGCCAATTAGGAGAAAGTAAACCAAGAGACCACTGTATTCTTCTCACAACAATATACCTTTGTCTTTTACTTAGCACTTAACACAGATGACAATATTTACGCATATTGTGCTGTGTACTAAACAAATGAGTAATCACTCAAGCTGGAAAGGACATAAACAGAGCTCACCCACCTATACTAAATAACAGTTTACTATTCAGGTCTTCCTAGGAATTTTAAACTAGCATAGACTTCATACAGATGGCTTTTCCAGTAGCTACTTCTGTGCATTAACAGAAGGGTGTTTACCTGGCAACCTCTCTATCCACTTGCCTGAGATCATATACCTTTAAATATGGCAATGGATGTTTCAGATCTATATATATATATATATGGAGCAAAGTTGCCAAGATTGCTGCAACACAACTTTTAAATATCCTTTCTAGCATTATGGGAGGGATCCTACGCATATAATCTTCAATGCCTTTGGGCTCCTGAGCTACTACCTTAGCGTTGACTAATCTGATTAGCTCAGTACTACTTTCTACTATTTTCTAATTTGGTTTTATTAGATACTGTAAAGTAAATAATATTATCTACAGTTTGGTGATGAAAAAATGGACTCAGAGGTTAAATAATTTGACCACTAAGTAACAGAAATGGAATTATAACCCAGGTGTATCTGACTCCAAAACATTTTTCACTATAAATCACCTTTGTTCAAGATTTAACTGTAACAATCAAAATCTTACACTTGAAGGTTTAAAAGAGTACCTAGCAAAATAGTAAAATAAGACTAAAGCACACATAAATTATTTCTAAGAGGTGTATTTTTATAATACCCTTAATCACCAACCTTTATTCATTAAAGAACTATACTACTAATCAAGGGATCATCAGGTAAGATGACTGCTGGTCATTAATGTTGGCAGTTGAGTTATTTTCCTTAAGGTTTCCAGCCTTGTTTTTATGCATTTGGTTTGCCACATCAAAAAAATAATTGCTTTGTACAAAAAGGAGATAAAAACAAAAACGTACTACTTAGAAACACATCACCCATATTCCATATACAAAGCTTTTTGTTATTGCACCACTAGAAGAGACTTAAGCATTTAACTTGGAATGCCTAGGAAGATCTTTTAAGCTGTTTTTCTTATCTTGTTCTTCAAAATTCGAAACTAGAAAATCCCACTTGACTAACAAGGCAAAAAAAGGAGTTTGCCCCTTCTAGGGTTAACAGATGCTTTTTGTAAGATTTTAGGTAAGATTAACCTTTTGCTCACAACAGGACTGGTTATTTTATTTATTTATTTATTTTACTGTCTTTAACTCAGGTAAAAATCAATATAGAGCAAGACAAAGGGCTCTAGAGGGTCTGGCTACACCAGCTTTTGGTTTGGCTCCTGCACAATTCTACAACATGCTGAGGCTGGGAAGGATTAGCCTGCTTGTGTTGAGTAAACCGATGATACTCAATAAACAGTTTCTGTTGTAAACCCCTTAGGACGTGCAAAGCCACACTAGTTGGCAATAGACCAGATAAGCTGCAGAACCAGCTGTAATCTCATTTAGACCTGAGCTGATCCTCCTGTCCTTTCATTCCACAGGATCAAAGCAAACCACTGAGGAGGCAGCTGTATTATAGCAGCTCTGCTTGCTGGATGCAGCAAACATTTCATAAATTCCACTCCTTGAAGCAAGTCTCTACCTAATCTACCCAGAGCTGGGACAATCAATGAATTCCTGAATTCATTAGACTGATTATTACAGGGAGAAATATGATGATTGTATGTCAACTTTACAAAGCAGCTGATATTCCCGACCATCTCTTTTTTCTGGAAGGGCCTAAATTTTCCCCCACAATATTGAATAAAAGTGGTTTAAAACTACTTAGCTCATTATATTTAATGCAGATTAACAAGAAAACAATATATGATGCTAAATTTCTCCAGCAGTAGTGGCTGACTACCACTTAAAGGCAGCCAAACTTTAATAGTGGCCCATACTTTCCATGTTCAATGACACAGTGAGGAATGCCAAACCCTACCATAACACAGCAACATAGATTAACTGACGCTCTGAAAAAATTTATAGAAAAAGTTTCTGTAGTTTGCTAAAGATTATTATTTGGCAAGTATTTGTATTTTTTTATAAAACAGAAACACTTTTTCAAAGTGTTCCAAACTGACAGTGTTAAGTATTTCAAAGTATTTCAAAGTCAGTCAAGCATTTCATCCCCGTGCCTCCCCTTCAATAGAACTGACATCTCAGTATCTAATGTTACTGGGAACTACTTTCAGTAGAAACCTAAATTTCAAGTTATGAATCTTCAGAAAACAGTTACCACCCCCATGGTTAAGATAACATTAACTGGATATATAATGGACACTGAAGAGGCAGGTATTAGGCATCACATCACAGATCACTCTAAATAGTGAACGTGAAAGAAATGAAATCCAAAACAATTGCACAGAGCTATACAACATTAGCATTTTAAAAGAATCAACTAGGGCCAGGCAGAGTGGCTCATGCTTGTAATCCCAACACTTGGGGAGGCCAAGGCAGGAGGATCACTTGAGCCCAGGAGTTTGAGACTAGCCTGGGCAATAAGTGAGATCCTACCTCTAAAAAACTTAGGTGGGGGATGGGGGTGGGCATGGTGGTGTGCACCTGTAGTCCCAGCTACTCAGGATCCTGAAGTGAAAGGACCACTTGAGCCAGGGAGGTTTAGGCTGCAGTGAGCCTTGATCATGCCATTGCACTCCAGCCTAGGTTATGAAGTGAGACTCGGTGTCCAAAAAAAACCAAAAAACAAACAACAACAACAAAAACAACAACTATAATTATAATTTAATACTGAATGTCAATTGAGAGGAGCCTTAGAGAATATCCAGCCAGAGAGCTGGCAACTTTTTTCTTCTTTTTTAATATTTGTGCTTTGAGGGCCACATACAGTGTCACTATTTTTTTTTTTTTTTTTGAGATAGAGTCTTGCTCTGTTGCCCTGGTTGGAGTGCAGCGGCGCGATCTCAGCTCACTGCAACTTCTACCTCCCAGGTCCACATCATTCTCCTGCCTTAGCCTCCCAAGTAGCTGGGACTATAGGTGCACACCACCATGCCTGGCTAATTTTTTGTGCTTTCAGTAGACGAGTTTTCACCATGTTAGCCAGGATGGTCTTGCTCTCCTGACCTCGTGATCTGCCCGTCTCGGCCTCCCAAAGTGCTGAGATTACAGGCGTGAGCCAACACGGTCGGCCACATGTTGTTTTTTTAAGAGACAGGGTTAAGCATTTAAGTCTCACTATGTCGCCCAGACTAAGTTGCTGGGTCTACAGATGCAGTGTCTGGCTCACATATTCTTCCTGTTGTTTTACAATTCTTTAAAAATGTAAAACATATCCTAAGCTCTACGGCTATACAATAATGGGCTATGGACAAGATTTGACCAACAGTGCCTTAGTATGCCAATCCTTTCTAGTCTAAACTACTCATTTTTCAGATGACACGACAAACTTTCAGGAACATGAATTGTTCTGCATAACTAAGCAGCAAGTGTCAGCATCAGAATTTAGATCTCCTGAGTCCCGCTGAGTCTCTCTACTGTTTCCTAACATTTATCCCAACACTGCTTTTCTTAGAAAATGGTGTGAAGATTCTACTATAATTCAGAAACACTTGAAAAACCAACAATGAAAAGCACAAAACAGTTTTAAGGAAGAATGCCTGTGACATGTCAATGCAGACAGCATATAAAAATGACCACACATTAGCTGACCCAATCATTTCCAAGCTAACAAATGCTACATTATAATAATGATTCACCTTTCCTCCAATCCCTTCTTCAGACATTAAAGGGTCCCATTTAACATAATCACCTAATAACAGCAAAAGTGATAAATATGGAAACCTTAACTCTTCTGTTTGCAAAATCCAGATCTTTGTAATAATAACCCCACAATAGGAAACTGCAAAACTGTGTAATTATACTTTAATTGTATTGTGAGGTATGCATTAATCACAAAGTTTAAGTACCAAGGATAGAATTATAATAATTCTGTAAAACAAATTTAAGCTAGCTAAGTAGGTCAGAACCACTAACATGCAACAGGAGACCTCTGGGAATTTATCAGTTAATGGCTATTTATGTGCAAATGAGTGCCCTCCAACCCTCCAAAATCCTGTGTAGCTGAAGGGTATTTCTGTTAACCAGGAGCACTGCTTAACTGCAGAGGCATAAATTAAAGCATTTTATTGAAATGATTTTTAATTTCTCTACTTTCCTTTGCCACATTCCTTCCTACCTCTTTCAAGAAGCATAATTTATAGCACATATTTAACAAGGAAAAAAAAAGGTTGCTGGAGAGTATTCAAAACTGATTTCTCCTGAACCTCGCATGTACACACACATTATATCTTCAGTAAAATTAAAGGAAAACATGTCTCACATTAAATTTAAAAACTTCAATATAAGCACTAAATTAACACGCTTTTTACAATGAACGATATAAGAAAACAAAATTCTGTTTTATGTTCGTATATTCTTATCCTACAGAAAACAAAGAAATTCAATGGTGTTTGTATCTATCATAATTCCTGTCCTGATAGTCAAACAATATACCTATCAAAGGTACACTTAGAGAAGTGGGGAAAGACTTTTCTTTTTGTTAAAAAGAAAGTCTCTAAGTGTCTCATTTCTGATTCTCCTTAAAATAAAATGAAACATTTGGATGTTTTTTGAAAGGGGTAAAAGAAAGGCAGAATACAAATTTGCAATATGATCTAAATATGGCTAAAAGAGATACTAAACGCCCATCATAAGGACCATATCAAATTTACTCAGTACAAAGGTGGCATAAAGCTAAGTACTGTCCAATGTTTAGATTTTAGGTAGAATAACAGTTATCTAAAATTACTGTTTTTAACGATTTAATATAGTGGCAATTTAAAAGTTTTAAATTATGTTAACACTCCCTTGGAGCTCTTTCTTTCCCATCATTAACTGAAACAAAATATAACCTAATGCTAAGTTAAAGACAAGTAAAGACCAAATTAATCATGTAACATCTTTAAAATTATAACACTTTTTAATGTAGTGAAACCTCAGCACTTTAAGCTACAGTCAAAAAACTAAAACGCTTGTGAGAATTCTCTATTTTTAATATACAGGTAATAAAATTTTGCGGTAAACCCTTTTTCAAAAAGATTTTAATGTTCCACTCACTTTTCCATAATTGAGTTTTCCAGAGTTGTAAGTAAATTATAGCAGAGCAAATGATTCTATCAAGTTTGCTTCTGATTAGTTTGCTCCATATCACTCCTGAATTCAGAGGGCAATAACTGAAGGAATCAAGTGCTCCTCTGGTCAATTGTGTTTGTACATGAAATAGGGAACAGAAGTCTCTGGCCTAATGCTGTGTGTTATACTTAAATATACAAAACATATAAGTCATAGGAATTAAGATACATTTCTGGCCTAAAAACATAATTTCATTACAACTATTTGTTTTAAAAAAAAAATTATCACATAAATGTAACCATCTGTTAAAGGCCATCACCCTATTTCAAAAGGAAACTCTCAGAAGCTGTAAAGCAAGGGCTCACTTGAGGCTCTCTCTCTTTGGTCAGGGGAAATACTGTGGTCACATCAGTCTTCCAGTCACAGGAAGATTCTAAGTCAGATCTCTGTGTACCAAGCACTGCACTAAGGCTTAATTAACCCTGTTCATAAAAAATAGGACCTTCTCGTGCTGAAGAGACAATAGATACACAGTCAACTTGCTGAAGGAGTACAATTAAGAAGTATGTCTCATATTTGGACTATACCCTCCAAAATCTCTTAACATTACACATGAACTATGCAAGCATATGGAAGTCCTTGGAAATTTCCAACCTCTGCATTTATATGGCTGAAACTGAAGAAAGAATGAGATGATATTAAAGTGTTTTGATATCCTTAGGGTGATGAGATCAAGAGCACCAATGAGAGAAATCTTAGACCACAGGAACAGTGAAACATTTTATCAGTAGTTAAACATAAGTAAAAGATGTATTTAAGTATAAGAAGCTATTAGGTCTAAGCCACAATTCCTAAAATTTCCTAATTGCTGAAAATGCTGGTTAAATATTATTGCCTGACTACATACAGGACCAACCTGAGTCATCAGATCATTCCTTTCCTTTATTCCCTTTATCACTCAGTCCCAGTCATGACTTCAAAACTAATGTACTCTCCTACCTTTACGTATTTTTAAAAATTACTTTGGCATTTTTGTATTATTAGCCTTTATTACCACAATTTCCTACCTAGTTTCCTTGCTTAAAGTTCTCTTTCAATTCATTGGGCATATTACTGCCAGAACCATCTACATAATCATCATTCAACAGACACATCATGCACTTTTAGCTGGATACCTAAGTGCTGAAGTTATAATTATGAATAAGACAAATTCCCGGACCTCAGTAAGTACCAGTCTAGTGAAGGAGATATTTCAAGTGGTAAATGTTCTCGGTGATACAAACATGAACAGGGAAAACAAGGACAACACTTGCCTTCCTGGGGAACCTGGAAACACTTAACAGGGTAAACTGTATATTTTACTTACATTCGAAAGGAAATAAACCTTCCAGGCAGGAAAGAAATCAAAGAGTATTTCAAGCAGAGAGATTAAGGGAAAAGAAACAGGTAAGGTCTTTCTCTCAAGGATCTTATGATTCAGGGGGAGAGAACAGCATATGGAGGGTATAAAGAACTGCTCTCATCACATCCCTCTACTTAAAACCTATAGTTCTTGCTTTCCTCCTCACCCAGGTCTATACTCTAGCCCTAACTTCAAAGTCCTTCATAATCTGGTATAACTTTCTACTGGCGCATGTATCTTCTGTATCTATCAGATTAGTTTATATTGCTACCTAAAAAACATTTCACCCGTCCCAACTTCCAGTTCTTAAGTCACTCTCCTGTTTTAGCATTTTTTTCCTCACTTCTCTTCTTCAACAACTTAGGTAATTGCACTCACCTCCAACCTCTTTCAAGAGGCTCTCCCTATCCCTCCTCCTTCCTTACCACAGGTATAAATCCTACTTCTTCAATACCCAGTTCAAATGCCATCTATTTCAAAATATCTTTTCTAATTCTTTCTTTCCACCATTTTTCTTCTTACTCCTTCTGATGAATCCCCCAAATATCTTCAAGTGTTCATTATTCATTAATTTTCACTTTACACTACACTGGTTATACACATGTATTATTTACGAAAAAAAAATTTCCCCAAGAACAGAATCTAATCCTTATTGCACACAAACCAAAAAGCATTTTGCCCTAATAGCACTCAATAAGCATTACTGAATTCCTACAGCATCCCACTAATACTTTTTAACATTCTGTGTGCTATCATGTACTCCAACTAGAGAATATCTTGTGCTTTTCTCATATCCTATCTAGTACCAGTAAAAGAGTAAGTCCATACAAAGCACCCAAAAAATATTTGCCTGGGTACTCTTCTACCTTCACTGACCTCAAGCTATCTACAATTACAACCAATTTATTTGTAATTTTCTCTTCAAATCTCTCCCCAACCCAAAGCAAAAGAAAATGAGAACTTGAACTGCTTAAGGTCTCTGACATACAAAAGGCCCTAAGCAAATATGCTGTTTAGTAATGAACTATGACATAGTTATTATATCTCTATCGAAAAAGATTTCTTGAATAACACAGCTATCTCAGTATTTTTGACTAAATTATTTAACTAATACATAACTAAAAATCACTATCAGCCAAAGTAAAATATTTGATAATATTTGTAGCACTATAAGTTGATGCTTAAGAAAAGTCTTTCCTATGTCATTTTTTTTTTTTTTTGGAATTTTATTTTATGCATGCTACATAAAGTGAGGAAAAGCAGCTCTATATAAGCAGAAAACTAAATAATGGTAATTTAGTAAAATTTAATTTAATCATGCTGGCAGTGTAAATCACATTTCCATTTCCTATACCAACTTTAAAGAGAAAAGCAAATTTGCTTAAAAATGTTAAAATATTCAATATATAATTGATATAATTAGAAACACTAAAGTAATCTAATCCAATCCTTTATCCTTCAGATGAAAGAAGTAAAATATGGGGACCTGCCTGAGGTCCCACAGAGGTAGAGCTGAATTAGGTACAAAAAGGTCTTTCCATCACTTCACATCCAATCCTAATTTGCTTCTTCCTAAAAATCTTATATATCCCTAAACCAGTGGTTCTTGCTCCTAAAATAAATGTAAATACTGTATTAATGCATAACCAAGGAGATATACAAAGTGCTTAATATGCAAGATAATAAGTGAACATAACCAGGTATCAATTTTAACCCAGCCCCTTCACTTTGAATCTTTGTATTAAACATAAATAAAAGAACTAAAACAAACAACAGGGTGAATAAAGGATGCTCTAACTTCAGGGTTTCCAAAATAAATGCTATAAAAAACAATAAGAGAAAGGATTCATTTATGTATATGAAATTTAATCTGACTCCTTCCCCCACAATCATTATTCCAATGAGAATAAATACACCTGTCCAACATGTAAACAAGTTCATATATTTAAGTTATTCAAGTTCCTAGTGCCCACCAGTACATTCTAAATGACAAATTCAGAAAAGCATACCAAAAGACAAGACATGACTGTATTAGTCTATATAGAAATCATGTTATGCACATGTACCCTAGAACTTAAAGTATAATAATAATAAAAAAAAAAGAAAAAGGAAAAAAAAAAAAAGAAATCATGCAACGATTGAACTCTGTTGTATTAGTCCATATAGAAATCACGGAAAGACTGAACTGTGTTGAATCTCTAAATTAGGCAAAATACACTTGCCTTCTGGGAAATAAGGGATATTTTGGTTACCTTTTCTCACAAAACTTCTACCGTAATATAATTCTGAAATAGCTGGACCATTAATTCAACCTAATATATGTAATTTCTTATATTCCAGAGGCCACTTACCATCTTCCATGAGTAGTCTGCAGAATGTAAGAGATTTCATATTTTGCATCAAATTAATGGTCCAACCATTTCAGGATTTAAAAAAGAATGACAATGGAGACATAAAAACTTGGCGGCATTAAATGGCATAATAGTATAAATGCTTTCTACTATACGATAAGCTCTACAAGCGCAGGAACATTTTCAAGTACACAAGCATATTTACAAGCACAGTTCTGGGACACAGAAGTATTCAAAAAACATTTGCTGAATTACATTGGAATTCCTCTTAGGAAACCACAATTTAAAAACTGTTAACTGTTTACTTTTGTGTGTGTGTACATAATTTTTTAAGATTATGACATTTATATATAAAAATCCCTTAAAACTTTTTCACATCCAAAAAATACATAAAATGCAAATTTCAAGTTGGGCCAATATATTTGCAACATACGTAATGTATATAAGACTGATGTATTTAATACAATTTTGTGGCAAATTAATATTAAAAGAAAAAATAGATTCCTTAATAAGAGGGTATCAGAACAATCCACATTCTGTGTTATAGGCTTTTCAAAGCAAACATATCAAAAGATTTCTTCTTCTTGGCTTAATCTTTCATTTCCCTAATGTAAACATCTTCATCTTCTAGTAGTATATCTCAAAAGTATAACTCATTAAAAAAAAGGAAGCTGCACAGCTCTACGTAGCACCCGTGTTACGTTAGCATGTACATAAACTTTTAAAACGCACAAAGCAATACTATATTGGTTTTAGAGTCTATTTTTTTCACATTAAAATATCAGTGTGCTGTCCTCAAAAGAGCAAGAATTTGCAGAATATAACAAAAGTCAGGGGAAAAGGAACATTAGGTGTCAGAAAATGGGAATAGAAGAAAAGTAGATGTCAGAAGAAAGAAATGTGGCAAAGTGTATCAGTAACACAGTGCTATAACAACAATTCACTAAAGACCTTAAATATGTGTACAAGTAGCAAAGTTAATTATTTTTATTATTAATGGAATGTGTGAAAGATGTCAGAAAAAACTTTAAAAACTTTTTGAACTTCTATCTAAATAAACACAAACTTCTAAAGACTTATAATTCCTCCCTTCTAATATTTGCCACCTATCATCTGTATGACATAGTGTAGCTGACTTACTGCCACATAATCACGTTTTATTTTATGTAGGGCAATCTCAGAAAATTCTGTAAGTGACATGGAAGTTTTAAGAAGAGTCTCTTCAACATCTGTCTATTATTCTATCCATCACAGTGTATTTCATTTATTTGTTTATATGTCTATCTCACTACACTGTGGGGCACTTGAGAGTAGCATTCTGATTTTACGCATCTCTACTTCCTCCAATACCAGCACATAGTCTGTCATGGCAGGTACTTGATGGGCACTCAATAAGTGTATTGGCTGGAAAATATAGACATTTCTGTTTCATGCATAAGCACAAAATTAATACAGCAGAATTTTCTCCAAAGACAGAAGAAAAATAAAAGAGGACAGAGATGTGACCAAGAAAGTAATTTATGTATCTACTTAAAGCATAAATAGTATTCTTTTCACCATTGTACTGATTCAGAATGGAGCCCTAAAAAATCTTAATTTAGAATGGAAAACTCTGTCTAATATACATTCTCTCACTTTACTTCTCTGAAACCAACACACAGTAATGATTACAAAAGCAATCACCAATAGGTACTCTGTTAGACATGACATATATTATCCTTTTTATTCTCCAAATCAGCTCTTCAATATGTATTACTATACACATTTCACAGGTTAGAAAGATTGAGGTTCAAAGAAGTGACAAGACTTGTTGAAGACTGCAGTGAAAGAGCAGAATCAGGATTCAAATTCACATTTGTAACATTTGGAAAATACGGTAATTTTTTTTACTATAAGCAAAAGACTATTCCATGTACAATTCACACATATGAATTTCACACTGAAGTGAAAATTTGCTCAAATGGTTTTGACACTGGATATATTAATGACCCACAAAATTGGACTACAGTGAATATCCCAGTTAGATAAGCTAAGCAAATCAAATTTTTAAGCAGCTAGGATCTTGGAAACAAGAGCCAAGCCAACTAAAAATTATGCACAGTTCCTAAACATTTACTGGGTTAAATGACTTTTGATTTATATACATGGAGTTTGAGATATTACACAGCCTTAAACAATGCATGCGCACATTGTGTGCGTGTGTGTGTGTGTGTGTCTGTAGACAGAGTAACATGTCTTTGATATTTTTTCTGTGAAGAAAATGAGGTTGTAGCTGGGCGTGGTGGCTCATGCCTGTAAATCCCAGCACTTTGGGAGGCCAGGGTGGGCAGATCACCTGAGGTTGGAAGTTCAAGACCAGCCTGACCAACAAGGAGAAATCCCATCTCTACTAAAAATACAAAATTAGCCAGGTGTGGTGGCACATGCCTGTGGTCCCAGCTACTTGGGAGGCTGAGGCAGGAGAATCACTTGAACCCAGGAGGCGGAGGTTGTGGTGAGCCGAGATCGTGCCATTGTACTCTGGCCTGGGCAACAAGAGCAAAACTCCATCTCAAAAAAAAAAAAAAAAAAAAAAAAAGAGGTTGTAGAAACTTCCATAGTATAATCCTACTTTTGTCCCACCAACCTTCAAAATAAAAGAGGTGGTAAAGGAGACAGTGTAGATAAAAGGAGAAGCAATAGCAGCTGGGAAGAATATTCTCCAAAGTGTTCATAGTGGCTCCTTTGTCGATGAAGGGCAGGGTTTAGGAAACGAATGAGTTTCATCTTCTACTACATATAATTCTGCATTATTTACATTCTTTGCATGATACGTAAATTTGATAATATAAAAATGTAAAAGAGGCATTAAAAACTCTCTAGAGCCTTCAACTGCTTCAGAAATTATATTGAAAATGTTATTTGATATTTGATATTAATAGTAAGAAAGGCAGGCTTAGAGAAATAGTGGGGTACCTATACTAACAAGCGTAGGAAAAAAACACTAATTCTGGAAAATAAAAGTTAATTTATTAATCCTTTTACCTATCATTTCATCACAGGCTCTAGAAGCCTCCTATCTCTATTCTTCCAACCTACAGAACTACAGCTTTGTTCTAAAAATCAGGAAAAAATTTAAAACTTTTTTCTAGTCTAAGGTTTTTTACTAGTTAAAAATTTGCATCTGTTGGATATATGTAATTGTGTATGTTGGTGTGTGTGTAAATCTGGAACATACGCCATGGCTCCCATTCATTTTTAAGAATTACATCTAAGGTTCTATTTTTTAAATCAAATCATTAAAAAAATACCTTCTACACATAATCAAGCAAGTCTATGAAGATCAAAGCCTCATTTACAATGTTGTGAATGGTACCCTTGAGGTTATGCAGCACACAATTTGTACAATACCCAAGAGCCCTGCCAAGATACACAGGAGCACATTCCCCACAGCCTTGTATCTAATGGTGAAAAATTCAAAATAGCAAAAGTGTTCACAAATAAGAAATGGTTAACCCACACCATGGAATATTACAGTATATCTATACAATGAACACTAGTAATAATGTAGATGTTATCAATATGGAAGGCTGTCGATATAGTAAGTGAAAAAGGCAGCCCAGTAAACAGCATTTAATCCTACTTTTAGTTTTCAAAAATTATATGAATAGAAAAGTGTAGAATATAACAAAATACCAATAGTAGTTCTCTCAACATGAGTTAAATAACTTTTTAAAAATCCATCTACATTTTCTAAGTTTAACACCAGAAACATATACAAAAGCAGCCTAATATTGATTTCTTAAAAAATTACAACTGTAGGAGTAAAATGAAACAAAGAGATCTTATATCATAGGACTTTACTTTTTTTTTGTTTTTTTTTCTTCAAATCATTTGACTTATAGGAGAAACATTTTTCTTCCATCCCACTTCCTCCTTAAAAGAGAGATTTATGCAGCATAAGCCACATAATCAGGGGCATTTTTTACTTTGTATTTTTATCAGCTGCCTTTCAAACTGTGCTAACGCTGTGGTTTCTGGATTTTAAAGATTAGTTGTTTGCACAGTCCTGTTATTGATGATGAAAAAATACATAATTAAGAGATCAACCAACCCAGTTGAGGCCCCCTGAAAGAATACTTTTCCAGGAAGGATGTACAAGGTTTCTTGCCCTGGGAGTTTCACTTCATAAATGGATTAACCCTTGGTTCACTAGAAAATTCTAGAACAATCAATTTCCTAATTTCTGATGTTTTTTTCACAATTAATCATGTTTTTTATATATATATATGTTTGCATTGTTTCACTAGCAGCTTTTCACCACTAAAGAGCTCAAGATTCCTTGAAACCAACAAGGAGGCTTTTTTCTTCATAATATTTTACTAGTTTCCAGGAAAACTGCCAGTAGGAGGCAGCAATGACTGGCTGTGGCAACAGCAGCAGCTCTGCTCTGCACAGTAGTTAGCTGCTGACTTCATTCTTCTGTCATTATATAAGCAAGATGACACTGTTCTCTAATCCAGCCAAAGCTGATAAGTACCATCAACCTGTCACTTCCTACATTTCAAATTCTAACATCACAGCATCAAAGAGTTTTTACATTTCGATTTCTTTTGCTGGCAGCAGCCGGTAGCCTCTCATTCTCCCACGGTGTTCTAATGCTGCATTTGCACACCGGGGTTACTCCCAGACTGAATAGCAGGTCATCCCCTGCTCACTGAGCTCATCTGTGGCCCATGTGCTAGGCAATTTAGATCCAATCAGCCCTTATTTAGCTCAAGAGTAATGAGCAGCATAGTGACACAGACTTAAGCCTGACCCTCAGGACACTGCTCATCAAGCAGTAAAACTGTGACAAAATCATTCATCTTCCACCCGCTGGCAAGAAATAATACTCGTACTCACTGTATTACTTTTCAAGATAAAAAAAAAAAAAAGTCCTGAATTTTCATGATGTGAGACATTAATTTGCAGAAAGCTGAATTCCCTTAAACCCCCCTGTTGCTATGAGCTCACCAGGGGGAAACAGGCCTTAGGAGACTGAAATGGAATAAAGAAAATTGCTCCAGCTTTCTTTTCATTTTAAATAAGCCTTAAATCTGACAAGAGATACCCTAAAGAGAGAAAAATATATATCTTGTAAGGTAAAGAAGAAACAATTGAAATTAAGAGTTTCAAATGCTAGTTTCACTCCTTGTTTGTCCTCAATTTCTGTAAAATATAAATAAAATTTGAAACAGCAGTTACTCACCTTTTTCCACAAGGCAGATGAAGAAAGCTAAGAACTGTTTCCTACAGACAATATGGTGGCAACAGTAAATTCATATCATAAAACATGTACTCTGATGTTTTCTACAAAACACATCTTACAGAAAATAGCTTTAGGGTAACAGTAAGATGGTGAGAATAGCCAGAAATATTTTAAAACTATAATGAATCTATTTTTTTTCCACAATTTATACTGCCTTCTGAGGTTTTATTAATCCAAAAGTAATTATGGGGATAATTAAGATTCGTTTCCTTCCCTCACTGTCATATCACATAATTAAAAAAAAAAAAAAGTCTGGTAGCTTACTCTAGTGCATTTTTTGAAGATGAATGCAATTTTACTTGCTTCCCAAGTACTTCTCTTTTATAACCAAAAGCCACAATACCAATTTACCTTACTGAGTTTCTTTAAACTAGGTCAATGTACCAAAGTCACAATTTTGGGTGTTTTTAAGCTATTCCATAGTTGAAGAACAGTTAACTTTAACAAATCTGTCACAAACAGGATTTACCAGTCTTCAATATACTTATTATGACAGCATGTCTTTGGTTTAAGAAACAGCACTGTGTGGTGCCATGTAAGAGCACAGTAGTGATGCCTTCCTACAAACTCACTGCTGAATTTCAGCTAAAGCTTCAAAGATCTGGGTGGTCTAAATACCTATAGTGAACCACGGGGTTCAGACTAGGAATCACAGTGACATAAATAAGATTGGGAAAAGTAGCTTTTGCCTCATCCCAACATCTTTTGATTTATTGCCATTTGCTAAAGAGAAATATTCCAGTGGCTGGTAAAGAAAATAATCACGGCACTTCTATTCCCCAAACAACTGAATTGATCCACTTTCAAAGGAATGAAATGCTTTCTTTACAGATTATATTTCTTTTTGCCTTATCCTTTTATCCAATGTTCTTCACTCTAGCTTCTGTTTCACAGTGTTATTTCTCCACCCTTATGTTTTCTTTTTTTTCCTCTGCAATAATGAGAAAACAATTTTTCTGGGTTTCATTCTAGAAAAATCGTATTATTGGTAACTTCAAATTTTGGTAATAACTACAAATGAGAAAAGAAATCATAAAGCTCTATTCATCTGCTTCTTGAAAGTAGGAGTAATCTTGCAAAAAATCTAATATATTTTTATTTTTAATTCATTATTTATTTATTTTTTCTTGAGATGGAGTTTTACTCTTGTTGCTCAGGCTGAGATCTCGGCTCACGGCAATCTCTGCCTCCCAGGTTCAAGCGATTCTCCTGCCTCAGTCTAAGAGTAGCTGGGATTACAGACGTCCACCACCACACCTGCCTAATTTTTTGTATTTTTAGTAGAGGTGGGGTTTCACCATGTTGGCCAGGCTGGTCTCAAACTCCTGACCTCAGGTGATCTGCCTGCCTCAGCCTCCCAAAGTGCTAGGATTACAGGTGTGAGCCACCACACCCAGCTAGATAAAATCTAATATAAAGCTTCATTCACCTCCCACGTTAATTACATAATTATTAGGAACTGGGGTTAAATATCAGCTCTGACCTAGATTATAACTACAGATTACAAAACCAGGTGCATAGCAAATAAAAAACCAGAAGACTAACAAGGGTGAGGAACATTTGTGGAAGCTTTGATATCTTCTCTCTGTAGCTAGTATTTTGAATTTCTCACAGATGGGCCCTGCTGTGATTCTATTTTCTTATGTTGTGCTGGAGTCACTCAATAGGCCCTTTCATTAGAGAATCTTCAGTTCTGAGAAATTTTCTTAAATTGTTTTGTTGATTATTTCCTTCATTCCATTTTCTAAGTTCCCTCTTCCAAATGCCTTCCTTCCACTCTAATCCCAATATAGACAATCTGTAATTGTAGATTCAAAGTGTTCCTGCAGACCCAGCCTTGACAGAGACTGGTTCCCAAATGTCTCAAAAGGAAGGTAAAGGCTAAAAGACCCCACTTGCTGCACCTGTTTCCATAGTTCAGTGGAAAAAATTCAATGACAACTACTGAATTAGAAAGATAAAATAATAATAGTGATCCAGAAAATACTAAGGTAAACACATTGAATTTTTCAATAACACTGAAAACCTTTCAATTGGGAAGAACAAACCTTCTATCATCCTCTAGAGGTCCCTTCTACCCATGGGTACTTAGGAGACAATAAACACAGAGATGAAATTCAGATTATGCATTAAATTCATATCCTGACTGCATGGATACTGTTGTCTACTTTCATGTGGACACTGGCAAGAATTGCTGGATAAGCATATAAAATTTCAGGAGAAATATAAACCATTATCTAGTACAAAATGGTGAAAAAGTGATGGTTTAAATAAACACAAGTTTCTTTGTCCTTCCTCTCTACCATCTTAGTCTTTCACATAAAAAATACATGAGTGCATACTACATATGCTTCATGTGACTGGTTCACTCATATCCTAAGTGCCTACTATCATAGTAGGCATTCAAAAATACTATTTAAATTTGTCGAATAAATTTTTTTGCATGAATATGTCTCTCCTTTAGAAAATAATTACAACACAAGGTAAAAAACAATAAAGGACATTAGAGATTTAGTAACTATTCAGGAAATTCAAAGGGAATAGAGATTATTCAAGACTGGTGTATTATTCCGTTTTCACACTGCTATAAAGAAATACCCAAGACTAGGTAATTTATAAAGAAAAGAGGTTTAATTGGCTCATAGTTCCCCATGGCCAGAGAGGCCTCAGGGAACCCAAAATCATGGTGGAAGGTAAAGGGGAAGCAAGGACCTTCTTCACATGAAAGCAGGAGGGAGAACTGCTAGCAGGGAAAATGCTGGATGCTTATAAAACCATCAGATCTCGTGAGAACTCACTCAATATATTACAAGAACTGCAAGTGGGAACCACCCCCATGATCCAATCACCTCCCTCCACTGACACATGGAGGATTATAAGGTCTCTCCCTGGACACATGGGGATTACAATTTGAGATGAGATTTGGGTGGGGACACAGAGCTAAACCATATCAACTGGTAACACATGGATAAGCATATATTTCAAGAGAAGCTTGACATGAAGGATAATATTATTCACATAAAAATGAAGAAAACATAAATGAAGAAAATCAACACATATTGAACATACCGAAAGCTTATTATGATTCATGTTCTGGATAGGTGCAGCATCAAAGTCCATGCTATCCCTTGGCAAGTCTTTCTGCTATCCACTACATTATCCACTAACCAGATACAGCTACTGAGGACTTGATATATAGCTGGTGTTACGGAATAGTTGAATTTTTTATTTTATATTCATTAATTCAAACTGTCACACATAGCTAGTGCTACCCTACTGAGCAACAGAAATCTAAGCAGATGTTCATCGAAATCCTATGAGGTAGATATTATTTTACAAAGATGCAGCTGACTTAGAAAAGATTAAGTAACTTCCTAAGACTGCACTGCTGGTAAATGAAAAAGGGTGATTTGAACTCAGGTTTACTGACCTTAAAGGCCCTGCTTTTTATACTATGCTTTGACAGCAGCAACTATCAGGCACTACTAGAGGTTCCTTAAGAAGCAAAGGCAAAAAGCACAACTTGTTGTGTGCATAAGTCTCCTGCCTGGAATACTGGCTCCTCCCATATATGATGCTCTTTAATTCCATCTTTACCTCTCATCAACATACTACTAACTTCTGAAAACACTTTCCATTCTCCTCAAATACCTCTATATAGTTTTTCTTTTCTATACTCTGCCACCTCACCCCTATAACTACTACGACCAACACTAACCACTTCTGACTCTTGATTTTGACAATTACTTTGATTCCCCCAACTTAACCTTTTTCTAAGCAGTGACTCTCACACAACATGGTTATTCAGTCCTCAGTTTCAGCTCTGCAATCTTGGTCATGCTCTGCCCTGAACCCTCAACTGGTTTTGACAAGAGGTCAAACTTGTAAACTTTGACCCTCGACTTCGTTGGACAAGAAGATATAAAAAAAAATAAAATAAAAAAAAAAATAAAGGTAGAAAGACTTAGGGATTTCTTGAGAACTAGTAGCTCCATCTGACTAAAGGAGAATCACAAGAAAAAGTTGCAGATGAAGGTAAAATAAGACTGTGGATGGCTCTGAAGACCATGATAAGAAATGTGAAATTTTCTACTGTGTCTATTACAGTGTCACTAAAGGTTTCTTTTCAATGTAATGAAATGTTCTAAAATTGTGGTTCTGGTTGCAAAACAACTGTGAAAACACTAAAAACCAATACATTGTATGATGTGTGAATTATAACTGAATAAAGCTAGCGAACTCTATGATATCTGAATTGTATGTCAATAAAGTCATTAAAAACGATAATCTGAGGAAGGAAGGCATTGGAGGCAGGGTGATTAGGCAAGTAGTATTAATGTTTTAAAAACAGAGGTAATGACATCTGTGAGAATAAAAGAAAGAAGATAAAAGGAATTCACCAAAGATGACACATGCTCCCCACCTTACCAAAAGAATCAGCTGGATATAAAAAGAAAGGGTATACATATATGTCACATTTGTACCTTTAAAAATTACTTTTTTCTACAGCAGCACTCAGTAACACAGCATTACAATTTCCAATGGGTCCACTGCAGTGAGGCAATGTTGTTTCCTACAATTCTTTGTTTTTAAAGAAAACGATTCATCACACACCAAAACAACAACAACAACAACAACAACAACAACAACAACAACAACAAAATTGCTCAATGGCCACTATGCTAGAGGTATTACATTAGGAATGGGTAAAAAAAACATCCAAGATAAGACCCCTGACACACACACACACATATCCATTCATGTTGCCAGGCATAAATCGTAACAAAGAAATGATTATAAGTTCTTTTGAAAACAATACTTATGATAATGATAGCACTATCTAACATTCATTGAACACTTACTAATACGCCAGGTAATTTGCCAACTGCCTTATATTCATTATTGCATATAATTCCCAAAACAATCCAGTGAGGTAGGTGGTATTATCCTCATTTTACAAATAAGTTAAGTCAAGATTTTGGCATATAAGTTTTTCCTCACATTATTTTAAATGAATCACTTTACACTTATTTAAGGAAAACTCATATATCTATGTACCAGATTTAGATGGGGACTGAAAAAGTGATCCAAATACTAATTCCTATGAGTGAAAAACTAAGGAGATAATCTAGGTTTCAGCAAAAGACAAAAAAGTGGAACTCAGCAAAGCTAATATACTGAGTAGTTTACATTACTGCATGGGATTATAAAATATGTAATAGAAATACATTATGCAAAATTCAAGCCTGGTAAACAGTAAATAAGGTGAAAATATTAATTTATAGTATATATCTAAATACTCAGTTGAAAAATATATAAAATAATTAGGAAAAGTTTTTCTTTATATATTTTATATTTTATACATTCCTGAAATACTAAGATTTATACTGTATTCCTTTAGAGATAACCATGCTTTCTCTGAAGGAATGAAAAATGCCAAAGGATCACTCCTAGTAAGCGATAATATCTCTACTTGGTTTTTCAAATAAAAACTGGTAATAGATTTTATTTATTACCATGGGGGCATACTCATATGTTTCCCAAAAATTATTAGAACACTGCCCCAAAACTTCCATCAAATTATATATAATGAAACAGCAGACATTTTGAGCAAACTACAGAAATAACTCATTTGATTAAAAATCCTATCCAGTTTCAAATTTGTTTGTTGTAAACTGTCAATAATTAAAAGCTGTAACCCATTCATACTAATAGAACACCCAATAACAAAAGGAAGAAAAAGCTTGCATGCTGTCAAGAGTATCATTTCTATTTTTTCTGAAATATTATGTAAATAATTTGGCACACAGCAGCCCCTCAAGTGAATAGTTCCTCTTGTACTTCCTTTTTTGCCTAGGCAATCCCCAGTTCTCTCACAGAAGCAAACAAAACCCAGAAATCTTTGCGGAGAATAAATAATACCATACCAATAAAACTACTAAGCATAAAAATATTTGAAGAGAATAATAAACAGTTTTTCTCTACATGCTCATACACACACACTTCAAATGTCAAAACAGTTATATAACAAGCAGACAATCTTCTAGCCTTATAGGGAGAGAAAAAAAGGAATTTAAAAAATATATATATTTTCAAAATGTATTTTGAAGCCAGGGAAAATAACCTTAATCTTTGAAGAAGTTGAAGTTCAGCACATAGCATCTCAAAAAGGTAATTATCGCTTTTGAACTTTTTCTTAGTCTCAGTATTTAGCATTTTAGGCAAGTTCTCAACTGCCTTTAGACATCTTTGAAACTAGTCTCTTGTTTAATACAAAATAGGATGTCAGTTGATCAATATCCATTTGGCTTAAATTCGTAAGTCCACAACCTCCCTTAAGTGGTAGAACAAACAGGTACAAATCCTGAAAATTTATTGTTTCTTTTTAAACTCCAAATGATATTTGTAGATGCCAAAAGGCATTTTGAAATCACTCACCCTTACTTCAGTAAAAATGAAAAAGGGGGATGGGGAGGAGGGAGAATCTCATGAGGCCTTGTATGTCAAGTTTTTGCCCAGAGCTAATTTTCATAGCTGTGTTATAAAACCCTGAAAATGGAGGTTTATAATGGAAGTGCTGACAGACCCTTAACTATAGCAGCATGAATGGATATAATTAAAGGAAAGCTTTTGGCTACACCTAACTCCACAAATGAAAGACTGCCATTTTTATATTAACCTCAAATAACAGCAAGTGAGAACTAAAAATATGATTGTAGAGAGGTAATGTGAAATGTTAAAGATGACTGCTAAAACTATTTGACATTCGAAGTTTTAAACATAGGCATTTAGTTAACATAACCAAGTCAGTATTTTCATAACGCTACTTAATCAGCAATAAAGAATGCTCTGGTGAGCCATCAGCTCCAGTTAGCAGAAAGAAGCATATGAAGTTATTATTTCTTAACAGCCTAGAGGGAACTGCTTTTCTCTTTAATCAGTGATCTTAGCTCCTTCCTATAATTTCTGTCATACAGTTATAAAACTGTTACCCAGTTCAACACACACACACACTTTACACACACTTTGCACACACATTTATGCAAGGACTGGTACCTATTAACACCTGAATTTGAAAACAGAAGAGATGGCTAAGGTATTTCATTCTTTCCCTTGTCAGAGATGCAGCCAGGAATAAATATCATCAATCTATATAATCCATCTTCCTTACCCAAACCCAAATTCAAATAATTTAGCTCTGTCCTTAACTAAAGGCGGGGAGGGGAGCTTATGCTTTAATTTTTAGAAACTATCCAAAATATTTTTGACCTAACAGTATTAACAGTATATGGCACATCTAAAAAACTACTATCAAAAAATCTTCAATGAAGTTCCAGATTTGGGATTAAGAAAGTAGGCATACATCTCCATAACTGAATACCTAAATAACTTTTTCTTGTTTCCTCTCTTACTCTTCCTCCCTTCTTTCTTTACTTTTAAGGTAAATAATCCTGAATGATCTCTTGGGCCCAACTCCAATAAATCCCAAACTAAAAGCTGGACGGCCTTGATAATATTTGCCTGGGAAATGTTAAAAATTGATGGGATAAAATGAACCTATCCAAGTCACAGTTCCTTTTATTACACACAGTAATGTTTGCAAATTACTAGAGTATGTTAGTACCTAAAATACACCAGCATTAACAAAGGCTTGCATACTGCTGCACTATTTTTATTCATACATTGACCTTATACTTCTATCTGTTAAAACTGCTGATTTGGGCAATATAAGCTGAACTTGATTTGATAGGTTTTTTATGGCAATTGTTTTCAATCATACTTGAAAGCATATGACAAAACCAAAACAGACATTTGTGCAAGGAATCAAATGTTATCAACATAAACATCTAATCCTTTTTGCATAGGCTAATCCTGAAGGCCAACAGCACAACCCCCATCACCTACTAGCACTCCAGAGGATAGCAAACTACAAATTGAATCCAGGTGCAGTTAAAATAAACTTTTCCTATCAATGTAAACTTACTGTCATTTTATATAATTGTCAGTCTTCATCATCATTTTTTGATTTCTACCTCTGTACTTCTGAATAGTGTCCGATAGACTAACAGAGATACATCATAACTTACAATATATTTGCAAGAAATATTTTTCCAACACTCCTGAAATAACTTTGGCCTTAATGCTAAAAGATTTCTACTAAATTGAATTTAAGGAGCAAAAATTTGTCTTTATCGCAAGAAGTGAAATTTAGAAGGTTGGAATAGTGCTAAAAAAATCAAAGACAAATTATTACAAATAAAATGTGATATACTTGTCTCCACACCTCTCATTTATTCCAACTGATTAAAAAAAAAAAAAAAACTTGCAAAATAATAAAAACAAAGTAATCAAAAGTCCCCAATAAACAACTACCCTAATTTTTGTAGCAAAAACAAAATGCAAAAGCACTCAGAATTATACAAATAGTAGTAATAATTTCAGGTTTGCAAATAAGTTTGCAGATTTCATTCATTCAATTATCGCTAGTCTTTCTTTTTTTTTCTTTTTTTAAAATGTAGTGGTATGGTTAGTTTTGATTTAGTTACCTGTAAACTTATAAAGACAGTATAAGCTATTCAGATGATAGTGACACTAAAAGCCCAAATTTTACCACTACACAATACATGCATTTAACAAAATTGCACTTGTCACCTCTAAACCTGTAAAAATAAAAAGAAAAGAAAATTAAATGAGTTAATCAAAAAGTTAGTGCTAAGAAGGCAGCTGTGTAACAGTGGGTTAAGAGTCTGAGTGCCAGTTCTGAAATTTACATGTGTTATTTCAGATAAGCCACAAAAAAACTCCATGTTTCCATTTTTTTCACCTATAAATAGGGATGGCAGGATTACTAAAGAATAAAGAAGACAGTATTTATAAGCATTAAATCTTTCAAGAGTTTAAGAATTATTATTGTGTTTCTAGTTACTACTTTTAAAGAATTACGTACCAAGAAAAGTTCGTTAGGAGATTCAAGATAAGATGAAGTTGGTGAATGAATGTGAAATAGAGAAAAGAGTTTCTCTCTTTTTTGCTTTCTATTTTTATTTTGAATGCCTATCCAGCCTTCAAAATAAGTCTAATTCGTCTACTACCAAGCTTCAACTGACATTGTTAACAAACTTCTGTGTTTCATTTCTTACCTTTTTTTTTTTTTCTTTTTGAGACGGAGTCCTGCAGTGGCGCGATCTTGGCTCGCTGCAACTACCCCCTCCCGGGTTCAAGCAATTCTCCTGCCTCAGCCTCCTGAGTATCTGGGATTACAGGCACACGCCACCATGCCCATAACTTTTGTATTTTTAGTAGTGATGGGGTTTCACCATGTTGGCCAGGCTGGTCTCGAACTATTTTTTTTTTTTTTTTTTTTTTTTTTTTTTTTTTTTTTTTGGAGACGGAGTCTCCCTCTTTCTATCGCCCAGGCTGGAGTGCAGTGGCGCAATTTCGGCTCGCTGCAAGCTCCGCCTCCCGGGTTCACGCCGTTCTCCTGCCTCAGCTTCCCGTGTAGCTGCGACTACAGACACCGGCCACCATGCCTGATTAATTTTTTGTATTTTTAGTAGAGACAGGGTTTTACCGTTAGCCAGGATGATCTCGATCTCCTAACCTCGTGATCCGCCCACCTCGGCCTCCCAAAGTGCTGGGATTACAGGCGTTAAGCCACCGTACCCAGCCTTATTTCTTATCTTAGAATGCTTTTCTAAATACACTCCATACAATCATCTAAAAATGAGAATGGAAGCTTTTTCATACATTTATCAATGAGAATAAAAACTGGTACAATCGGCCGGGCGCGGTGGCTCATGCCTGTTATCCCAGCACTTTAGGAGGCCGAGGCGGGCGGATCGCGGGGTCAGGAGATTGAGACCATCCTGGCTAACATGGTGAAACCCCGTCTCTACTAAAATATTTTTTAAAAATTAGCCGGCCGCGGTGGCAGGAGCCTGTAGTCCCAGCTACTCCGGAGGCTAAGGCAGGATTATGGCGTGAACTCGGGAGGCGGAGCTTGCAGTGAGCTGAGATCCGGCCACTGCACTCCCGCCTGGGCGACAGAGTGAGACTCGGTCTCAAAAACACAAAAAACAAAAAACAAAAAAACTGGTACAATGGGTTTTTTTGGTATGATATTTGGTAACATCTATTCACATTTAAAATGTATGGCATACACCAGTTCATCCTTAAGAATTAATCTACAGGTATACTTCCACAAGTACACAGAAATACATGTACAAAGATGTTAAATAAACATAAGCTGGTAAACAATACACATTTCCATTATTAGCAACTGGATAAAGTTTGGCACATCTATGTAATGAAACAGTAAGTAGTCATTTAACAGAATTAGGTAGGTTTTCATGTTTTAACATGAAAAGTTGTTCAGGAAATATTAAATAATACAAGGAAGTTACAAAACAAAGATCATCTATTTTGTGTTTTAAATATACCGTTGCGCGCAGTGGCTCATGCCTATAATCCCAGCACTTTGGGAGGCCAAGGCGGGTGGATCACCTAAGGTCAGGAATTCGAGACCAGCCTGGCCAACAGGGTGAAACTCTATTTCTACTAAAACATAAAAATTAGCTGGGTGTGGTAGTGCGTCCCTGTAATCCCAGCTACTCGGAATACTGAGGCAGGAGAACTGCTTGAGCCGGGGAGGCGGAGGTTGCAGTGGGCCAAGATGGTGCCACTGCACTCCACCCTGGGTGCATAGAGCGATATTTCGTCTCAAAATATATATGTATATATTCTCTATACACATATATGTATATATGTATATATAAATATATATAGTGTGTGTATATATATGTATGTAGGTAGGAGGGAGATTTCTGGAAGGTTCTATAGAAACCATTTTATTTCTGTGGATTAGAACTAGAGGAATGTATCTCAACCTTAGCACTGCTGAAGATGGTTCAGATAATTCTTGTTGTAGGAGCTGTTCTGAGCACTGTAGAGTGTTTAGCAGCATTTCTGACCTCATCAGTGCTGTTCTCCTAGTTGTGACAACCAAAAATGTCTCCAGGCATCCAAATGTTCCCTTGGGGAAAAACTCACTCCCAGTTGGGAACTACTGAACTAGAGAATGAAGAAGTGAAGCTGAGGAGAGAGATGTAGTTGTCACTTTATATCTCTTTTCTCCCCCATTCCTACCATGATAATATGTTACAAAAACAATATAATTTTAACAAAAACCAAAAAGATTGCCAGAAATTTTTCATTAACACATTAAATTTAAAATACTTGTAGGATATGAACCTTTGAGGAAAAAAAAAGAACTATGTAAGAAGCAATATAATTGTTAAAAAGAATTAAAAAGGACTTATCTATCTTCAACAGAAAAGGCAGAAAGATATATGGATTCTGCCACTTTTTCCCCATGACTGCCTCTTCTCAAGATGTCCATACTCTTTCTTCCTTTCTTATTCCTATGCTCTGAAGTCTTTTGGGGACTATAGTTCTCCATCACCAGGATGGCTTAGACCAATACTCTCCTCTTCCTTCTTGTTTTGTATATTCAGACAAATATACAGAGACAAACCAAAACTGACATTAGAAATGTAAAAATTTCTAATTTTCCCAAGAAGCACAGGGAATTACTTAACATTTATTTAAAAACTGAAGAAATGAAACAAAGTTGTCATTTGGAAGAAGTATAAAACCTGCCATGAAAACACAGCGTAGAATAAAGAAAATTAAGGTAGCAATAAAAATAAATTTGATAATGAATCAATTTCCAAAATTTGGAAATCTTGCCAAGCTTAGTACCTCTGAAAATCAGATGCAAAATTTGTAACGTGATTATTAGGAGGAGGGAAGCAGTCTGTTTGTTATCTTCGGACATGATTTCAAATACAATCATTTTCTGTGACAGTGAGTAACTATACTGAGTGGTAGTATTTAACTTCTTAAGAATATGTACTTCAAAGGTAAAACTGCTATGTGAAAAGGGCCTAAAGGCAATAAATATCATAACCATTGTTCTTATCCACATCAAGTTTGTGTCTAAGTGTATTTAACATATCTGCATAATTTCAGTGGATCTGAAAATAGTAAGTTTTGTATAGGTGATTGATGTTATTAATAGAATTCTCTATGTTAATTTCAGAGCAAACTGGTCTATTTCGAAGAATTTGACACACCTAAGGCTATGACTTTGCTGCAAAAATTTAAAGAAAGTCACTTTTTAAAAATGGTGTGGGGCTGGGCGCAGTGTCTCAAGCCTGTAATCCCAGCACTTTGGGAGGCCGATACGGGTGGATCACGAGGTCAGGAGATCGAGACCATCGTGGCTAACACGGTGAAACCCCGTCTCTACTAAGAAATACAAAAAACTAGCCGGGCGAGGTGGCGGGCGCCTGTAGTCCCAGCTACTCAGGAGGCTGAGGCCGGAGAATGGGGTGAACCCGGGAGGCGGAGCTTGCAGTGAGCTGAGATCCGGCCACTGCACTCCAGCCTGGGCTACAGAGCGAGACTCCGTCTCAAAAAAAAAAAAAAAAAGGTGTAGTGTGGCCAAAGATTCCTTATGGGCACAAAATTACAAATGCTTCAGTAAAAGCCACCTCAGACATGAGCTCATGATCTTGCTCTGAATATCTGTAACGTATCTCTGGGTAATAATACACTTTTCTGAGAGATAGCAGGGGAAGGAAGGGCTAAGGGAAACCATGGCTCTCAGACTGCACTAGAGCTGCTCTTGAGTTTAGTTCTGCATCTTGTGTTTGCATATAAGCTTTCTTTTGAAAAGCTATTGTTTGCAAAACAGCTTGAAAACTACAGGTTGAGCATCACTAATTTGAAAATCCAAAATCCAAAATGCTCCAAAATTCAAAACTTTTTGAGTGCCAACATGACACTACAAGTGGAAAATTGTATCTGGCCTCATGGGATGGGTTGCAGTCAAAACTGTTTCATGCACAAAATTATTCAAAATGTTGCATAAAATTACCTTCAGCCTATGTGTATAAGGTATATATGAAACATAACTGAATTTTATGTTTACACTTGGGTCCCCTCCTCAAAATATCTCATATCTCATTATGCATATGCAAATATTCCAAAATCTAAACAAATCCAAAATCCAAAACACTTCTGGTCCCAAGCATTTCATATAAAAGCATTTTAGTACACAGATATACTCAACCTATAGTGATTTATGCCCATGTAGTAGAAAACCCTTCCTCTACATTTGGATTTCATGTGTATTTGTATATATGTGTGCATGTGTATATACATATAACTTTAACATAAAATTCACATAAGTGATTATATAAAACAAATCATAAATTAGCATATAACTGAAAACCATACCTGATTCTGGCCAGAACAGCTTGTAGAAAGCTCAATACTGTCCTAAGTTCAGATTCTCGGCACGCTCGCAGAAGCATACTAAAGCCATCATTAAGCAGTTTTTCATGGGAAGGATACAAGCAATAGCTGGTCTCAAACACTTCTTGAACACCATCAATGTATATGGAAAGAAGTGTCCAGAGAGTCTGTCTCTGTATCATTTCCTCATTCTTAGACACCAAGAATTCCTTTGCTTTCTCCCGGAAAGCACATGAAAACTTCTCAGCCAAAACACCAATGTCCACATTTTTCTGGGCATACATCAAGAGGAAGGCCATGTGACCCTTCCAAATGAGGGCTCTCTGAGACGTTATAAAAGCAGGCTTGAGGAAATTCAGGAGGTCTAAAACATGACTTGCAACATCTTCTACCTCTGCAACAGCTGCTAACAGTAGAAAAAGGCTAAAAAAGTTCTGTAGACCAACTTCAGTTAGTTCTTCCATTCTTTTTTGATGGAATTTTGAATATATCCTATAAAACATTAAAAATGCTTTAATAAAATTGTTGCATTCACAAAAACTTGTATCTCTTAAAATGTGCTTCAATGCTCATGACAATCTCATTAAATTTTAAGCTAATTCTTCATTTTGATGCTGCCTTGTCACTTTGTTTACTTAGAAAGTAAACTCACATAATGGCCCTACCTTGAAATTTCCCAATGATGAGGCAAATCACCTGTAAGTGAATCAAAGGATTCAATAGCTTTCCCCAAAGACAGTACAAATGTTTTCATATAGTATATGGCTTTTCCTTTTATTCAAGTCCCCCATCATCCTTCTTTTCTTATTTTTATTAGTAAATAAGAAAGAATATATAATATTTTAAGTACAATGTGATATGCTTTTACAGAAATCTTAATAGGACAATTTTACATAACAATTATCCTTAAACTCTCTCCCTGCACCCCTCACAAAGACTCGTTCTTATTTTACCTATACCTTAAGACAATGCAAGGTGTTAGAAAAATTATTTTTAGCCACCTGCAAAGAACTAGGCATATAAAAATCTCTCATCAATACTATTTAATACAATAGTTGACACAATAGTTAATACACTAGATAATAATATAGTTAATAGTTGACATACTTTTCTCTCATCAATTAAGGGATTAGAATTGAAAACAATTCATCTGAATTCCTACTTACAAATTAAGTTGTTTTTTTGTTTTGTTTTGTTTTTTTTCTGAGACGGAGTCTCACTGTTGCCCAGGTACAGTGGCACAATTTTGGCTCACTGCAGTCTCCGCCTCCCAGTTTTAAGTGATTCTCCTGCCCCAGCCTCCTGAGTAGCTGGGATTGCAGGCACGCACCACCGCGCTTGGCTATTTTTTTTTTTTTTAGTAGAGACAGAGTTTCACCATGTTGGTCAAACTGGTCTCAAACTCCTGATCTCAAGTAATACGCCCGCCTCAGCCTCCCAAAATGCTGGGATTACAGGTGTGAACCACCACACCTGGCCTTTAGTTTTGCAACTTCTATAACTGGTTTATTCAGCACAGAAATGAGTAATGCTCATGAGAGTTAAATGTTTATAAGTAACTACTTGAAAGCTGAAAAACTCTTAAAAGTAAAGATCTGTTTAATTATCTTTGTATCATCTACTACTATCTCCACTATAGTGTTTGACATACAGTATGTGTCTAATAAACAGAATTGTTATTGAATAAATTCCAATGACTTATTTCAGCCATAAAGTTCTGAGTATTATGTCTTCCATAAAATTCCTTAAGATTCAAAAACAAACTGTCAAATAGAACAAAAGAAAAAAACTGTTTGAGCCATGTGATTCTTGAAGATTTAATAAAGAAGCTGCCATTTAAAACAGTATATAATAAATAAAAAATCCAAACCATATCACCATGCGCTTATAAGAATTACTCACTGTGGGACTCAAACAGGAATTTCAATAAGTGATTCTTGAGAAGTCCCTACCTAGTATTCTCTTCCCTGAGAGGTCTCAACAAATAATCTGAGCAAGTGGTAGATGGTGGTGTATTGCACAAAGAAGGCTAAGAAAAGGGCTACTACAGGCAAAGGCAGTAGAAAAAAGAAAGACAATTTAAAAGTGTACTCACTGAACAAGCAAAACTCTCAAAAGAGAGAGAAAGAAAACAATGGACTAATGTGACCACAGTTTATTTTATCAGAAATGAAAATAGCATAGTTCCCAAATGAGAACATTAGTTATCTGGTTCTACTATACTCTGGTCAGTTCTCATTAAAAAAAACACAACAAACAAAAAAAAAACAGTGCTTATGAACTGCTGGGCTTAAAGAACACAAAAGTTTTATATGTTGAAACTATCACCTACCAATGTGCAACCTGAAGATGTTTGTTTCTATAACTTTTAATCAAATGCATATAATGGATTACCTAGTAATATTATAACTAATTAAGACTCTAGCCCCAAGTAAACTTAACAAAATACAAAGAGTAACACTTATCCAAAGATATCAGTGCACATTCATGACAAAAGATACTGCATATACCTTCCTTTGACTTGTTTCCAAGGATGAGGGCCATTGCTCTTCATTGCTTTCTTAACAACTTTTGCCAGAATGCAAAGAAAAATTGTATAACTACTGCTGGATTTATACAGATCCTGATCTTGTTTATCGCAACAGCAAGTCTTCACCATTTCAAGCATCGACAAGGGTGACTTCATGGTATTAGCAAGGCCTTTAAAAGGAAGCCAAGAAATACTGAAGGAACTATTCTAAAAGGGGGGAAAAAAGGTAGAAAATAATTATTAGTCTCTTAGTAAATAAAATGGTAAGCTGCAAATCCCGGTTAGTTGGTTCATCAAAAGTCTGACTCATCTTCATCACAAAAACTACATAAACATGATCCCCTAAAATAAAAATTCCATGAAAGAACAGAGCATCAAGAGGTGTTCAAATTTTGGATTGTCCCCAAAATGTGTTTTTAACAGTTGATTTGTCCAAATTAGGATACAAACAAAATCCACACATTGCATTCAGCGATATGCACAGCACTTTTGGCTCTTTGATTCTTTGTTTCCCAATGTTTTTGTTATACCACTTGTTTTTAATATCAGGTCATTTGTTGTATAAAATTTCCCATGTTCTAAATTTAGCTGCTTGTATGGCTCTAGTGTTACTTAATCTTTTATCCCCTATCTTTTCTGTAAGTTGGTCACTATATCTAGAGGTTTTATCCGATTCATGCTGACTTTTTTGGCAAGAATCTTTCATCAGTAGTACTGAGTAGTTCCTATTGCATTTAGCAAAAAGGCACATAAGTTCTGGCTTTTTGTGATGTTAAGATTGGTCAGATTATCAACCTGGTCCACCCATTTTAGTGGTCCCACTAGCCTTTAACTTAACGTTTTAGTAGCATTGATGATCATTGCCCAGATGCCTTATTTCATTAAATGTATAAACTGGTGACTTCTAATTCTATCATGTTTTAATTAGTTCATCAGAAATTTGATTACTCTAAAATATAGTTTGTATTTTCTTTACAGTTTTCAGAATTAGGTGTTTTTTTTTTTTTTTTTTTCCAGAATAACTTTTTACAAAGAAGCATAAATTCAGAGATTTAAACATATTTAATATGTTTTAATTCATTGCAGTCATAATTCTTTCTTATGCTCAAATTTTCCCATTCTCTGGGCAATGGATGTTCCTTCAGGTTGGCTCCTGTGTCCTTCTGACACGACTCTAGCTTACTTTGATACCTTCCCTGCTTTCTGGTATGACAAGACACCCCAGACTCACCTTGTACACATCCTGCCTCAGGATTACAATCAGTCATTTCTCAACTAGCCTAAAAATTATGCTTCAGAGAAGGGTATTTGTCTAATTTTTTAGTAAGCTCCATTATCCACAAATCCAAACTTGTTATTTACTTGGAAATCTTTCATTACCATTTTCTATTTTGATTGAGAGGTTCTATACACCTCTCAATCTCCTCTCTATACACAAGGTATAAATCCTTAAAATCTACCTTTAAAATTTTAATCTTCCAAACTCACCCTCTCCTTTTGAAATACATTGTCCCTATTTCAGTTCTCAGCCATAGTATTTTTGCTCATACAACTACAATAAACCACTAACTCGTCTGTACCCAATTCATTTACACCACTTACAGAAAAAAAAAACAACTTTCTCAAACACATACCTAAGTCATATCCTTGCTACTGTCTCTTGAATAAACCAGAATTAATTGTACATTATCTTCAACTCTTCATAGTCTAGTCCCAGACTGCCTTCTCTAGTCTCCTATCTTCAGTCTCTCCATAGTTACCCCAGGCCTATCATTTAGAACCGTTGATATGGTAGGAACAGACCACGCTTTTTCATACCTCCATGTATTTGTCTATACTGTTCATTCTGCCTGGATCTTTTTCTTCTGTTCTTAGGAAATTCTACTCATTCCCAAAGCCAAGTTCAAAAATTATGACCTCATAAAGTCTTCCACAAATACAGATACCAGGTTAGACACCCCCTCCTCTGGAGTTCCACAATTACAACCTTTTTCCCACAATGTATGTATTCCCACCCACTAGCCTATAAGCTACTCAAATGCCAGGATTGTTTCTTACTCAGGATAGCAGTGCCTGTTCAATGTGTCATGAGCAACCAATTATTATTAGAAACATTTATAAATGAAGATTTTATAAATATCTGCTACATTTTAGCTACTTTGTTTACACTTGCTCTGAAGAGAAAAAGGATACCAAATGCTGTCTCCCTTATGACAAAGCTCTACAGACAATGTTAAAGATAAAACTATTCATGAGCTACTCCAATCTACTCTGAAAAAAAATTAACTTTTTAAGAAAAATCCATAACTATTCATAATTAAACCATAAAGAAATTCCTCAAATATGAACAAATTATTAAAATTCTTGGAGCAAAATCACATTCTATTCACTCACCAGGTTCTTACTATAATATTCCCATAAAATGGTAATAATTGCAATGTTTGGCTCCCAGAAATCACAAAGCGTCAAACAACAGTGAAGATACATTCGTAATTGTTCTTCTAGAATACTACCCTAAAAAATAAACTGAAGTTATGAGAAGGTAAATGGGCTCTGGCAATATAAACATTTTCACTTGATATTGTACTGTATAACCTGCAGCTAAAAAGAAAATAAATATATATCACCCAATCATACCCATTCTCACATTCAGACTAGGTCTAAATCAACATAACACATACTTCCAAAAACATGTTTTAAAGACCATTAACATATTCAGATAACAGAAATCACATAACTCGAATTTTAATTCAATTAGTTAAAAATTACAGGTGTTTCATAATTGAATGGTACTGGAAACCCAGAAACCAGAAAAGAAACCCAAACCAGAAAGAAGTGGCAAAGATGACCTAATAATTAAGATGTACACAAATCCAGAGGGCTTGGTCATACTCTAGTACTTGATTAAATTTTTTATAGTATTATAGGAGTTGTTCTTTCTAAAATCAAAGGATTGGCAGAGTACTTCTATTTCAACCTTTTATGAGATAACAGGAGGAAAAGGAAGTAGAAAAAACATAGATGCTTTTTCTATGACAACATAACCATGCATATATTTTTTAAATGACACACCCTGAATTCCAATCATTCAACAATTGTACTTAAAACTTACCACATACTAGGCACTGTTTTAATGTACTACGCATAGGACAACAAGTCAGTCAGACATGGCACATGTACTGGTAGAGCTTACATTTTTGGTGAGGAAAGAAAAGGATACTAAAACAATATAAATTTGAACAGAAATAACTGCTGTGAAAAATGAAACAAAGCAAAGTAATGTGAAAGTAACTGGTAGAGGATGAGCATCACTATTTTATCAGCTGCTATGAATGGAAAAGCCTTTTGAAGGGCTGCAGTTGAACTACCTGATTAAATGAAAGTCAATAAAGACTTGGAAGAAAAACATTCAAGGCAGAGAAAATGATTGGAAAGTTCCTCAATTATTAGTAGGCTTGGTATTATTTCTAGACAGGAAAACATCATATCTCATTTGAGGCTTTACTGGTCTTGGTAAGAAATTTGGATTGTATTTTAAATATGTTGGGAAGCTACTGGAAGAGAGTAAGCACCGAAATGACATGATGTGATTGTTTCAAAAACACTGCTCTGGATTATACATAAAGAATGAATAAAGGGGATAAGAAGAGACACAGGGAGAACAGGTAGGAGGCGATTGTGTGAAACTATAAGACTGAAACTTTAAAGACATGTTTGGAAAAACATTCAGTGGGATTTGCTGGTAAACTACATTAAGGTATGAAAGAAAGAAGTTTCAGGTTTTGGCATAAGGAAATAGGTCAATGGTGCTATTTCCTGAAATGGCAAAGACTAAACGAGGAACTTATGAGGTGAGTGTCCAGGGTATCCAAGTAGAGCTATTAAGCAGACAATCTGACCTATGGGTCTAGAGTTAAGGGATTTAAGTCAGAGTTGTTGACATAAATTTGGGTCAATGATAAAAGGATCCATAACTGAGAGCCCTTTGATATTACAACATTTTGATATGAAGCAAGTGGAGAATACTCTGTATGCAAAAACAATTGTTCAATGAAGCAAAAAAGAAACCAGGCATTGCGGATGCCAAGAGAAGTATTTCAGAAAAACGACAATGGTGAATAGGATTGACCTTTGCTCAGAGGTTACAAAAAGAAGAAATAAGAACCCTTGGAAGAAACAATATGGAAGTCATTGATGGCGCTGCCAGAGCAGTTTGGGGCTTGGTGAAGACTATGATGAAGAAGCTCAACTATGGATGGCATATGACATCTAGGAGGTGAGGAAGTAAAGATATTTAAGTGAAAACATATAAACAATAAAGTCTTTGAACAAGTGAGAAGAGTTAAGATCCAGTGTACAGGGGAAGGAATTAGCTCTTGATAGAAAAAGTGACACTTCCAATATAAAAGAAGAATAGTCTGAGAGAGCAAGTATGAAGCAGATGTATTGGGAGATTTGAAGGTGTAAAGAGAGGAATTCTTAACTGACCAATTCTACTTTTCAATAATTTATGAGGCAAGATGTTGAGCTGAATGGATTAGAGAAGAGCACGTATTAACTTGTATGTCAAAGAGAAGTTCTGGGCCAGGCATGGTGGCTTACACCTGTAATCCCAGCACTTTGGGAGACCGAGGTGGGTGGATCACCTGAGGTCAGGAGTTCAAGACCAGCCTGGCCAACATGGCGAAACCCCATCTCTATTAAAAAACACAAAAATTAGCTGGACTGGACGAGGTGGCAGGCGCCTGTAATCCCAGCTACTTGAGAGGCTGAAGCAGGAAAATCACTTGAACCCAGGAGCCAGAGGTTGCAGTGAGCTGAGACTGCTATTGCACTGTTGCACTCTGGGAGACAGAATGACGCTCTTTCAACAACAACAACAACAACAACAACAAACAAAAAAACCACCAACAACAAAAACAGAAGTTCTGAAATAAGTCACTTTGGAGAGTAGAAAAGCAAACATTCTAGAGCTGACAGCCATTTAAGATTATGATCAAGAATTTAAAGTCAGACACCTTAGTAAAAATGAATGTATGATTTTCTCCCACAATATTCAGTTGCGGGTGGTGTGGGAGATAGGAGAGAAAAAATGGTTTTTTCATGGTTAAAACAAGTTAAGGGCCATGGAATTAAAGATGTTTCTCATGGAGTAATTGTAATAATGGGTTGTATACATTGTTTAAGAAAGAAAGTGAGGAAATGGAAGAGGACAGAAAAATGAAAAGGTCAATGGTAATAGGCAAAATGAAAAGAAAAATGAAAAGTGAAAAACTGTAGAGTATAACCATGGGAGGAAGAAGATGAGGCAAGTAAAAGAAAATCTAATAAGTAGTGATGCTATTAAGAAACTGAAAGCACAGTTTGATTATACACAATAACATCAGGGTCACTAGCAGAAATGGTGTACAGGTAAAGAAGAACACAGTGATCTTAGTATAAAACTTTTTCAATGAAAGAAGAGTAACCCAAACATGGGTAAAAAACAGCAATGCACAATTTTTTTTTTTTTTTGACAAGGCCTTAACTCTTTATTCATTATTTAAAATACACTTCAGACTACAAGTTCTCCAGAAGACTTCCTAACTCCCCTACTAGATAAGTGGCCTTTCTTTATGCTTTTATGGCACACTAGGCATACCTACATCATCATACTTACCATGTTAAGTTTATCTGCTTTCAAGTATCTAAGAGCTCTGTGAAAGACAGAATAATGCCCACATGGTGTATACACCACAGTGCCTGTTTCACCGAAAAGCCTCCATAAATGATTCATGAACAAAACTGAGATCTGGGTTCTGATGCTTCTTCCCAACAAGTAGTTATGGCTTAGGGAAAGACATTTAGCTTCTTGAGTAAACAATTAAGCTTATTTAACCAAAGAAGGCAAGGTTCTGTCCATCATTAGCCTCTAATTTTATTAAGAAAATATTAAACTAGATTCAGGTTCATATTGATTCCTATGGCACACTACTGAATTGAAATAAAGCATACTAATTTTATCATGTTTATAAGGTTAAAAAGTAGATTATGTTATCAAAGTTAATATTGAAGGGTTTTGTTTTATTTGACATCTGAAACTCACTTTACCATGTAAAATCCACAAAAACATATTTAAACTGTAAAAAATATGCAAAGTTTGGGAAAAGCAAAAGGATGAATGCTAGGTACCAAACAGTGGAGTTAAACATATATGAAAATTCAAATCTCAGCTCTGCCATTTCCCAAGCTAGCTGTGTGAACCTGGACAAGTTCTTTAAACATTCTGGGCCTCAGTCTGTAAAAGTGTAAAATGGAAACAGAAATATCATCACTACACAAGACCGTCCTAAGTATTAAGTGAAGGAATGTGCAGTAAGTGTTAAGTACAGTGCTTGCACAGGGATAGCTGTCGTTTTATCTGCAGGAGAGAAATGCACTGTTTTTAGACCAATGCTACTCTTTTGATGATCAAATAATAAATGTAACAGGTTCACAGTAGTGTTCCTTAAGATGATACATATCAATTTTGTCAGTTTTAAGCAAACCCTACCTAATCACAGAGACTTGACTAAAGACATGTAATTCCATGCCCTCTGATTAAAGATTGTTTTTAATAAGCCATAAGGCCTGTGGGCCTCTTTTCCACACAGCCTTAAACCTGACTGGCTCAAGGAGTACTACTCATCTCCCACATTTTCAGAGGCCCTTATGGGATCTCAGTGTGTCTCATCTCGTGTGTGTGTGTGTGTGTGTGTGTGTGTGTGTGTGTATGAGACAGGGAGAGAATAAGAACTATTTAATGAATATTCCAATAAGTCCATTAAATGAATATGCCTGCTTCTAATCTCTGCTTTAGTCCTTTTTTAAAGAATGTCTTATCTTTATTTTGAACAATCAAATTTAGGCATATTACATTTGGGCATACTACATAGGTCAAATCTTTAATTGAACTAATAATAAGCACATTCACTCTTTTACCTTAGTTATTATATAGAAATGGCAATTTAACAACTGGTTATTATATATAATTTAACAAAAGCTCATTTATTTATGCATAACGAATCTACCTATCAGAAATCATCATCAGAAGAAAATTTATTCACAGTCTAAACAGCAACTGTTACCAGAAGTTTCCCTAATTGGATTTATTTTTAGGAGTGAATAGAGTTGGACTTCAATATCCCAGGTAAGGTCCTTCTACTCAAGAAACACTATGATTTTTAGTTAGTTATTTAAAGACTATTGTCCCACATTATTTAGATCTAATCACATTCTGAGTTGTTTCCACTCCTGGACTCTCCAAATTAATGTGTGTTTAAAAAATCAAAATGATTTTTTAAAATCAAGTTTACTTTTTAAATACCCTTCCATAACCTTTATAAAACTAAAAATTACTTCTGTGATCTCAGAAAACAATGAGGCTTTTAAAAAGCAGGTAGCAAAAGATGAAAAATATTTTTTTCATATGAAAACAATAATGCTGTTCCAAAGGCAGAACACGTTTACAATTAGCATTCACAAATATTAAATAGGATTACCTCTAAAAAACTGTTTTTAAAGCACTTTACTATTTGTACCTATGTAAGTAAAATTGAGCAATATATGTTCTCTTTACTAAACTAAAACTCTACCTGTTTCTGGCAGATCCTCTCTAGCAAGAAAAAAGAATTTGAAACATTATTTGCTTGATTAAAGCTGTAGTGGTGGGCTGGGTGCGGTGGCTCACATCTGTAATCCCAAGCACTTTTGGAGGCTGAGGCAGGAGGATTCCTTGAGGCTAAGAGTTCAAGAACAGTCTGGGCAACATAGCAAGATCTGCCTCTATAAAATGAAAATATTAGCCACAGATGGTGGCATGCACCTGTCCTAATGACTCAGGAGAAGGAGGCAGGAGAAGTGCTTGAGCTCAGGAGTTCAAGGTTATAGTGAGCTATAACCACACCACTGTACTCCAGCCTTGGTGACAGTGAAAGACCCTGTCTCTTTAAATGAAAAATAAAAACAAAAAGTATAATGAAGTGTAGACTAATTTTATATGAAGGCTGCTGTATCTTTGGAAGGTTTTTGTTTTTAAACACAGCAAATGGACTCTTTCACCACTGTCACTGTTGGAGATCAAGTACATGACTATGGTCAGATTTCAATTTACCTCAATGGGAGGAAAATAGATATAATCAAACCAATAGTTCTATCCAAATATATTATTCTTTATGACTACCTACTACTGCACCCACAAAATTGGTTTCCAGAAATTCAACACATAGTCCTATACTACTTGTAGAATATAATTTGGTACAATCAAGGAACACTAAAACTGAAGGAACAGCAGAGAACCATAACACTACTTCTTCCTAAATATTATAATGGCCTCTTTTCCCATAGGAAAGATATTATTTTGACTTGACGCTAGGCCTAAATTCATAGAGCATGTTTCTTAGGTTAGTCATATTATTCCTACTTCCAGGGTGACTAACTCATCCTGGTTTGCTCAGATCTTTCCTGGTTTAGCACTGAAACTCTGGGCCGTGCAAACCAGGATGGTTGGTCACCTGACTTACTTTTCTTCCCCCCGCCAATAGTCTTTGGGGAACAGGTGGTGTTTGGTTACATGAATAAGTTGTTTAGTGTTGATTTCTGAGATTTTGGTGCACCCATCACCTGAGCAATATATACTGTACCCAAAGTATGGTCTTTTTTTTTTTTTTTTTTTGAGACAGAGTTTTGCTTTTGTCACCTAGGCTGTAGTGCAAATGGCATGATCTTGGCTCACTGAAACCTCTGCCTCCCAAGTTCAAGTGATTCTCCTGCCTCAGCCTCCTGAGAAGCTGGGATTACAGGCATGTGCCACCACACCCAGCTAATTTTTGTATTTTTAGTAGAGACAGAGTTTCACCATGTTGGCCAGACTGGTCTTGAACTCCTGACCTCAGGTGATCCACCTGCCTTGGCCTCCCAAAGTGCTGGCATTACAGGTGTGAGCCACCACACCTGGCCTGTACCCAAAGTATAGTCTTTTATCCCTCACCTTACTCCCACCGTTCCCCTCAGGCCCTCAAAGTCCATTATATCATGCTTACATCTTTGTGTCCTCATAGCTTAGCTCCAAGTTATAAACGAGAACATATGTTGCTTAGTTTTCCATTCCTGAGTGTCGTCACTAAGAATAATGGTCCCCAACTCAATTCAGGTTCCTGCAAATGCCATTATTTCATTCCTTTTTAAGGCTGAGTAGTATTCCACTTTCTATATATAACAAATTTGCTTTATCCAGTCATTGATTGATGGGCATGTGGGCTGGTTCCATATTTTTGCAATTGCGAATTGTGCTGCTATAAACATGCATGTGCAAGTGTTTCATAATGCTTCTTTTCATCTGGATAGACACCTAGTCGTGGCACTGATAGATCAAATGTTAGATCTTCTTTTAGTTCTCTAAGGAATATCCATAATGTTTTCCATAGTGTTTGTGCTAGTTTACATTTCCACCAGCAGTGTAAAAGTGTTTCCTTTTCACCAAGTCCACACCAACATCTATTATTACTTTTTGTTTTTAAATTATGGCCATTCTTGCAGGAGTAAGGTGGTTTCGCATTGTGGTTTTGATTTGCACTTCCCTGATCATTAGTGATGTTGAGCATTTTTTCATCTGTTTCTTGGCCGTTTACATATCTTCTTTTGAGTACTGCCTACTCATGTCCTTAGCCCACTTTTGGATGCGATTTGGGTTTGGTTTGTTCTTGTTTCTCTAGTTCCTTGAAGTATGACCTTAGATTGTCTATTTGTGCTCTTTCAGACTTTTTGATGTAGGCATTTAATGCTATGAACTTTCCTCTTAGCACTGCTTTTGCTGTATCTCAGAGGTTTTGATAGGTTGTGTCACTATCATCATTCAGTTCAAAGGATTTTTAAATTTCCATTTTGATTTCATTATTGACCTAAAGATCATTCAGAAGCAGATTATTTAATTTCCACATATTTGTGTAGTTTTCAAGGTTCCTTTTGGAGTTGCTTTCCAATTTTATTCCTGTGGTCTGAGAGAGTAGCTGATATAATTTCAATTTTGTAAAAATTATTGAGACTTGTGGCCTATCATATGGCCTATCTTGGAGAGTGTTCCATGTGCTGGCGAACAGAATGTATATTCGGCAGTTGTTGAGTAGAACATTCTGTAAATATCTGTTAAGTCCATTTGTTCTAGGGTATAGTTTAAATCCAGTGATTCTTTGTTGACTTTTTGGCTTGATGACCTGACTCGTGTTGTCAGTGGAATATTGAAGTCCCCCACCATTATTGTGTTGCCATCTATCTCATTTCTTAGGTCAAGTAATTATTTTATAAATTTTGGAGCTCCAGTGTTAGTTGTGTATGTTCCCTATTTAGGATTGTGATATTTTTCTGTTGGATCCTTTTATCATTACATAATGTCCCTCTTTGTCTTTTTAAACTGTTGTTGGTTTAAAATCTGTTTTGCCTGATGCAACACTCCTGCTCGCTTCTGGTGCCCATTTGAATGGACTCTTTTTCCACCCCATTACCTTATGTGAGTCCTTATGTGTTAAGTCTCTTGGAGACAGCAGATACTTGGTTGGTGAATTCTTATCCATTCTGTCATTCTGTATCTTTTAAGCGACACATTTAGGTCATTTCCATACAACGTTGGTATTGAGATGTAAGGTACTATTCTATTCACTGTGGTAGTTGTTGCCTGAATGCCTTTTTTTCATTGTGTTATTGTTTGACAGGCCCTGTGAGATTTATGCTTTAAGGAGGTTTATTTGGTATATTTTGAGGTTCAAGATTTAGGTCTCCTTTCAGCAGTTCTTGCAGTGCTGGCATGGTAGTGGCAAATTCTCTTAGCATCTGTTTGTCTGAAAAATACTTTATCTTTTCTTCATTTATGAAGCTTAGTTTCACTGGATACAACATTCTTGGATGATAATTTTGCTTAAGGATGCTGAAGATAGGACCCGAACCCCTTCTAGCTTGCATTCAGCTGAAATATCTGCTGTTAGTTTGATAGGTTTTCCTTTGCAGGTTACCTGATGCTTTCTGCCTCACAGCTCTTAAGCTGCTTTCCTTTGTCTTCACTTTAGGTAACCTGATGACTATGTGTCTAAGTGATTACTTTCTTGTGATGTTTCCCAGGTGTTATTTGAGTTTCTTGTATTTGGATGTCTAGACCTCTAGCAAGGCCAGTAAAGTTTTCCTCAATTATTCCCTCAAATAAGTTTTCCAAACTTTTAGATTTCTCTTCTTCCTCAAGAACACTAATTATTCTTAGGTTTGGTCACTTAACATAATCCCAGTATTCTTGGAGGTTTTGTTCATTTATTAACAAATTCTTTTTTGTCTTTATCGGATTGGATTAATTTGAAAACCTTGTCTTCAAGCTCTGATGCTCTTTCTTCTACTTGTTCGATTCTGTTGTTGAAACTTTTCATGCATTTTGCATTTCTCTAAATGTGTCTTTCATTTCCAGAAGTTGTGATTGTTTTTCATTTATGATATATATTTCTCTGGAGATCTTTTCATGCATATGTTATTATTTTTAAAATTTCTTTAATTTGGTTTTCACCTTTCTCTGTTACCTCCTTAAGTAACGTAATGATCGACTTACCTTTAGAACTCTTTTTCTAGTAATTCAGAGATTTATTATTGGTTTGGATTAATTGCTGGTGAGCTAGTGTGATCTTGTGGGGGTGATAAAGAATCTTGTTTTGTCATATTACCAGATTGTTTTTCTGGGTCCTTCTCATTTGGATAGACTATGTCAGAGGAAAGATCTGAGATCCAAGGACTAATGTTCTTTCGTACTGCAGAGTGATCCCTTGATGTGGTGTTCTCCCCCTTCCTGAAAGCCAGACTGCAGTGATTGTTACTGTTCTTCTGGGTCTAGCCACCCAGCAGAGCTACTGGGCTCTGGGCTGGTACTGGGGCGGCGGGGGAGGGGGGGGTGCCTGCAAAGAGTCCTGTGATATGATCTGTCTTCAGGTCTCTCAGCCGTGGTACCACCACCTGTTCTGGTGGAGGTAGCAGGGGAGTGAAATGGACTCTGTGAGGATCCTTGGTTGTAGTTTTGTTTAGTACACTGGTTTTCTCAAATGTTGGTTATGCTGCCAGTGAAGTTGTCATGTGGACAGACTCAGGACCTCTGGTTAAACAGGATGTTACAGTTAATGGAATTAGATGTTGTCTTCTCCTTCCTTGGAGCAGGGCTGTTCTGAGTTGCTGTAATGGCTTGACTTGGTTGGCCTCCAGCCAGGAGGTGGCACTTTCAAGAGAGCATCAGCTGTGGTACTATAGGGGGGGATATAAACTTGCCCTGAAATCACCTGCGTAAGTATTCAGGTTTATCAGGTGATGGATGGGGCCATGGAGCTCTCATGAGTTTATGTTTTCTATCTTCGGCTACCAGGTAAGTAAAGAAAGACTGTGTTAATACTGAGTGTCAACTTGATTGGATTGAAGAATGCAGTATTGATACTGGGTGTGTCTTTGAGGGTGCTGCCAAAGGAGATTAACATTTGAGTCAGTGGGCAGGGAAAAGCAGACCCACCCTTAATCTAAGTGGGCACAATCTAATCAGCTGTCAGCTCCACCAGAATAAAAAGCAGGCAAAAGAACATAAAAAGACTAGACTGTCTTAGTCTCCCATCCTACATTTTTCTCCTGTGCTGGATGCCTCCTGCCCTCAAACACTGGACACCAAGTTATTCAGCTTTGAGACTCGGACTGGATTCCTTGCTCCTCAGCTTGCAGGTGGCCTATTGTGGGACCTTGTGATCATGTGAGTTAATACTCCTTAATAAACTCCCATATATATATTAGTTCTGTCCCTCTAGAGAACCCTAATACAAACCATAAGGTGGAGGAATGGTTAGGCATGTCTGAGCTCAGATTCTCCTTAAAGGGCTTGATGAAAACACTGTGGAGTAGATATGGGTGGGGGCAGTTCTCAGGGCCACAAAATTATGTTCGAAGGGGAATTATGGCTGCCTCTGCTGCTTCACACAGGTCTCCAGAAAAGTGGGGAAAGCTGGCAGTGGCAGGCCTCACCCAGCTCCCATGCAGCCAGCAAGGTCAGTCTCACTCCTGCTATGCTCCCCCAACAGCCAACAGAGCTGAATTTATATCTAGACCTCTGGTGTGCAGGGCTGAGATCTATGTAAATACATATAATATATATATATTTATCCATATAAACCTTTAAAGCTTCCTAAGAAATATTCTGTAACTTAAAACCAGCTGAGTGCAAAACCATAAATTCATACACTGTTAGAGTTGAAAGGGAGTTTAAAAATCGTTAAATACAACAGAAACATGGGCCAAGTAGAAGTAAATTTAAAGGACACAAGCAGTTACAACTTAATTGGAAATTAAAGCCCCTAGTTACTGACTCAGATTCAGTAACTCCCAACAGAATAATGTTATCCAGACTTTGCTGAAATTCTTTGGATTTGGTTTTAAGTATGCTATGTTAAAGCAGTAAGACTGAATTAATAACTGATACAAATGACAATGACCACTGTAATATGCATCTTATTTTACAACCACTTTTTAGTAATTCCCTTCATTCCGAAATAAAAAATATACATAAAAAAATTTTTAAGTTACTAAATCAATATGTTCTCAAAAAAAATGAGGAAGACCAATGGATATGATATAGGACAAAATATAATAAAAACTTTTCCAGGGATTGTGGGAAAGATTATAAAAAGATAATAGATCTTTTGTTTTTGATCCAATTTATGTATGCAGAATTCTTTGGCATTCTAAGATAGAATTTTTAGTTCATAATTAGATGATTCATATTATAACTAAATGCCTTTATGTTTCCTAAAAAAGTAAGAGTTAATGCAGATAATGGGTAAAAGAAAATTTCAAGCAATTAAAATGTTTTCCAAAGACATAGCTACTACACACACACATACACACACACATACACACACACACGTATAAAGCAATATTATACTATATTTCTTTTATTCCTCTTCAAGTTTTAAATAATCTTTATTTCTTAAATGAAAAATATTTCCTAAATTCCAAAATATTCTTTATTATAATTTTTCATAAACTCTTACAAAAATGATAACATATTACAAAACTTTACAGGGCTTCCACACAATATGTTTAAAAATGTGATGAACAGCATGTTTAAAACTATTTTAAAAGGAGGTCAAGTGTGACCTCTAGGCCATGAAGCACTACATTAACAGCTCTGCAGAAAGGAAAATGATAAGGTATGAAATGAATGCTCAGAAACTAGGACCTTATCAGTTAGAATATGATTCAAGCCTGTAAGACAAATTGCTCAGCAAGGCAAGTCACCTTCCCGCTGTGATGAGGATATAGCTGAATTTTCAATGCCAATGACTATCTCCCTCATTGTGTCACCTAGTTTGATATCATACAGTCAAGGAATGGCATACACTTCTGAAGCATCTACCACTTATTTTGAATACATTTTGTCAAAGTCACCAACTAGGATATTATCTTTGTCCTTTAACTGACAACTTAGTGTTAAAAATCTTTAAAGAATAATCACTAAAAGAAACTACTGTGAGATGACCCTTCAAAGCATGGAAGTTATTTGTTATCTGAATCATTTTAACAGCTTGCTAAAAATAAAATGTATGGCATAAAAATTAAGCAAAGTCCACAAACTGTCTTACTTTAATTGCATACCTGAACACTGATGGACTTTTTCAGCAGTTCTTCTACAAAGTTCCAATTTGATTCTACTTTTCTCTAGAAAGGAAGTAAACAGTAGTGTATCAAAATTATTGCTCTCGATTATGCCCATATTTAAAATTAGAATATAGCAAATTAAATGTGCAGTACATTTTCCTCTATCATTCAGCATCAATGTAATTTCTTGAATTTCTAATATTGTTTTGGTAAAGAGTTAACAAACTTGGCAGAAAAAAATATACAACTATTCCAATCCAATACAAACCATATCAGGAGTTGTAACAGTGGTGCTTTAGTAAGATTATAAATATTCTACCAAATATTTCATTTCTGCTTTCAGATACAAAATCCAACAGAAAAAAAAAAAAAACCATTATATATCTACATGTATTTTTGTTTTTTTTTATGCTGAGTAATCATCCCTATTTTCCACTTTAATCACTAGAGCTTTTTCCTTCATTTTATGAACAATAAACCTGAGACCATCTACTTTAGTAAACAAAGTGACTAAAAATTTTATACAGAAAATAAAGAAAGCTTTAGACGGTCCTACCTCATATAGCTAATGGCCACCTATTTGACAACCTCCACTATCTAGAATGATCTCCATGATAAGGAAGAAAGCTAGAAAGGACTTTCACAAAGGCTAGGTAGGAACTTAAAACAATTCCACATTTCCACAAGGAAAGCCTGGATGACATTCTCAGAGGACACTCAGTTCACTTAATATTCAGTTCTTAAAGTTCTGGATATGTGGATACTGGACAAAACCAAAAGCAAAAAAAGCATTTTAAAGAATAAGCAAATAATAACCAGTTTCTAATGTGGAGGGAGAAAAAAGGTATAAAAAGTAATTATGGCCGGGAGCAGTGGCTCACACCTATAATCCCAGCACTTTGGGAGGCCGAGGCGGGTGGATCACGAGTTGGAAAGCAGCCTGGTCAACATGGTGAAACCATGTCTCTACTAAAAATACAGAAATTAGCCAGATGTGGTGGTGGACGCCTGTAATCCCAGCTACTTGGGAGGCTGAGGCAGGAGAATTGCTTGAACCCGGGAGATGGGGGTTGCAGTGAGCCAAGATCATGCCACTGTGCTGTAGCCTGGGTGACAGAGCAAGGCTTCATCTCAGAAATAAAAAGAAAGTAATCATAAGACCTCAAAAAGAAGAACCTGAGGCCTTAAAAAGTAGAAGACCTTCATCATACCCTTCTTATCACTGTTATAAAGAATATGATGTTCACAGGCATGAACTCAAATGACCAAGAAAGTGTTAAATCATAGTGAATAAGTGAATACTCATGATTTTAAATGGCTAGACGATATTCATATAAAATGCTAACTATAGTAAATCACTAAATAAATATTTTCTTAATAAAGCGCATACTGAGTATGGTAGTCGGCCTCTTAAGATGTCCCCCAATAATCCTTGTCTCCTGGAATTTACACTTTCTACAATCCCCTCTCATACTGTACTAGGGTTGGTCACTAACAGACTACCAATACCAATATGAGTGATAGTATGTCACCTCCAAGAATAGGTTACAAGACACTGAAGCTTCCATCTTCATGATACTCTGACCTGTTAACTTAATGTGTTGTGAACAGCACATATGATGAGAAACTGAAGCATTCTGCCCACAAAAAAAAATAAAGCTGAAAGCAAATTCTACAGTTCCAGTTAAATCTTCAGATACTGAAGCCCTGGCTGATAGCTTCACTGCAACCTCATGAGGGACCCTGAGCTAGAACCACCCAGCTAAGCTTTTCCTGAATGCCTGACTCAGAAATTGAGAGTGTGAGATAATAAATTTTTGTTTTAAGCTGATACTTCTGTGACACAGCAATAGATTACTAATACAATGATTTATTTTTAGCAAAATTATTGACTTTTTGACATACAAAAATAAAGTGAACGCAACAAAACATTTATTGGGAGAAAATGTGGAATAAAGAATTTGGCCTTGCCCAAAGAAAAGACCTGGCCTGCTGGGTGCAGTGGCTCACTCCTGTAATCCCAGCACTTTGGGAAGCCGAAGCAGGCGGATCACTTGAGGTCGGAAGTTTGAGACCAGCCTGGCCAACATGGTGAAACCCCGTCTCTATTAAAATACAAAAATTAGCAGGGTGTGGTGGTGCGTGCCTGTAATCCCAGCTACTCAGGAGATTGAGGCAGGAGAATTGCTTGAACCCGGGAGGCTGAGGTTGCAGTGAGCCGAGATCACGCCATTACACTCCAGTCTGGGCAACAGAGGGAGACTTCGTCTCAAAAAAAAAAAAAGATCTGGCCTTTGACCCTAGCTTTCTGGAGGTCATCTCTGGGTCCTGGGAATGTTATACCTGATTGTAGCATCTTTGTTTGACTAGGGTCCTATGGTCATACTGGATAATCTAACAATGTGATAGAGAGTGAAGGTTGGACGTATCCAAATAGTCTTAGCTTAGGGTCTGGTCATGCCCAAAAGACAACAATGTGACTCAGGCTGGGGTCTTTGAGTCAGTTGACTTGGAAACTGAAATCAGCCATGTGAGCAATTCAGTAGTCCATGCCTACATAATGGAACTCCCATAAAAACTATGAACACTGAGGCTTGAGTGAATACCCCTGTTTTGCAACACTCCCTGCATACTGTCACGCACTGATGCCAGGAGACGAATGTGGCCTGACTCCATGAAGAGAAAACAATAGAAGGTCCACATTTGGTACTTTTGGACTCTGGCCTATGCCCTTCTTCCCTTGGCTGATGTTAATTTATATCCTTCCCCTTTAAGAAAACAAAATAATAGCTTTCAGTGAGTTCTGTGAGTCCTAACAAATTATCAAACTAAGGTAGTTTTGGGAACCCCGAGCTTGCAACTGGTGTCAGAAGTAAAGACAGTATTAGGGACTGTCCCCTCAAACTTGGTAGTTGGCACTAAAAGTCTCTCTCAAAAAAAGATCATTTTCTTCTATCAATACTGTACGTCCACTGTGTCAGGTTCTTGAAATATTACTTCCTCAAAAAAATTTCCCCATTTCACAGAAAACATAATTAAGTCTCAGAAAGGTCATGTATGTACAAGTCAAAGAATGAATTCAAATCCAAGGTTATCTGGCGCCAAAGCCTATATTTCTTCTATTATAACATGTACCAGTAACCATTTTTTTTTTCCTTAGCATGCCTTCGCTCAGATTTCAGCAATTCATTTTTGTATCATTCTTTATTAAGAAAATGTCACCTCCAGTGCCAAGTGAGAAGGGCCATGACAGGGTTGATATAATTTAAGTTTTAGCTTTATAACTGGATAGTGTTGAGTATATTTCAATCATTCAGTGTTATCAAAGCATTTGAATCACAAGAATTACAGAAAAACAGTATAATTCTCACCCAAGGAATTTCAACTATATAAATCAGTTTTGTGGCTATAATCTAAAACAAAAATAAACTGCAATTCAAATAAAAGAATGGCAACTATATCATGCTCAAATCAAATGTAAGAGAATATGTATCAAAGAGATATAGATTTTTCTTGCACAATAAAATTTCACTTTGGGAAGCTACAACATTTTTTTTTTTTCTACATACCAAGTTAAATCTGCTGATAGAAAGGAGGTAGAATGTCATCAATCTGAGGCTACATTTTATATTCCTTATTTCACCATTAAAACTAAGACACCCATTTAAGCTTTAGTATAGGTAGGATCTCTACCAGACATGTAAAACAGATCCTCCACCCTCCACTTCCAGCAGACTAGGTAGTCTGGTGCAGCTCTCATTTTAAGGTTACATTTCACACTTTTATCTGGTTACTATTTCAGATGTTTCAAAGACAAGCATCAGCTAGCCTGACTAATTGCATTATGTTCTGGGTACAGAAAACACTGTTAAAACTGACCCCCTGCAATGCCCAGAAGTAATTTTCCTCTTTAAACTGTATTTGGTTTTAAAATAGATGACTAGAATTGTGAGAGAGTAACCCACTCTCATCTTGGCTGAGAGAAAAGCATTAAACAGAAATGTATGAAAATTTAATGACTCTAATATAAAAAGTGAGATCTCAAATTTTTCTTATAGGCCAACACTAAGAAATGGGCTAGCTTTGTGAGTTAAATCCATTATAGCTTTGTGATTTAAATCCACTATAGGTTTACATTTTAAACCTATTTAAAATGTAAAGATTTCACATTAACCTTCAGGGCAAAGCAGTTCACTTTTAAAAACAAACATTGCCACACTGCCACAAGATTATAGATATTTCTCTGGTGAAGAACATATGACTAGCCATTATTACTTCATATCATCTCTCACTCCAGATTACTTATTAGAATAAAGCATGCTTACTGCACAACCATTTTCTCTATTGTAGTTGGTTATATTAATATATATCATAAGGATAAAAAAAATTTTCAAAATTCTAAATAGATCCCAGACCCAAATTAACATCTTATATAATATCTCAGAAACAATACATCAATATGCCTTTATGTTCATAGATTAGAATTACTGTCTGATTTGTCAATTAAACACTTTGAGGATAAAAGGAAAAATTAATCAGGATAAATAGACAATAAGGTATAAAGTAGGACTGTCTGTACCTGGCAAAATGGAACACATGGTTACCCTACCAAATACCTAGTCGTAAGAGGCAATCCTTAGGAGAACTCTAATATCAAGTTTATCTAAGAGATAAAATAGGGGTGATATTTAACCACTGTGTATCTCAATTTCTTGACCTGTAAAATGAATATATTATCCTCTCACCTACTTTGGAATATTTCACTGAGATAATACATAGTTACTGTGAAATATTAAATACGTTGCAAATGCAGCATATATTTTACCCCAAATGAAAACTATTATTAACTAGAGAGCTTGTTTTTCTTTAAAAGCCTTTAAGAAATCCAGAAATATTTAAAACTCTTTGAGGACTCATATATAAAGGCAAAGTTTATTTTACATGTGCATATACACATACATATTTCACATCTTCATCATTTTTATCATATCCTTTTTATAATAATTACCAGGGCCTTTGTTTTTAAAACCTTCTACATAAAATATGTGATTTTTAAAAATCTTGGCAAAAGAAAATCACACAGGAACTGCTGACAAATATAAAAGACATGAGTTAAGCTATATTAAACACAGACAATTCATTTACTATCTTGATTCAGAGCTAATAAAAGCAATAATCTCCTCTGGAGTTCTCTATGAAATAGAAGAGTAGGGCTGGGCACGGTGGCTCACGCCTGTAATCCCAGCACTTTGAGAGGCCAAGGTGGGCAGATCACGAGGTCAGAAGATCAAGACCATCCTGGCTAACACAGTGAAACCCCGTTTCTACTAAAAATACAAAAAATTAGCTGGGCGTGGTGGCGGGTGCCTGTAGTCCCAGCTACTCGGGAGGCTGAGGCAGGAGAACGGCGTGAACCCGGGAGGTGAGGCTTGCAGTGAGCCGAGACTGCGCCACTGCACTCCAGCCTGGGAGACAGAGTGAGACTCCATCTCAAAAAAAAAAAGAAAAAAGAAATAGAAGAGTGATTTCAGCACTGCAACCATGGGTGGTTATAAATCAGTGCAATTCAATATTACAATAGCAATAGCAATGATATATATTAATGTGACTAGATTGTCTACCACACTGAGAATATCTGGGGGGTCAATATCAACTAATATTGAAATATACTATGCATTCAAATAACTGTTTATACAGTCCCACCAAGTATTAATAACCTAAAAGCATGTTCCTTGAAGCAAGAAGTAGTACAATCTGGCAGGGCGTGGTGGCTCACACCTGTAATCCCAGCACTTTTCAGAGGCCAAGGCAGGCAGATCACCTGAGGTCAGGAGTTTGAAACCAGCCTGGCCAACATGGTGAAACCCCATCTCTACTAAAAATACAAAACTTAGCTGGGCGTGGTGGTGTGTGCCTGTAATCCCAGCTACTTTCTGAGGCAGGAGAATCGCTTGAACCCGTGAGGCAGAGGTTGCAGTAAGCCGAGATCATGCCACTCCACTCTAGCCTGGGCGACAGAGTGAGACTCCATCTCAAAAAAAAAAAAAAAAAAAAAAAGTAGTACAATCTATTTCATGTGTATCCTCTGACAGGCACCTAGTATTATGCTAATGCATAACAGAAACTCAGAAACAACTAATTGCCATATTTACTTACATTGATTAAAATAAGAAATATATACTTGGAGGAACTAAAGTTAAAAAGGAAGAGAAATGCAAATGCTTATATTATGACCTTAGAATTACAGGTAAATTTTCTTAATTCCTTTAATATTGTTCTAATATTCTAATAATTAAAAAAAACTGAAATCACATTAACTCCACAAAAACGTTTAATAAAAGCACTTACTATAGTAATAGTGGCAATTGCTAAAATTTATTATTTGCTCTGTATTAGCATGGTACATAATCATGGATATAAGCAAAAAACACACAATTCTTTTCTGTGAGAAGTTCATTGACTTTTCTCAATAAATTGGTAGAATACTCAAATACACTGATATTGGGCTGTGTGTGAACTCCTCAGAGCAATTTCTGACTATTTCACTGTATTCTGGGATCTCCTACAGGACCTTTTATTATTAGGGGAATTATTTAGAGGACTTTTTGAGACCCTTTCCATTTCTATGATGCTATATTAATACTAACTAACCCTCAGATTCCATGAATGACTTCTCAAAGCTGGGTCTATCCAATATTCCAAAGAGGAAAATCTATCAAGCCTATCAAAGAATATGTTTTATAAAGCAATGGTTCCCAAACCTCATAGAGGATGAGAACCAAGGAACTTTTTAAAAATCAGGATTTCCACAGTTAAGATCTAGATATCTGGATTTTTTTTTTTTTTTTTGGATGGTGTCTCACCCTGTTGCCCAGGCTGGAGTGCAGTGGTATGATCTCAGCTCACTGCAACCTCTGTCTCCCGGGTTCAAGCAATTCTCCTGCCTCCGTCTCCCAAATACCTGGGACTACAGGTGTGTGTCACCATGCCCTGCTAATTTTTGTATTTTTAGTAGAGACAAGGTTTCACCACTTTGGCCAGGCTGATGTTGACCTCCTGATTTCAAGTGATCCACCCGCCTTGGCCTTCCAAAGTTCTGGGATTATAGGCATGAGCCACCGCAGCTGGACTAGATACTTGGATTTTTTAAAACTCACAAGTAAGTCTAATGATCAGCCAGGTTTGGGAACCACTGCCATAAAAAAGACCAATTTTGCAAATACAGACAAACTGGCTTCATGATTCTAGATGTTTATTTTATGGAGCTGATAGGCTGATATAATAATATACTACTATTAATTTCTGAATATGGTAGAAATTGTATAAAAATAGGTCTTCAAAGTATACATCTATTAGCTGACTTTATTCATGGGGTTTTAAAGTAACACTGTAAAAAATGTTTCTAATGAGAAATTAATATATTAGTTAAAATCTCTTCCTATTAGAAGCAAACTTCATGGTTGCTTAAAATTATCTTAGCAAAAAGCTTCACTAAAGAAGTGCTATTCTGCAGTACTTTTACTAAATTATTCATAAAAATAAGTAATTCATTCCTCGAGAACTTTATTTGCCAATCATAACAGATTTTAAAACTACAAAGAACCTTTGTGACAATCCAATCCCATGATTTTTTGTTAAGGGAAAACAAGACCAGAAAGGTTTAAGTAATTTGCTCAGGGTCACACAACTGTTCAGCAGCAGGGCCAGGACTACATACCAAATCTTCTACAAATTATTTTTTTTAATTAAACAATTAAATCATGAACTTTATAATTTTTCAAGATGTTTACAGAAACATTATACATGGATATAAATAATTTATCTCTGTGATTGTAGTCTGACTTTTCTTGTTGCTGCTCACTTATCTTCTAATTTGTCCAAATAATTACGTATTAATTCACAATATAAGAAAGTTTTTAAAAAAATGAAGTCTTACCATTTCATCTGGTACTCCATGGCGATCAAACTGGTAAAATGATGCTACATGAGTAATAATCCACCAACTAAAACCTAATGGATCCCTGGACTGGATTACAGGCACAGAGGGTCTTCTCTGGTCACTTGATTTTTCAAGCAGTGTTTTAAGTAGTTTATTCAACCAGTTCCAAAATGACTATAGAAACAGAGGTAATTTGATTCCATTAAATTAAGACAGTTTCAATAACCTTTGAGTTAGTGGTTTTTCTCCATTTTTATAATGAAGCATACATACAAAAGACAAAATACATATATGAAACTTAAATAATAAAAATACCCAGGTTGAGAATCAGAACATAAATAGTACTTTAGAAGTACCTTACATGTCACCACATCTTCTTCCTCCATCCAGTGGTAACAATTTTGCTGACATTCATGATAAATCATTTCCTTGCTTTTTTGTTTTGCCACACAGGTATACCAGCCTATATTACATATTGTGTGGCTTCATCTGTATTTTGTTTTTATTAAATGCATGTCTGTATTCTCAAGCAGCTTATTTCTAATTCTTTTGTAACTTGCTTCTTTTGGTCAACGCTACGTTTCTGAACTCATCTGTATTAATGAAAACAGCCATAGCTCATTGCAATATTCCAGTATATGACTGTATGATAAAACATTTATTCAATCTACTATTGCAGAACATTTAGTGAGTTTTAGGTTTTTCTAGGTATTTCATGTAAATGTTCAGGTTATTAGACATAAAGTTGTCGACAGTATCTCTTACTTTTCTAATGTATACAGAAACTGAAGTCATGTTTCTTTTTATATTTCTAGTATTGAGTATTTTTGTAATCGTAAATAAAATTGGCCAATTTTAGGTATCAATTTGAGGACCCAACTTTTGGCTCATTTTATCTTTTTCATTGTTTTAATCTCATAATTTTTTGTTAATTTTTTAATTGTATTCCTTTTACTTTCTTTGGATTTACTATGAAGGGCTTATTGCTAACATCTTGAGATAAATTCTTAGTTCATTAATTTTCAATCTTTTTCTCCTGTATTTGCATATAAAGTTACAAATTTCCCTCTAATTATAACTTTAGCTGTAGTTCCAAAACTTAAGTCTACAGAATGTTATTTACTTCAGAATATTTTATAATTTCCATCATCTCTTCTTTAATCTATGAGTTATTTAGAAATATATTTCATTATTTCTATGTATGTGTATTTCTCTTTGAAAATCTGTCCATTTTAAATTGCTATGGTTAACACCATGTTATTAGCCACTACAAATTTAAATTTATATTACTGATAAAGTAAACCTTTCATCACTATAAAGTAACTTAATGCTTTTTTAAGTCAAAATTTTTCCAATATTTAATACGTCACTTTCTTGTATCTTTTCTATCCATTTTGAACCTTGATATATTGTTTTAGATATGCCTCTTGTAAACCAGCTTACAATCTATCCTGACAATACGTCTTCTAAATGGAGCTTTTAGTAGTACCATTGCAGGTAATATAATGACTAATACATTTAGTTTTAAATCTACAATCTTATTGCATATTTCTATTTGTATACCTACTGTATCCACCAACACCTCCTTCTCTAGGGTTGAATATTTATTTTTTCCCCATCTACCTGCTTGGAAGTTAAAAAGTCCAATTTTCTTCTTTTAGTGATGATCTAAGAAATAAACAGCATATATCCAAATGTCTTAGTAAGTTAATATAGACCTTTCTCTTAGAACAAACAAGAACCTTAAAAGACTCTAGCTCATTTACGCCCTACTAACTTTAGATGCTACTATTACTATATGCTTTAGCTCTATTTTTTAATTCCAATAAATTATATTACTGATTTATACAAAACATGTACCACTTTCTTTGCTCTTTATTTCTTCTACGTGTCAGAATTCCCATTTTGGCATCAGCATTTTTCTGCCTAAGGATTCCCTTCAATCTTGCTTCAATGAAAATAGCTTTATTTTATCTCACTTTTTAAAGATATTGATAGGTAAAGAATTTTAGGTTGACAAACATTATTTTGATACAATAAGGATATCATTCCCACTGGCCTCCGTTGTTGTTGAAAAGTCAGCTGTCCATTTGATTGTCACTCTTTTAATAGTGCTATATTGGCCAGCTGTGGCAGCTCACACCTGTAATCATAGCACTTTGGGAGGGCAAGGCAGAAGGATTGCTTTGAGACCACCCTGGGCAGCCCAGAGACCCTATCTCCATAAAAAAATAAATTAGCTGGGCGTGGTGGCATGCGCTTGTACTCCCAGTTACTAAGGAGTCTGAGACAGGAGGATCACTTGAGTTCAACAGGTTGAGGCTGCAGTGAGTTGTGACCACACCACTGCACTCCAGACTGGGTGACAGAGTGAGACCTTCTCTCTTAAAATAAAATAAAGTAACACATTTCTCTGTCTGATGCTTTAAATTTCTTCTCTTTGTCTTTGGTCTTCTGTAATTCCACTGTGATGCATCTGGGTGTATTTTTTCTTTTTATTTACCCTATGTGAGTTCCTTGAATTTATCTGACTAGCTTTCATTAACATTTGAAAATTTTCAAGTCATTTTTTTCTTCAAATATTTTTGTTGTTCCACTTCCTTTTTAACTATAGTTAGAAGTATATCAGACATCCTCTGTATTCTTAATGTCTCTTAACCACTGTTTCATGTTTTCCATCTTTTTATTGTGCATAACAGATCTTATTCAAAATTAGTCTACTATACCATTATGCAGCAATCATAAGATGCATTTAGCTATCACATCATTTAATCTGTTAGTTTCTTCAGCTTCCTTTAATCTGTAAGAGTTCCTCAGATTATACCATTCATAAGCTTGATATTTTTAAAGAGTATATCAGATATTTAGGTTTGTCTCATATTACGCATTTTATTCTTTTTTTTGTTGGGGGAGAGGGTCTCACTCTGCTGCCCAGGCTGCAGGGCAGTGGTGCAAAACTCTGGGCTCAAGTGATCATCCCACCTCAGCCTCCCCACTAGCTGGGACCACAGGCATGCCACCACCACACATAAATAATCTTGTTTATTTTTTGTAAAGACGAGGTCTCTACGTTGCCCAGTCTTGAACTCCTGGGCTCAAGCAGTCCTCCCACCTAGGACTCCCACAGTGCAGGGGTTACAGGCGTGAGCCACCATACCTGGCCTATTTTTGTACTTTCAAGGCATCATACTGGTGGCACATGATATCAACCGGTCCTATTAATAGTTAACTTTGATTACTTGATTAAGGTAGTACCTGCCACATTTTCTGTACTATAAAGTTATTATTTTCCCTTTTATAATTGATAAATATTATGTAAAGATCTTAGCAAACTATGTACATGTGCTGTTTTTCATCAGTTTTGTCCACTCCTTTAAGCATCCATTGAGGATTCTTGCCTGAAACAATTACCATGGAGTTTGTCAAATGGTGATTTTCCAATTCCATGACTCTACATCTATTAGGAAGAGTTTCCCTTTTCCCAATTTATTTATATCGGTAGGGACTCACATATTCCTACTGAACAGATTACAATCCCTTACTACTTTGTAGCTCAACAGTAATGGAGACCAGTGGGAATGATATCCTTACTGTATCAAAACAGTATTTGTCAACCTAAAATTCTTTACCTATTAATCTCTTTAAAAAGTGAGGAAAAATAAAGCTATTTTAGCCTATAGACCTTAATGCTGACTCTAGTGTCCTTTTGACATGTACTCATCATTTTTTGAGCACTTCCTTAGTTTCTGGTACAAGATGTTGCAGGCTTATGTTTACTTTCCATGCTTCATCCTGTAATCAGCCCTTTGGTGAGACTCTTGTTTCCTTTCACTACAGAATGGTTATTTTGAAACTAAGATATAGCTGCAATGTGTATACTATTACTCAGGATCATTGCTTGTAAGCCCACCCAGTGAAAAAGGTAGGAAATGGATGCATGCACACACACATATACATTTATACATGGTCCTATATATTAAAAAGAAGTATTTCACACTATATCAAATTCTAATCCAAAATATTGTGGTTCATGCTGGCTTTTCTTCTTTTCATATGTATAACTCAATTTCCCAACACAGACGAACCTGACTCCAATTACACACAATGTATTTATTAATTTGTCCAGTCCAAGAATACAAATATAATAGATTTTAAATTGCTAATCTTCACATAACAATGTAAAAAACAAATCTCCTAAGTGAAATATTTACAGTTCTTTATGATTCTTTTGTCTTTAGCCTTATAGCGGTGTCAAAATAGTACATTCTAAAGTTACCTGGGTTAGTACTGCCAATCTCCACAAACAGTGTTATTCATTTAAAATACATTTAAGTTCAGTTGTTTCTGTTATATTCCACTGAGTGCACCTTTCATACAGATTGATTCAATTTGGGGGCATGTGAAACATTAACAGAACTACCCAAATAATTACATCAAACCCTTCCACTCCATTTTCACCCATCCATCTTCATTTTTACCCACCAATCTCAATAGTTTGTCTTTCCAGTATTTGTGCACAATTGAATATACACACACATATATATACACACACACATTTCCTTTTTCCTAATTTCTTATACAAAAGGTAACATCATCCTATATTGTTTTGAACTTTGTATTACTTAACAATACATTCTGCAACTCACTCCATATCAGTTCAGATATCTTCCTCATTCTATTGCATAACTATAAATAGAATCGTTAATTTTATGTGTCAATTTGAGCAGGCCACAGGATGCCAAGATATTTGGTTAAATATTCTGGGTGTGTCTATAAAGGTTTTCTGGTTGAGAGTTACATTTTAATTGGTAGACTGAGTAAAGAGATTGCCCTCTCTAATATGGGTGGGTGCCATCCAATCCATTAGTGGCCTGAATACAACAAAAAGTCATACTGAGGGTGGAGAAGACACCCGGTGCTTCATACTGATACACTGTTCTTTTCCTGCCTTCAAACTTGGACTCAAGACTGGAAATTACACCATTGGCCTTCCTGATTTGCAGACCTTTGGACTGAGACTGGAAATTATACCATCAGCTCCTCTGGGTCTTCAGCTTGCCAATCTCAGATTCAGGACTTCTTAGCCTCCATAACTCTGTGAGCCAATTCATTATAATAAATCCAAAAATCTATATATCCTATGGGCTGTTTCTCTGGAGAACACACACTAATACAGAATAATACTTCAGAGTACAGATAGACCATGGTTTGCTCAACCACTCTTTTATACATGAGAATTTAGATAGTTTCTACTATACTACTATAAAAACAATACTGCAATAAATAAACGTATGCATATGCATTTTAATTTTGGAGGGTATACATTTAGAGTAAATGCATGGAAGTGGGATTGCTAGCGTCGAAGTTACAAAATCCTTGGCGCACACTTTTTCATTGAGTCATTTTAAATGCTGCATTCAGACCTTGCTTTAAGTTGACTTTGCAAGTCTAATGTCAATAAAATTATTTTGCTCTTATAAGTTGTTTGGTCTTTGTGCCTAGAGAACTTGGAGATTTTTTTCTTTATGTTTAAAGTGAAACAGTTTTAGTAAGACCTGTCTTTGGGTGGATTGCTTGGGGTTAATCTTTCAAATTATCCAGTAGGCCTTTTCAAAATATAGATTTAGATCTTTTATTTCTGGGAAGTTTCCTTTGATTATAGTTTTTAATATTAGCTATATCACAGTGTTTTCTAGGGATTGCATTTATATGTACAGTTATTTCATCTTTGCCTATCTTCCACCTCAACCATTTTCTCACTCTCTTCATATTTATCTCATTTTTATTCCCTTAGTTGTTTTTCAACCTTTCTTCTATGTCCCTTATTAAATTTTCATTTAAGTCTATTCTCCCTTAGTCATCTTGTAATTTAATCAATTCTGATATAATTTTCCTCTTCCTATTTCTTTCCTACATTCAATGTATTCTTTCCATCCTACCCGTTTTCTGTCCATTTGTTTTTAACATTTGAGTATCTTATTCAAGGTGTTTTTCTATACTTTAGTCTGAACAGACAAATTAATTCAATCTACAATGCTGTCATTTTCTTCTGTTTTATACAGTTGTTTCTGGGGGAGAGGATGCCATCAAGTAAAGTATATCAAATCTGTTTTTTTCTAGTAAGTTTTTAAGGGTCTAGTTTCATTCCGTTCATTTTGTAGATTAGGACTAGCTTAAAAGATTCTTAATTCAGGGGCACCTTCTTTTGACAATGCACCAAAGTCCCATTTTCCCATTTCTTTACCGAATTTTTTTTTTTTTTTTTTGGTGGTGGGAATGGGTATGAGTCCTTTGATTTATTCTTTTTTTTGGTGGTGGTGTTTTAAGACCCTAAATTCTCTGCTTTCTCTTCTGGTGCTCTTCATCACCCAATCACCAATGGGTAGGTACCATGACTCATTTTCATATTTTTATTCTACAGAAACTCCATGTAATATGGACACTTCTATGTTTCTTTCTTATCATCAGTTCTCTGATCTATAAGAAAACTTTTTCAGTATCTTCACATTCTGGCAATGATTTTAAAATATAACCACTGTTAGTTCTCTTCTCTGAGCAGTTTTTCTCAGACTGCCCTGCCTTATTAGAAAGGCTTGTGGTAAGAGCTTTAGTGGCTGTTTTTAAAACTGACGGTACTAAGCACTCCCATTTGCAGTTATATAATATGCATGTTTTTGTATACAGCTGACGTTTGAACACAGGTTTGAAATGCATGGGTGCGCTTATACATGGATTTTCTTCCATCTCTACCACCCCTAAGACAGCAAGACCAACCCCTCCTGTTCTTCCTCCTCCTCCTTAGCCTACTCAACATGAAGATAAGGATGAAGACCTTTATGGTGACCTACTTCCACTTAATTAATGAAAGTAAATATATATTCTCTTAAGGTTTTCTTAACATTTTATTTTCTCTAGTTTATTTTATCATGAGAATACAGTATATAATATACACAACATACAAAATACTTTTTTTTTTTTTGAGACGGAGTCTCGCTCTGTCACCCAGGCTGGAGTGCAGTGGCCGGATCTCAGCTCACTGCAAGCTCCGCCTCCCGGGTTCACGCCATTCTCCCGCCTCAGCCTCCCAAGTAGCTGGGACTACAGGAGCCCGCCACCACACCCAGCTAGTTTTTTGTATTTTTAGTAGAGACGGGGTTTCACCATGTTAGCCAGGATAGTCTCGATCTCCTGACCTTGTGATCCACCCGCCTCGGCCTCCCAAAGTGCTGGGATTACAGGCTTGAGCCACCGCGCCTGGCAAAATACATGTTAATTGTTTCTTTATGTTATGGGTAAGGACTGCAGTCAGCAGTAAGCTACTAATGGTTTTTTGGGGAAGTCGAAAGTTACATGCAGTTTTCTGACTGCTTGTTGGGGGAAGGGTCAACATCCCTAATTCCCACATTGTTCAAGAGTCAACCGTAGATATATTTGATTTTGCTGTTCTATATTTTGTTGGAAGATTATGTAGGCAGATGTGGGTTTAGGCATCCATCCATTTTTCTTGGCTACCCAGAATTCAATGGCTTGAATTTTTTTTTTTTTTCTTTTTTCAAGACAAGGTCTCACTTCGTCATCCAGGCTGGAGTGCAGTGGCACAATCTTGGCTCACTGTATCCTTGATCTCCTCGGCTCAACTGTTTGAAATTTTTAATAAAATCTAGGTAACATGAACTCAGTCTGTAATCCCACATAAGGGATAGAATACAACAAAAAACACACAGAAGCAATTTTAAACTTCTGAAAAGCACCATGGTTAAAGATAGTCAATTGTCCTTTCAGATCTAGTTGAGTTTCTAGTTCATCTTTCTGAGTGCCCAGTTTTATGGATAATTGGTGTAGTTGTAGGCTACCAACTTGATCAACTCTGAACTGTATCTTCTATTCTTGTACCCCATAATGCCTGAGAGCCAAAGTTCAAGTTTACGCAATTCAGCAACTGCTTCTAGGTTATGAAAAAAAAAATTTTTAACTCAACAAAGATATATTAAGTTTACACTTATTTGATGCTAAAGTAATAATTCAAAATAAATACAGTACTTGCAAACCTATAAAAATAGAGTTGTTATTAAAAAAAGACAGCAGGCCAGGTATGGTGGCTCATGCCGGTAATCCTAGCACTTTGGGAGGCCAAGGGAGGCAGATCGCTTGAGGTCAGGAGTTCAAGACCAGCCTGGGCAACATGGTAAAACCCTGTCTCTACCAAAAACGCAAAAATTAGCTGGCCACAGTGGTGCATGCCTGTAATCCTAGCTACTCAGGATGCTAAGGCATGAGAATTGCTTGAACTGGGAGGCGGAGACTGCAGTGACCCGAGATCATGACAAGGCAGAGGCTGTAGTGATCACTCTAGACTGAGCAACAGAGCAAGACTCTGTCTCAAAAAAAAAAAAAAAAAAAAAAAAAAAAAATAGCAGCACCCAAACCCCAAATTACAGAAACCTGGAAAATTTTTAAATCCATAAAAAATCAAAAGTACCCTTTCATATAACATAAACCATTTTTGATATTGTTTTACAAGAGACTGTTTACTTCTACCTAGGGATACTTCTCTTTTTCAATAACTTACAGTACTTGAAATAAAATAAAGCCCTGTTCTGAAGACATGACTGAAAATGAAGTGAAAGTAAGTTTCTCATCTTCCCTTTTCTGCTTCTCTTCCTCCCTCCTTGAAATAAGATAAAATTGAGTAATAGAAACCTGTTTTATTTCTCCACATATCTTCTAAACCTGCCACATTTCCTGACTAAAAATGTTTTCTAGGTTACTAATGGGTAGTAAATACCTTAGTCTAAAAGATTTCTGATAGAACAACAACAAAACTTGAAAAAAAAATAAGAGTTGAACCTTGTACTGCTCTTAGATTTTTCAGATTACTAACTTGGGGCTAAAAATAATTAGGGTTAAAAATAAAGTAGATATTCAGTACTCAGTTATTGCTCTATTTGGTGGTTATCATTGCCTTATTATAAAAAAGGAAGCTAAGATTTTCTCAGTCAAAACCATTGGATTAAATCAATATAAAGGTTAGTAACAATAACTAACATATCAATTTTCCAACTTACTTCTGAGACAGACCATTTACTTCTGTGGTCTAGAAGATGAATAAGTAGAACCCATAATTCTTTAATGCATAAACATGGACACTGGTCACTCATTAATGATTCAGAAGGCCTCACCTATAGAAAATAACCAAAATGTGTTATTTATAAGACAGCAGCAGAATTTTAAATGCCATATATCTTTCAAATACTTTTAAAAGAATGATTTAGATGACTAAGAATTTATTCTCAATTAGATAAAACTATTTATTGAAAATGTGCAATTTCATTTAATTTTTGAGATAAATTTCCATTTTAAAACAAAAAGTACAGATTAATTTTATTTCAACTTAAAAAAAACCCTTTTAATCATCTAGTCCCGTGGTCAGCAAACTTTTTCTATAAAGCGCTAGATAGGACATTTTTAAGAGTCTGTTGGCAATACAGTCTCTGTCACAACTACTGAACTCTGCCATTTCGGTACAACAGCCACAGATAATCAGTAAGAGAAATGGACCAGGTTATATCCCAGCAAAACTACATTTACAGAAATAGGTAATGGGCTAGATTATACCTCAGAGCCAGTTTGCTTATTTTGCTCTGAGTCATCTACAACAACAAAAGACTTCTAATTAAAAGATTAGAAAATAAATTGATTCACTGTAAACACAGTAAAAATTTTGCAAGACAATAAATAGTTATTAGAGATTTATAATGATTAAGTAATTTCTAAATTACTTACCTTTTTTTAACAAAAAAATCCTCAACAGCCCTAGATAATGCACAGAATGTACACTATATTTGCAAATATAGCTAGGCTTCTTAAATTCATAATATATGCAATATTTTACATAAGCTATGCACACATTTCTAACCTAATACAAAGTAAAAAAAAGTATTAGGATATTAATAGAAATCCTAGCCACAGCAATTAAGCAAAAGAAATAAAAGGCATCTAAACAGAAAGAAATAAGTTAAAATTGTTGCTGTTTGTAGATAACATGATCTTATATATAGAAACCTCTAAAGACATCATCAAAAATTATTCAAATAAATAAATGCAGTAAAGTTGCAGGATACAAAAATCAACATACAAAATACCATAGCATTTCTATACAACAACAACAAACTACCCAAAAAAGAAATCAATAAAACAATCCCATATATAGTATATACCCACAAAAACAAAAATACTTAGGGATAAATTTAACCAAAGAGCGAAAGGCCTATACACTGAAAAATATAAAACACTGATGAAAGAAATGGAATACAACCCATATAAGCAGAAAAAATATCTTGTGGTCATGGATTGGAAGAAATATTATTAAAATGTTCATACTACCCAAAGTGACCTACGGATTCAATGAAATCCCTACCAAAATATTTAATGACACTTTTTTACAGAAATAGAAAAAACAATCCTAAAATTGGTAGGAAATCACAAAAGGTCCTGAATAGACCAAGTAATCTTTAGCAAAAAGAACAAAGCTCGAGGCATGACACTACCTGACTTCAAAATATACTACAAAGCTATAGTAATCAAAACAGTGTGCTGCTAGCATACAAACAGACACAGAACAAAATAGAACAACTGATTTTTGACAATGATGAAAAGAGCATAACATGGGGAAAGGACAGCTTCTTCAATAAACAGGTTGGGACAACTGGATATCCACACACAGAATGAATTTAGGCCCCTGTTTCACACCATATAGAAAAATCGACTCAAAATAAAGACTTAAATATAAGACCTGAAACTATAATACTAGAAGAAAACATAGGAGAAAAGCTATATGACAATGGTCTGGTAAATGATTTCTTGGATATGACCCCAAAAGCACAGGCCACGGAAATGAAAAGACAAATGGGATTATGTCAAAATAAAAAGGAAATACTTGCACAGCAAAGGAAAAAAAAATCAATGGAATGAAGGGAAAATCTCGAGAATGGAAGAAAGTATTTGCAAAACTACATCTGATAAGGGATTAGTATCTTAAATATATAAGGAACCCAAACAACTCAATAGCAAGAAAACAATCCAACTGCAAAATCGGCAAAAAATATAAATAGACATACTCTTTTTTGAGACCGAGTCTTGTTCTGTCGCCAAACTGGAGTGCAGTGGCACAATATCGGCTCACTGCAACCTGCGCCTCCTGGATTCAAGCAATTCTCCTGCCTCAGCCTCCTAAGTAGCTGGGATTACAGGCACGTGCCACTATGCCCGGCTAATTTTTCCTATTTTTAGTAGAGACAGGGTTTCACCGTGTTAACCAGGATGGTCTCGATCTCCGGACCTCGTGATCTGCCTGCCTCAGCCTCCCAAAGTGCTGGGATTACAGGCGTGAGCCACTGCGCCTGGTTGACATTTCTTAAAAGAAGACATACAAATGGCGAAGCAGTATATGAAAAATGCTCAACATCACTACTCATTATGGAAATGCAAATTAAAACTTGATGAGACATCACTTCAAACTTGTTATAATGGCTACTACCAAAAAGACAAAGGTAACAAATGCCAGAGAGGAAGTAGTGACAAGAAAACCCTTGCACAGTGTGGTGAGAATGTAAATTGGTACAGTCATCATATAATACAGTATGCAAGTTCCTCACATAATTAAAAACAGAACTACCACATGATCCAGCAATCTTACTAGGTATATTTGCAAAGAAAATGAAATTAGTATGTTCAAGAGATATCTGCATTCCCATGTTCACTGCAGCATTATTTACAAGAGCCAAGACATGGAATCAGCCAAATTGCCCATCAACAGATGAATGCATAAAGAAAATATGGTTTATATACACAATGGAATACAGTCACATGTCACTTAACAGCAGGACATGTTCTGAGAAGTGCGTCTTTAGGCTAACATGATTTATTGTACTTAAAACTTTTTCAGACTACTACTGCACACCTACGCTATGTGGTATAGCCACCTTGTATATGTGGTCTGTCACTGACTAAAACTTTGTTACACAGTGCATGACCCTACTATTCAGCCTTGAGAAGAAGGAAATACTGTCATCTGTAACAATATAGATGAACACGGAGGACATTATATTAAGTGAAATAAGCCAGGCACAGAAAGACAAGTAACACACAATCTCACCTATATGTGGAATCTAAAAAAGCTGAATTCATAGAAGCAGAGTAGAATGATCCTTACCAAGGGCTGTGAGGAGGATTAGGAGGGAGGCGAGGTAGATGTTGATCAAAGCATACAAAATTTCAGTTAGATATAAGAGGAATAAGCTCAACATGATGACTATAGTTAAAAACAATGTACTATATTATATTCTTGAAAATCACTAAAAGCATAGATTTTAAGTGTTCTCACACAAATAAATAAGAATGTAAGATAACATATATGCTAATTGGCTATATTTAGTCATTCTACAATGTATACACATATCAAAACATGATGTGTACGATAAATATATATAATTTTGTCAATCATCAAAAATAAATAAATATTTAAAAGTTATCATTCTATCATATCTGGTTAATCCACTAATACACATACACACTACATTGTAAAAATATTGATAATGCATAAAAAAATCTAAATTTTGAAAAATTATAAAACTCCTTTTCCCTAAATCTTGATTTCCCAAAAATAGTCTTCATGCTTGTAATCTAAAATAACAGATAATACTCTAAATATTTCCACTACTTAAAAATGAACATGCTCTGTAGCACCTTTAAATCACTACCTCCATTAAACGCTCTATGATAAACACAATTTAATAAAAACACATAATTTCACCCATGATTCGAGACCTTTTATGAAAACAAGCAAGAAAATCCTCTCTTAAAACGTGTCAAGTAACTTTAAGTAAGCATTTATTTTATTATTACATAACAGCAATATAATACATTATTAAAGAGCTGGTCTCTACTATTTGGATAGAAATTAGGCTTCCAATGATTTCGGTAAACATCATTCATTTATTTTTTTCAAAATAGAAAAGGCTGTTTTTCTTAAAAAAAAAAAAAAAAAGAAAGAAAGAAAAAGAAAAGCTCTAAAATACCAACTCCAGCCTGTTTTAGATGTTTAAACAAAAATTGTTTTCCCTTTCAGGTCCCAGATAATAGCAACTAAATATAAAATTAGAACATATAAACCATTTTAGATTAAATTCTTACAGATTAAACGACATGCATTAAGGACTGAATATTGTCTTTAAGTCTCAAAAACACAAACAAACTCTTAAAGCATTACCTTGTCATACCTGTTGAGTGACAAGCTTATTAAATCACAAAGCAGAGTTTCACAATGTTCTTCAAACAGGCTGACATTGGTTAAACTGTCACTTGCCAGATTCATAAACTGATGACCATATACAACTTGTTCTGAAAATGTAATAAAAATAGTTTTAAAATACAGATTTTACTAAATCATAAAGGAAAAAGTGACTGTATGTCTTTAAATTATAACAAAACTAAAACATACAGTTTTTAATTTTTTTTTGCAAATAAAATGTGAATTTGAGGACAACCTTCTCATATGAGCACTGATAAACATTATCTTCAAAAGTTTCTTTTTTTTTTTTTTTGAGATGGGGTCTCACTCTGTGGCCCAGGCTGGAGTGCAGTGGCACGATCTCAGCTAACTGCAAGCTCCGCCTCCCAGGTTCATGCCATTCTCCCCGCTCAGCCTCCCAAGCAGCTGGGACTACAGGTGCCTGCCACCACGCATGGCTAATTTTGCTTTTGTATTTTTAGTAGAGACCGGGTTTCACCGTGTTAGCCAGAATGGTCTTGATCTCCTGACCTCGTGATCCACCCACCTCGGCCTCCCAAAGTGCTGGAATTACAGGCGTGAGCCACCTCGGCCGGACCAAAAGTTTCTAATTCTTCCAAGTAACATCTAATAAATCTCTCTTTTCCTAATAAGTCTATCTTTGAAAAGTATTAATGCAACACAACTTTAAAAAAAGAGAGAGAACAACATAAAATCTGCATCCACATTTCTAATCAACAAAGCCTTTAAAACATTATTCTTTTAACAAATACTGATAAACTGACCCCATGCAATGGTTTTGTGGCATAAAATAGGGCAAACCAAGGTAAAAGATAACCAAAGTTTATACCTATCAGAATAACTCCACTTAAGTATTACTCTAAGAATATACTAATGTGAAATACAGAGTCCACGAGAGGAAATTATATACTGATGTACATCTTTGTATGTTTCTGTGTATGAATATATGTAGGTATATACATATATAGACATATGTATGTATTTATTAACTGAAAAGCAGGTGTAGGAGTAATAGACATCTTTACAACCTAAGTGACAGGTTGCCAATGGAACCTAAAAATGTCAAAGAGCAAGATCAAGAAATAAATGGGCAACGTATCCATAAGGATAAAGGATATTTATCCATAATATAAATAAACTCCTACTAAAAAAAGGAAAATTTGCAAAATATAATGAGTAATTAATAAAGCAAATACAGACAATAAACTGTAAAGATGTTCAACTTCACTCGTAACCAAGAAATTGCAAGATCAAAAAAATTTCATTTGATTTTTCACATATTAGTTGGCAAAAAAATAAAATATAATTGATAACATCAACTACTGGCAAGAGTATGAAGTAAAATCACACTACAGTTAATGTCTATAGATCAGTAGGACTTACTATTCAGCAAAACAGCAGCATATACATATTAAAACTACAATGTGCCACTCTACTTCTATGAATATTTTACAGAATAACTTGTACACAGATTAAAGATATATATCTATACACAAGGGTGTTCAGTGAAAAATGATGTGTAAAATCAAAAAATGAAAGTAACTTCAATGTTTAAAAATAGACGTGGCTAAATATAGTAGAACCATAACATGCAGCCTTTAAATGGATAAAGTAGAACTATAGGTACTACCATAAACAGATCGCTAAAACAGTGATAAATGAAAGATCACACTGAACAGTATGATCATATCTGTGGTTAAAAACAAAAACAAAATTTTACCTATGAGTTTTTATATAGATACTAACAGATAGAATGGAAACATGTATACTAACAGATAGAATGTAAATATGGAAAGATAAATCAAGGTGTTCCCAGTAGTTACCTCTGGAAAAAAAGGAGTAAAACTTTTACTTCTTACTTTGTTTACTATTTGATTTTTTTTAAATATCAGAAGGCACTTATTACTTACGTAATTTTAAAAAGCAATAAAAGCTTTTAAAAAGAATATAAATCATAAATCCATAAACTTACTCAATTTTTCACCCAGCATGTAAAGAATTTCTAGCACCAGCCAATGTATATCCAAGTGGAGATGTAATAAATGCCATGATGGTGGAAAAAGCTGTGGATGACATTATCAACTGTGATTGAGAATTCATTAATATTTTACTAGGTGTTTCATAGCATGTCACAATACTCCTCCATAAACACAAGGATAAAGAACCAATTAACCTACCACTATTCAAAAGCTCAGGGAAAACCTCTGTCTTGTTCATTAGAGGATTCCTTCACTGAAGATCTTTGAAAGCAGTAAATATTTTCATCTGTTGGTTTAAGACAAACCCACTTTGGGGCTGCTGAATAGACTTGTATAGTAAAGGTACCTTCCAGCCAACCTCTGATTCTACTATAGCTGCAAGGCAGTAAAAGAATTTTTTTAAACACGTGTTTTCATAATTTTGTTTTAGAATTTAGCTAGGAAATTTTTTTTAATGTATGAGTACCTAGGAACTCCTATAAAATATTTTAACAAAAGAACTTTAGACTGTCATGTAGACATTACTGTCATCTCATTAAGGAACAGAAGTAAAAAGAGGTGAAAAAATTTCTCTCTCAATTCATGTATTAGGATTGAAACTCAATTCTATCTGAGTCAAAACCCAGCACTTTCAAGTACTGTGTTATACTGGGTTATCACTAACCTTCCTCCTGTCAGAATTTAGCATCACTATAAAAATAAATACTATAAAAAAAAATGACGTAACATGTTCCATTAAAACAAATAGAAAGAATGATGAAGAGTAGACCTGCGTTATTAGGTATACAAACAAAATAAAATGCTACACTGACAAAACCGTATTGGGACAGAAATAGGTAACAAAGAGCAAGAACAGAGAAGACAGAAATGAATTTATGTGGCATCTCAAATCAATGGGAAAAGTATGGGTCATTCAATAAAAAATAAGAGTTTTAACTTATGCATTTGCAAGAAACTGAAGTTAGACTTCTCACCTCAGTGCATACTTAAAAATAACACGAATTAAAGAGATAAAAGCAACAATCAAAATATTTTAACAGCATAGATAAAACAAAAAATGGAAAAATATAACTATCTAGAAAATTCAAATCTACCTAGAAAGTCAGCTTACTTAATGAAAAAGTAAATAAAATAATTGCAATACATAATTCCCAATAACTAATATATATCTAGAGTTCCTAAAAAATAATAAAAGAAGCTCAACTGGAAATACCAATGAAAACAAAACATTTCCTATACAAGATTGTTATAACAAATATATAAACATAGTCTTGAAAGATGCTTTCTATTATGTTTTTGTTTCAGAAAAGAACAGTATTTTAGTGGGTGATTTTTTATTTTTTGAAGACTATAAAGTTCCCTTGCTTTAAAACTTTAGTCTTCTGAGCTTCAAATAACCTATCTTTTCAAGTCTGCCTAATTAAAAAGCCTATGAAAGGCAATATCTAGTTTGAGGACCCTAGTGCACAAATTTTATTTCTGCTGCCACATAAATTATTCATTTTTATTTCTTACGTATTCGATGGATAACTAGAAAATAAAAACCAGTCCAATTTACAGAAACTAATAAGGAAAACATCCCTCCTTCAACAATCTACTCATGAATCTTTTTATTAAATGACATAATTAAAAGCAATTACCTATTTGTTTTCTATGGATTAGATATACTAACTTGTAAATTCAGTTAGAACTTTATTTGCTTTTATTATTACATATATTGATCTCTGATAAAAAAGTCAACTTGTTTCTGCTACATTTCACAGAAACATGTAAACATTTAATTCTATTTATTTTATTTATTGAAATAGGGTCTTGCTCTGTCATCCAGGCTGGAATGCAGTGGTGCAGTCATGTCTCACCACAGCCTCGACCTCCTGAGTTCAACTGATCCTCCCACCTCAACCTCCTGAGTAGCTAAGACTACAAGGTATGTGCCACCACCCTGGGCTAACTTTTTAATTTTTTGTAGAGATGGGGTCTCGCTATGTTGCCCAAGCTGGTCTCAAATCCTGGATTCAAGCACTCCTCCTGCCTCAGCCACCCAAAGTGTTGAGATTACAGGCATGAGCTACCATGCTCAGCTGTTTTTATATTTTAACAAAGATATGTTCATAAAGAGTAAATATTATTCAAAATGGTAAAGTCAAATATAATGAAAGGGGTTGAGACTTCAGGGAATCTCACTGTGAATTACCATAATTTGTTATTCATACAAGCTCCCATTTTCATAGGGAGAATCTATTACTTATCTATAAGCTAGACATGGTAACAATATAAATTTTTAAAAACCAAACTTCAGAAGGAATGATTATCACAGGAAGGAAAAAAAGGGCAGAGTCAAAACATTCTTAATCACTTTCCAAAAAGGCCTCAAAAATCAGAATACACACAATGATGTGGTCTTGGAAGTTTTTTTTAATAAGCTGATCTTGAATCTTACTGCAATATATGATAAAAAATTTTAGAAAACAAAGATTATTTCATTTGCTTTAAAATCTTCAGACATTTACACTGTCATAAATCAAGAGAATAGCTACTGATTCAATGAATATTATGTTTTAATAACTTCATGTATATTAATTTATTTAATTCTCCCAATGATTCTAGTAAGTTATAAGAATTACACAGATGGGGAGGCTGAGGCAAGAGATGTCATTTGCCCAAGAGCACATAATTAATAAAAGGAGGATGGGGGCAAGAATTTCAACACAGGCAGTCAGGTTGCAGAGCTGTAATTTTGACTAACTTCTCTCCTTCCTGAATGAATATTCCTTGTGGGGAGAAAAAGCTGATAATTTAAAAATTAAATGAAACAAGTCAAACCTTAATCTGGTTTTGATTTACAAATGCTCCTATATTAATACTGGGAAGTTCAGATAGGTGTCCAATATACAAGAGTAATCCATGAAGCTCATCAATCAACAGTGAGGGAAGTTGAGCCTCCAAAGCCTCATAAGGATGGACAGGAACATGACTCTCAGCATTGTGTACTTTCAGATACCTAAAAAATAATTAGATAAAATAAACAATCAGAGTCTATATGAATACACACAGAAATTCATGCAGTGATCAAAATACTCATCTGATATCCTACCTGAAGATGAAAACTTTAACATAATGGAGAAATAGTACACACTGCTGTCTGATATTGTCTGCTTTGCAGTGCAGCGTTGATACCTTCCCTGAAACCAAAATAGACAATGTTGATAATTCAAATAATTACCATGGGCAGTGACAAAAAATGTTGTAAGCCATACCAGCAGCAATTCTCTATCTTGTAACATTTTATATTAAACATTCTCATACGGTTTTTGCTCCCCACTACTCCTCAAAAAATGCTCTTATTAAAGTCACCAATCAAACCCACATTGCCCAATCTAATGGACAATGCCTACCCTCAAGTAACTTGCTCCCACAGTAGCACTAGCTACACCTGGCTTCATGGTGCCACATAGTGACAGTCTTCTTTCTTCCTCATGTGTCCTTTGTCCTACCCCTCTTTTATTGGCTCCTCCTCCTCAATTCTATTATTAATATGGTCTCTTCAGGACTCAGTCCTGAATTCTCTACTCTCTGTATATCTCTTCCCATATGCATGATCTCATCAGTTCCTTTATTAATAAATGGTAATGACTCTAAAGGGGTTATCTACAACCCACATCTCTCCTTGGCACTCCAGACCTTGCATGTTAAACTGCCTAACACCTATACTTGGATTGCTCAGACAGTGCAAATAATACATCCTTTGATTTCTTTCAAAACCTGTTCATGCCGCCCTTGTTTTCAGCATTTCATTAAATGGTGTCACCAGTAGCCTATGTAGTTCTTGATTCTTCCATTTCCTTTAACCTCATATCTAATCTTTCAGAGTCCTATTAAGTTTATAACCAAATATACATTGAAACTATCCCTTTCCCCATAAGCACTTAAACACCACAATAGCACTCTTCACAGGTCTTTCCATGCTCTCTTTTGTCCCCCTATACACCAAGTAAAAAATCTGCTTAAAGTGTGTATCAATTTATCTTGTTCCCAAGTCAAAACTCTTGAAAGAATACCTACTATATTTAGAATAAAATAAAAACTCCTAATAATAATTTATAAAGTTCTGAATGACCTTTTAACAGTTGCTGTCTTTCTGCCAACCTCACTCCATGTCAGCTTTCCCTCACTTACTTCAGCATTTATATCAGCAATAATTATCTAGGTAGTTATCATGGGCAAAACACTGATAATCATTATAGAGAGAATGAGTAAGAGACAATCTAGTAAACAAAAGCAAAGAAAACATGATGAGAATTATAGGCTACAAATTTACACCCATACTAAACACAAAACTGAAGTTTAATTCAAATGAACAATCATGGCCACTACTTTGGCAGAGCAGAAGCATAAGTGTGAAGTAGTTGTGTAAATACCTCCATATTAAGCTGCATTTCTATGGCTGTATTTCACCCATAAAAAGTCGTATCATCCCAATTTTCGTAATTCCCAGCCCATAAAGGCAGTACTCTCTTAAAAATAACAGCAATGAACATCTGCATCCAGGCAAGATGGAGTAAAATAATCAGATTGCTCCATCTCCCACTGTAAAACTGAAAACCATAAAAATTACATCAAGCACGTTTTCAGGCTCTGGACACAAGACAATATAAGATTTTGCTCTCCCAGAGAGAAACTGAGCCCTACAACTGCACCAGCTCCCCACCTAGAGACAGTCTCCAGGCTGCAATATGAGGAAGAGAACCCAAATACAGCCCAACTCACTCTCTGAGATGAGGAGATATGGGATCCAAGTTTCAGGAAGTCCAAATTTGCAGGGCAAAAGTACCCAAAAAGAAAGAAGCTATACAAAATAGAGTTCTGGAAGGGTACAGAAGGGTCCCTCTGAGATTTGACTAAGTACTGATCTGTTCAAGCATGAAAAATATTACCCAAGGCCAGGGAAAAACACCAGAAAATAATTCCCTATAAAGAGTACACAAGCCAGGGAATAGTTCAAGTTCTCACCAGCAAGCATGAAAAAAAATCTCATAAGAGACCAGGCATAAGAAAGAATTCTCAAAAGCCTTACTAGGCTAATTTACTAGGCTAAATTAACATTAAAAGCCTGCTTTTTAAAAGTCCTACCAAAATTTAAAGCAAGCCCCAAAAAGAGCCACTGGATTACAACTACACAATAGCGAGCCAGAACAAAATTCAACATCTAGTTAAAGGAATAAAAAAAATCCAGAAAGCAACAATGTGAAACCCATAATGTTCATCTCACAACGAAACATTACTACATATTCAAAGAAGCAGAAAAATATATCACAGAACCAGGAGAAAAACTTATAAATACAAACAGTTTCAGAAATGACAGTGATAAAATAATTATTGGCTGGGCGTGGTGGCTCACACCTGTAATACCAGCACTTTGGGAGGCTGAGGCAGGTGAATCATGAGGTCAGGAGATCAAGATCATCCTGGACAACATGATGAAACCCCGTTTCTACTAAAAATACAAAAATCAGCTGGGTGTGGTGGTATGTGCCTGTAATCCCAGCTACTCGGGAGGCTGAGGCAGGAAAATCACTTGAACCAGGGAGTCAGAGGTTGCAGTAAGCTGAGATGGCGCCACTGCACTCCAGCCTGGTGACAGACCGAGATTCCACCTCAAAAAAAAAAAAAAAAAAAAGAATTATTAGTAGCAGCAACAAGGTTAAAAACATTGGTTATAATATACACTCCATATATTCAAGATGGATGAAAACAAGCATGCAGTTAGAAATGGAAGACATTTAAAAAAAATCCGTAAGGAATGTCTAGAGACAAAAACAAACACAATAGCTGAGACAGGGTAACACCAACAACCATATTTAAGAATAGCTCTTGGCTGAGTGTGGTGGCTGATATCTACAATGCTAGCACTTTGGGAGGCCAGGGCGGGAGGGTCACTTGAGCCCAGAAGTTTGAGACCAGTCTTGGCAACGTAGTGAGACCCTATCTCTACAAAAAATTAAAAAATTAGCCAGGCATAGTGGTGTGAGCCTGTAGTCTCAGCTACTTGGGAAGCTGAGATGGGAGGATCTGCTTGAGCCCAGGAGGTCAAGGCTGCAATGAGTCATGATCATGCCACTGCACTCCAGCCTGGGCGACAGAATGAGACCCTATCTCGAGACAGAGAGTAAGAGGGGAAAAAAAACAGCTATCAGCAAAAATTAGCCAGGCATGGTGGTGTGAGCCTGTAGTCTCAGCTACTTGGGAAGCTGAGATGGGAGGATCTGCTTGAGCCCGGGAGGTCAAGGCTGCAATGAGTCATGATCACGTCACTGCACTCCAGCCTGGGCGACAGAGTGAGACCCTGTCTCGAGACAGAGAGAAAGAGGGGAAAAAAAACAGCTATCAGCAAAACATACGTTATTATGTATGTTATTCTGCCTCAACTGGAAATTAACCCTGGAAGCATAATGATTAGAACAAGAACTATACTCATCTGGCAGTAAGTAACTAAGTAACCCTACATAAGGACTTCTTGGGACGGCTGAGGGCCAACGGTACCTACACAAGTTAACGAACACAGCTACATGGCAGGAACAAGTTCATGTATAGATAATATTTAACACTACTAACTTGTGTCCAAAATCTATCATTAAAAGCTTTTTTAAGCAACAAAAACAGCCAAAATGTCAGTGTAACAACCATCTTAACAAATAGTCCACTGCAGTGGTTTCAGGTTAATAAGTGTAATAATAATAATCTATCATAATAAATGCCTTTCATGAACCCAATTTACTTAAGTCATTCTATGTAAAGGTATTCTGGTTCTTTCCACTACAATCTTTTAGTGGTTCCCCAGGAGTTCCAAAATAAAAATCAGACTCTTTGTCATGGTTTACAAAGCCAACTCTGCTTTCACCTCTTCCAAATTCATCACTCACACACATTCTGATCCAACCATATGTAATTGATATTTACTCCATGCTCTCTAAACTTTTATGTTTTTACACACATCACGTCTTTGTTTATAGGTTTTTTTCTTTCTTCCTGCCTGGAATTCTTCCTGTCCAAAGACCTTTTCCCGAATCTTTTGCCTAGCTAATTCCTTCCCATCTGTGAAGACCCAGATCTGGCATCATTTAGTGATAAGCTCACAGACAGACAAAGCCCTTGGCTCCCACAGCAGCTTGTACATTCCTTTATCACAGTACTTCTTCATTTACCAAGCTGACGTATGCTTGCATGTCTTTGCATGTCTTACTGTCTACACAACTGCAAACTCATCAGCAGCATATTTTTCCTCTTTGATTCATCAGTACCTTGCACAGTACCCAGCATGAACCAGGAACTCATCAGATGATAATGAAATAATAATACTTAACATTTACAAATCACATAACATGCTAAGAAAACAAAACATATAAAACAGCCTAAAAGCTGATAGCTAACAGCTAGGCCATGGTATTCCCTACTGAAAATAAACAATTTTTGTAAAACAAAAAATAGTCCAGGCGCAGTGGCTCACACCTGTAATTCCAGCACTTTGGGAGGCCGAGGCAGGCAGATCACAAGGTCAGGAGTTCGAGACCAGCCTGACCAACATGGTGAATCCCCATCTCTACTAAAAATACAAAAATTATCCAGGTGTGGTTGGCATGCACCTATAATCCTAGCACTCAGGAGGCTGAGGCGGGAGGATTGCTTGAACCGGAGGTGGCAGTGGGCCAAAATCATGCCACTGCACTCCAGCCTGGGTGACAGAGCAAGACTCCATCTCAAAAAAAAATAATAATAAATAACAATAATGATACAGGGCCACTCCATTATTATAGTGAAACAAGACAAAAACAAAACCTCTATAACCATGTCTGAATACAAAACATGGCACTATGCAATCACATACACCCCAAACAAAACACACACACAAAAGAAGAAAAAAAAAAAAAAGAAAAAAAAAATGCACATCCTCCCTCTTCCAGTGACCAGGACAATACTTCTTTACTAATTAGGACCCTCCCTTTGTCTCACCTCCTAGATAAAAATTAAAATACCCACTCTTCAAATTGCCCCTGCTAATTAACAGCATCCAATCCAGAAAATAGCCTTATCCCCCTTAAGCCCTACCCAAAATTACCAGAGTGAGCCCCAAACATATCACAAGTCCCTTCCTACTCCCTCTTACTGACAAGCCCCAGCTTTTCCTCATAATCTATATTTCTCCTTTTTTCATAATCTAATAAACTTCTATTTGACCAAAAGTGTTCCAGGTAGTCTTTGGTTGCTAGGCATCACTAATGATAGACACTGTGTTAAGCACTTAACATGCTCAACAATGTTACAACTATTACTTGGCATAAGACCCACAATTAGCTAGGGTTGGAAGCCAGGGTGACAAGGCCATAATTTTAAACCCTGCACTGCACCAAAATTGCCAGAAAGGAGAAGCAGCCTGCGCTAAAACACACTGACCTTCAATTCCCTTTACTACCTTAACTGTACACACTGTGGCTCATGCCTGTAATCCTAGCACTTCAGGAGGCCACGGCGGGCAGATCACCTGAGGTCAGGAGTTTGAAATCAGCCTGGCCAAAATGGCGAAATCCCATCTCTACTAAAAATGCAAAAATTAGCTGGGGGTGGTGGCGGGTGCCTATAATCCCAGCTACTTGGGAGGCTGAGGCAGGAGAATCACTTGAACTCGGGTGGCAGAGGTTGCAGTGAGGTGAGATCACACTCTTGCACTCCAGCCTTGACAAAAGAGCGGAACTCCATATCAAAAGACAAAAAAAAAACCGATACCAATCTTAAAAAAAAAAAAAAAGAAATCAGTAATCCATTAAACACCAAAAGCAAACAAAAAAGCAGAAAAGAAAATCAAGAAGAGAGGATGAGGTCTGACACTTTTTAGTTCTTATTTAAGTTCTCTATCCCACTCCCTACCTCCAAAACAAGCACTAATTTTCTTCAGAGAAGTTTAGCTTCCTTAAGTTGGTTTTACCTTTACAATCTACAGATTTGGGAAAATACTATATATCTCAGGTACAACAAAATTTAAAGTCATACTTTTTCTGCATACTAAGTTCATAAACTTCTGGCCTAATGCTTCCTCCATATTATCATGATATCCCAATTACACCATCATGGACCCATATGCAACTCACTATAATGCAGCACCATTCTCTTTTGCCATTAAACACACGTTAAACTTACCAAAATCACAACTGGACTGTAACAAGGTTTCCAAGTTGTACAGTTGTTGCCTAATTTTAAAAATGTAAGGTGAGAGTTAATTTTAGAACACTTTATAAAGCATGTAACAATTACATGGATAATGTTTCCAAATCTATTACACAGCTTCAATACCTTTTTTATTTGGGGATGATGATTAATACCTTGTGACTGTTAATTAAAGGATCAGCTTCAGGTAATGAAAACTTTAAGAAAAGATAAAATACATCCTTGCCCGACATTCCAAAAGTATCTATTAAAGACTGCATATATTTCAAAAATTATTACAAATACCACAGACTTCACCATCAGCAAGATACTGTGTATATCTTTAAGCAGTTTAAGACGGGGTGCAGTGGCTCATGCCTGTAATCCTAGCACTTTGGGAGGCCAAGGTAGGTGGATCACCTGAGGTCAGGAATTCAAGACCAGCCTGGCCAGCATGGTGAGACCCTATCTCTACTAAAAATACACAAAAATTAGCCGGGCGTGGTGGCGGGCCCCTGTAATCCCAGCTACTTGGGAAGCTGAGGCAAAGAAGCGCCACTGCACTCCAGCCCGGGTGACAGTGTGAGACTCTGTCTCACAAAAAAAAAAAAGAAGTTTAAGATACATAAAACATTCTAGGTTAACAGTTACATAACAAAATTTTAAACTGTATCATACAGTTAAACAATGGAAGTCCAAAGAAGGAATAATGTAGACTAAAGTTATCAGGGAATGCTGTTTTATGATGTTCCATCTTAATTCCTGATAGTAATTTCTTGCTATTCTTCCTAGTTGATTTCAAACTCTTTAAAAATTAACCCACATTTGTAACCTATGTCCTAAAGCCTCGCTCACTCAGCCTGTTCTCTCAATAAAATGTATGACATGGCATAGATACAGTTAAGTCTCTTCAAAAGATTTCATGGGATGATAGTGGGAGAATTCCTCCCACCTCTCCATTTTCCTTTAAATGTATCACAGAGATTTTTACTGTGTTTTGAAATAATTTGGTTTCAATAACTGACTCCTGTTTAAAATTACCTAAAATCTGAATATGAATTGTGTCTTAAGTGATAATGAAGAACTTTAATTTTTATTAATAGAGTTTTTTTTTTTTTTTTTTTTTGAGACGGAGTCTCGCTCTGTCGCTCAGGCTGGAGTGCAGTGGGCAATCTCGAATCACCGCAGGCTTCGCCTCCCAGGTTCCAACAATTCTCCTGCCTCAGCCTCCCGAGTAGCTGGGACTACAGGCGCGCATCACAACGCCCAGGTAATTTTTGTATTTTTAGTAGGGAAGGGGTTTCACCATGTTGGTCAGGCTGGTCTCAAACTCCCAACCTCGTGGTCTGCCCGCCTCGGCCTCCCAAAGTGCTGGGATTACAAGCATGAGCCACCGTGCCTAGCTGTCCTCATCGTTTTTAAAAAGCCCATATTTTTAAGAAATTCATACTCAAGTATTTATGGGTGAAATGACATGATACCTAGGATTTGCTTACAAGTCAGTCAAAAGAATCAAAAGAAGAGGAGACAAGACATATGAAGGAAATGTAATAAAAAGTTGTTGTTTACTGCAACTGAAGGAGGGTATATGGATGTTCATTATATTATTTTGTGTATGCTTAAATTTTTTCATTAAAAAAATTTTTAATGTTGTCCAAATAGAGAATTAATATTTCTATTACACAATCTAAACTATTTATTTGGAAAGATCATACTCTAAAGATCACTGAAACACTATGGCTATTGAACAACAAAAGTATTTTAATTTTCTTCCAAAATCATAGTTCAAAGCCTTAAATATTTGTCAATACATGAAGTCAAATGCAAAGAATAAAGATTCTGAAAATAAAACACAACTCATTAAAACCATTATTCATCAGGTGTTGCTGCTTGATTACCATTACTGGTAAGATAATCAAGTGAGCAACCTGCACAATTCTCCTGGTCTTTTGCAGTATCAGTATTAGAAGCCACCCAACAATGTAATTTACACAAGTGAACAACACCTACACTCACAGAAAGTTAAAACGAAGAAATACCTGAATAAATGAAAGAGCTCTCTAGATGAATTCACTAATGCTGTTTCAGTAACCCACTGAATGCCAAATATTTCTAAGGTGTCTTCTTCAAAATTAGTTGGTAAAGGATCAAGATTCAAAATCAATCTGAAATGAAAATTATGTTTTAATCCCATTAAAAAGTAAACTAAGTACCATACCTTTACATTATTTGAATCCATATTATACATGACATGTATAAAAAGTCAGAAAATGCCTTGGTACTTTACACATTCAAGATTACAATAGCTAGACTGTATTAAAATGTCAATCTTCTATATTGATAAAATGTACAACTAAAGTGTAATGTAAGTTAAGAGGAAAAATCAACACGGGTTCTAAAACACATATTTCTGCCTGTCTTCACCAGTAGTCTTCAGTTGTAGAATTTTATCCTCCGAGGGGACATTTAATTGTTGAAACTGCTAACAGTTACTCTGAGCCTTGTCTGGAGAACAGTATCCAATTAATGAAGTTGGGTATTCTATTTAAGGTCTCTCACAACGTACAACTATAAAGTCAACAAAAAGTTTCCTGACTGAAACTGCCTCAGCAGGTATTACCAAAATATTTCAAGAACAGCAGTTTTACTGTAATATGTATGTACCTGCCCGAAGCAAAATAGGTAGAATTAAAAGGAACGGGGCAATAAAAAAAATGTTTGTCTTTCTTAAAAATTACTGGAAAGCTCTAGAATATTATCACACCCTTTAGAAGGAAATACCATTTCAAAAGGCTCAGACAATTAGGAATTCACTTTAAGTAAAAGAAAAATTAGCGCCCAGCTCCCTACAGTAAGGGCACATCAGTTACCAAGGAAGTTTTCCCTAATACCCCAAATGCTTTAGATATGCCCTTACCAAGAAGCCAGCAGCAGAACTGATAATCATTTGTACCCTTATGATATACTAAGCTGATTTGTAAAACATGATTTGGTGAACACCCAAGTTAAATGGGCTGAAGTAACTAACATTCCTAAAAAACTGGCGAATAATCAGATGAGGGAAAATGTCTCTGAGCTTTACCTACCGCTTAAGGGCTCCGCTGCAAAGGTAGGATTCTCCAGAAAAATGTTTTCCTTCTCCTCTGTTGTCAACAGCACAAGAAAAGTAAGGAGGTTTGCACCATTCTGTGCCCAGCTCCAGCTCTAAACTGTCAGTCAGGAACGTCGATGCGGCAGAACAGTTTTCCATTGTTTACTTCATGTTCTGAAATGTTTGGGGTTCGTCGTATCATTAAGGGCTCCAAAGAGAAGGTGTGAAGAAATTCCTGTAGGTGGGGGCCGAGAGACTGGGGGTTACTTCAGAAAGTTCCCAGGACGTCCGCCAGCAGCAAGGAAAAACGAACAAACCCAGAAGCCAAATTCCCAATCCTCCCCTGCCGCTCCGCCCCTCAAGGCTGCCAGAACTTAAGACAAAATGCACAACCAACTGGCTGTGGCAGGGACTTCAAAATCAGCCCACTAGGTCGGACTGTGCAGCCCAGGACAAGGTGAAAAGCAAAGAAATGTCTGCAGAACAGAGCGTCCCGGGCTCGCCTAGAACTTCGCCCTCCGCAAGGTTTCTAAACCACTCTCCGCCCGTTTCCTAGCAGCAAGGTGGAGAACGCTCCCTCCCCGGCTCGGGGTGGAAACCAGGAAACCAGTCCCTAGAGCCAACCTCAACCCTTCAAGGAGGCGAGACCCACCAGGCCCATGCCCGGCAGCACCCGGGCGGAGAAGGCTGGGTGCCAGTATCCCGCGCACCCGGCTGCAACAAGGACCCGGTGCGTCGGTTACCCGAGGTGCCTGTCGTACCTGCTCACACTTCCAGCTCCCGAAATCTACCTCCTGTGACCCATACCACCACTAGGAATCTGTGGGGTCTAAACCGCAAACAAGCGAAATTCCCGCCACCGCGCGCCCGCGCTCCGGAAAGGCGGGGCCACGGCGCAGCCCTCCCCCGGCTACCAATCGCCTCGCGATATCTGCGCGGAAACAGTCGGAGCTCCACGAATTCTCGCGAGAGTCAGTCAACCCGGGACAAGGTACAGATAAACTTTTTTTTTTTTTTTTTTTTTGTACCTTTAATTGGTGCGTTCGACTGGAAGGAGGGGCCTGGTAAAAAAAAAAAAAAAAAAAACGGAACTGCTGCTGAGGCGGAGGAGAGGAGGATTTAAGGACTACGGGTTTATCCTCTGGCTAAAGGGAAGAGATTTACTCCAGTGAGTGCGAAGTGAGTGCCTGGTTCACACCTACAGTCGCGCCGTCCCCTCTTCCCGCTCTGGGGCCAGCAACTCTTGTTAGAATGCAGGATGCCTTTTGTCCACGGACTGTGAGGCAGGCAAGTGCAACAGTGAATTTTCTCTGTAACTGATGGAACAAGTAGACAGAAAGTTAGTATGGATATGGAAAACTTGGAAAGCCCTATTAACCGACTTGACCTAATTGACGTTTATAGGTGACCAACCCAACAATAGCAGAATACACACTCTTGGCAAGTGCACATGAAACATTCACTAAGCGAGACCACATTCCGAGCCATAAAACAAACGTCATCAACTTTAAAAGGACTTAAATCGTACAAAGTATATAGTCTGATCATAATGGCGTTAAACTAGAAATAAAAAAATAGATAACTGAAAAACTCTAATTTTGGAGATTAAGAATCATACTTGTGACTAACCTATGAATCAGGAAAAATCACAGGAAAATTAGAAAATACTTTCAATTAAAACGAAAACATTAAAATTTGTAATAGTACCTGGTTACATTAAAAAGAAGAAAGAACTCAACTCAATAAACTTTTGTCTTAAGTAACTAGAAAAAAATCACCAGCATATTGAAACCAAAACAAGCAAAATGAATGAAATAATAAATAGTTGAAATAAATGGAAGGAAATACATGCAACCAAAAGTTGTTTTTTAAAAAGAGCAATATAATTGATAAACCCTCTACCCAGACTGATAAAATAAACATATTATCAGTATCAGGAATTAAAAAGGTTTCATCACTATGAAATTTACTCATTAAAAGGACAAGGATATTAAAAGAACATTATGAACATTTTTATACCAATAAACATAGGTGAAATGGACAAATTCCTTAAAAGACAGAAACTCAAAACTCAAGAAGAAAATTTGAGTATCTCTGTATTTATCATAGTACTCAGAATCTTTGGTTAAGCCTCCCCCCTTCTCTCTCTCTCTCTCTCTCTCTCTCTCTCTCTCTCTCTCTCCACACACACACACACACACACACACACACACACACACCACTTCTTACAAGAAAACTCCAGGCCAGGGCAGGCACAGTGGCTTTGGGAGGCTGAGGTGGGTGGATCCCTTGACACCAGGAGTTCCAGACCAGCCTGGGCAACATGTTGAAACCCTGTCCCTCGTCTCCACAAAAAAATACAAAAATTAGCCGGGCGTGGTGATGCTCGTCTGTACTGCCAACTACTTAGGGAGATTGAGGTGGGAGGATCACTTGACCTGGAGAGGTCTAGGCTGCAGTGAACTGTGAGTGTGCGATTGTACTCCAGCCTGGGCAACAGAGCAAGACCGTTTCTCAAAAACAACAAAAGAAACAAAGAAAAACTCTCCAGGCCAAATGGCCTTACTATTAAATTCTCCCAAACATTTAAGGAAGGAATAATATCAATTCTATACTAACTCTTACAGAAAATAGGAGATTGGATGCTTGTCTTATGAGGCTAGCACCACACTGGTATCAAAACTTGACAAAGACAAAAGACAATTACAATCCGATATCCCATGCAAACTTAAAGGCAGAAATGTTAGCAAGCAAAATCCAGCAGTACATAAAAAGGATAACATACGATGGCAAGGTGCTGTGGTTCATGCCTGTAATCCCAGCACTTTGGGAGGCCAAGTCGGGCAAATCAGTTGAGGTCAGGAGTTCAAGACCAGCCTGGCCAACATGGTGAAACCCTGTCTCTACTAAAAATAGAAAAATTAGCAAGGTATGGCGCCGTGTGCCTGTAGTCCCAGCTACACAGGAGGCTGTGGCAGGAGAATCACTTGAACCCATCATGCGGAGGTTGCAGTGAGCTGAGATCACACCACTGCACTCCAGAGCAAGACTCTGTCTCAAAACAAACAAACAGCATGACATATGACAAGAAAATTAGATTCATGTTAGGAATGCAAGGTTATTCAAATTTCTACAAGTAATCAGTTCATTATATCAAGTCTATAAAAAGAAAAACTGTCATCTCAATAGATGCTGGAAGATCACTTGAGATATTCAACATCCATTCATGACAAAAACTCTCTGCCAACTAAGAATGGAAGAAACTCCCTACCTGATATGTGATATCTATGACAAACCTGCTATTAACTTCATACTTAGTTATACAAATGAATGTTCTTGGAAAGGGGGAGGGATAGCATTAGTAGATATACCTAATGTAAATGACGAGTTAGTGGGTGCAGCACACCAACATGGTACATGTATACATGTGTAACAAACCTGCATGTTGTGCACATGTACCCTAGAACTTAAAAGTATAATCAAAAAGAAAAAAAAATGGATGTTCTTTCCCTAAGATTGAGAAAAAGGCAATAATGTCCACTTTTTCCACTTCTCTCAACATTTTACTGGAGGTAACTAGTCAATGCAGTAAGGAAGAGGAAGAAGTAAATGTCATATACATTGGATAAGAAGAAGTAAAACTGTCTTGATTTTCAGATGACATAATTATTCACATAAAAAAATCCTAAAAACTCCCTGGAAATATCTACAAAAACTGTGAGTTCAGATAGCTGGCGGGGCTCAGTGATACACAAAAATTAATTGTATTTTATAGACATGGAACGACAATTTGAAAATCAGAATTTAGAAAACAACACCATTTAATGACATAAAAATATTTAAATTTAACAAAATATGCATCAGATTTTGTTTGCCAAGGATTCCAAAATATTGCTGAAAAAAATTCAAGAATATTCAAGTAAATAGAATGAGATAGCATAATCATAAATTGGAAGACTCAATATTATTAAAAGTTCCCCTAAAATTTATCTATGGCTTCAAAGGACTGCCAATCAAAATCCTAATCGTAGAGAACTTTCTGTTGTAGAAACTGACAAATGCATTCCAAAATCGATATGGAAATGCAAGGGCCTAGATTAACCAAAACAATTTTGAGTAAGAATAGTATTGAAAGATTTCCAGTACCTGATTTCAGGACTTACCATTAAGTTACAATAATCAAAACAGTATGATTTTGATCTAAGGCTAGACATAGCCAGTGAAATAGATTAGAGACTCCAGTAATAGGCCTCTATACACATTTGATCAACTGCTTTTTGGCAAAGGTAATTCCATGGTGAAAGGATAGTCTTTTCAACAAATAGTGAGAGAACTATTGGATACTGATACACTTAAAAATGAACTTACCTCATATTATAAAATTTAACCCAGTAAGGATCATAGACCTACATGTAAGAGCTAAAACTCTGAAAACTTTTAGATGTTCAGCTTGCTAGTAATCCAGAAAATGCCAGCAAAGCAAAGCAAGAAATAAGGCTAATCCAAAGGAGAAAAATCAAATGTGTGTGGTATGGTATGATGTCTGTCATGAAATCCAAGAGATGTATTTTGTGAAAGAATGGGTAAGCTATGTCAAATAGTGCTGATAAGTGAAATAATAAAGGAAGACAAATTAATCATTGGTATTGGCAAGAAATAGGTCATTACTAACGTTGATAAAAGCCGTTTAAGTTGAGTAGTTGGAGAAAAACATCTGATAGGAGTGGGTCATATAGAAAATGGGAGGTGAATCAGCAAATATCGAAACTTTACCCAGGAATTTAATTGAAAATAAAGCATAAAAATAGGGCAGAGGGACATAGAGGGATCAAGAAATGGTATTTTGGGGATAAAAGATGTTAGAACATGTTTGCGAGGCTATGGCAATTATTAAATGGAAGGAAAAAAGATGCTCAGAAGGGGAATAATTGCAAGACTAAAGGCATTGAAAAGATGAGAGGGGATAATATTCACTACACAGATGACATATCAACCTCTGATAGGATCAAGAAAAATTTTTTATCGTAATAGGAAGTGTAAAAGGTATACAGATTAAGATGGCTGGAGGTGGTGTACCAGGTGTTGGAATGTTGAGTTGTTTTATTTCATCTATTTCTCTGTGACACATCAACTGGAAGTGAGAAGGAGTAGTTACTAGAGATTAGAGAAGAGGTGTGATATTGTCATATTGGTGAGTAGAAAAGTATATTTACTAGGGAAAGATAATAAGAATGTCTGAAAGTGTTGAGTGATCATTTGAGATTTGTGACAAAAAATTAGAGTTCAGTCATCATGATTTTGTCATTTTCTCCAGCACCATTCAGCTACTTGGTAAAAGAGGGGAGGACAGACCAGGCACGGTGACTCACACCTGTAATTCCAACCCTTTGGGAGGCCAAGGCAGGTGGATCACTTGAGGTCAGGAGTTCAAGACCAGCCTGGCCTACATGGTGAAACCCTGTCTCTAAAAATACAAAACTTAGCCAGTTATGGAGGCACATACCTGCAGTCCCAGCTACTCGGGAGGCTGAGGCAGAAGAATCGCTTGAACCTGGGAGGCAGAGGTTACAGTGAGCCGATATCGTGCCACTGCGTTCCAGACTGAGTGACAGAGCGAGACTCCATCTCAAAAAATAAATAAATAAATAAATAAATAGCCAAAAACAACAGCAACAACAACAACAACAAAAACCAGGGAAGACATATGATAGAATTTGAATGTTGTATAATAAGTGAACCCATTCTAACTTACTGCTTTTTAAAAAATATACCCACAAACCATCTATTTGATAATATATTCTTGTGTTTTCAGATATCAGAGTCACAGTCAAACAATTTAATATGAATGTCATGTTTTGTAGGAGGGAAACTTTTCACAAATTCAACTTAATATGATATATTCCACTGACTAAAAGGTCTCAGTTTCAGAAAAGTTACGATTTTAATTGAAATCTTATTTAAAGTTTAAGACTGTTACTTCTTATCCCTTAAATGTAAACGAAGATCACCTTACCTCTTTATAGTAACTGCTCTTAAGTCTAGAATTGGATTCAACATTGTAGCAATATCTGATCAATATTAAATCCAGTTCTAGTGATCTTATTATTACAGTTGGCCACTATTGAGGATACACTGAGATAGCTCAACTTAGATATGGCTTTTAGTTCTGTGCTGTGCTATTGAAAATATTAGGTTATCTCCATGAGCTATCTATTGCAAATGTTTATACAACCTACCATAAGTTGACTTTCTGTTGACCCACAGTATTTTAATGCACTAATTTTGTGCAACAGATAATGAACTCTTAACCTCTCAAGCGCTACTCCCTGGCACGCATGTTCTGATTTAAACAACTACAGAGAAATGTAGTTGGTTAAGAAGGAACAACTTTCCTATAAAAGGAAAAGGACTTTTCATACAACTGTTCAAGGCACTTTGTCATTAACAAGGGAATACACCACATAGAACCTTGAAAAAATCTACATACAAGAAAAACTCCATTATTGATCCTCATTCATTTTTCTATAGCTTTAGCATCTTTCCCTCCTGCATGTGCTCTTAATCCATTTTCTTTTACCCCCAGGAGCTTGATCCTTCGGTTACCACTATTTCTTCAATGTTCAACCACTCCCTCTCTCCTATCTTCTTTCCCTAAGCCTACTGTGATAGGCATCTTCTAAGACGACTGTCAGTAATATCTGCCAGTATTCATGTCCTTGTGCAGTCTTCTGCCCTTGAGTGTGGGCCGAACCTAAAGACTTGCTTCTATTGAATAGAATAAAGCAAAAAGTGATGAGATATCACTTCCATGATTAGCTTACAAAAGACTGTGATTACATCTTGCTAGAACACTCCCTCTCTCTAGCATTCTTACCCTCTCAGCTTCTTGGCTAGTTCACTTTGATGAAGTAAACTGCCATGTTAGAGATGCCCACATGGCAAAGACTGAGAGTAGACTCTGGACAATAGGCAGTGAAGAACCATGGTCCTCAGTCCATCAGTCCACAAGGAACTAAATTCTGCCAACAATCATCTGAGTGAGTTTTGGAAAGCAGATTATTCTGCAGTCGAGCTTTGAGATGACTAGGCCTGGGCAAGTATATAGTAGATAATTTAATCTTGTCCAAAAAGGAGTCTGGGCCTTTGCCCTTGGCTTATGGGAGATAATTTCTAAGCCCCTGGAATGTTGGGGCCCAGGATCATACAGGATAATCTAACAATGTGATTTGGGCTGGCAGATGGCCATGCCTGAAAGATCAAAAATGTAATTTATGGTGGGTCTTTGAGTCACGTGGTAATCATGCTAACATGCCTGCATAATAAGGACCCACTAAAAGCTCTGAACACTGAGGCTCAGGTGAGCTTCCCTGGTTGGCAGCATTCTGTGCATATCGTCACACGTTGACACTGGGAAAGTAACACATCATGACTCCACTGGGAAAAGAAAACAGAAGTTTCACCAAACAGAAGTTTGATACTTTCTTAGACTCTGCTCTATGTGTTTCTTCTCTTGGCTGATTTGAATCTGTATCCTTTCCTTGTAACCATAATTGTGAATATAATAGTTTTCAATGAGTTCTATGAATTTCTCTCGCACATTATCAAAGATTAGAGTGGTTTTGAGAAACCCTTGGACCTACAATTGGAGTGAAAATTGAGGGCAGTCCTAGTGTGGACTGTCTGCCCCCAACTTCACAGTTGACTAAACTCTTTTAGCAACATTGCTGCCAGCTAACCACCCACAGTGAGTGACAACTTGATTGCACCTATAAAAGTCCTTGAAGCAGGGGATTCAGTTAGGCCACCTCCAGATTTCTAGATGAGATAATAAATTTTACTAATATAATAAAATTTTGTTATCTTGAGAAACTGTGAGATAATAAATTTGTTGTTTCAAGCCACTAAGTCTTGGTATAACTAATTACATAGTAATAGATCATTAACATAACTAATAACATACTTTAAAAAAAAAAAAAAACAATAAAGCTTGCTTCAAGCCAAGAGTTCAATATCAGCTTGGGGAACAAAGCAAGACCCTGTCTCTACAAAACATTAAAAAAATTAGCTATGCATGGTGGCACATGCCTATAGTCATAGCACTTTGAGAGGCAGAAACAAGATGATTGCTTAAGCCCAGGAGTTGGAGGCTTCAGTGAGCTATCATTGCACCACTGCACTTTCACTTGAATGACAGAGCAAGACCCTGTTTCTGAAAAATTTAAAAAAATTAAAAAAAAAAAAAAAAAAAAGCAGCCAGGCATGGTGGTTCTTGCCTGTAATCCCAGTACTTTGAATGGTGCAGGAAGGTGGATCACCTGAGGTCAGGAGTTCAAGACTAGCCTGGCCAATATAGTGAAACCCTGTCTCTACTAAAAATACAAAAATTAGCCAGGTGGTAGTGGTGCTTGCCTGTAATCTCAGCTACTTGGGAGGCTGAGGCTGGAGAATCACTTGAAACCAGGAGGGGAGGCAGAGGTTGCAGTGAGCCAAGATTGGCCACCACACTCCAGCCTGGGTGACAGAGTGAGACTCTTTTATCAATCAATCAATCAATCAATAAAGCAAAACAAACTTTGTTTTCTTGTATTTAAATAGTAACATTGATTCTGAATCTAACCAAATGATAATAAGCACCTTTCAGGGCTCATGCTCTCTATATATCTTTTAACTAATATCCTTATTTTTAGAGCATTTTTAGGATTATTTAAAAAGTTTTTTTCACCTTTTATTTTTACAGATGGAATCATGCTATGTTGCCCAGGGCAGTCTTGAGCTCAAGGGATCCTCTCACTTCAGCCTCCTGAGTAGCTGGGACTATAGGCACATATCACTGCACCCAACTTGAATTTTTAGGTTTACAAAAAAATCGAACAGAAAGTACAGAGAGTTCCCATGCGTTCCCTTACCCTTCTTTGTACATAAATTACCTTACCCTTCTTCACACTCTATATTTTTTCCTAACCAACCTACTCCAGACACATTTTCTATTACTAGTTCCATGCAGATTACTCTAAAATTTATATCTCTATCCAGACCTCTCCTCTGAGCTGCAGATCTTTAAATAAAACTGCTTGCTTAATATCTCCTCATGGATGCCTCAAAAAAACCTTTACATTTGATGTCCAATGATGAATGCATTATTATTTCTCCTAAGCAAATGCTCTTACAGAAATGGCCATCTTTGTAAATGGTATCACATTCTTTCATGACAAAAATCCTAAAGCCTTAATAGTAGCCTGTTTTGACAATCTTATCTCCTCATCCTCATGTTTACTTTCTCATCAAATGTTTTCAATTTCACTTAAATTCCTCAGAACCCAGCCACTTATCTCTATCTCTATCCCTACCATCTAAAGTAAAACTGTGAAGAGCTATGAATATTTCTCACCAAGAACTACAATAGCGTCCTAACTTGTCAACCAACATTCACTCTGCATGTTGACCTATCCACCCCATGCTTCTTCACACTTCATGCAAAGTGATTTTTTTCCCAAAATGCTAGCATGATAACATCATTCTCTCCCGTTTTTAAAATCACTGCTCTTAAGATTCAAACGAATCATAATAAAGCCTATAAGACACTGAATGTTCTTTTTTTTTTTAATTTTGTAGAGATAGGGTCTCACTATGTTGCCTAGGCAACATAACTACTGGTCTCCCAAACTCCTGACCTTAAGTTGTCCTCAAGCCTTAGCCTCCGAAGTAGCTGGGATTACAGGCTCAAGCCACTGCACCCAGCATGACACTGAATGTTTTGACTCTTAACTACTCCTACTTAGCTTGCGCAGAACCAAAATCACCCTTATCAATGTGAGTCTGTCATACTGGTCTCTTTTAAGTTCCTCTTACCTTCCGTTTTTACATGCTCTTCTCTCTACCTACAATATGCTTCCTTTCTCCTCTTAGCACTGCTGCCCATTCTTCAGATCTCTACATGCATCACCTCCTCAGGGAGGCCTTCCAAGACCTCCCTAATAATGCTAAATCCCTCTGTTATGGGTACCCACATTGTTCATTTTGGAAGTTCTTGCCACAGTTATAATTTTCTATTAATGTATGTAATTATTTGATAATAGTTATATCCTGCACTACACTCTAAGCTTTAAGAGGAGAGGAACCATGTCAGCTTTTATTTAACATCATACCTTCAAAGCATAGCACCTTCATCTTGAGGATGCTGAATAAATATCTCCTGAATAATTGGAGATGTTTTTATTGGGTAAATTGGTTTTTATTTTATTTTATTTTTTTATTTCAATAAGTTTTTGGGGGAACAGGTGTTTCGTTACATGAATAAGTTCTTTTTTTAAAATTTTTTTTGAGAAGGAGTCTCACTCTGTCACCCAGGCTAGAGTGCAATGGTGTGATCTTGTCTCACTGCAGCCTCTATCCCCTGGGTTCAAGTGATTCTCCGTCCTTGGCCTCCTGAGTACCTGGGATTACAGGCATGTGCCACCACACCTAGCTAAATTTTGTATTTTTAGTAGAGATGGAGTTTCACCATGTTGGCCAGACTGGTCTGGAACTACTAGCCTCAAGTGATCTGCCTGCCTATACCTCCCAAAGTGCTGGGATTACAGGCATGAGCTGCCATGCCCAGCCATCAATAAGCTGTTTAGTGGTGATTTCTGAGATTTTGGAGCACCCATCACCCAAGCAGTGTACACTGTACCCAATGTGTAGCCTTTTATCCCTCACCCACCTCCTGCCCTTTCCCCTGAGTCTCCAAGTTCACGGTGTTATTCTTATACCTTTGCATCCTTATAGCTTAGCTAACACTTATGAGTGAGAATATATGGTGTTTGGTTTTCCATTCCTGAGTTACTTCACTTAGAATAATGGCCTCCAATTCTATCCAGGTTGCTGCGAATGCCATTATTTCATTCCGTTTTATGGTTGAGTAGTATTCCATGGTATGTATGTGTACATTTGCTTTATCTACTCATTGATTGATGGGCATTTGGGCTGATTCCATATTTTTGCAATTGCAAATTGTGCTGCTATAAACATGCATGTGCAGGTATCTTTTTTGTATAATGACTTTTCCTCTGGGTAGATACCTAGGACCGGGATTGCTGGATCAAATTGTAGATCTTCTTTTAGTTATTTAAGGAATCTCCACACTGTTTTCCACAGTGGTTGTACTAGTTTACATTCCCACCAACAGTGCAAAATTGTTCCCTTTTCACCATATCCATGCTTAGAAATATACTTAACAAAGGAGGTGAAAGACCTCTATGAAGAAGACTACAAAACACTGCTGAAAGAAATCATAGATGACACAAATAGAAACAAATCCCATGCTCATGAATGTGTAGAATCAATATTGTGAAAATGACCATACTGACAAAAGCAATCTACAAATTCAATGCAGTTCCCATCAAAATGCCACCATCATTCTTCATGTAACAACAACAACAAAAATTCCTAAAATTCATAGGGAACCAAAAAAAGAGCCCACATAGCGAAAGAAAGACTAAGCAAAAAGAACAAATCTGGAGGCATTACGTTACCCAACTTCAAACTATACTATAAAGCCATAGTCACCAAAAAAGCATGATACTGGTATAAAAATAGGCATATAGACCAATGGAACAATATGGAGAACCCAGAAATAAAGCCAAATACTTACAACCAACTGATATTCGACAAAGCAAACAAAAACATAAAGTGGGGAAAGGACACCCTATTCAACAAATGGTGCTGGGGTAATTGGCAAGCCACATGTAGAAGAATGAAACTGGATCCTTGTCTCTCACTTTATACAAAAATCAACTCAAGGTTGATCAAATACTTAAGTCTAAGATCTGAAATCATAAAAATTCTAGAAGATAACATTGGAAAAACCCTTCTAGACATAGGCTTAGGCAAAGACTTCATGACCAATAACTCAAAAGCAAATGCAACAAAAACAAAGATAAATAGATGGGACTTAATTCAACTAAAAAGCTTCTACACAGCAAAATAAATAATCAGCAGAGTAAACAGACAACCCACAGAGTGGGAGAAAATCTTCACAAACTATATATCTGACAAAGGACTAAGATCCAGAATCTACAAGGATCTCATACAAAACAATCCCATCAAAAAGTGGGCTAAGGACATGAATAGACAATTTTCAAAGGAAGATATACAAATGGCCAACAAACATATGAAAAAATGTTCAACACCACTGATGATACAGGAAATGCAAATCAAAATCACAATGTGATACCACCTCACTCCTGAGGGAATGGCCATAATCAAAAAATGAATTGGTTTTTAGATGTGGTAGGGAAGACTCAGGATGGTTTTGCAGACAAATCTGATTTCAGAAACAAGCTACTTTACCTCTCTTGGGATCTTCTTTTTCCATTTGTACCTGTCTGGCTTGTTGTGGTAATTACATTGAAAAGGCTGGGCACAGAGTTTGAGATCAGCCTGGGCAATATAGTGAGACCCCATCTCTCAAAAAATAAAAATTAAAAATTAAACTTATGGGTATGGTGGCATGTGCTTGTAATTTCAGCTGCTCAGGAGGCTGAGGCAGGAGGATTTCTTGCTTGAGCCCAGTGCAATGAGCTATGATCACGCCATGTCTCTGCACTCCAGCCTCGGTGACTAGCAAGACTCTGTCTCTAAAAAAAAAAAAAGTTAAAAATAAGTAATATGAGTTGTCCATTTCATGTCCACTTGAGTCCTAATGGCTGGTATAAGACAGGGGATGACACACTTATAAAATGTAAAAGAGAGAATAATTTATAGGAGAGAAACCTGTGGTGATCTGGAGACTATAAACTCTCCTTTATAGAGGGTTGCATATATATTTTAGTAAAAACCAGATATACATGAAGAAAAACACATTAATAGGCCAAATTAGCCTTCTGGCTGTCAGTTTGCAAGCCTTGAATTCCATCCTATATCAGAATATCACTATGCAAATAAAGATGGGTTGATAAATGCTTATTTTAAATAGGTAAAACTGTTCTGTGTCCTTTACCTTCTGTTTCTTAACACATCTGAAAAGTTACCTGTAGATTTGGAAAAGGGATGGGAATAGGATACCTGAATTGACAGTCACTCTAAGACAATGGGGAATGAAGGAGGAGTGGTTCTCCAAAGCAAAAGCAGAATGCTATTGCCAGAGGAAGGAGGATGAGATGCTGTACGGCTAAGGCAGCAGATGCCCTCTGTTCCTGTCCACTTCCTGCCTAGTAGAATTTGCTTACTTCCCTGTATACAACTTAATATCATTCTTTCTGTGATGTCACGTCCTATCATAACACCTCCACATCGAGAAAAGTAAATTATTCTCTCCTTTACATTTTATAAGCATGTCATCACCTATAATGTGCCACAGGTGAAAGAACTGGAATATATCTGTCTGCCTGTTAGAAGCAGCTTCCTTCAAGGGAGAAATATTCTACCACACAGGTAGCATGATGCACTGCTTCCTGCCCTGCTTCTAGTCACAATCTCTTGCATTTTCCCCTCAGTTACCTGTTTTCCCCTTATCCTGCTGCGTTAACAAATTACAGATCCATAGCTCTATTTTTGACTAAGACTTCAATAATTTCTTGCTTAGCTCAAGATATCTTCTGCAACCTGCTTGCAAACTCCTCAACTTTGGCCATCTTCCAACACTCTACTTCTCTGAACAAGATCTATACTGAAGGCCCTCCTAATGTTTTATAGTTCTTTCCTAAACATTCTGGGTTACATTTTTGCATCATACAATGAGTACCTGTAGGTTTTTTACATGTACACACAGATAATCATGGCTATGTCTGTTTCCTTACTGGACTATAAAATTGAGATTTGTTTATTGTTGTGTCCTCAGGATTTAGGATAGTACCTGTATATATGGTAGGTCCTTAAAAATATTTTTAATTAAATGAATAGAATGTTGCATTTTGCATTTAACTATTGATAATTATATCTTAGTTTTGGAAATGTTTTTGAAAGATGTTATTATGTCACTTTCTTTGCCTCAGAGTTTCTGCTGAGGGACAAACCTGAGAAAAATAGCTGTAATGTATCCAATATTCTAACTGAGGTGCTAGATCAGTATTGCAAAGGAGGTGGCCAAAATTTGCTTTTATCAGCAAATTTGCTTTTATTAGCTCACTCTGTGTATGTGTGTGTGTACAAAATAATTCACTAGGGGGATAAAGTTTCTAGAGTTAGGATTTCTTTAGAGACTAAATATGGAAAGGTGCAGTGTTTTCACTCTCCTTTAAGCTAAACAGGGGAACTACAGAGAGTCACTTTGAGAGGCTTACATGTATCTTCTGGCACTTGGAACACACAGAAATTGATCCCTGTCTGGATGCTGACAAATCTGAAGGCAAAAGGTTGGCTAGAGTGGCTCTTGTTGGCAGGCAAGGAGTAAGTGCTGTGGAAGGAATACGCTGTATTGCCACTGGGGTAGGGAAGTAGTGTGTGAACCCTTGAGGCAAGGAGCCAGACCTGGGTTGTCTTGGGAGGGAGTTTGTCCAAGAGGACAAGAGGACTGCTTGCAGGCACGGGGTAGCATCAACAGGAGACTGGAAACCAGGTGCTGAGGGGCAGTCAGTGGCAGCTGGCAAGGGAAGGCACAAATTGGATCAAACCTCTTTGCTTAAAATCCTGCAGTAGCCTCCTATTGTACTTACAGTGAAATCTGTGCTCCTCACCTTTGTGATTTGAGCCCTTCCCAAGCACACAATCTTATCCTTGACTACTCTCCACCTCTCTCACAAAATGTCAGGTACATGGCCTTCTTTCAGTTCTTCTCATACACTGTATTCTTTGCTGCTTCAACATGTTTGCGCAAACAGTGCCTTATGCCAGGACAGTTTTTTCTCTTGCTTTATCTAGGCTTGGCTCCTTTTTGTCCTTGAGATCTTGGCTAAATTTCCTTGCCTCTTAGAGACTCTCATGGACCCCTCAATTTAACGTAAGTTTTCATAATAATTTGAGTTTGGCAAAGTTGCAAGTGGCGTAAAACTCAACCATAACTTAACAAGAAAAAAGGTTTCTGTCCCTCTCAGTGTGAGTCATGTACTCAGTCTAGATCTGGTAGACCTGCATGGTGTCAGTATCCAAGGATCCTTAATCCTGCCTTCACAGTGTGTGACCTCTACTTTAAGTTTACATCATTGTCTATGAGGGCTGTTCCTGCTGCAGCTAGCACATGTATATTCCAACTGGCAGGAAGGGGAAAATGGAAAAGGGCATGGGCCCTTCTAAAGTCAATTCTAGAAGTTGCTCATACTACATCTGTTTACATACCACTGGCTTAAACTTAGTCACACACTCCCATTTAGCCACAGGTTAGACAAGCTTGGAAAGATGATCTTTATTCTGGAGGTGGCCACATGCCTAACTAAAATTAGGGGACAGGTTAAAATGCATATATGGGACTACTGATAGTTGCTCCCACAAACACCCATCAGTTCTGTTTTCTCACACTACTTAAGTTATAGAGGCTAAAACTTTTGTCCCTTGTAGAAGCTTTCTTTGATCACTCCATCTAAAACAAATTTCTGTAATTTACTTTATTCTTTATTTACTTTAATCCCACCAGGCAGAGAAGGGGGTTCAATTGCAAGTGACAGAAAATCCAGTTTTAAAATGACTTAACAAGGAAACAGTTTCATTCCCATTCATGTGGAAGTCATGTAATCCTTCTAGGATTTGCATGGTACTCTCTGGTATCCAGAAAGGGAATGAGTTAAGTTACATCAGTCATCAAACTGTAGCCTGTGGGCCAAATCCGGGTTACCACCTGGTTTTGTAAGTAAAGTTTTATTGGAACACAGCCACACCTATTGGTTGAAGTATTATTTATGGTTGCTTTCTCACTATTTCTAACTTATGGCAGAGTTGAGCAATATAGCCCACAAAGTCTAAACTGTTTACTATCTAGCCCTTCAAAGAAAATGTTTGCCAACCCCTGAGTTATAGTAATAGTTTTGTTGAATAGCATGTATTCAAAAGCATTACTCTCCTTGGAACTGTAAGATTTTTTCCTTAGAAAGCCAGTAGTTGTAAGAAAAAATGTTTTAAATTTGTTCCTACAACACCCCACCAAACCCCCAATTTCTTCTTTAATTTCTGTTTTCTGTGGGAGGTTAGTGAGATGAAGACTCTTTTCTCCCTTAGCATTGTTAGCTGTCTAATCCTCATAATATTGCCGTTCTAAGAATCAGAGTACCAGAGCAGGATGGTGCCATATGTGTTACCCTATGGGGCACTCTTGTGTGCCACCTAGATTCCCCCTCCAGAATAAAATACTTATTTCCCCAGCAGCTGAAGTGTTGTCAGCTCTTAGCTGTCAACCCTTTTCAAAATTGCTTTGGGTAAAGAGAACCTACTTGCTCAAAGTGAGGCATCTGTCATTCAACTGTTGGCACAAAGGTATGAATGCCCAGTCTTCTCTATTCCTCCCCTAGCTTGGGATACCTATGAAGGGCTATCTCAACTTCCAAGCTCCTATTAGATGGCAGAGGCCTTACTGAGGTTCCATTACAGCCCAGCATTTCCTTCTATCCAATTATACTTCTCTTCTCTTCCTTCCACAAGTTGTTATTCCCAAGAGTATACCTTGATACATTTCTTGCATATTAATCTCTACCTCAGAGTCTTCCTACAACCCCAACAACAAAAATAACCTAATCCAATTTTCTGATTTTTAGGAAGCTGAATCTTGTGGACTTTCCAAAACATAGAGATGGGAAGAGGAAGAGCCAGAATTTTGGAGCCCAAACGTCTGTGCCCTTTCCACAATAATATTTTTAACTCATTTAATCGCCAGAGAACTCTGATTATTGTGTGATCCCTTGAGGTTCTATAAAAGCAAAACTTAAACAATCTATGAATTATTTTTGCTGCCACTTGATATTTTGATATTACAATGTCAAGATACTATATTAATTAAGCTTCACTGAAATCTGTTCACTGGGTTATGATGGATTAGGTGGAGTGAAGATTGTTTAAAGATCAACATACCTGAGTTTGATTTCCATGGATCAACATACATGAGTCTGATTCCCACACTCTGCACTTTCTAAATTGTATGATCTTGGCCAAAGTTCTTAAACCTTCTTAGTGTCAGATTTATTATCTGAGAATTGGATGTCAACACTACTTATTAGAGGCATAGGGGACCTTCTTCTTATTTTGTTAATTTAGTTTATTTGAGAAGTATCATCCATTCTATTTCATTGCATTCTATTCCATGAGGAATTGCTGAGAATTCTAAGACATTTCCATCAATATCATAGTTGAAGAAGAATGAGAACTCATGATTCTTGCCTTCAAGAAATCTGTAATTCTGTCAGAGAGACAAACTTGAAACAAAACCATTAGAGAAATATATAAGGCAGAAACCAAATCCACATGATATGGGATGGACAGTGTGTAATGAAATGAGGATCAAGATGCTTTTAATATAGGTAAGCTTTCCATGCTACCACTTTATAATTGTCCTCTGAAGGATCAGTGGGTCAAAGGAAACTGAATTACTGTTTCTCAAATTGGAAGATGAACGGAACATTTCCATTTCATTCTATACAATTGAAAGGATAACAAAAGTATGAAATTTTTTTTATTAAAAATTTTTATATAGTAAAATTTACTCTCTTTAGAATTCAATTCTATAAGTTTTGAAAAATTCACTATGTCCTAATTAATATACAGTATAGTTCTGTCACTCCCCGCAAATTTTTCTCATGCAGGCATTTTATAGTGAAACCCTCTCCCCTTCTCCCCAAAGCCCTAATGAACACTGATCTGTCTGTGCCTGTATTTTGGCTCTTTCTAAAATGTCACATTCCTGGAATTATGTAGTATGTAGCATTTCGACGTGGCATTTTTTAATTGGCATAATGCATTTGAGATTCATCCATGTATCAGTAGTTTTTTCCTTTTTGAATTGTTTCCACTTTTGGGGTATTACGAATACAACTGCTAGGAACACATCTGTACACGTTTTTTGTGTGAATATATCCTCCTATTTTCTTTAATAAAAATGGAGTAGAAATGGAATTGCTAGGGACCTAAGGTAAATTTTTGTTTAACATTTTAAAAAATTACACAACTATTTTCCAAAAAGGCAGTACCACTTAATATTTCTACCATCAATATGTAAAGTTTCTAGTTTCTGCATATCCTTGTCAATACTTGTTACTGTCTGTCTTTTTGATTATGGCCATTGCTGTCTATGTGAAGTAGTTTTAATTTGCATTTCTTTTATGACTAATGATGTTAGGGCATGTTTTTATTGTGCTTATTGGCTATTCATATGTTCTTTGGTAACATGTCTTATCAGATATATATGTTCTGATTATTTTCTCCCGGCATATGGCTTTTCTCTTTTCAATTTTATTAATTTCGCATCTTTATTGTTTATTTCCTTCTGTTTGCTTTATCTTTAATTTTCTCTTCTATTTCTAGTTTTTTAAGGAAGAAGCTAGATTGTTGATTTGAGACTTTTCTTCTTTTGTAATAAAGGCATGGTCAGGCGCGGTGGTTCATGCCTGTAATCCCAGCACTTTGGGAGGCCAAGGCAGGCAGATCACCTGAGGTCAGGAGTTCGAGACCAGCCTGGCCAATATGGTGAAACCCTGTCTCTACTAAAAATACAAAAATTAGCCGGGCATAGTGGCATGTGCCTGTAATCCAAGCTACTCAGGAGTCTGAGGCAGGAGAATCACTGAACCTGGGAGACGGAGGATGCAGTGAGCTGAGATCACGCCATTGTACTCCACCCTAGGCAACAGAGTGAGACTCCGTCTAAAAAAAAAAATGCATTTAATGGTATTGATTTTCCTCTAAGCAATTATTTAGTTGTATTGCACACATTTTGATATGTTGTATATTCATATTCACTTAATTAAAAATATTTTCTAATTTCCCTTGAGACTCTTTTTGACCCATGCATATAGCAGGTCTTTGAATAACATTGTTTTTCTCAACATCATTGTATTATAACATTGATGAGAAAAAAAAAGAGAACAATTCCCAGCCAGGGCTGCTATTTTCACCACATCTGCATGGGCTTTCTCTGGATACTCTGGTTTCTTCCCACATCTCCAAGATGTGCGCATTGAGTGAGTTGACATGTCTGTCTACATGGTCGCAGTGTGAGTGAGCAAGCATTTGTGTGTGTGTGTGTGTGTGTATGTGCACTCTGCAACGGGATGCCATCCTGTTAAGGTCAGGTTCTTCCCTTGGCCCCTGAGCTGCCTGGATAGGCTCCAAACGTCCACAACCCTGAACTGGAATAAGCAGGTAAATAATTATCTTATTTGTTTTTATTAATCTGTGTTAACTGTATGTGTAGCTCACATTTATTTCAATGTTTAATATTAGAAGTGTTTTGGACTTTATTTAGAAGCTTGGTAATGCTTTTGTGACCAGAAATACGCCGTGAGAACTTAACTCTTGTTTTTATCGATTAGCCTGTAGTAAATTTTTTTTTTTTTGTAGGTCTTTTAGCTCAAAGTTGCAGTTTACAAGAACCTATTGATAATATTAAGTGAGGACTTACTGTATTTAGTAGTGTGTTGCTTGATTTTCAAATATTTGGGGCTTTTTCAGATATTTTTCTGTCACTGATTCTTATTCATTTCATTATAGTCCAAGAACATACTTTGTATGATTTCAGTCCTTTCATTTTTTTTAAATTATTATTATTATTTTTTTTTGGAGACAGAGTCTTGCTCTCTCATCCAGGCTGGAGTGCAGTGGTGCAATCTCAGCTCACTGCAACCTCCACCTCCTGGATTCAAGCAATTCTCCTGCCTTAGCCTCTTGAGTGGCTGGGACTATAGGCACATGCCTCCACACCCGGCTAATTTTTTGTATTTTTAGTAGAGATGGGGTTTCACTGTGTTGTCCAGGCTGATCTTGAACTCTTGAGCTCAGGCAATCTGCCCGCCTCAGCCTCCCAAAGTGCTAGGATTACAGGCTTAAGCCACCACGCCTGGCCAGTCCTTTTGTTTTTGTTGTTTGTTTTACCACCCAAAATATAACCTATCTTGGTGAATGTTTCATGTACACTCGAAAATAATATGTATTCTGCTGTTGTTGGGTAGAGTGTTCCATAAATGTCAACTAGGTCAGATAGTTGATAGTGTTGGTCAGGGCTTCTATATTCTTGCTGACATTCTCCTTGTTCTAGTGATTACTGAAAGAAAAGTGTTGAAATGTTCAAGTATAATTGAAGATTTATCTATTTCTCTTTTCATTTTTAATCAGTTTTTACTTTGTGTATTTTGAAGCTCTGTGGTTAGATTCATACACATCTATGATTGCTATATCCTATTAGTAAATTGAACCTTTTATCATGATGCAATTTTCTTGTTTATTCCTAGTAACTGTCTTTGTTCCAAAGTCTACTTTGTCTGATATTAATATGGCAACTCCAGCTTTCTTTCTTTTATAACCTGCAATTTTTTTTTCTTTTTTTCTGAGATGGAGTCTCACTCCCTTGCCCAGGCTGGAGTGCAGTGGTGTGATCTCGGCTCACTGCAACTTCCACCTCCTGGGTTCAAGCGATTCTCCTGCCTCAGCCTCCTGAGTAACTGGGATTACAGTTGCCTGCCACTGCGCGCGGCTAATTTTTGTATTTTTAGTAGAGACAAGGTTTCACCATCTTGGCCAGGCTGCTCTCGAACTCGTGACCTCGTGATACACCCGCCTCGGCCTCCCAAAGTGCTGGGATTACAGTCTTGAGCCACTGTGCCCAGCCAGTAATTTTGTTTTTAATCTATCTATAATATTATATTAAAACCGAGTTTCATGTAAACAGCAGGTAGTTGGCCTTTTTTTTTTTTTTTTGATGGAATCTCGCCCTGTTGCCAGACTGGAGTGCAGTGGTGCGATATCGGCTCACTGCAACCTCCACCTCCTGGGTTCAAGCGATTCTCCTGCCTCAGCCTACCAAGTAGCTGGGACCATAGGCGTGCACCAACATGCCCGGGTAATTTTTATATTTTTAGTAGGGACGGGGTTTCACCATGTTGGCCAGAATGGTCTCTATCTCCTGACCTCGTGATCCGCCCCCTTGGTCTCCCAAAGAGCTGGGTTTGCAGATGTGAGCCACCGCACCGGGCCAATTTTGCTTTTTTATTCAACCCAGCAGTCTGTCTTTTCAGTGGTGTGTTCAACCCCACAGTCTGTCTTTTCATTGGTGGTTACATTTTAATGTAATGTAATTATTGATATGATTGCATTTAGGTCTTCCCTTTTATTATTTTTCTGTTTGCCCTATAAAATAAAATAAAAGTAGGCCCCTAGGCAAAACAAAATGGACTCCTTGAGGCAAAAAGACACCCCTGAAAACTTTAAAATCAGATTCCACAGCTTTAACAAAGCAAGAGGTCAGTTACGCTTCAATATTCACTTACCTTACTAACTACCACAAGACGTTCATTCCCATAACTAAACAGAAGCTAGTTACTGAAAAAAATGTCTGAGAGATTTCTCCTCCAACCTCAACAGACCACCTGATGTTGTGGCCAAACTCCTTTCCATCTTCGTGGTTTCACCATGACAGCTGACCAGCATTGTGAAGCATTTCTTCCTGATAAATGACCACCAACTACAGACTGTTTCTGGCCAGACCACAGAAACTGCACAAGATGCCTTTGTGCCCTGTGTTTACCTTTTGACGTAAAGAACCCAATTGAACTTCATGTTAATGTTAAATTAGTGTCCCAAAGTGAACATGGGATGGATATAAAATATTAATATATGTTTACTCATTGAGCATGCATTTGGTTACCTCCATAAATATTCAGAGATTCTCCTATAATCTGCAAAATGTATATGTTATACCTAACCCCCTCAGACATAAATCCCAACTTCTCTCCTTTGTCTTTGAAGCATGTACTTTTTTTTGTTTGTTTTGGCTGGAGGCTTTGTTTCTGAACCAGCAGGATATAACCCTTTCTAGGAAAAAAGCTCTCCTTTTTTATCCTCCATAGCAAGTGTCTTTTGTTAACAGGTCTCTGGGTTTTTGTTGTTGTTGTTGTTTCCATGTTCCCTCTTTTTTGTATTCTTTTAGATTATTTTGTAGTCTGCTGACTATTTTTTAGTATTCCATTTTAATTTATCAGCTAGCTTTCTGGCCATATTCCTTTGTAGGATATTTATAGTGATTTATCCAGGGATCACAATATACATGCTTAATCTCTCAGAATATGAGCTAATATTTATCACCTCAAATAAAATGTAATCTTACTACCATACAGATCCCTTTACCCTCCCCTTTTATAATTGTCATATTATTATACCACCTATATTGAAAAGCTACCCAAACATCATGATAATTTTTTATTTCAAGAGTCATAAATACTATTACTTAAATTATTTGTTATATTTTCCCAAATATTACTGTATAGGTTACTCTTCCTTTATTTCTGAAGTTCCAGATTTCCCTCTGGTATCATTTAACTGCTGCCTGCCTGAAGAATTTTCTTTAGCATTTCTTTCAGACTAAGAGTGCTGGCAATAAATGTTTAGTTTTCCTTCATCTGATGATGTCTCTATTCAACTGCATTCCTGAAGGGTATTTTCAGAAGATACATTATTCTGAGTTGACAATTAATTTCTTTCAGCATTTAAAATATGGTGTTCTACCATATTCTAGCTTCAATGTTTTCTCATAAGAATCTGCAGTCATTTAAAAAATTATTCCTTTAGTATAATATGTCATTTTCTCTAGTGGCTTTTAAGATTTTGTTTTGTTTTGTTTTAATCTTTGGCTTCCAACAGCTTTATTATTTATTTATTTATTTATATTTATATATTTTTTGAGACGGAGTTTCGCTCTTGTTGCCCAGGCTGGAGTGCAATGGCACCATCTTGGCTCACCGCAACCTCCGGCTCCTGGGTTCAAATGATTCTTCTGCCTCAGTCTCCCAAGTAGCTGGGATTACACAGGCATGCGCCACCACTCATAGCTGGCTTCCAACAGTTTTATAAGTTTGAGTGTAGTCATAGTTTCCTTTAATTTGTCCTGTTTGAGGTTCATTGACCTTCTTGATTCTGTAAATTTATGTCTTTCACACAATTTGAGACATTTTTTAGACATTTCTTCTTTAAATATTTTTCTGCACTTCTTATCTCTTTCTTATTTTCTTTAGGAAATCCAATTACATGAGTGTTAAGTCTTTTGATATTGTCCCACAGGTCCATGGGGCTCCATTTACTTTTTTTCAATCTTTTTTCTCTTGTTCAGATTGTACAATTTTTATTGATTAACCTTCAGGTTCACTAACATCCCCTTGTCATCCCCATTCTGCTACTGCACTCATCTTGTGAACTTATTTTAGATATGGTGTTTTTTGGTCTAAATTTTCTCATTGGTTCTTTTTTACTTTCTATTTTTCTGCGGAGAATTTCTATCTTACTATTTATTTCAAGAGTGGTCACTTTTACCTTTTGGAGGATGGTTATAATAACTGCTTCAATACCTATGTGTGATAATCCTAATATTTGATCATTCCAGGGTTGGCATCTGTTGATTGTATTCTCCCTTAAGATTTGGTCAGATTTGCTGATTTATTATGTGTCTAGTAATTTTGGATTACATCCTCTGCATTTTCAATTTGTGTTGTAATACCTTGTTAAAATCCTTCAAATTATGTTTTTTAGGGGGAGGCAGGGGATGGAGAGAAGGGTTGTTTTAGGAGTTAATTGGTCTAGTTAGTTTCAGGCTGTTAGTTTCGTTTCACTTTCTGTTGATGAATGTCTATGTCTTTTCAGTTTTCAAAGCATTTATTATGTTCTTTGGGTCTCTCCCTCACATATGCCATTTAAGTGTTAGTTTGGGGCTTGGGCAGTGGTTTATTAAAGCTTTTACTATGCTTCTTTGGTTATGTTTCACGCATGCATAACTTGGGGGTAAGCCAGGGACTTGTGTTGATTCATATGCAGAAATGGGTCATCTCTTCCAGCTCTATCCACACCAGGATTTTCCCCAACTCTCTGGCTCCTAGGGACTCTTCTAGTTCTTCCGAATAGAAATACAGGGTTTTTCAGGTGAAGTCCTCTTGAACTGCCATTTAGTTTCTTGTGTAAGGCTTCTCTCCAGAAAAAGTGATGAAAGTAAAGAGGAAACAAAAATAAAAACATGGAGATCTTTCCCCGCAACACACACTGTGCAACAAAGGCATCTTTTTCTGCTCCTTCTATACTAAGATGGTTTTTTCTAAGTTTTAGGTGCCCACTCCACCTCCATCAGTTAATGCAGCACCATGACTATGCCTGCCCTTGGGGAAAGTCTGGGAGAGAAAAAAAGAGAAAACAAAATGAGGGTTTTTCTCAACACTCTCCTGTTTGAAAAGGTCCCTTTTCCTGGTCCTCCAGCAAGAAAGAGAGGTTTCTCTTGGGGATTTTGTTGTGCATGCTGACAATGGAGTTACCCAATTCAGTCTACCCTGAGTCAAAACTGAGAGATAGAGAGAATTATAGAAAACTCATTATCATCATACCAGTCATCCTTTTAATTTTGAGTTTCCCTACCAATTTGGTGTTCTGTAAGCTCCAAAATCCTCAGCTATTTGTTTTTTTGTTCGTTTTATAAAATCATCCAGAGTTTTTAGTTGTAATTGATGGGAAAGATAGACTCTAGTGGGGTTACTCCATTTTGGCCGGCACTGTACCATAGGTGAGTCTATCAAACATAATTGTCACGATTGTTGGATAGGAGGATGCAAAGACTGATCAAGAGGTGAGTAGCTATTACCATAGGAAGCCACCTGTTATTTGACTTCTGTCTCTTCATTTATTAGAGATAATACCACCTTGCTGTGACTTTTTCTAAGGTGTATTTTAAGTTGCAGCTTAATATATGTGATATGAACCCATTTATGTATCACAACAAAAGTTGTATGTGTAAGGTTCCACAGAGATTACACATAGAACTAGCTACTAGTTAAAATTGTGGAAGATGGGAATGAAGGCATACCTTTTTAAAATACTATACGTGTTTGTACTGTCGGAACATTAGAAATGTCCAAACCAGCCTACCAAAGTAAAGAAGAATCCTCCTTATCCTAAAACTTACAGTGTCAGCTTTCACAGATTTCAGATGATTGATGTCTGATTTCTAGCTGCAGTAGAAACGTTTGGTGGGTGTCTGCTCAGCTCATCACAACTTTCTCTCTTTCTTTAAGAATCCGCCTTCCAATACACACTTCCCAGAAGGCCAGGCCCTTGGCAGCCATGTAGATAGTAAAGACCCAGTCTTCCTGGCCAACTGAAGGATTCTGTCTCCTGAAGATTTATAATGGGAACTGAAGGGGCTAGCTTATTCTGGACTGTACACTTGATCTGATGTTGTTCTGCTTAAGGAGCTGTAGGACAGCCACCTTCTACCACACATGTCAGTAAGTAGAGAACTGGTCACTGTGGCTAATGTCTATAATCCCAGCACTTTGGGAGGCCGAGGCAGTTGGATTGCTTGAGGCCAGGAGTTTGAGACTAGCCTAGGCAACATAGCAAGACCCCATCTCTACCAAGAAAAATCTAATGTGCATACCTATAGTCCCAGTGTCTCTGGAGACTGGGGTGGGAGGATCGCTTAAATCCAAGAGTTCGAGGCTGCAGTGAACAGCTATGATTGTGCCACTGCTCTCCAGCCTGGGTGACAGAGTGAGACCTCATCTCTTAAAAAAATAAATAAAATAAGTAAACCATTTAGCAGAAAGAGGAGGAAAAAAAGCACAGAAAAGTGCAAATAAAAAAACCAAGTGGTCAGAGAAAAAGAGATAATTAAACATAATTAGAATTAGATGGAGAATAAGCAAAAAATAAACTGTTCAGAAGAGCTGAATTATTCCTAAAGACTTTTAAATTTCCTAGTTGTATTAGTCTATTCTCACATTGCTAATAAAGACATAACCAAGACTGGGTAATTCATATAGAAAAACAGGTTTAGGCTGGGTACAGGGGCTCATGCCTGTAATCCCAGCACTTTGGGAGGCCAAGGCAGGCAGATCACCTGAGGTCAGGAGTTTGAGACCAGCCTGGTCAACATGGTGCAACCCCATCTCTACTAAAAATATAAAAAATTAGCTGGGCATGGTAGTGCACGCCTGTAATCCCAGCTACATTGGAGGCTGGGCAGGAGAATTGCTTGAAACTGGGAGGCGGAGGTTGCAGTGAGCCTGTATCGTGCCACTGCACTCCAGTCTGGGTAATAGAGGAAGACTCCGTCTCAGAAAAAAAGAAAGAAAGAAAGAAAAAGAGGTCTAATGGATGCACAGTTCCACATGGCTGGGGAGGCCTCACAACCGTGGTAGAAGGCAAAGTAGGAACCAAGGCACGTCTTACATGGCAGCAGGCAAGAGAAAATGAGAACCAAGTGAAAGGGGATCCCCCTTATAAAACCATCAGATCTTGTGAGACTTACTACCACGAGAATATCATGAGGGAAACCATGATTCAATTATCTCCCACCAGGTGTCTCCCACAACATGTGGAAATTATAGGAGCTACAATTCAAGATGAGATTTGGGTGGGGACACAGTCAAACCATATCACTAGTTCCACTAACTTTTGTGGCCTATCAACATTATTATCATTTTATTCAAGGAAATAATCATGTGTTTTTATAATAATTATTCCATTTTCCTTAAACTCTCTGAACTAAGACATTATATTTCTATCCCTAAATAGAAAATCAACGTTACAGGAAAACCGTGACTTAGATTATGATTTACTTATTGTTTTGAGAAGAAAGAGATGGTTGAGATTGTACACATATGAAACAGCTCTAAGAAGGCATAGTCCAGTATGCTATCACTATGGCCAGATCTTATCTTAAATGGAGAGCATAGCAAGGAAAACATTGTATAGTAAATTTGGGAAAGGGTGAGAGCATGTGGATTGATCGGGAAAAAACAGATTTCTGGCCATCTTGGAATGAACAACTATATTAGTCAATTCTTGCACTGATATAAAAAACTACCAGAGAATGGGTAATTTGTGAAGAAAACAGGTTTAATTGGCTCACAGTTCTGCAGGCTGTACAGGAAGCATGGCTGGGGAGGCCTCAGGAAACTTACGATCATGGCAGAAGGTGAAGTATAGAAAGGAGCCACGTCTTACATGACTGGAGCATGAGGAGGAGAGAGAGGGGAAGAGGTGCCACACACTTTTAAACAACCAGATTTTGGCCCAGCACAGTGACTCAGGCTTGTAATCCCAGCACATTGGGAGGCTAAGGCGGTCAGATCACTTGAGGCCAGGTGTTTAAAATCAGCCTGGTGAACATGGTGAAACCCTGTCTCTACTAAAAAAAATACAAAAAATTAGCTGGGAGTGATGACGCCTGCCTATAATCCCAGCTACTTGGGAGACTGAGGCAGGAGAATCACTTGAACCCCAGAGGCAGAGGTTGCAGTGAGCCGAGACTGTGCCACTGCACTCCAGCCTGGGCCACAGAGTGAGACTCAAAAACAAATAAATAAGTAAATAAATAAATGACCAGATCGCACGATAATTCACTTACTACCACGAGAACAGCAAGGGGAAAATCTGCCCGCATGATCCAATCACCTCCCACCAGGCCCACCTCCAACATTGAGGATTACAATTCTACATGAAATTTGGGCAGGGACACAAATCTAAACAATATCAATAATTTACTCAGAAAAAAACTACCTATATGCATTCATTCAACAAATATATTTTGTTCAGCCACTATATCCCAAGTATCGTACATGCTGGAGATGGAGTAGTGAATAAAACAAGGCCTTGCCCACATGGAGTTTATGGTCTAGGTACAAGGAGGCAAAATAAACAAATATGAAATAGGGGTGATGGCTGCGATGTTTGAAAATAAAGTGGGGATTAGATAATATCTTGGCAGGTATGCTACTTTGTATAAAAAGACCCAGGGAAGCCTTGCTGATAAGGTGGCATTTAAGCTGAGACCTGACGGAAGTTTGGAAGCAAGCCAAGCTGATCTCTCCAGAGCATGGGTGGCATCTTTGAGCAAGAGCAAGATTTCCTGTGTAAAGTATGAAAGGGAGAGGGTGGTAAATGACAGGACCATGAGTGGACATGTCATGAAGAGGGCCAGATCATCCTGGCCATAAGTACTCTGGTTTTTACTCTGAGCACAGTAGGAAAATGTTAGAAGGTTTTGGGCAGAGGGGCAAAACAACTAAATTCTTAGTAAATCACTCTTACCGCAGTGGGAAGTATAGACCCTATGGGGCGAGTCTGGATGTGAGGCAACAATTAGTAGGCTCTTAGAATACTCAAGGTGAGAAAATTTAGTAGTTTAGACAAAAGCAGAAATGATGAAATATAGTCAATATATGTTTAAGGTGCTGCTGACAGGATTTGCTGATGGGACAACTGTGAGTTGTGTGAGACAGGAGATATATATATATATATATATACACACACACACACACACACATATATATATATATATATATAAGTGTATCAGTAAGTTTTTGGATTAAACAGCCAGCTGGCTGGAGATACCATTTACTGAGATGAAGAGTCACAATTTTGTGTATGGGGTTGGGGAGAAGATGCAAACGCTCTGTTTTGGGATGCCTATCTGTAGCTAACAACATGCCATGTGTCTGAAGACCAGACACGGTCATAAGACATGCTTTAAATCTGTTAGCTTGTTTAAGCAATCATCTGAGGTAGAGTAATAATATTGAGCCATTTTGATTAGGAAACTGGGCAAAGAGAAATCACATATCACTTGCCCAACTGCAAAGTTAGGATCTAAATCTAGGGAGCCTAGCTCCAGAATCTGCACTCTTATCTATCTAAATGGATATATCAGCAGGCAATTGGATACAGTCTTCAGTTCAGGGTATAAGTCAGGTCTAGATAGAGATATATAATCGGGAATTATTAGCACATTGGTGGTATTTGAAGCCACAGTACTGTTTGAGATCATGTAAGGAGAGAGCATGGATGGAAAAGACAATCAGTTCAGGGGCTAAGTCTTGGGGTATTTCATCATTTGGAGCTCAGAAATGAGAAGGCACCAGTAAAGAAAAAAATAGTTGGCCCAGCATGGTGGCTCACATATGTAATCCCAACACTTTGGGAGGCTGAGGAGGGAGGATTGCTTGAGCCCAGGAGTTCAAGACCAGCCTGTGCAACATGGTGAGACTTTGTTTCTATAAAAAGAGGGAAAAAAAAAGAAAGAAAAGAAAAATTAGCCGAGTGTGGTGGCATGTGCCTGTAGTCCCAGCTACTTAAGAGGCTGAGCTAGGAGGATTGTTTGAGCCTGGGAGAGTGATGCTGCAGTGAGCTATGATCATGCTACTGTACTCCAGCCCGGACAAAAAAAAAAAAAAAAAAAAAAAAAGACAAAAGAGAGGACTTGCCCATGTAGTAGGAGGTAAATCAAGACAGTATTGTGTGTGGGAAGCCAAACATAGAAACTAGACTGGGCATGGTGGCTCACGCCTGTAATTCTAACACTTTGGGAGGCCAAGGTAGGAGAATCACTTCAACCCAGGAGTTCGAAAACAGCCTGGGCAACAAAGTGAGAACCCATGTGTAAGAAAAATTTTTTAAATATATGGGCATGGCGGTGCATACCTACAACACCAGCTACTCAGGAGGCTGAGGCTGGAGGATCCCTTGAGCCCAGAAGATTGAGGCTGCAGTGAGCTATGATCACACCACTGCACTCCATGGGTGACAGAGTGAAACCCTGTCTCTAAATCAATCAATCAGTAAACAAATCATATGCATTGTTTCAAGAAGGAATGATCAGCTCTGTCAAATACTGTTGATAGCTTGAAAAAATGATGACTGAGAATTGACCAATAGATTTGACGGTATGAAGGTCATTGGTGGCTAAGCATTTTCAAGGAATGATAGGGGCAGAAGCTTGAAGGAGTGTGTCAAGGAGGGATAGGAAGAGGGGAAATGGAGATAACTAGCTTGGACAACTTTTGAAGATTTTTTTCTAAAAAAAAGGAAGCATAACTAAGTTCTCTTTTCTTCTCCCCTATTGACTCTCCACTGACTCCTCCAGAATGTGACACTCCATTTTCACCAAACTGGTAACTCCTAGAAAAGTTATATCTGGGGGCCTTACAAATCTCAGTTGTCAGAAACACACTTGACCAACAGCCAATCATATGCCCATTCTCACCTCTGCTCTTTTCTGGTTCATGGGCCAGTTATCAACCTAGCATCTGGTCCTATTAACCCAGGTGTCTCCCTCAAACTCTGCCTCTCAACAGCCTTCCCAAACTCCCAGACTGGGTCAGGCATCTATAATCATGGGATCCTGAACTTTGCTCTATGGCGCTTATCACAGTTTGTAATTATACACATTTTTGTATGATTATTTTATTTATGTTTATCTTTTCTACTATGCTGTGCTAAGAAACTGGGCTCTGGAGTCAGATCGCCAAGGTTCAAATCTTGATCACATGGACTAGTTGGATTGGCAAGTAATTTAGTCACACTGAGACACAGTTTTCGTATCTGTTAAATTAAAGTAGTATTCACTTCATCCCATTTTTGTGAGGCTGATACTGTGTAAAGGGTCTAAAGACTAGTGCCTGGCATTCAATTAACCTGAAAATCATTGTGAATATATTAAAGTAGAAAATACATATTTTAATATAGCCAAAGTAACCCAGAGCTAATCTGTTGCTTTCCACCTACTCTTCCCTCCTTCCGCTGCCGCTCAGGCTCACTGTGTTATATATTAGGCACATATCCTTTTTTACCTTTATTATACCCAACTGCAAAAACCATCATCTTACTGAATTTAGCAACTAATAGAATTTTTAAATGGTAATTATCTAAAATGTTATAAGAAATTCCGCCATTACGTTTTCTCTATGGTACAGAAGCCCCTTTGTTATTTTGGGGGAATACCCAACAAGTAAAAGGCACTGAGTGAGTTTTCCAGTTATCTGTTACTCCATAACAAGCCATCTCTCCACCTAGTGTCTTAAACCAACCATTTGTTATGTTTTATTATGGTCTGGTGGGTAACTTGGGCTCATCTGAGTAGTTCTTACTTGTCTCTATCATGCTATTGCAGGCAAAGAGAGGCTGGAGATCAAGTCATTTGTAGGCCTCACTGTGCTGAATGTCAAATGTGGTTTCTTCACTCACATGTTTAGGTGGAATGGAGTGATGGAACAGCAGCTGAGGACTAGGTGGATCTCTCTCTCTCTCTCTCTTTCTCCCTTTCTCTCTCTCTCTGTGTCTCTCTCTCTGTCTCTCTCTCTCTCTCTCTCTCCTTCCCCATCCCCTCTCTTTCTCTCCTCTCCATGGTCATCTCCTTGTGGTAGCTTGGCTCTTTAATAGTATGGAGATTTCAATGTGTTCACACTTCTTACATGATGGCTGGCTTTCCCAGAATGAGACCTATTTGGAAACTACAAGGCTTCTTACTTTGGCTCAGGAGTCACACAGTGTCACTTCTACTGCACTCTGTTAGTCAAAAGCAAGTCACAAAGGACCAAGCCAGATTCAAGTGGTGGGGAATACACAAGAGTATGAATTCTGAGAAGCATGGTTCATTGAAGGGCCATCTTTGAGGACTAATGACCGAAGTGAGCCTGTACACATATACAATAAAACCACAAAGACTCTGTCTTTAAGAAGCTTATAGTATTGTGGAGGGCAGGGGTTTTTAACTTTTGCACTAGTGACTCTTTTTATTAAATACATTTTATTTTTAGAGTAGTTCTGGATTTATAAAAACATTGCAAAGACAGTACAGTTCACATATACCCTACATCCAGTTTCCCCTATTATTAACATCTTACATTGATATGGTACATATATTACAATTAAAGAGCCAATCAGTTGACATATTATTATTACTACAACTACAGTCTATACCCATATTTCCTGAGTTTTAACCTAAAGTCTGTTTTTTGTTCAAGGGTCCCATACATTACATTTAGTGTTCGTATCTCCTTAGATGCCTCTTGGCTGTGATAATTTCTCACACTTTATTTGTTTTTGATGGCCTTGACAGGTCTGTTGTTGTTGTTGTTGTTGTTGTTTTTTCAGATGGAGTCTCGCTCTGTCACCAGGCTGGAGTGCAGTGGTGTGGTCTCAGCTCACTGCAACCTCTGGCTCCTGGATTCAAGCAATTCTCCTGCTTCAGCCTCCCAAGTAGCTGGGATTACAGGTGCACGCCACCACATGCAGCTTATTTGTGTATTTTTAGTAGAGACAGGGTTTCAGCATGTTGGCCAGGATGGTCTCCATCTCTTGACCTCGTGATCCACCCGCCTTGTCCTCCCAAAGTGCTGGGATTACAGGCATGAGCCGCCGCACCTGGCCAGGTTTTGTTTTTTTTAGAGATAGAGTCTTGCTCTATCACCCAGGCTATAGTGCAGTGGTGTGATCACTGCTTACTGCAGCCTCGACCTCCGTGCCTCCCAAGTAAGCAGCAGTGTGAGCAACCATGCCTCACTAAGTTTTATATTTTTTGTAGAGACAGGGTTTTGCCGTGTTGCCCAGGTTAGTCTTGAACTCCTGGGCTCAAGTGAACCTCCTGCCTTGGCCTCCCAAAGTGCTGAGATTATAGGTATGAACCACCACACCTGGCTCCTTGGCAGTTCTGAGAAGCCCTGGTCAGATGTTTTATCAAATGCCTCTCTATTGGAATTTGTCTGATGCTTTTCTCATGATTACATTGGGGTTAGGGCACACACACTATCAATATGACTTACCATTGTTGATGTAACTTCTGACTACCTGGCTGAGGTAGTGTTTGCTAGGTTTCCGCTGTAAAGTTACTCCCCCATGAAACTCCCCTCCCACCTTCTACTGTGGAAGTCAGTAAATCAGCCCACACTTGAGGAGGGGAGAATTATACTCCCTCTCCTTAAGGTAGGTTATTTATATAAATCATTTGGAATTATTTGGCAAGGAAGATTTGTTTCTTCTCCTCTTATTAGTTATTTTTCAATAATTTACTTACATTAATATAGACTCATGGTATTTATATTATACTTTTAGTTATAACCCATTACTACTTTGTGTATTTTGTTGTTTAAATAGTTCTAGTTTTAGACATCAGGAGCTCTTTCTGATGGTTCCTGTATCCCTTTGACATACCCCTAACAATGTGGGTTTTGTTTTGTATCTGAGCACTTCCTATTTTCTAGCACTACAAGATGCTCCAGGCCCACTTTGTATATTTTCTGCCCCAGTCCTAGAGTCAACCTTTCATCTAAGGACCCCTAAGTTCCTTTTTTTAGAAGCCAAAATTTGTGGGGTGTTTAACAGCTTCCTTGGCCTCTGCTTATTACATGCTAGTAGCAACCTTTCTCCTGTAGTCATGAAAATCAGTGATGTTTCCAGACATTGTCAGATGTCTCCTGGAAGGCAAAATGGCCCCAAGTTGAGAACCACTGCTATAGAGATAGACCTGCTGAAAATTACATTAAGATAATATAATGGAGAGCAGTGGGAGAATTCCAGAAGAAGCCTCTGAACCTGTCAGCAGATATTGCTGAAGGATTCAGAGGAGGTTTGCCAGAGAAAGTACCATTTGAACTGAGAATTGATTTGCAATTCTCAGTTTTATTGAGCAATTATCACAAGCCAGACATAAGGTAATGTTTTACTTTCATTATTTCTTATAATTCCAACCTTAAAAAGCAGGTATTATTGTCACTTTACAGCTGAAGAAACTAAGGTTCAAAGGGACAAAATAACTTGCTTAGGGTGCTTGAGCTGGTCTTGAAAGACCCAGCTGTGCATGTGGATGGAAAGTTACAAGGATACTGACATGTGCCCACAGTGCTTAAGTCAAGACTATCTTAACTACTTTCTTTGTTTATAAACGTGCAATACCACTTCATTTTAAATTTATTTTTTCCCATTGAATTCTGGGTTCTTGATAGCAGGAACCATGCAGTGTTCATCTTATTTCTAGCACATCTGCTTTCTAGCACAATGTTTGCAGTGATGGGTGTTCAATAAATGTTTTACAAGTGAACTAATATTAGTCTGTGTCAACAAATTCACCACTTATAGCTTATGGAATTAATTCACAGTTCCTTCCAGTCAGATCACTATCCTGGCAGTACCTCTGGTAGAGTACCCATTGCTGGACACACCAGCCAACCTCCAGGAGTCTTTTAGTCATTCTGTCTCATTGTTTTACTCTCAGCATCCCACAAGGCTAGTTGGCTGGTATTGTGACTTCCTCAAATGATTATGGTATGTGATCATAATATGTTGCCATGGGTTAGAGCTGCAAAACAGGAGTTCTGTAAGGGAGAGAAAAATAAGCTACATCTCTAATATTAAAATGTCAGAATGTATTGTTACTAATTTCCACATGTAACCCCAATTATATATATATGTATATATATGTTTATGTATATATTCTTTTGAAAATTCCTTTATCTTGATTGTTGTAGCATTTTAAGAGGAAATTTATGCAGATTATGAAAGAGGTTTTTTTCCTTTCTTTAAATTCCTTACCATTCTCTTAGTAATTTCCTTTTATTTAATTTATTTATTAATTTTTGGTGTTTGTGAGGATGGAGTCTTTCTTCTCGTTTATTAAACAAAACAAGAGGAGAAATGTCCTTTTTTTGTTCCTTTTCTTTATTCTACAACTTTTGGATCTGCTATTTGCAGTTGCTCTGAAATTTTGTCCATTGAATTAGAAGTTGCTCTCTGGTTTCAAGACTCTTTCTTCCTTTCCTTTGCTAAAATTTGGTCTAATTAAAAAAACAGTAGATCATAGTTAAATAAAACTGTACCCAGGATAACCCTAATTTCCATATGCAGATTTATCTGCACTGACAGCCACCCCCCTTACACACACACACACTCTCTCTTTCTCATTCTCCTTTCCCTCCTCTCCATCTCCCTATTGCATTGTGTATGACTGATTTTCAGAGCACCTTCGCTGTTTCCCCCTTCTCGTTCCCTTCCCATAAAATATCTAGACAGGAAGGAGGTGGCTGCAGAGGCTGAACAATCTCATATTCTGCCTGCAATGTCATCGTTTCTTTCCCCCATTTTAGGGGGCTGAAGTTGCCCAGCAAGGGATGCAGAGGAGCTGGAAAGGAAGGGGGGAGCTCTCCAGAGGCAGCTGCGGTCAGGGGCAGGGACTGCCGCCAGATGTGCCTGCCTTTCTGGGCTTTGATGCGAAAGGGGCAGCAGGAGGAAATATTGGGAGACAAAAGCCCCGGTTTAAATGATCATTTTCTTTATTTAACATGGCAGCAGACACTCTCTGCGTAGGATCACCATGCCGAGCATAAACTGGACTTTCCCACTTGCCTGGCAGGAGTCAGACAGATCCCTGTGTGCTAAATGAACATCTGAGGTAAGACCCACTGTTTCAGATACTTGCTTTTTTCCTAATCAATTAATTTTCTTAAATATATGTTTCAGCCTCAACCACAAACAGTATAGTGGGGGCAAATCTGTGTTCATGTGTATCTAAAAAGCCAAGAAAAAGCAGAGGTGTAATAGATTCAAGTCAATTTGGGGAGGTTAGTTACTTTGTCAATTCTGTGTATGCTGTTTGTTTTTTAGGAAAAATATTTGGTTTAAGAATAGACTAGTGTCATTATAATCCACCACTGGTGATAATACTGATGTTCAGACTCTTAAAAAAACTTTGTAAAAAGACAGTGAGCTACAGATGCATGTGTTGTATTTTTAGCTCACATACAAATATTAGAACTCTTGTTAAAATGATAGGGTTTTTTTTTTTGTTTTTTTTTTGTTTTTTTTTTTAGCAAAGAAGGAATGAATGCTGCATAATTAAGTACAGTATTTAATTTGGCTGTTGTGAAGCAAAAGAATAAGGTAATAATTTTTATTGTACTAATCAGTCTCAAGATGTTCTCTGTGTTAATTGGGTTAAAAAAATTGCAGTACTTATTAGAAATTCTAATTTCACAATGCAGCACTGACAATAAGCTCAGCCAGTGAATTATTCACATCTTTAATTTGCTCACTTAATGACAGTGTTCTGTAATCAGAGTGCAGAGACTGCTGCCTATGCATTATGTATGATGCTCAGGACTTAAATGCAGGACATTATGAAGCTCTCAGTGGTTCAGTAATTAGTTTTCCACAAGACAGGATTTAGATATTCACAGATAAAAGTCCACAGTTGGATAATACTAAGGTTGCAACACAAAATAACAAAGGAAAGGAAGCTCAAAGTTTAGACTGAAACTTTGTCTCTAGGGCCTTGTCCACCGTGGAAACAGAATCATGCCACCTGAAATAGTTGCCTAGCTCTGATCACATGTTTGAAAACTGTTTTTGAACAAAGTTGTAGCAGGCAAGGCATTTGAACAATTTCAGTGGACCAGAGGGGAAAGATAAAACCTTTTTAATTAGTGTTCACAGAAGCCCTGCAATATATCCTCCTAACAAGTCTGTAGTATGCATAGCAGGCATCCTCAATGTGCTTTGTAACTTAGTTAGTGCAAATGCAAATCAGGTTACAATAGTGTTTGGCTGTAATTGTGTTTGTAAAAGGGTTACATGCCCAAATGGAGATTGAGCTTGCTCATGGTTTTGTTCCAATTGCTTCTGAGGGAAGGTTTGAAAATCAAATGAGATATTAAGTAAATCTGGGCATGAAAGGAAGTAGATCGGAATTGTCAGTGCAACTTTGGAATTTCTTACACTTGTCAGTTTGGAGTTGTCAGTTTTTCCTTAATGATGCTAAGGTTGTTCTGTCATAATTATGTAACTTTAATGGATTACCCAGCCCATTAGCAGTACTTTAAAAATGTATACTAGGTTTCAGAAAACATGTCACAGTATCATTTCTAAAGTTTAGTAAGTAACTTGAAATCTTTAAGTGATTTTTTTAAAAGAAGAACATACTGTTATGGTAGACATATAGGGTATTTTTGAGAACTTAAATATTAATATTTACTAATAAAATCTCACTGCTTTATCATTTATCAGTCTAAGATTTGTGCTCATTTTCAAAATCCAGGAGTTAGAATCCTTAGTAAAAATTGGTATCCAACATTGGAATACACAGCAATACTTGTTAAAAAATACCTTTTATAGGTTAGAGCATTATCCACAAGAAAGTTGAGCTAAGAAGTCTTATAAGCAAATGTAATGTTTAGTAAATAATGAAGGGTCAAATTTCTGAAAGTTACATTTTACCATACATTTGAAAAATTCAGAATTAAAAAATTTAAGTCACATCTCCAAATTTGACTTCTAATTTCTAGAACTAAAAAGTTACTTCAAAAAACCAAAAAAAAAAATTTTTTTCCCATGAATGTTTAGGAAGCTGTTGCCTGTGTGATACTTAGAACATATTCTTTGGAAATGATGTTTGGTTGGAGCAGAATTAGGATACAAAGCAGCTGAGCAGGTCACCTGGCTTTGACTTGGGTTTGGATACAGGTTAGCATCCATGTATGGGTAACATGTGGCAATCCAATCAGATGGTAGTCGTGGTGCTGGTGGTAGCTGAAGAGAGTTTAATAAATAAATAAATAAATAAAAATAGAGAAATGGTTGAGAATTAGGAAACTTCAGTTCTATTCCCATTTTTGCTACAAAACAGCCATAAAGTTGTTATAGGGATAAATGAGGTAGAAGCAAAAGTTTTTTTGAAGATTATAAAGCAGTAGATAAAAACAAGGGAGCTATTTAACATAAAACTAAATGTATTTCTTTGAACCTGTGTTATTCATTATGGCGGGGATTGCCATCGACATTTGCAACACTCTATAGTGCTAAAATGTCAAAATATTCTCAAGCATATCAATTTAAATGTAATTAAATGAAAAATAAGCCATGAGGGGAAAAAAAGTATTTTTCTTAGGTATTTGGGGGAGAATAAGAGCATTTTGAAGTCTCATAAATATCAATTTGGTGTTACCACTCCAAAAAGATTAGCAATCATCATGCTTTAGAGAGTTCTTCTACCCATAACTTAAGAGACACTTGCATATTAATATTCTAAAAAGCCTTATGCATGAAATGTCTGCTAATTACTAAGATTTTAGCCATCTTTTTCATTCTAGATTGTATGATTGAGATTGAAATCATTTATACGACTAGAATTTTGGAGCTCTTTTCCTCACTAAAAGTCAATTTATATATCAATCAATCAATAATTGGCTATCGGCTGGGTGTGATGGCTCACACTGTAATCTCAGCACTTTGGAAGGCTGACATGGAAATGGAAAGCAAGTTGATCAGATGTGTGTTTCACTTGAGGTAAGGAGTTTGAGACCAGCCTGGCCAAAGTGGTGAAACTCCAACTCTACTAAAAATACAAAAATTAACTAGACATGGTGGTATGGACCTGTAGTCTCAGTCATTAGGGAGGCTGAGGCAGGAGAATTGCTTGAATCTGGGAAGTAGAGGCTGCAGTGAGCCTGTTGTGCCACTGTACTCCAGTCTAGGCAACAGAGCAAGACTCTGTCTCAAAAAAGTTTTTTCTTTTTTTTTAAATTGGCTATCTATTAATTATTTTTTCAGCACCTACTGAACACTTATAATGCTAGCAAAAATAACATGATAACTTCCTGTCATTCTTGAGAGGCAGTATCCCCATATTCCAGGTGAGAAATTGAAGCCTAAAGAAGTTAAGTAACTTGACAGCACAACAGAGCTGGTGAGTGGAAGTTGGAATTGAACGAGCTTTAGGTCCTCAATTTGCAGTGAATAGACTACATTTTAAGTTTCCAAGGCCTTCTCTAAGACTGAAAGAAGGTAGACTGAAAGAGGTTCTTGTCCTCAAACTACTCACAGTGGTAATACTTGAATTTCTTCTGCCTGGCTCAGTTGTTGGTCAGGACTCTTGTTCCTCATGGTGCAATCCAGAGACCAGCAGCATTGGCATCATCCAGAACTTGGCTTGGCTGCTTCTCAAACATTAATGTGGACTTTGAATCACCTTGGTGTCTTTACAATGCAGACTCTTATTCAGTAGGTTTGAGATGGGGCCCGAGATGCTTTTCTGACAAGTTTCCTGATGATGCAATGTTGCTGTTTGGGAAACCTCCATTTGGTGAGTTCTACAATTTGTCTTGTTTTTCAGTGTGTCTAAGGTAGGCCCAGTATTCCTAACTGGGTTCCTCACTGAGTCATAGCTTTCCTCCAATTCTGATGTTCTCTTGATCCAAATAGAAGAGCTTTCACTTTGACTTCTTGACTACAGCCCTCTGCTGCCCTGGATGCCAACCCACATAGCTATGACCCTGCCTTTCTGCTTAGCTCTAGCTTAGACTTTCTTTTGAGTCCACACTCCAAGTTACCAGTGATGTTCTAACATGATCCTGGTTGAGGATCTTCATTTATTCCTCTTCATCAAAACCAACTATGAAGTCCATTAAAAACCTGCAAGCCTTCTAGGTCTACAACCATAAGATTTTAATTCTGGGGTGAGTTTTTGGAATTGTATTTTCTTTTACAAAGTTTTATAGTTGATTCTCATGGGTGTCACATACAGAGAACAACTTTCCTAGAGGCCCCTGCTATGGTCTGTCCCGATGGGAACACCTTAGAAAGTAATATTGGCATGGCTTGGGTTCAAGTTTGCAATACACTGACAACCTTTTGTCTATGCCTCTATGTTAGCAATGAGAGCACAGCATGGAGAGAACTTAAAACTTTACTGAACTAGTTTCAGAAGGCCTTGCTGAGTGAGTGGCATTTGAATTGGATAGCCATTGAATGAATAGGTCCTTTGTTCAGGCCAATGGGGTAGCATATAAAATGATAGTTAAAAGTGAGAAGTGTCTTAAGTAGACATCCATTTGGACAAAAGTGTTTTTTTAACACATGGAAAGGAGAAGTAGGAGATAAAATTATAAAGGTAGGTAAAAGCCTCATTTTTAGAACTTCATGTGTTACACCAAACAGTACGTGCTTTATTCTACATATTGTGAGGATTGTCAGATATTAAGATGGAAAGCAAGCTGATCAGATGTGTGTTCCAGAAAGATAACCTTGGCATTGAGACAGATGAATTCAGTGAAGCTAGACTGAAGACAAAGAGACCAGTTAGGTACCTGTGGTAATAGAGTGTGAGAGATGGAGAGGGATCCTTTCCTTGTGCCATATACCTGGGCCCTGAACCTAAGTTCCTCTGTCTCAGACACAGATGATGTTTTGTTTTTTAAACTTACATTTCATAGCAATAGCCTGCTAAGCCTCTTAGACCTTATAAATGGCATGGCCTTGAGAATTCAGGTAACTCAAAGCTTTTATGAGCCATCAGTAGTTCTTACTTCTCCTGATTATTTTATTTTATAGTGCTCAGACACCTAGCTCTAGGGTTCTTCCCTTAGGAGATACTTAGAGCTTTTAAGGTAATTATTTAGGAGAAAAATCTTCTACTAATGGCCTAAGATAAATTTGAAACCAGTTAATGAGCAGCTGTATGAATGCCAATGGTTGGGAGACTTGTGTCTAGGCCTGTTGAATACACTGCTTTTGCCCTAGCTTTGGAGAGAGACTGTGTTATCCTTGACCTAGCTTGAGTTTTTAGGTCCTGCCTCTGGATTTGTTCCTTTTACAGTGAGAGCTCCAGTCAGATGCCTTTTAAAAGTGAGCGTAGATGTGGCTGGGTGCAGTGGCTCACGCCTGTAATCCCAGCAATTTGGGAGGCCTAGGTGGGCAGACCACCTGAGGTCAGGAGTTCGAGACTAGCCTGGCCAACATGGAGAAACCCCGTCTCTACTAAAAATACAAAAATTAGTTGGGCATGGTGACAGGCGCCTAGAATCCCAGCTACTCAGGAGGCTAGGCAGGAGAATCACTTGAACCCAGGATGCTGGGGAGGTTGCAGTGAGCTGAGATTGTGCCATTGTACTCCAACCTGGGTGACACAGCGAGACTCCGTCTCAAAAAAAAAAAAAAAAAGTAAGTGTAGATGTATTGCTTCACCAGACTTCATTTAGTCACCTCTACATGGAAAGCTCACTAAATTCTAACAACTACATATATTGTATCATAGACTATATTTTGGAGACAATAATCCTCTCAGATGTGCTTAGGCATTTCAACAAGTTTTTGACCCAGCCTAGTTTCTTCTGATTTCCATTTCTGTTCTGTACTTCCTTGTTCTTAGCTCAACTCTGTCTTCCTTTGTGGGGTAAACTGAGTGTCCCCCTCCCACGAAGATTTCCACTTCATAACTCTCAGAGCCTGTGAATATGTTACTTATACAGTAATCCTCCCTTACCTGAAGTTTTACTTTCCATAGTTTCAGTTATCCATGGTGAATCACAGTCTGAAAATATTAAGTGAAAAACTCCAGAAATAAGTAATTTGTAAGTTTCAATGCTGTTCTGATTAGTGTGATGAAATCTGTCACCATACCACACTGTCCTACTCTGTTCCACCTGGGTGTGAATCATCCATTTGTCCAGTGAACCCATGCGATAGACACTACAGGCCCATTAGTCACTTAGTAACTGTCTCCATTATCAGATCTACTGGTGAGGTATTGCAGTGCTTGTGGTCAAGTAACCCTTAGTTTACTTAACAATGTCCCCAACGTGCAAGAGTACTGATGCTAGCATATTGTTAAAATTATTCTGTTTTATCATTAGTTATTGTTGTTAATTTCTTACTTTGCCTAATTTATAAATTTTATTATGGGTATGTATGTATAGGAAAAAACAGAGTATATATAGGGTTCTTTATTTTCCTTGGTTTCAGGCATTCACTGGGGGTCTTATCTCCCTTGAGAATAAGAGGGGGAATACTCTATGGCAAAAGGGACTTAGGAGATATGATTAAGAATTTTGAAATGGGAAATTATTCTGGATTTTCTGGGTGGGACTTGTGTAATCTCAAGGGTCTTTTTTAAAAGGTAGGCAGGAAAGAATCAGAGAAAGGAGGTGCTACTGTGCTGAATTTGAAGACAGAGGCAGGGACTATGAGCCAAGGAAGGCAGGCATCCTGTAGAAACTGCAAAAGGATGGAAACAAATTTTACCATACAGCCTCCAGAAGGAACCAACCCTGCCAGTACTGGACTTCTTATATCCAGAACTGTAAGACATCAGATTTGTATTATTTTAAGCCACAAAGTTTGTGACAATTTGTTACAGCAGTAATAGAGTATTAATATAGCATATGGTGTACCTTTAACTGATTTGTTTCTTTGCTCAGTGTATCCTACTGATAACATTTTTATTGGTTCATCGTCGCTCTTTCTTGACTACTTCTCTTTTATTGAGTCAGCACCCTTACTTTTTCTGGGCATCCATTTCCTCACTTAATGACAATAGTGTTATCTAGGAGATGAGTGACTGCTGGCACTGTTCTGAGGTGAGTGAGGTTAAGGCCAGCAAAGCACGCCACAGTGTCTGCTGTACAGCAGGTGTGTAATGGATGCAACTGCTGTCCCTTCGTGGGCTTTTGCCAACCTGATCATTGGGGTTTTACTCACAATCTTGGAGAAATTTAAAAGCTGTTTTGCGTATTGGCAGCTTATAGGATAAAAAAATTCATTTAGAATTTAGATTAGTAAGTGCTCAGTGCTAATAGCATTTCTAGATTAATTTCATTTTCTTCAATCCATTTCAAATCTCATTTAAAAGATATTTTAATTTTGAATTACTGACTTTTGTGGTAAAATACATCTCATTTGTGGCCATGTCTACACTTTACGTACTGAACTAGCTAAAGCAAAGCAGAACAGAATTCCTCCCCACCCCTACCCCCCCAACACACTAGAGTCCACGGTACATTTAATGTCCTACATAGATAGAGGCCTTAAGGGTTAAGTGAGAATGTGGGTGAAAGTACTTTGTCAGTCTTTTGCTGTGCAATATAATTTGTTGGTACATTGTTGCATTTATAAGGTTATGAGCTCCTTGAGACTAATACTGTGTATTATTTCCTTGGATCCCCAATGCCTTACAAGATTTATTAAATAAATTACTACATAAGTTAGAAAATTAGAGTGGGGGAAGGAAATGAAGAAGAGATGGAGAAAAGGAAGATAAAGAACTGGATTTGGTAGTTCTTTGAGTAGGATCACTCACTAGTTGTCTTGAAAATGGCTCCTGATCCCTGTATTTGTGCTCTCACCCACTAACCTATACACAGCTGGTGTGTAAACGCTAAACCCTCCCTCACATGAACTTGTCTCAGTAACTCAGGCTGCCCAACTAGGGTGGGCATGTAAAGCAACCCACTCCTTATATGAGTTTACTATTGTTGCCATAAGCAAGAACCATAAATGAGGTGGATTAAAATGACACAGATTTGTTATCTTACAGTTCTGTAGGTCAGAAGTCTGGTCCAGAGTCTTAGCTCTCACCAGGCTAAAACCAAGGTGTCAGCAAGCTGTGTTACTGTCTGGAAGTTCTAGGGGAGAATCTGCCTTGCTCATTTGAGTTGCTGGCAGAATTCAGTTCCTGGTGGTGGTGGGGCTGAGACCTCACTTTCTTGTTTACTGTCTGAGGGATGTTTCCAGCTTCTTAAGGTCATCCACATTCATGGGCTCATAGATCTGTTCCTCCATCTTCAAAGCCCACAATGGCAAGTCCAGTTGCTCCCTCACTTCAAATTTCTCCTCCTCCTTATTCCATATGATCTTTCTGGCCCATTCTTTTGCCTCTCTCTTTCAATTTCCAAAACTCATGATTACTTTGGATCCACATGGATAATCCAGAATAATCTCCCCAGCTAAAGATCCTTAACTTAATCATACCTGCAAAGTCCCTTTTGCCTTTAAGGTAAAATACTCATAGGTTCCATGGATGAAGAGGTAGAACTCTTTAGGGCATCATTATTCGTTTATCATAGCCCCTAATTTATAACATTTGTCTATATTTTAATTATTCCACATTTTGTTTTCTGATTTGTGTAATAGAATTTTTTTTTTTTTCTTTTTGGAGACAGAGTCCCGCTCTGTCTCCCAAGATGGAGTGTAGTGGTGTGATTTCAGCTCACTGCAGCCTCCACCTCCTGGGCTCAAGTCATTCGTGTGCCTCAGCCACCTGAATATCTGGGATTACAGGCATGTGCCACCACACCTGACTAATTTTTGTATTTTTAGTAGAGACAGGGTTTCACCATGTCGGCCAGGCTGCTCTCGAACTTCTGGCCTCAAGTGATCCACCCACCTTGGCCTCCCAAAGTGCTGGTACTACAGGAGTGAGCCACCATGCCTGGCCTTGATTTGTGTGATAGTATTTTTAGTTTCTCTCTAAACGTCAGTTATCCATTCTCAGAACTCTATCAGGCATCTAGTTCAACTCTGTTGTCAGCTCCATTTTTCTGCAATATAAAGTCATTTTTACCCCAGTTTGTTTCAATCCAGTTAGATTCAATTCAATTCAACAATAATTTATTGTCTGCTGGAAACATTCCTAGTATGATAAAGTAAGGTATAGAGTTTGTAATCTGCTTGTAGAGATAAGACGTATTCACAGGAGATAGAGAAAAATGCAAGACAGAATACAGACACCTACCAACCTACCATGTGTATATTACAGACAAGGGAGCTAGAAGGGGAAGATTAACATGCATTGGTGGGATTAAGTAAACAAAGTTGTGATTATGCCTGGCTGAAGTCACTTATATGCTATGATTTAAGGGACAATGGGAAGGTCCTTCTGCTTGAAACTACCTCCATACATAGCCTGAAATTTGTTGCATCACTTTGTCACTATTATATCACATCCATTTAGTTTAACAAGCATTCTCTTTTATCAAGGCATCCTGCAAAACTCTTGCTCTTCATATAAATATTCTTTTTTTTTTGAGACAGAGTCTCGCTCTGTCATCCAGGCTGGAGTGCAGTGGCGTGACCTTGGCTCACTGCAATCTCTGCCTCCCGGGTTCAGACCATTCTCCTGCCACAGCCTCTGGAGTAGCTGGGAATACAGGCACCTGCCACCATGCCCAGCTAGGTTTTTTTGTATTTTTAGTATAGACGGGGTTTCACCGTGTTAGCTAGGATGGTCTCCATCTCCCGACCTTGTGATCCGCCCACCTCGGCCTCCCAAAGTGCTGGGATTATAGGCGTGAGCCACCACACCTGGCCAAATAGTCTTAATTTTTAATTGAACCACTGTATACTAATCCCTGTACTTTAGTTTGAATCAACTTTCTGTAGATTTTTTTTTTTTTTTTTTTTTTTTTGAGAGAGTCTTGCTCTGTTGCCCAATCTGGAGTGCAGTGGCGTGATCTCGGCTCACTGCAACCTCCACCTCCCGGGGTCAAGCAATTCTCCTGCCTCAGCCTCCCAAGTAGCTGGGACTACAGGCATGTGCCATCATGCCTGGCTAATTTTTGTATTTTTAGTAGAGATGGGGTTTCACCATGTTGGTCAGGCTGGTCTCGAACCCCTGACCTCATGATCTGCCTGCCTCAGCCTCCTAAAGTGCTGGGATCACAGGCGTGAGCCACCACGCCTGGCCACTTTCTATAGGTCTTTAAAGAATATTTCCCTTCTAAATTTGTTGTCCTGATAACTTGATAGGGTTTCTAACAGCAGACATTTCGAGACCTCAGTAATACATAAATGAAGTTAAGTCAGGACCAAATGAGAAAAAGCCTTGGAAAACTGATCTAGGCCAGGACACCTTTTATTCTCTGATGATGCCCCTAAGAGAAATTAACATGACAGTAGTGCTGACTCCCATGGAGTGTGGCCAGGAGTCCATATTCCAATGTTCAAGGGCAAGTAGTCCATCTGAAGCAAACTCCTATTAACATCATAGAAGTTCTTAAAATGTTAAGTAGTGATGCAGCTATAGAAGTATTTGGACAAGAGTAGATAATTATAGTCAAGTCACGGTAGCTTGTTTTCAAAATGCTAGATCCAGAACCTTAGCTAGTGTCTGAGGATACGGATCTAAGTTCCAGCTCCATTAGGGAGAGGTAGCTGACAAGAGGTAGATAAATTCGGATTCCAAACAAATGGCCTAGAGTTCAGAAAGAAGGCTTGAACATAAAGTGGACACCATAGCTGAAGCCCAGAATAGAGTGGGACAAAGGATCGAGCTTGGAGCTTGGAGCACTAGTGTCATGGGAGACATGGGCTTTGGATGACAGGACAAATTTCCGATCATTGGCATCATGACTGTAATATCCAATGAGGCCCTATTCTCTTTGGCTCTGGCAGGACAGGATTCACTGACTGTTGTTCTTCAGGACTTGTAATGGCACAGGCCATTGTAGGCTCTAACTGTCAGCCTTAGAGGAATAAGAAGAGCACAGTCAGTTACCACTAGGGGCTTTATGGTAAAAATAACATCACAGGCATTTGTCCCACCTATGTAGTAGAGTTTGTCTTATGCCATATGAATCCAGTCATGATTGAATTAACAAATTATTCCTATTAAAGTGTTACTCTAAATCTAGACCTTGGTCATTAAATTATTTGTTCATTTTGTTCATTTTCTAAGCTAAAAATGTAGGTTGTATTTTAGCCGAACAGAAGAAATGAATTCTAATAATTCAAGTTCTCTGAAGATGAAATGAGAGGCCATGGGCTCCCTGAAACTGGAAGGATCAAAACATATATTGGGTGACCATTTGGCAGATGAGATGCTGAGGGATTAAACGATGACATTTAAGGTCCCTCCCAATCTTAAAACCCTATCTAAGCCAGGATGATATAAATATACCCAGGGTTCACAGACATTATTTTTATTTACTGAACACCTGGATTCTTTTAAATATTAGAAAACACTTATTAATTAGAAGAGATATTAAAATTGAATAATTTTCATTAAGCATGCCTGGCCATTTTTAATTACTTTCTTCAATTTAAGATCCCCTTAATACACTGATTACTTATTAGATAAACCAATAATCTTCTATGAGTTGCAGTAAAATGCAAATTTATGCATAAATATTTAAATGTTACAGATAGTCATATACAGTGAGGATCCTCCTTTTTTTAAGCATAAAATTCATACTGGTATATTTTATTACATAGTTGTTTATTTTAATCCTGAAATAAAACCAAAGTTTGTCTTCTAGTTACACTGAATTTCAATGGCCTTTTAAATTGTAATTTAGCTCAGAGTTCTTTTAGAAGAAGGGCCTATCTGTACCTAAGATGTATGTTGCCCTAGGTAAGGCTGTTACCCAAACAATCCCTGCTGTACCTGGCAGTCTGTGAAGAAAAAGTCTAAAGAAATGGTGTGTGATTTTGGAATTGGTGTCTATATCTAGGAATAGGGTCCTCTGAGAAAGGCCTTTTCTAAATTTTTGCTTTGGTGCCTCCAGTTCAAGTCTGGAATTACCAAAGTTTTGTGCTTCAGAGATCATTAGTGATGACGTTTGCCTCACTGAGTCATAGTGAGTTTGAGTGCCTTATTTATTCATCTGTTGTACTTAAGAGTTCTCTAAGCTCCTTTACTTCCAATTTGACAGTGACTCATAATTTCATTTATGGGATTCAGTGACATGTACAAGATCACATTGTCAGTAGATTGGAGTCGTGTTACCTCCTCTTGTGATGCTGGGCTACAGCCTTCACAGTACTTCTTTCCATTTTTATGTCTCTAATGACTACAAGGTGACTAAATCAAACCTTATTTGTCTGATGGTAGGTAAAATAAGGTTACAATCTAGACCATTAAATATAATTCCTATTTACTGAAAAATAATGTTTGTAAGATTTGTAAGTACTTAGTTTTTTCCTAAGGTATTTACTAAACCTTATAATGTGTAGTATATATTTTACAAATAATATAGATGTCAATCATATGTATTAAGATATCAGATATTTACAGGTTTCAGGATACTTAGCATTTTAAAAATAAATTGCTACTTATACAGTAATAGTTCACTTGTTGCCTTGTGATTGTTCGTCTTAATGAATATTGTTATATGTAGTTGGAACAACCAGGAGCAGAAACTTGATCATGATTCAGGCTGAAAGTTATTCTCAGAATTGTAATTTCATAATGTTGTACATTATAAATAACTGACTTGATTTCTCTTGATCTCTATGTGCTGATTTTAAAAAAAAATTCTTAATTACATGTCTAAAACTAGAGGTAGGCAGGAATTTTGATTGCAGCATTCTTATACCTTGTTTCTAAGAAGTTGCTTTTCCAAAGAAAGAGCACCTTCCTTTTTCCCTCCTTCCCTCCCACCCCCTCTCTTTTTCTTTCATTTTTCCCTCTGACCTTAGATGTGATACTCCCCCAATTTCTCTGTTGTCATCACAAGAACTCTCTAGCATAGGGAAGATGTATCCAAGTCACTTTCCCTTGACCTTCATGACTGTACCTAGACTCACTGCTCGGCTCTTCACAATATGCCATCCCTTAAATGTTTTCATTTTTATTTACTTATTTTTTTTGAGATGGAGTCTCACACTGTCACCCGGGCTAGAGTGCAGTGGCACGATCTTGGCTCACTGCAACCTCTGCCTTTTGGGTTCAAGCAATTCTCCTGCCTCAGCCTCCTGAATAGCTGGGACTACAGGCGTGTGCACCACACCTGGTTAATTTTTGTATTTTTAGTAGAGACGGGGTTTCACCATTTTGACCAGGCTGGTCTCGAACTCCTGACCTCACGATCTGCCCACCTCGGCCTCCTGAAGTGCTGGGATTACAGGCATGAGCCATCACACCTGGCCGCCATCCTTTTTATTCTTACAACATTCGTGAGAGCTAAGCATTGCATTAGGATTGTCCTTCTATAAATGAGGGAACTGAGGTTTCGAGAGGTTTATTGTGTCCAAAACTCATTCAATATACCCTTTCTACCACACTCAACTTCTTAATTATATTTATTTGTTGGGGGAGAGACAGAGAGTAAAAATAAGATTAAAAATGGCACTTCACATCTGTAGACCACTTTAGAAATTTTTCTTTGTCTCCTAGCCCATTATGTTTTATATGTATGTTACAGTGTTCTCTATAGAAGTAATGTGTTAACGATAAGAGTAGTATTTGTTTAAAACTTGCTATATGGCAGGCACTGTGCTAAGTGTTTCATATACATTATCTCATTTTATCCTCACAGCAATCCTACGAAGTAGAAATTATCCTCATTTTTAAGATGAAAAAATGAAGCTTGGAGAGATTAAATAGTTTGCTCAAGGTTACTGATGTTTAAACCAGAGCAATCTGCAAATTTCTATCCCCTAAGCACTCATCTCTGCTGCTTACACTGTACCTAAGGCTCTTCCTGTTTTGCTACATTTCTTCTCTTTAGGAAAGGGTTGCAGGGGAATGACTTCTGCACTAGCAGTATGCTATTAGGAGCCACTGCTACTGACCAATGCTCTCAAATTTTAATGTGTATGGAAATTATCTGTTGTTTTCTAAGGCAAATGGTCCTAGACATTTCTGAAATTTTCATATTAAACTAATTATAAAATTTAAATGAATTAGGGTTGCTTAGTGGATAAAACTTGATATTGTCAATAAATACCTAAAGTAAATAATCATTTCTCAACTTATTTTTTATATAAAATCACATTTTGTAAAGTCAATTGCTTTAAGAACTTTCTTTCTTTCTTTCTTTCTTTCTTTCTTTCTTTTCTTTCTTTTCTTTCTTTCTCTCTCTCTCTCTCCTTCCTTTCTTCCTTTCTTCCTTTCTTCCTTCCTTTCTTTCCTTTCTTTCCTTTCTTTCCTTTCTTTCCTTTCTTTCCTTTCTTTCCTTTCTTTCCTTTCTTTCCTTTCTTTCCTTTCTTTCCTTTCTTTCCTTTCTTCCTTTCTTCCTTTCTTTCTTTCTTTCTTTCTTTCTTTCTTTCTTTCTTTCTTTCTTTCTTTCTTTCTTTCTTTTTCTTTCTTTCTTTCTTTCTTGATGGAGTCTTGCACTATCTCCCTGGTGCTGCATGGTGCCTTAAGCTTGTAATTCATATAATTGTGGGATTTAATCAGAAAAGATCTTTGTTTTTATTTCTCTGCCCCTTTAAATTTCTTTACTGGCCTTAGCTTGTCTGCTACTGAATGGAAACATGGGCAATTCTATCACTTTACCACTCTCTCCTAGGATCCTACAGTGTCTGTATCTAACATACATAGTCTCAGTTTAGTAATGAAAAGTGTCCACTCCCATGTATTGGCAAACACTTCCATCTTCATTCAAAATATAATTACTTCCTTACCCTGGCTGAAAGTTTTTGCAGGTGGGAATCCAAGTGGGGACTGTGGGCCTTCCTTTCTTCTTTTTTTTTTGAGACAGTTTCGCATGTCGCCCAGGCTGGAATACAATGATGCAATGTCAGCTCACTGCAACCTCTGCCTCCTGAGTTCAAGCGATTCTCCTGCCTCAGTCTCCCAAGTAGCTGGGATTACAGGCGCCTGCCATGACACCCAGCTAATTTTTGTATTTTTATTAGAAACGGGGTTTCACCATGTTGGCCAGGATGGTCCTAAACTCCTGACCTCAAGTGATCTACCCGCCTTGCCCTCTCAAAGTGCTGGAATTACAGGCGTGAGCCACCACACCTGCCTTCTCTCTCTTTCTTTTCTTTCTTTCTTTCCTTCCTTCCCTCCCTCCCTCCTTCCCTCCTTCCCTTTTTCTTTCTTTCTTCCTTTCCTTTCCTTCCTTCCCTTCTCTTTCTTTCTTGTCTTTTCTTTCTTTTTCTTTCTTTCTCTCTCTCTCTTTCTTTCCCTCTCTCTCTCTCTTTCTTTTTCTTTCTTTCTTCTTTTTAAGACAGAATCTTACTCTGTCTTGCCCAGCCTGGAGTGCAGTGGGCCAAGTGATCACGGCTCACTGAAGCCTTGCTGACTACCTGGTCTCAAGTGATCTGTCTGCCTCAGCCTCCCAAGTAGCTGGGACAACAGGTGGGATGACATGCCAAGTGAATTTTTATATTTTTTTGTAGAGACAGGGTTTGCTTTGCCATGTTGCTGTGGTCTCGAACTGGCTGGTCTCGAACTCCTGGCCTCAAGCAAAGTGCTGGGATTATAGGTGTGAGCCACCGCGCCCTGCCGGGCCTTCCTATTTCCCTATTTCAGTGGCAGGATCATCCCTTAAAACGCATGATCCTGTGAACCAGTGGCATGAACAGGGAAATTGTTAGGAATGCATATCCTTGGTTCTCACCCAGACTTACTAAATCAGAAAATCAGGATGAGGCCAGCAATGCATTTCAACAAGTACTCCAGGTAACTGATAAACATCAAAGTTTGAAAAACACTGCCCTATCTGACACTTATTTCCCTCCTCATCTTTCTTGGTATTCTTAGTTTCTGGGACTAAAGCAAAGGGAGTGAGGATAGAAAAGGAGCCAAAAGGGTTATTATTCCTCTGGTATTGTTGTAAGATAACTTCTTGCATTAGGGCCTGGGTCTTATCTATAGTTGATGCTTTCTCTGGTGGCTGCTTTTTCAAAGACCTTGGCTAAGAATATACGTTATCCCTTTTCTTCTCTTCCCCTTTTTTCCATAACCTTCTTCAATGTTAAAGGATCTCTCTGTTGGGGTCTTACTGTCCTCTCAGGGCTCAATCTGAATGACCCTAGGAATGCTTTTATTTGATATAGTTTACGGAATACAAAGTTGTAAAATAAAAAATGAGTCTGTTCCTTTATGAACAAGATTTTCTTTTCTCCCACTGACCCCCTGCCATTTTCCAAGTGTAAAGAAGTTTATGAATTGATTGATCTGGGGCTTCCTTGATAATATTTTGAGGTCTCTCAGTCCAGAGTAATGAGAGGTGACATGCCAGCAGCCCTCGCTCGCTCTCGGGGTTTCCTCAGCCTCGGCGTCCGCTCTGGCCTCGCTTGAGGAGCCCTTCGGCCTACCAGTGCGCTGTGGGGCCCCTATCTGGGGTTGTTCCAGGCTGGAGCCGGCTCCCTCTGCTCGCGGGGAGGTGTGGAGGGATAGGCACCGGCTGGAGCCGGGCGCGAGTTCCAGGTGGATGTGGGCACGGGGCCGGGGGACCGCAGTCTGCGCGGCCTCCCAGCACCTGCTAGGCTTGATCGGGGACGAGCTACCTCTGTACTGCCAGAGTGTCCAGGCTGGGTGCCACAGAGTCCCGCAGCCAGTGCAGGTGAGAGGTGAAGCGGGCTGGACTTCTGGGATGGGTGGGAACTTGGAGAACGTTTGTGTCTAGCCAAGCCAAGGGATTGTAAACGCACCAATCAGCACTCTGTGTCTAGCTAAAGGTTTGTAAACACACCAATCAGCCCTCTGTGTCTAGCTAAAGGTTTTTAAAGGCACCAATCAGCGTTCTGTATCTTGCTAATCTAGTAGGGACTTGGAGAACTTTTCTGTCTAGCTAAAAGATTGTAAATGCACCAATCAGCACTCTGTGTCTAGCTAAAGGTTTGTAAATGCACCAATCAGCACCCTGTCAAAACGGACCAATCAGTTCTCTGTAAAATGGACCAGTCCGCTCTCTGTAAAATTGACCAATCAGCATGATGCAGGTGGGGTCAGATAGGGGAATAAAAGCAGGCTGTCCTGTCCCAGCCAGCCGAGGCAAACCGGTGGGGTCCCCTTGCACTGTGTGGAAGCTTAGTGCCTTGACTCTTCACAATAAGTCTTGTTGCTGTTTACTGTGTGGGTGGGTCTGCACCGCCTTTATGAGCTGTAACACTCAGGGCGAAGGTCTCCAGCTTCACTCCTGAAGCCAGCGAGACCACGAAGCCACTAGAAGGAAGAAACTCTGAACGCATCTGAACTTTAGAAGGGACAAACTCCAGACACACCATCTTTAAGAACTGTAACATTCACCCTGAGGGGCCGTGGCTTCATTCTTGAAGTCAGCGAGACCAAGAACCCACCAATTCCAGACACAGTAAGATCATGAAACTAGACAACAGTCACAGATTAGGTTAGCACTGCCTGATCATTACCTTCTGAACTGGACCCCTTTTGTACACCATTTTACATCATCTTGTCCTCACTTATTTCTCTAGTGATTGCTATAGTTACTAGGTCTAGAGAGACTTGACCAGTGATGTAGGTGCAACATGACAATGCCTCAGCCTGGGCCAATTACATCTTGTTTTCTGCCTTGTGCTTTTCTCGTCGCCTAGTGTCTGCTGGGCTTTCACGCATGATCAAACAAGAATTGGGTGCAAGGGAGTTAATGCCTATGTCTCCATTCTTGACTAATAGGGAACACACTTACCAGATAAAAGCTTCTGCCTTTTAATGCCAGGTGGGAAATTCTGAAATGCATGTTAATAAAGCTTCTCAGAATGTTCTACAGTGTTGAGTAATTATTGCCTATATAAGTTTCCAACTAGATAATGCATTTTTGTGTTGACTTTCCCTCCTTCCTCACTCATTCTCTCATTCCTCACTGCTGTTCTCTGATCACTTCCTAAATAAACGGCCTGCTTACAATCCTTTTTCGCAGCCTTTCAGGGGGACTCAGGCCAAGACACCAATATGAACCTTTCCTATTTCCTATCTTTTGAAGACTGTGCAGAATCAAAGATTAAAGGTGATAAATTCATTTGAAACAGGATATCTGCAAAAGGGAATGTCTGAGATTTGTTGGCTTCAACCGAACGATTAGTCAACAAGATTGAAATTACCCATACATGATTCATGAAATACTATCAAGTTGCCGTCGTTTCTGGAGGCAGAGTACTACTAGATAACATCTTTGAGAAACACTGAGGATTTCAGTGACTATTTTATAAGAGGGAGGCTCTTAGTTTTTTTTTGTCTCAGGAAGGTGTCAAAAAATCTTGGCATTTATCAGGGCTCACAAGTGACTATCCACTAAAAGAGATGGCTTACAGTTTGCTTTAATTTATAAGGAAGACATACTTATCACAATTCAGAGTTTTCTTGGGTGACGGTGATGCCAATATTACCTCCACTTGCCTTTGTGCTACACAGAAGAAGTCATGCAAGTGCATTAGCTTTCTTAGCCTCAGAAACTACTGTGGTTGTATGCTAAGCTAGCCAGTGGTTCGTGAAAACTGGCTGTGAATTGACTATATTGAAATCACTAGGGAAGCTCTTTGAAAATACATGTTTCTGAGTTCTATCTTTGGGTATTTGGATTGGGGCTGGTGTGTGGGCAGTGGTGGCCTGAAGCTGGCTGTGAGAATTGATTGTGCACTTCTCTTCTTTACTCTATGTTGAGGGACTTTATGTCGGTAGCTTGAAATCAGCTCTAGTGGGAGTATTTATACCATGGAAATTGGCAAATCCTATAACTTAGCAATTTATTCCTCTAGAGAGCTGGTTATAAAACATTTACTAGAACATCACTAGATTGAGTGTGAATCCAATGCAGTCTTCTACCCAGGTAAGGAATCTGCCTTTCAGGCATGTTAATATTTTTATTTCTTATTTAATATGAGCTATTCATATGTCAGTACAATTAGTCCGCTATCCATTTTTTTTTGCAAATATAATGTTTAAGGTAGATATTAACCTATTGTATTTGATATATTATTGAAATTACTTTAATAAAAATACCAATTTGACTTGTATTACAAAAACTAATGTAAATGACCTCCCCTTTGCACCTGATTGGATTTTCTAAAGGAAAACCAGTCCACATTAATTTAACTCCCTATGTGATACTGTTCTACAAAATTAAAATATTTATCTGACTTGGTTTAAGGACAGTTGTTAGAATAATTGTTTTAACAGAAACTTGGACAATATATTCTCACACATATACTTTAATGAACGATTTCTGTGCTAAACTGAGTAGTTATCATTGCAAGATTTTATCTGGAATTTGGAGAGGTGGCTCTCCTCTTGGTACCGTTAATTATTAATATTAAACATTAGACATAGGTTGGAGAATTCAGTACATATTAACAAGGAGAAGGAATAATAATTTTCAACACAATGCCTATGTTTCTGTACCTGGCAATAATGATTTAAATACCAGTTTAGGTCATTTATGCCATTTCTAACAGAGTTTACACTGATAAACTTGAAATAAAAATATCACAATGTGGTTTTAGCATGAAGTGGAAATATCAAATTGTTTGATATGGTATAGTATTCTGAAAATTGAATTAGATGTAAGGAAGAAGTGCATTCTAACCTCAGCTTCATCATTTCCTATTCAAGTGCCATGGGTCAAGTCACATAATCATTCTCAACTTCAATTTCTTATTCTTGAAACTAGTGAATTTATACTACATAGTTTATTCTGAGGATCAAATAAGATAGTGCATGTGTGAGCACTTTGAATATTCTACATTACTTTTCAAATGTAAGAAATTATTAATATTTTTTATTTCAAAGACTTAGGAAGGATATTATCTTTTTATTAAATATGATTCAATCTAAATAGATATATAATGTATCTAGTGTTGATAAATCCCTTGTTAGAACTTTAAATGACAGGATGAATCTTAATTTGCCATTGACAGATGTGATTATCTTCTTTTGGATGCGATCTGCCATTGCCAGATGTGGTTATCTTCTTTTGGATGTTATGAAATGATTCTCAAAATTTAAATAAATCTCTTAATAGCTACAAGCATTATTTTGCAATTATTTTATGGAAGAAGAGTTGTATTGCTTAAAATATTTCTATCTTCTGTGAAGGTAGTAGTATAAATAAGAAAAATAATAGCTAACTTATGGAGTTCTTACTGTGGGGAGGAACTAGGCTATAAAGTAGAGCAGGTATTATTAGTATCCCTTTTTTTTTCAGATGAGAAATGTAAGGCTAAGAGAGAATAATCCATTTTTCCAAGTCTAACAGCTGTAAGATGATAAACCTAGGACTCAGAAATTATTCCACCTGACATCCAAGCTCAGACTGAAACAAAATGCTAATACTGTCTCTCTGATTGTTCACCTTTGCCTTTATTCTCACCTTACCCACTATATATGAATGTACATATTATATATGTGTACATCACTATACATCCTCATCACTATATATAAATGTACATACAGTATGTAAAACTGTCACTACGTTTAACAGTGGCTGCAAAGTACCTGGCATTCTGACAGTCTATGATATCTGTCGATCACATGCATAGCAATTTATAACTGTAGTTAATGGTGTTATTTTCTCAATTAACTCTAGATTTGAAGGTCAAGTAGACCTTCAAATTTCCCTCAAAAGACATTTATTTAGTTTATTATGGGAAAATAATAATAGGCACAATTTTTATTATTTGTTAAGTACCTAGCAATTTGTACTTATAACCCTTACTATACGTGTAGATATTATAATCCTTATGTTGCAGATGACAGACTGAGATGGACAGCACCCTGCCAGAGGTCACGCAATAGCTTAGTGGCAGAGCTGGAATTTAAACTGGTCCCCAAACTCCCTAGCCCATCATTTTCTCACTAACAACAAACACGTGGCACACCATGTGTGGAACACCGGGGGGATCCCGTTGTTAGAATTGGTCGTCTCTAGATGCTAGTGTGATTTCAAAGCTTTGTTGACTGAGGGGGAAAAGTTAATTCTGTGCTACATTTATGATTAATTAGCAAATAGAGGGTAGAACTGTTTTAGTTGTTCTCAAGATAATGTGGTTTGGGTCCAAACCAGGGATCTCTAAGAGGATAAATACTTTAAACTCATCCTCTGGAATTGTGATTGATATGATGTAAATAACATCAAAATTAAAATTAAAATTTTGATGTTATTTAAAATTATGTCTGTAATTTTTAAGGTTCCTATAAATTAGAATTTAAGTGGTAAAGAATGCTGTTTGCACTAGAGTTCTTGAAAATGATAAGATCTTACATTTTGTTTGGAAACCACCATATTCTAAATTCAGGCAATGAGTTGGAGAGGGAGCATTAACCTCTTTTTGTTCATTATCGTGTAAGTTATATTATGCAATCCTCAAAATAGGCTTTTAGGCCATTACTCAGATGGAAGAAGCAGATTTTGTTTTATAACTAGAGGATAATATAGTACATCTCCCATAAAAACAAACTCAAGTCTTCATTTTCAGAGACTTATTTTAGTTTTCTAATTAAAAAATGAAACAAACAAAAAAATTGTTCTAGAATTCGAAAAAACTGAAGAAAATATACTAATTAAAATATCAATTTGGCAGAAACTTTAAAAAAAGAATTGTGTTTCTCAAGAGTACCAAAGTTTTAAATAAAATCTTACAGGGGATTTTATTCATGTGTAGGCAGTCATAAAATAGCTCAAGTTGAATGGGGGCGGGGAGGCATTCTTAAAGTTAGTGTTACTTTTGTGGGACAATTCTTTCTGAAATTTTTAATTTATTATTTATTTATTACTTTCAACCTGAAAAGCTTTATTTATTTATTTATTTATTTATTTTGAGATGGAGTTTTGCTCTGTCACCCAGGCTGGAGTGCAGTGGCGCCATCTCTGCTCACTGCAAGTTCTACCTCCCAGGTTCATGCCATTCTCCTGTCTCAGCCTCCCAAGTAGCTGGGACTACAGGCGCCCGCCACTATGCCTGGCTAATCTTTTGTATTTTTAGTAGAGATGGGGTTTCACTGTGTTAGCCAGGATGGTCTCGATCTCCTGACTTTGTGATCCGCCCACCTCGGCCTCCCAAAGGGCTGGGATTACAGGCGTGAGCCACAGTGCCTGGCAAAATCTATTGTAATTAATTAATTAATTTCTACTTTGAACCCTGAGAAGCTATTTTAAAAATTTAATTTAATTTTTAACCTAAATATAGCTCTTTTTTTAAACTTTTTTTTCTTTTAATTTTTTTCTTTCTTTTTTGAGACAAGGTCTTGCTCTGTTGCCCAGGCAGGATTGCAGTGGTGCAAGTGATTTCCGCTCACTGCAGCCTTGACCTCCAAGGCTCAAGTAATCCTCCCACTTCAGCCTCCTAAGTAGCTGGGATTACAGGCATGTGCAACCATACGCAGCTAATTCAGAAATTAATTCATATCTACACTCATATGTAGTCCAGAGTGTTTAGGACTTACATATCTTAATATGATATTTTATGTAAAAGAATTTCAAAGTTTAAAAACTATAAGCAAACATAGGCTTTTGTTATTATTTGGGCATTTCCCCTTCTTAATCAGTAAAGCCTTTTTAAATCCATAGTATGAATCAAACACTGTTAGGTGCTGATATTGTTTGGCTCTGTGTCCCCACCCAAATTTCACCTTGAATTGTAATAATTCTCACGTGTCATGGGAGGGACCTGGTGGGATGTAACTGAATCATGGGAGCAGGTTTTTCCTATGCTGTTCTCGTGATAGTAAATCTCATGAGATCCGATGGTTTTATAAAGGGGCATTCCCCTGCACATATTCTCTAGCCTGCCACCATGCAAAACGTGACTTTGCTCCTCATTCGCCTTCTGCAATGATTGTGAGGACTCCCTAGCCACATGGAACTGTGAGTCAATTAAACCTCTTTCTTTTATAAGTTACCCAGTCTCAGGGATGTCTTTTTTAGCAGCATGAGAACAGACTAATACAGTAAATTGGTACCAGTAGAGTGGGATGCTGCTGTAAAGATACCTGAAAATGTGGAATTGACTTTGGAACTGGGCAACAGGCAGAGGTTAGAACAGTTTGGAGGACTTAGAAGAAGACAAGAAAATGTGAGAAAGTTTGGAACTTCCTAGAGACTTGGAGTACTCAGAAGACAGGAAGATATGAGAAAATTTGGAATTTCCTAGAGACTTTTTGAATGGCTTTGACCACAATGCTGATAGTGATATGGACAATGAAGTCCAGGTTGAGGTAGTCTCAGATAGAAATGAGGAGCTTGTTGGGAACTGGAACAAAGGTGACTTTTGCTATGTTTAACAAACAGACTATCAGCATTTTGCCCTTGCCTTAGAGATTTGTGAAACTTTGAACTTGAGAGAGATGATTTAGGGCATCTGGCAGGAGGAATTTCTAAGCAGCAAATTATTCAAAAGGTGACTTGGGTACTGTTAAAAACATTCAGTTTTATGTATTCACAAAGATATGGTTTGGAATTGAAACTTATGTTTAAAAGGGAAGGCAGAACATAACAGTTTGGAAAATGTGGCTGGGCGCAGTGGCTTATGCCTGTAATACCAGCACTTTGGGAGGCCGAGGAGGGCAGATCATAAGGCCAAGAGATTGAGACCATCCTGGCCAACATGATGAAACTCTGTCTCTACTAAAAATACAAAAATTAGCTGGGCGTGGTGGTACACGCCTATAGTCCTGGCTACTTGGGAGACTGAGGCAGGAGAATCCCTTGAACCTGGGAGGCAGAGGTTGCAGTGAGCCAAGATCATGCCACTACACTCCAGCCTGGCGACAGAGTAAGGCTCCATCTCAAAAAAAAAAAAAAAAAAAAAACTTTGGAAAATGCCTGATGATGCAATAGAAAAGAAAAACCCATTTTCTGAGGAGAAATTCAAGCTGACTACAGAAATTTGCCTAAGTAATGAGGTGCCAAATGTTAATCAGCAAGACCGTGGGGAAAATGTCTCCAGGGCATGCCAGAGGTCTTCACAGCAGCCCCTCCCATCACAACCTGGGAGGCCTAGGAGGAAATAATGGTTTCGTGAGTTAGGTCCAGGGCCTTGCTGCTTTATGCAGTCTAGGGACTTGGTGACCTATGTCACAACAATGGCTGAAAGAAGCCAACATATAGCTCAGGCCATAGTATCAGAGAATTGGAGCCCCAAACCTTGGTGGCTTCCACGTGGTATTGGTGCACATAAGTTGAGAATTGAGGTTTGGGGGACTCTGCCTAGATTTCAGAGGATTATGGAAACACCTGGATGTCCAGGCAGATGTGTGCTGCAGTGGTAGAGCCCTCATGGAGAACCTCTATTAGGGAAGTGCAGAAGGGAAATGTGGGGTGCAATCCCCCTCACAGAATCTTCACTGGGGGACTGTCTAGTGTAGTCGTGGGAAGGGGGCCACTGTCCTCCAGACCCCAGAATGGTAGATCGACCAACAGCTTGCACTGTGCAGCTGGAAAAGTCACAGACCCTCAATGCCATTCCGTGAAAGCAGCTAGGATGGGGGAGCCCACCTCTGGCATCAGCGTTACCTGGATGTGAGACATGAAGTCGAAGGAGATAATTTTAGAGCTTTAAGATTTGATTGCCCTGCTGGATTTTGGACGTGCGTGGCCTGTAGCCCCTTTGTTTTGGTCAATTTCTCCCGTTTGGAATGGGTATATTTACCCAATGCCTGTATCCCCATTGTATCTACGAAGTAACCGACTTACTTTTTTTTTTTTTTTAGACGGAGTCTAACTCTGTTGCCAGGCTGGAGTGCAGTGGCGTGATCTTGGCTCACTGCAAGCTCTGCCTCCCAGGTTCATGCCATTCTCCTGCCTCAGACTTCTGAGTAGCTGGGACTACAGGCACCCGCCACCATGCCCAACTAATTTTTTTTGTATTTTTAGTAGAGATGGGTTTAACTGTGTTAGCCAGGATGGTCTCAATCTCCTGACCTCATGATCTGCCCGCCTTGGCCTCCCAAAGTGCTGGTATTACAGGCGTGAGCCACTGTGCGTTGCCACCAACTTACTTTTGATTTTACAAGCTCATAGATGGAAGGGACTTGCCTTGTCTCAGATGAGACTTTGGATTGCAGACTTTGAGTTAGTACTGAAATGAGTTAAGACTTTAGGGGACTTTTGGGCAGGAATGATTGGTTTTGAAATGTGAGGACATGATGTTTGGGAGGGACCAAGATCAAAATGATATGGCTTGGCTCTGTGACCCCCACCCAAATCTCACCTTGAATTGTAATAATCCCCATGTGTTGTGGAAGGGACCTGGTGGGAGGTAATTGAATCATAGGGATTGGTTTTTCCTGGGCTATTCTCATGATAGTGAATAAGTCTCATGAGATCTGATGGTTTCCTAATGGGGAGTTCCCCTGCACATGCTCTCTTGCCTGCTGCCATGTAAGACGTGACTTTGCTCTTTATTTGCCTTCTACCATGATTGTGATACTTCTCCAGCCATGTGGAACTGTGAGTCTATTATGCCTTTTTCCTTTATAAATTATACAGTTTTGGGTATGTATGTCTTTATTAGCAGTGCGAGAGCAGACTAATACAGGTGCTGTGAAAGATTTATAAAAAAGTTTTTGAATGTATATTTTAAATAATCAAATAGTTTACAATTTGAAAAGTAAAGAAAGGAACATAGTGAAAATACCTTGAAAGTTATGTTTGATTCTTATTCCTATGCACAGAAGCAACAAATATTACATGTTTCTTGTGTATCCTTACACAGATAATTTATGCAAATATAAGCAAAGCAGGGATTGTTCTTTCCTTCATACCTGTTGTGCAGCTTACTTTACATACATGGTAGTAGATCCTACAAATAGTTCAGAATCTTGCCTCCAGCTCCATCCCTGTTGCTGCAAAGGACATGATTTCATTCATTTTTATGACTTTTATAGTATTCCATGGTGTATATATACCACATTTTGTTGAACCAAACAACCATTGAGGGACACTTAGGTTGTGAATCTTGCTTTTTCACATGCATATCTTGCAAAGTATTTCAAAGCCCAGGTCATAAGTTTACTCATTCTTTTTTTTTTAATGGCTGCAAACTATTTCCTTTTATGGATGTTTCATAATTTATTTAACCAGTTATCTGTTATTGACACTTAAGTTATTTCCAGTCTTGCTGTTACAAATCATGTTGCAGTGAATAAACTTCTTTATAGGTCTTTTCACCCATAAATAGCTATGTCTTTAAGGGAAGTCCTTGAAGTAATGTTGTTGGATTAAATGTATGTGTTTTGCAACTGTGATAGATACTGACAAATTAAACTGCATAGAGGTTGTGTCAGTTTACACTTTGGCTAGCAACATACGAAAATGTCTGTTTCTCCAGCCTGGCCAACACAGTGAAAACCCGCCTCTAATAAAAATAGAAAAATTATCCAGGAGTGGTGGTGGGCACCTGTAATTCCAGCTACTCAGGAGGCTGAGGCAGGAGAATTTCTTGAACCTGAGAGGCAGAGGTTGTAGTGAACCGAGTGAACACCGCTGCACTCCAAGCTGGGCAACAGAGCAAGACTCCATCTCAAAATAAATAAATAAATAAATAAATAAATAAATAAATAAATAAAGCCTATTTCTGAACTATCTGGCCAAACAGTATTATGAATTTTTTGTATCTTTGCCCATCTGCTAGATACAGAATGATGTTAGTATAGTTTTAATTATCATCACTCTTATTCTTAATTCATGTATTAAAGAGTTATTTGTGTTTCGCTTCCATGAACTATCTGTGCATATAGTTTTCTTATTTTTCTATTGGGTCATTTATTATCAAATAGTAAGTATTCTTTACTGTTTATTGGTTTGTGATATGAATTTCAAGTACTTATCCCAGCTTGTCATTTTTCTTTTGTCATTGCTTATTGTGGTTTTTGCTGTAAAGATTATTTAAAATTTTTTGTGTTGTACAATTTATCAGTCTTTTGATTTATAGCTTCTGTGTCATATTTAAATGGGCCTCTCCTCTACCAATATTATAAAGATACTTCTCCCACATTACTTCTAATACTTTTAGGCTTTCAGTTTTACAATAGTATCTTTCCATTTGAAATTTATCCTGATGTAGAGTATGAGGCATAATGCCAATGTTATTTTTTTTCTAGATAACTACCCCGTGTCGTCTTTTCTTCACTTATTTGAAATGCTGCCTTAATATGTTTTGTTATATTAATAATTATGGTGTACACCCTATGAATAAAGCATTGTGTCAGGCACTGTGGGAAAATTTATAAAGCGTAATGTAGTTCATGCAGCCAGAAATTGCCATCTAGTTATAGTTACAAAACTAACACTCGGGGAAATAATCAAATGGTGGGTTGTATCAGAGAAGATTTTATGGAGGGGTCATCATTAGTTCTCTAACAGTTGTAAATGGATTTAGAGAATAAAAACATACAAAAGAGGCTGGTGCAGTGGCTCATTATTTAAAAATTTTTAACAATAGAAGATTTAGAAACCTCTATGAAGGATGATACAATTACATGTATTATTTTGTTGTTGTTTTTCAACTTAATCTTTTTTAAAAAATTGAGATATAATTCACATGCCATTAAAATTCACCATTTTAGGCCGAGCATGGTGGCTCATGCCTATAATCCCAGCACTTTGGGAGGCTCAAATTCCTCACTTGAGGTCAGGAGTTCGAGACCAGCCTGGCCAACGTGGTGAAACCCTGCCTCTACTAAAAAATACAAAAATTAGCTGGGCATAGTGATGCGCACCTATAATCCCAGCTACTCAGGAGGCTGAAGCTGGAGCATTGCTTGAACCTGGGAGGCAGAGGTTGCAGTGAGCTGAGATCCCACCACTGTGCTACACCCTGGGCAACAGAGCAAGACTCCATCTCAAAAAACAAAACAAAACAAAAAACCAAAAAAGTTTGCCATTTTAAAGTACATAAAGTGGTTTTTAGTAAATCCACAAAGTTGTGTAATCATCACTACTATTTAATTCCAGAACATTTCCATTACCCTAAGGAGAAGCCCTGTATGAGTTGGCTGTTACTTTTATCATAACCCACTCCCCAGCTCCTGACAGTTACAAATAACTACTTTCTGTCTCTACAGATTTGCCTATTTTGTACATTTCATATAAATGTAATCATACAATATACAGCCTTTTGTGTTTGCCTTCTTTCATGGAACAGTGTTTTGAGGTTCATTCATATTGTGAATTTCATTGTACTTTTAATTTGCACTTCCCTAACAACTTATGGTGCTCAGTATCCTTTCATGTACTTATTAGCCGTTTATATATCCCTCCTTAGGGAAATATCTATTTAAATGCTGTGTCCATTTTTGAATTTTGAATTGGTCATTTTGAGTTGATCATTTTATTACTGAGTTTTAGATTTTTTTGTATATCATGAATACTAGAGCCTTATAAGATATATAATTTGCAAAGAGTTCCTCTCATTGCTGGGTTGTTTTTTCACTTTGTTGATAGTGTCCGTTGACACACACAAGTTGTTTTGTTTTTTGTTAAAATTGTATTAAAAGCTTTTGTTCATTTTTAAATTTGAAAATGAATCCAAGTTATCTTTTTTCTTTGATTACCTGTGCTTTTTTTTTATAACTAAGAAACTTTTGCCTAACTCAAATTCATGAGGATTTACTCCTGTGTTTTACACTTAGAGTTTTATGGGTTTTAGCTTTTACATGTAGAAATTGGATCTATTTTGAGTTATTTTTTATGTAGTTTGAAGTAGGGGTCCAACTTCATTTTTTTTTTTTTTTTTGTATGTGGATACTAGTTGTCCCAGTGCCATTTGTTGAAAACACTGTTCTTTCCTCAATTAATAATCTTACCATCCTTGTTGAAAATTAATTGACCAAAGATGTAAGGGTTTATTTCTGTACTCTCAATTCTATTCCACTGATCTAGATGTCTATCTTTATGCCAGTATCACACTATCTTGACTATTGTAGCTTTGTGGTAGATTTTGAAATCAGGAAGTATGAGTCCTCCAACTTGATTTAAAAAAAATTTTTTTTGGCTATCATGGATCACTTGCACATCTATGTGAAGGTTAGAATCCACTTGTATATTTCTGTAAAAAAGAAATTTAGAATTTTGATCGGGATTGCACTGAATCTGTAAATCAGTTTGGGCATTCAGTGTTTCCAAATAAGTTGATTCTACTATTTTTAAAATATTCAAATATTCTTCTCTCATATTTTTTTCTAATATCTGATCTAAATTTTGGGTTAATATTGAATTTATTCTCCTAGATCTGAATTTAGTGTTCTTTCCAAATGGTTACTCTTGTCACATGCTTATTTTTGCAGCTTTTCCTCTGGAAGAGTATTTTGTTTGACTTGAACCCACTTCATGATGATCCTGGTGGTAAAGGTGCTGATGCATGTAATACTGGTTTTAAAGATACCAGACATCAGGCAACAAGGGACATTTATCCCTAGTGAGAGTCATATGATTTATGGTACAGATTAAGCAAAGGTTTTGTTATAGTTTGAATAAAGAAAAGTATGGGAAAACTGAGTTATCATGTGAAATATAGTAGATGCATGGGCAGGCCAAATTAAAAAGAATCCTCAATAGCTGTCTGAATCATATTCACATTGTAAGCAGCATTTTTTGTTTGTTTGTTTTTGAGACAGTCTCTCTCTGTTGCTGAGGCCGGAGTGCAGTGGCACCATCTCAGCTCACTGCAACCTCCATCTCCTGGTTTTAAGCAAGTCTTGTGCCTCAGCCTCCTGAGTAACTGAGATTACAGGTGTGTGCCACCACACCTGGCTAATTTTTTGTGTTTTTAGTAGAGACAGAGTTTCACCATGTTGGCCAGGCTAGTCTCAGACTCCTAGGCCTCAAGTGATCCACCTGACACGGCCTCCCAAACTGCTGGGATTACAGGCTTGAGCCACTGTGCCTGGTCTGTAAGCAGCAATTTAATTTCAGGGAAATATCATGTGTTGGCTTCAATTAATATTACTCATTTGAATTTTATTAATTTTGGAGTTTTTGAGTGATTTTAATTTGAAAATTTGCTTTGCTTTTACAATTAAGTAAGAGCTATAAACAATAACAAATATTTATGCTAACTGGAATTTATAAGAATTTTAAAAAAAATATTACATTAGAGATTCTCAACCTTTTTGGAACCAGGGACTGGTTTTGTGGAAGACAATTTTTCCAGGGACACGGATTGGGTGGGGGATTGTAGGGGATGGTTTCAGGATGAAACTGTGCCACATCACATCATCAGACATTAGATTCTTATAAGGAGCACAGAACCTAGGTCCCTCACACACATAGTTCACAATAGGGTTCCCACTCCTATGAGAGTCTAATGCAGCCGCTGATCTGACAGAAGGCAGAGCTCAGGTGGTAATGCTTGCTCACCCACCAGTCACCTCCTGCTGTGCAACCTGGTTCCTAACACACCACAGACTGCTACCAGTCTGCAGCTTGGGGGTTAGGGATCCCTGTTTACATGATTGAGAATTTCTGTTCTTAGGCAACTGTCATCTAGCCTTCTATATTCTTCTAAAATACATATGTAGGTGATGCCCATATCTTCAGTCTACCTCTACCTCTTCTTTTCTGGCCACACTGTTTCACCCTAGTGCAGAATGCTAACAATTTGTTGTCTAGATTATTGTTCTAGCCTTCTAAGTCTTCCTTCCACTCATTTTGCCTCTCAACCACCTCTTATATACACTTCTATAAGATTAAGTCATTTTTGTATTTTCCCATGCACAAACACCAGTTTTCCAATATCATGATTCTACTAAGCCAAGTACCCCTTACACAATCCTACTCTTTGCCCCTACCTTGTTCTTTAAATTTTTCTTGGATATTCTTGGCCTGAATTTTAGGATCAACTGATAAAAGTTTTTTAAAATCTGTGTTGTGGCATTGATTAAAATTTCTTTGAATTTATAAATTATATGGGAGGGAAATTTAACTTTTTAAATATCCAATCTAAAAATATGGTATATTTCACCACTTATTTACAATTTCTTTTATGTTATACAATTTTTAAAACATTGCCTGAGGTCTTGTACATCTTTTGTTAAATTTATAAATTTATTATTAGTTACCTTAGAATTTTTATTACTGTTGTCAGTATGATTTTCTATTAGTTTCCCGATTGTTTATTACTGGCATATAGAAGCATTTTTTGATTTTAGTACATTTACCTTAATGACTCTTATTAGCATAAAATTTAATCTGTAGCTGTTTTTAGAATTTTACTCAAGTCAACTGGGCACGGTGGCTCACGCCTGTAATCCCAGCACTTTGGGAGGCTGAGGTGGGTGGATCACGAGGTCAAGAGATCGAGATCATCCTGGCCAACATGGTGAAACCCCGTCTCTACTAAAAATACAAGAAATTAGCTGGGCGTGGTGGCAGGTGCCTGTAGTCCCAGCTACCTGGGAGGCTGAGGCAGGAGAATCGCTTGAACCTGGGAGGCGGAGATTGCAGTGAGCCGAGTTTGTGCCACTGCACTCCAGCCTGGGCAACAAAGTGAGACTCTGTCTCAAAAATAAATAAATCAATAAATCCAAGTAAACAGTCCTGTCTCATAGAAGTCTCTCAAATATTTTTTGACTAATTATGACTAGTTATAATACTGTTTTCTCAACACGTACTCCAATTTTTCTTTCATTTATTTTGGCATATGATTAGTTTTTCTCCTGTTGCTAATCTAGTCTTTTAAAGGATGTCTCTAAATCAAAATTCAGTTGCTTTATGGCAAAGAAACCCAGATGTGTTCAATCACACAAATAAACTCTCTATTATTAGGGCCTTTTATAAACTATATAAACAATTGTGTTGCTCTTAATTTTAAAATGCTAGTTTTCTGTTGTTCTGAACTTCTGTTTAACAATGTATTACTATTATTTATTTTCTCTTATATATTTTGCCTTTTGCCAACAAGACCATAAGCTACTAGAGGCAGGGAACATGTTCAGTCCTTTGGACACCTGTGATGTCCAGTAGAGTGACTGAGCAGAGTTTGAACTACTCGCACAGTTGTTTTTATTGCAACTGAAGTCAAGAAACAAAGACAAAAAGAGCCAAATCAACTAAACATTACTAAAAATGATCGTCATATCTTTGTAACAGACTTGGTGAAAGAAGGATGTTGATGTTTTTAAGAAAGTGGTTTATGTGTTTTGTTACAAAACTTTCCAAATCAGCTCTGTTCATTGAGTAAAATCTATTGTTCATGTTATCACGGTTATAATGGCATGGCCTTTGTAGCTGATTAACCTGTGTAATTTAAAGCCTTTCAGGACTCCTGCAAAATATATTTGATATGGAGAGACACTAGAATTACATTTATGTTATGGACTGAATGTTTGTGTTCTCCCCGATTTCCAATTTTGTATGTTGAAACCCCACCCTCTAATGTGATGCTATTATGAGAAGGGGCCTGTGGGAGGTAATTAGGATTAGATAAAGTCTTGAGGGTAGAGTCCCCATGAATGAGACTAATGCCCTTATAAGAGTCCTGAGAGATCTTGCTTCTCCTTACTCTCTGCTACATGGAGATACAAGCAATCGGCAGTCTGCAACCCAGAAGAGAGCCCTTGCCAGAACCCGACCCTGTTGACAACCTGATTTCAGAATTCCAGCCTCCAGAAGTGTGAGAAATACATTTCTGTTGTTCATAAAACACCCAGTCTGTGGTAATTTGTTATAGCAGCCCAAACTGACTAAAACACCTCCTTTTAGGAAATCTTTTACTTTCTTTAAGGAAAAAAGCACAAAAGTAAATGTTTTAACATTCTAGTAGGGTTAAGATCTCAGTTGGATTAAAAATATAAATTTGTAAACAATGCTCTTTCAGCAAATCTGATGGCAAATTACTTTTTCACTATTATTGAAAGAGATGTTATTACATTAGAGCATTTGTGATATGCTGAATTTATTTGCAGTGTTTATAATATCTCATATATTTTATGGAAGAATTTTAGTATGTGTTTATCAAATTAAAAATTGCCTCTAAGATTGTTCATTCTGTTTTTAAACTTTATCACTGATTATAGATACAAGGCACTTCTATCATTTATTTTAAAGACTGTTTATTAACTTGTCTTTAGGCTAGTTCAGATTGCATATTGCTAAGAAATTAAGTGCTTTGGACAATCAGTAATTTGCATAATTATTGTTTTGGAGATAATTCTGTAGGGAATAGTCTGCATCTATGAATATTTATAAACTATCTGATTTATAAGCATAGAAACAATAAGTATAAGGTATTGTTGTTTAGTTGTTTGAAAGATAATAAAATATACACAGAGAAAAAGTGTATTATCTTTGATACGGCCCAAATAACTTTATCACTAATCATATAATAGAAAACAGAGTAAGGGGAAATTTTCCATTATTTAGATTATTCTTTCACTTTCAGAACACAGTTCCTGAAATACTCAGTATAGTACTTTGTATTCAAGTGTGTGTGTGATGATACATATGTAACATGTCTCATGATGTACAACATATCTTTGTATGACGAGATTTAATCTAGATCAAGATCCAACAAACTTAATGCCTGTGAATTGAATCAGGCCTCACTTACAGTTTTTGTGTGTAAGGTTTTGTTGGAACACAACGATGCTCATTCATTTGCATATTACTTGTGGCTGCTTTAATGCTCTGTCAGCAGAGTTGATCATGGCCTGCAAAGGTGTGCCCTTTAAAGGAAAAGCTTGTGACCCCTCACCTAGATATTAATTATATAGATTCAACTGACCCTCATGCCCCAGAAACACTATGTTGCTGTATTTTTAAGTTCTGTAAATGTGTTTCTTTCTAACATACAGGAAAACCAAGGACAGTCTACAGGTATCAAACAAGATCCAATAAATCTTTTTGATTCTCATCTTGCTTCTATATTTATAATCCTAAGCATTCAAAGTAAAGATATATAAAACACATTAATTAAAAAACCAAAGATTCTGACATAAAATGTTGTAAATTCTGTTAGTGCATTTTGAATACGCAGGAATACCTGATTAATAGCTTGGAAAACTGAACACAAAAGGTATCATACCCTTGATAGTATGCATTGTGACCCTCCAAAGCCACTCCTTCCACCACAAGAATAGTTTCCAACAATTCTCCTCCCTCATTTTACAATTTTTTTTTTTTTTTGAGACGGAGTCTCGCTCTGTCGCCCAGGCTGGAGTGCAGTGGCGCGATCTCAGCTCACTGCAAGCTCTGCCTCCCGGGTTTACGCCATTCTCCTGCCTCAGCCTCCTGAGTAGCTGGGACTACAGGCACTGCCACCACGCCCAGCTAGTTTTTTGTATTTTTAGTAGAGACGGGGTTTCACCGTGTTAGCCAGGATGGTCTCGATCTCCTGACCTCGTGATCCGCCCGCCTCGGCCTCCCAAAGTGCTGGTATTACAGGCGTGAGCCACCGCGCCCGGCTCATTTTACAATTGAAAAAAAATGAGGAAAACCAATTCCAATGTAACTATAAGAATATTTTATATCTTTATTTAAAGACTTAAAATTTCAATAAAAATAAAGTATTGAGTCAAATGACCTCAAGTGTTTTCTTAAATTTTAAAATCTTACAGTTTTTTTCAAGGCAATGTAAGATTTTATCAAACAAAAACACATTTATACTTTTAAAGAACCAGTTTAGCTTATTATTAGTAATAAAAATGGCTGTTTTTCATAAACTCATTCTCTGTAGAGATAAATCATAAGAAAATAACTGCAGGCCAGGTGTGGTGGCTCATGCCTGTAATCCCAGCACTCTGGGAGGCCAAGGCAGGTGGATCACTTGAGCCCAGAAGTTAAAGACCAGCCTGGGTAACATGGCAAAACTCTGTCTCTACCAAAAAAAAAAAAAAAAAAAAAAAATTAGCCAGGCGTGGTGGCATGTACCTGTAGTCCCACCTACCCAGGAGGCTGAGGTAGAAGGGTCACCTGAACCTGGGATGTTGAGGCTGTAATGAGCCATGATCATGCCACTGCGCTCCAGCTCCTGGGTGATGGAGTGAGAACCTTTTTCAAAAAATAAAAAATAAAAAGGAATAGAGAGATATACCATGTTCACAGATTAAAACTGAAGATTGTTAAGATGTCGTTTCTTTATAAATTCCCTAGACTCAATAAATCCCCAACAGTATCCCAGTAGGCTTTGTCTTTAGCAGAAACAGGTAAATTGATTCTAAAATTTGTATGGAAACATATGGGACTTAGAATAGCCATACATACAAAAATCTTGAAGAAGAGCAATGTTGAAGAACTCAAACAACTTGACTTTAAGACTGAATTTGAAGCTGTAGCATTAAGGACAGATCTGTTATTGGCATAAGGATAGGCAAATAGATTTTTTGAATAGAATCAAACACATTTATGGTAGTCTGTTTTTAAAAGTTAAATCTACAACAAATAGTCCTAGAACAATGGGAAAATGAACTTTTCCCCTTACATTACACATAAAAAAAACCCCATGTATCATAGATGTAAATTTAAGACCTAAAAGAAAAGGCTTCTAGAAAAAAATATGAGAATATCAGTGTGGTTTTGGATATTTGACTATTCCCGAGACAAGAGCAAAAATTCTCATCCACAAAAGGAAAAAATAGATGAGTTGGATTTTATAATAATTATTTTTTCTCATCACAAGGTACTATTAAGATAACAAAAACAAGGTAAAAACTTGAAGAAAATATTTGCAATATTTACATCTGTCAATCTATACATATACATAAATAATATATATTCCAGAATAGATCAGTAATCTTGCAAATCAGTAATAAAGACAACCCAATAGAGCTAATAAACTAGAACAGATACTTGAACAAAAAGAATAAAATGAATGGCCCATAAACATATGAAAAGGTGCTAAACATCATAATAGAGGTGAAAACTAAAATCACAGTGAATTACCATTTAATAATAAATATCTAAAACTAAAAATTTTGACAAGAACAATGATGAGAATGTAGAAAACTGGAACTTTCATATTGCCGACAGGTTTATGAAATTGTACAACTACTTGGAAATCATTTGGCAATTTCTTATAAAATTAAAAGTAGGTTTATCTTATAATCCAACAATTTCATTCCTAGATATTTACTCAAGAGAAATACAGATACAAAAAGCATGTTTATATTTGTTTGATTCATAGTAGATAAGAACTGAAAATAGCTCAATTGCTCATTAAAATGACAATGAATAAATAAATGGTGGTATAGTCATACAACATAAAACTACTGGGCAATATGAAGGAGCAAATGACTGAAACCTAGAACATCATGAATGGATCTCAAATTTTATGTTAAATGGAAGAAAGCAGACACAAAATACCACTAACAACCATATATTTCAATTTATATGAAGCTGAAGAACAGGCGAAACAAAAAAACTGAAAGCAATCTAAATGCCCATCAGTTGGATAAACAAAATGTAGCATTTATACAATGAAATATTACTCAGTTAAAAAAATGAACATCTGATATAACTGATCCATCTGATACAACAGGTAAAGCATTATGCTAAGTGAAAGAAGCTAGACACAAAAGACTACATAGTGTCTGCTGGGCACGGTGCTCCCGCCTGTAATCCCAGGACTCTGGGAGGCCAAGGCGGTCAGATTGTTTGAGGTCAGAAGTTCGAGACCAGCCTGGCCAACATGACAAAACACCGTGTCTAATAAATATACAAAAATTAACTGGGCATGGTGTCACACGCCTGTAAGTCCCACTACTCTGGAGACTGAGGCAGGAGAATGGTTTGAACCAGGGAGACAGAAGTTGCTGCAAGCCAAGATGGTGCCACTGCACTGCAGCCTGGGTAAGGGAGTGAGAGTCTGTCTCAAAAAAAAAAAAAAAAAAAAAAAAAAAATAGCATAGCATCCAATTCCATATATGTGTGTGTGTGTGTGTGTGTGTATATATATATATATGGAGTTTTTCAGAAAAGCCAAATCTATCCTGACAGAAAGCAGATCAGTGATTACTGGGACTGCGAGTGGGAGTAGGGATTGACTGCAAATGGGTATGAAGGAACTTTTTTCTTTTTTTCGAGATGAAGTCTTGCTCTGTCACCCAGGCTGGAGCGCAATGAGGCAATCTCATCTCACTGCAACCTCCACCTCCTGGGTTGAAGTGATTCCCCTGCCTCAGCCTCCTGTGTAGCTGAGATTACAGGCTTGTACCACCACGCCTGGCTGATTTTTGTATTTTTTTAGTAGAAACGGGGTTTCACCATGCTGGCCAGGCTGGTCTCAACCTCCTGAACTCAAGTGATCTGCCCACTTTGGCTTCCCAAAGTGCTGGGATTGCAGGCATGAGCCAACGTGCCTGGCCTGATTTGGGTATGTTTATAGTATACAAATTATACCATAAATTAAAAGAAAAAGTCATTACCAATTTGAACTTTGTTGACTTGGAAAAAAGTAGCAGTGGGAGCTACCTGGATTAAACTTTGCTTGATTCTGAGGCATGGAGGAAACAGACATGGAAGAAGATGATGACTGTTAATTTTATCATATATGAAGTGATTTCTGAGGCAGTAAAACACGCAGAAGCTTGAGGAGAGAGAGGTGATGTCGACACAGAATTTATTTGCTCCTAGATACACATGATTAGCAAAAGGAAGTAAAATTTAGCATCTTTTGTTTTTAAGAGGCCACATTTCTGTAGCAGAGACCATTGTCACTTTTTTTCAAGCCAGTACTTTAAGAAGTTTGTTAGGCACATGGAGCTCTCCTCAGTTTATAACTAGAAACACTATGAATAAGATAAGGTAAAAGTTTTTTGAGGAGTAATGAAAAGCTCATGTTTAATTGAGTAGTAATGAATAAAAGGTGCATAGTTTACACCTATATTTTTTATTTATTTGTTTATTTTTATTATACTTTAAGTTCTAGGGTACATGTGCACAACATGCAGGTTTGTTACATATGTACACATGTGCCATGTTGGTGTGCTGCACCCTACACCTTGATTTTTTTAACCTCATTTATTATTCTCTATTGGATGCTCTAGAGGCAGAGCCTGAGAGAGGGATTCTTGTTCAAGTGCCTCATTGGAGGAGTGTTCTCTGGGAAAGGAGAGTGAGGGACATAGGGCAAGACAGGGAATGTGTCTCAGCTGGAGACTGGTTTTACTCAGATCCTATTGGGAAGGTCTGGGATGAAAATTACACTAAAAAGCTGGTCTCATCGTGAGGTAAGTGGGTGGCCTTTTTACTCTTCTATCAGTTATTGTCCGAGGTTTCAAGGGCGGTGGTGTTGGAAAGTGTAGCCTTCCTGGTGTGGTAGCTTTCTTTGGTGATTGTCTTAGTCTGTTCAGGCTACCATAACAAAATACCTTAAACTGGGTAATTTATAAATAATATAAATGTATTTCCCATTGTTCCGAAGGCTGGGAAGTCCAAGATCAAGGCACCAGCGGATTCACTGTTATTATCTGGTGAGGACCTGTTTTTCACAGTGGCGCCTTCTCTATGTCCTCACTTGACAGAAGAGGAAAAGGCAGTTCCCTTTAACCTCTTTTATAAGGGCACAAGTCTCATTCACAGGGCAGAGCTCTCATGACTTCATCACCCCCTAAAGGACCCACTTTTTAATATTTTTGCATTGCGGGTTAGGTTTCAGCATGTGATTTTTTGTGTGTGTGTGATGGGTAACAACATTCAGACCACAGCACTCGCCAGGGAATGGAGTCGTTTGTGAACTATTCTCAATCTACACTCACAACAGCCAGAGGATGAGAGCACCTGCCTGAAAAGGGGTAGGGTCCCACAGTGTCCACTACAATATAGTATAAAATATGTAACTCTGGAAAGTTACTTTCTAGGGAAAGGTTATGTTCATATTCAATTAAGTGTTTTAAAACTCTTTTCCCCTTATGCTTGGAAAAAGCTGTTTTCTGAATCAAAACTCAGGATATTTTGTCAAATCATGTATCCTGACTTGGGATTTAGAAATGTATTTCTCTGATACTTTATTTTTATGAAACATATGACATATAAATTTAATGAATATTTATTGGTATACTTAAACATTAAAATAATAAATAAAGATGGGCATTGGGATGCTTTGGAACATAAAAGGCTTATTATTCCCAAGTATCATATACAGAGTCTCAAACCAGATTTAATGGACAAAATTTCTCATTTGCTTTACAAATCTCAATTCCTTTTGTCCCACCCAAACATCTATTCAAATTTTCTCTTTCTTTAAATATTTCTGTAATTTAAGTAACATCTTGTTTCTATTGGCATATTTTCTTTCCATAAGTCATATTTATTCCTCTTTTGCTTGCTTTTCAGGGCATGGCTTGAAGTTTCTCAGGAAACGTATTCTTTTCATCTAAGCTATTATATCTATTAATTGTTATCTCTATCATCATTTTTTTCACCTCGTTGACTTATTATTCTCAGAGTCAAGCAAATGGGAATGCACTTAAGTGTACAGGAGAGAAATAGTAAAATGTTGACAATGTGTAATAGTGTTTTATTGCTATCATCATCTGTTATAACTCCTCTGACACCCATTACATATGTTTATGAAGAGCTAGGTTGGAAGAACATGGAGTCTGCTTTTGGGAAGGCATTTGAGCTGTCTCCAGCCTGATAAAGAGTTTAGAATGGTTACCCACTCATCCCCAGATGATAATTACATTACCTTTATTCAATATTTTATTATGCTAGACATCATTTCATGGTAAAAGCCAGATAAAATTTTAATTGTGTTTGGAACCAAAAGTGTTGCAGATTTCATTGTCTTTTAATTTTTTTCTGTCTTACTTTGCATTCCTTATAATCCTAATATTCTGATTGTCTTGATTTTTCTCCTGTTCATGAATGACCCTAAACATGCTCAGGCTGCTTTTCTATTTCTGAACCATGTTTAATGCTAAAGCATACTGCCCAGAAATCCTGTTATCTTGTAATGGTCCCCACTTCCTCAAGACCATCTCCCTGCCTACAAGTACATTGGCTTCACCCAGTTGCTAAAATTTTCATCCAAAGACCAGAGTGGGAGCTGCCGTTGACAGTGCTTCCCAAAATGCCCTCTCAGGGATCCTCTGAGTACCACAAAGTCTTCTTCCCCTTGTGCTCTTTCAAAACCTAGTTTTTTTTGTATTTTTGTTTTTTCTTGCTTTTGAATTCCGTGGACTTCAGATTACTTCACTACTTCTGAGGCAACATGAACATCTCATTTCCTCAGAAGCAAGGCCCCACTTTTTTTTCATTTCCATTTAACAGTTCTTGGTCTTTTTTTCATATGAGTTTTCAGATGGCTTTTATAAGACCAACTCCTGGGACTTATTTCTCTTCTACCCGCTCAGATCTGGGACTCTTTTGGATTTGAGCTTCTTTCTCTGTCTCTCTCTTCTTTTTTTCCTCTTTGTGACAATTCTTACCTTAATGTCAAAATCAAAAACAAAAACAAAAAAACCCAAAACTTTTAAAACCCTGTTTTTAAACTGTTTCTATGGGAGTTTCTGTTTCCTTCAAAAGCTCTGGCAATTGTTTCTGTGTATTTAATAGCAAATTTGTTTTCTGGTTTGGGGTGTGTGTGTGTGTGTGTGTGTGTGTGTGTACTCTGTCTTCTGCTGCTGTAGCACAAATCAGGTTCCTAAAATCAGTGTTTAGGCACAAGACCAAAAACACCTTCTTACCCTGAAATATTGCATGTCTCCTCTCTGCTTCCAGAATTCATTCTTGCTTTTTCATCTCTTGTTAAACTTCACTTTGAATAATCCTGCACTCTGGATTCTCAAAATTAGTGACAACGATTAAATCTTAGTAACATACCCCTCCCTTCCCTCTTAAAAAACAAGATTAAGAGGGAAAAGAGTGAGCTGGAGTAATGAAATCCAACTCACATATTAAAGCAAAGGTAAAATGCATCTCAGATTTCAATCTATTTGAAACAAATCTTTCCTGGCTTCCAGAATGACTTCTTACCTCCTCCACAACCAGATTTCTGCATGCCTCATGATGTAGGTCCACTTATGAGTGTAGCTACTATTTATAGAGGGCTTCACTGAAACCAGACTGAATCTCTATTCACTCCATCTCAGATTCCTCCTATTTATTATCTGCTGTATGAAATATCTAAATCCTTGCATCTACTAAAGTTTTAGAGTTTTGAGATACATGGCTCTAAAAGTATGATATTTTTATAGTAATCTCTTTTCCCAATTAACCATCCACTATGAAATTATCATCAGACTGCAGTGTTTCTAGTGGAGGAAAAATTACCTGTGAACGTAGATGCACAGATATCCCTACAACCTCACACTGTTGTACATTGCCAAGATGCATAAGCATGGGAGACATTCTTTAGGTAAATGCTCTGCACACATTATTACTAGCTGTGGTTTGGATCTCAAGCTTGTTTAAACTGGTGGAACTAAATGTAGTCCACCAGAGCCACATGTTTTCTTCTAACTTGAATGGGTCAAGTGACTCCATTCTCCTAGGCCTATTTGCTGATCTAATTATTTTAGGCTTATCATCAATTTTGGAAAGGGAAGTAGACAAAATGGAATCCAAGAAAGTAATACCAGAGACAGAGCTAGTCAGAGACAGAGCTCACCTAAACTATCTCTTCCATGTCTTCCTCCTTTTGGAGCCCATCCAAGTCCATTATACACAGTACCTTTCATAAGATTGAGAGATTCAAGATAAATAGAGATAATAGATTTTGGTGGGAAGATAATAAAGTTAATTTTCAATAATAACATCCTTCTAAAATTCTAGAAAGTAGTTTGAAATGCAGGACGAACCTGGGAGAGGAGTTAGGACTGGAAAAAGATTTTGAAGTCATCTGCATAAAGTATTTAAGGCCATGGGAGTAGGTGGAAGATTGTGTAAGTGAATGAGAAGTATAATAGTATATATCTGAGATCAGAATGCCTAGGTTTAATTCTATCTCTGTCACATTTTAACTGAAATCTTGGGCAAATTACCATCTGTGATCCTTGGTTTTCTCTGTTTGTAATGGGGTTTGATTTAGGTTATCTTTAAGTTCCCTTTTATCTCCAAAATTCTACCGTTTTAAGAAATTGTTAAAGATGAAAATGCAGAGATAAAATATAGAGAACCTATAAGTACATAATAGAATTGAGATTTAAGGTAGATTTCAAAGCTGAGAACAACTTAAGAATGTGCATATTTGAATGAGATTATTTGTTTCCTGATTAACACATGAACTTTTTTTTCCCCCCTGGTGGGTATTAGGACCCAATTTCCATTAAAATTTCCTTTTCAAAAGGTAGCATGTAGTACTCTAAGGAGATTACAATAACTGAGACTAATGATGGTTTAAGCATCAAAAATTAGAATAAAACAAGTGCATTTTAGGGATGATGTTTCAATGATAAAATAGCAACTGATGACAACCTGAATGTGGTGTGAGAGAAGCAAAGTCAATTGGTTCTAAGATTGCACGCTATTTGATACTATAATTGAAGACATAGCATAAGAGGAGATGGAAATTAAGAAGTTGTAATCATATGGGTGCCTTTATGAGGAGGTCAAAACACTTTGCAGACATCAAGTGTTAATCCTTAATATATGTTTAAGAGGCAGGTAAGAGAACGGGTATTATTTTCACTTAGAAATGGATGGCTTGTGTTTATGGGGTAAGCACGTGACACATGCAGAGGCAGCCAGGTGTCACCACTAAAAGGATGTGCTCTGCATCACAGGGCCTGCACTTAACTCCCCAAAGCACCACCCCACCCATCGTGTGTCCTGGGGCGAGTTGCTTATTTGGGCTTCAATGTTCTTGCCTATGAAATGGAAATAATAATGGTTATTAGTAGTTGCTAGGTTTAAATAATACGTGTAAAGTGCAACTAATGGTATCTGCCACATAGTAAATATAGTCAATATAATTTACTACTACTGCTATTACTGCTACAATGACAATCAGCAACATACAGTGAGGTTTTGATACATGTAAAGGGAAATTAATGTTTCTTCAATCTTATTTTGGGGCTTCCATTCTGTAAGTGGGGACTGGGGAAAACAGGGACTATGAAGGTCCCTGTGGCAGTTCACAGCATGGTTCCTATTAATATTAATATTAATGATACCACAGTGCCTTCACTTTTTTGAGTACAAAACTTGTTTGTGACATTATGTTGAAGACAAATGGAAGTTAATAACAATAACTTTTTCTTTTCCCATTAATTTTGTGTTTTTAATGGAGCAGGAATTGGGTTAGAGGCATAATTTGTTTGAAGGGTATTTCTTCTCATGAAAGGGGTCAATGAAAAGCAAAAGCTTAGGAGATTTTGTGCTGGAGTATAACCACAAGATAATAAATTAGTGATATTTTTAAAAAGATAGATGAAAAAAGTCAGACTAATAGCCTGTTGCATAGTCTTTCAGATTTTTCTACTACCCCACACTGCTTCAGGATTTATTTCTATCCCATTCTTTTAGTTAAGCCTTCTACCCTCTGAAAAACTCTCCTTCCTTAGCTCATTAATCCATGTCTTTTTGATCCTTTAATATGTGATTCAAAACATTCTGATTGTCTCCCCTACTTAGATCACCCACTGTGTCACCTCAGTATACATATATTATTTGCATTATTTTAATTTGCACTAATTTATGTTTCTTTGGAAACCCTATTTTAGTCCACTTATATAGCATGGATAATCAGTACTATTGAAAGTTCCTTGATGTTGGAACCATATTTTCTATTTCTATTGCCTCTCCCTAGGGTACCTGTCATAATGTTCAGAAACATCTATTAAGCACCCAGTGATGCTTAATGAATGTTAGTGATGACAAGACTCTCATGCAATTGAGATAGCAATACAAACATCTGAGAGATTTCTAGGAGACAAGCAGAGAAACAGAGGCCAGAGGTGTACAGATTTGAGTTGTATCCATGTAATGAGAGTAGTTGCACTAGACAGAAGTTCCCGTTTTTCTTACCTTTTTTTTTTTTTTTTTTTGAGATGGAGTCTTGCATTGTTGCCCAGGCTGGAGTGCAGTGGCACAATCTCGGCTCACTGCAAGCTCCACCTCCTGGGTTCACAGCCATTCTCCTGCCTCAGCCTCCCGAGTAGCTGGGACTACAGGCATGAGCCGCCACGCCCGGCTAATTTTCGTACTTTTAGTAGAGACGGGGTTTCACCATGTTAACCAGGATAGTCTCAATCTCCTGACCTCATGATCCGCCTGCCTCGGCCTCCCAAAATGCTGGGATTACAGGCGTGAGCCACTGCGCCCGGCCTAAACCTTTTCATTCACCTAAGTGCTCCATGTCTTTTTAAGCATTTTAAATGTCTTTTTTGTATACTCTTACAAAATTTGTATGCCTTTTCTCTCTAAGGAAGATGACCTTAATTGATTGAAAGGTGAAAGAATGCCATAATTTATATAATGGTATTATACTTTCTTTCTAATATTCTCCAATTATGGAGAGCTTTAAGATTGTTCCTGTTAGCTATGGGATGCCATAGCTATAATCATGTACTATGCCATGTACTATAATCTTTAAAATGAATTCATTTTTGACATTTTTATTTTCTTGTGACATAGCATCATCAAATTTTCAATAGTATATGTGACTAGTATATAAAAACCTAAAACAAATCATACTTTCTTTGAAAACTATGGAGTAAAAATAAACTACAAATGTAATTTGGTATGTATCTTAGCTTAAAGTGGAAAACATTCTAGGAGATATTTTATATAAAAAGAAAACAAAAGAAACCTAATTTTCCCCTTTTTACGATTTCCAGAATTAGTGCTATAAATTGCAGAAGAAAATAGAAAATTATATAAGCAATGCAATATATGTTGAAGATACGTTCTTGTAAGGAAACACTATGGTACATAATTGTCATAGTATTAATAATTCTTTACCTTGAAAGGTAGTCAAATGATCTTTACTTCAGACAAATCATAGGACCATAAGTCAGGTATAATCACAATATAAATATTCATGTATAGCATATATGGGAATATATATGTGTGTGTAGTATATGTGTGCATATGTGTGTACACGTTTATCATAGGTTCTGTTTAAAATATAGAAATGGAGAAAACTTTTGAGACAGTAGCTTTTAAAATAGAAATCTTAGGGAAAGAAAAGAAAAATATTGTCACAAACCGTGAAATTTACACAGTATAGTACTTTTTATGGCAACTGTCATTGATAATCATGTGGTCATCCATGGACTGCAATGTGCAAGGAGGACAAGAGCAGTGATATCAGCAAAACAGTTTCGTCGTGGATGTAAGCTCATGTCTGATACATAAAACAATACACTCGATTTTAGCCAAAAGGCTGAGAAGTGCTGGCATATAAATGACATATAAAATAAATTTGGTTCTCTCTACTAAGCATATTAGGAATTAGCATCAATTAATTATATTTCAGGGCCAATATGTAACTAAGGTTAATGGGCCTTGGGCCTCAGTGCATTCAGTTATTTTTATAGAAAGTACCTTTCACTGCAGGTGCCAGATTAAGGTAACAGTCTGATAACCAGCACATGCACTAAGAATACATGAGGGTTTATTTGCCTCAGAGTACTTGGAGTGACTTGTTTCATTTGTTTTCATCTTGCTGATCTCAAGCATTGTTACTTTTTGTCCCTTCTCCAGATGAACAAGGCATAGGTCTACTAGCAAGAGGGATTTCTATAGTTCCCAATTATAGCTCATTTTGAAGGAAATGTGCATTGGACTTTTTGTGAAGAACACTGGTAGCCTTAAACAAGCCATTGAAATGCAAATACAAAATTATCTAATTGGAACATTTTTATGAATAGCTAGAATAACTTTTACATATTTTTAGAAGATATTACAAGTCTTTAACATTTTAGTAGTAGTTCTGTTACTCGAATTTAGTGTTTTATAGAAAAAAAAAAGGTAGGCATACCTTCTGCTTTTAGGCATATTTAAGTTGAGATTAGAAGGAAAATTAGTGTCTCTTTTCCTGCATTCATTGGTGTATTATGTGCAATTTTGTCAGTCATGATCAGTAAGTAACAGAAAGCTGTGTAAATGAAAAGCAGAACTGCAAAAATTGGTTGCACTAAAAGTTTATTTTTCATTAATAAAATTTTCTAATTCCCAAACAATCTGGAATCTGACAAATATACAGTAGTGTAGTAGTTTCATTAGGCAGGTTTATATGAAAGAAAAAAACCACAAGGAAAAGGTTTGCTTAAGCATCTGAAAGCCACTCTGATGATATCTGGTGTTTGAAATAGCTGTGCTTTAGAATTGTGCAAAAGGGAATCAAAGGAAATGCCTTAAAATTCTACCCAATATGTTGATTATGGAATATCTCATGGGAGTCACATTGAAACACACACACACACACACACACACACACACACATACACACACACAAACAATAACTCATCCAAAATTGTTCAAATTGTGAATAGGTGGCTATCTGGCAAAAACATGCATATCAAACTCTGAAGAATGGTTATAACTATATGCAATTGAGCAGTGTAAAATAAAACTCATAAAAAATTTAAAACATTTGTTGTTCTAGCCCAGCACTTCTCAAATGTCATGCCTAGAGCTGCAACTACATAGACTAGATTCTGACTTAATTTGTCTTAGGTGGGACTCAGGACTGGGTAATTCTTTCAAGCTCTCTTAGTGATACAGCTATGAATACATGGTTGATAAATACTGCTTTGCACCATGGATCCTTGAGAGGAAAGCAAAGACTTTAGGGTGGATTGGCCCTCTGTTGAAATCCTGACTCTGCCACTGGCTTTGTGGCCTTGTATAGGGAACTCTCAGAGGCTTCCTTCTCAATCATATGGGAAATACAAAACCACATGATTCCTATGAGAATTATATTTGGTAATGTTCTTAAAGCCTTTGGTATGGATCAAAAAACACTTGTTTTTTTATCTTTAGTGCACTTCTTAGTCTCTGCTAATCCCAGGCATAAGGTCACATTGTCTTAGAATATTAGGTAATATTAGTGTTGCTACCCCCAATATATTATCTAGTAAAATGTTCAACATTTTTGAGGATTCTTTGGGGGTGAGGTTAATGCATGTAATTATTTTTGGCTGTTTTTTTCCTGCTTCTTAAATTCACAGTGTCTACCTCCAATTTTGCTGCTTGCTTCTGATTCTATTTTTATTTTGTAATGTGCCACTGGACAAGGTCTCTACCCCTTTGCTATCAAAGGTATCAACTGCAGCTAATTTTAATGAAGGTTTGTGATTCAGCAATCTAAAATTGTATATCGGATAGTCAATTTCTTAAAAATACTGCAACCATTTCTGGTTCTGAGGAATTTTTATTGTCTCTTCTACTGGGGTTTTGACCCCATTTTATGTTCCTGTTCTCTCTTTGTTTCTTTTTAAATCTCCATTGCATGTTTTCCTAGATGTTTTTGCTTCAAAATCCCCAAATGGCTAGTTAGTCCTCAGTTCTCCATTGGGCTTGCTTTGAGGCAGTTCAGTTATATGCTGATTAATGTCTTTTCACCACAAAGTTATTGAACACAATATTTTGCTAAATAAAAATTCTTCTTGCCTCAAACAGGAGTTTTTCCATTCATGAGAATGACAATTTTCCTCACCATTGTGCAATGTTGGCACAACTGATTTTTTTTTAAGTATGTATAATTGCCTGAACAATGACAGAGTTGAGATAGCAGAATACCTTCCAAAGATTGTGTCCAGAAAAACTAAATTTTGTTTGTGAGTTAGTCCATAGCTTTGACCTTAACTAAAGTTAAGAATCACTCCATTTAGTATCTAGTGTTGAATGCCACTGTCTTTATGTGTCTTTCAGGATTATGCAAAATGGCTGAGAGTATTGACTTAGAAGTAAAATAATTCAGTGGGTCCATCTGAAAGTTGAAACATACCTAGAATTTTTTATTTTTTGGTATAGTTAATACCTGGGTATCTATTTCTTAGTTCTTCTCCCTCTTTTTTGTAATGTATTTTTAAAACTTTTTTGTATACACAGTGATATTTGTCTGTTTTAGAAAATCTAGAACTTAAAACAAGTAGAAAATAAGAAAGTAAAAAGGATCTGCAATGTTACAATTCAATAATAAACACCACTGACATTTTCGTTTTAATCTTTCTTTCTTTTTCTAATACAAACATTTTTGCCTACTAGTAAAAAGGAGGTTAATATAAATACAATTATGTAATTCACTTTATTCAACTTAATATTAGGCAAACATCTTTCCACGCCATTAGTTACTTATACTATTACTTTTAGCTATATATATATATATATATATATATATATATATATATAGTATATATGTGTGTGTATATATATAGTATCCCATTATATGGATACACTAATAATTCATTCAATTTTCTATTATTGAACCCTTAAGGTTTTTTCCCTTACATTTTTATTATAAACAACATCCTAGTGAAAATTATTTTAATTAAATTATTGCATATATTCAGGATAGACTTCTTAAAATACTTTACTTTTTAGAGCAATTTTAGGTTCATAGCAAAATTGCAAGGATGGACAGAGATATTTCCTATACCAAGAACTCTTGGATAAGCGTAACCTCCCTTACTATCAACATCCCTAGCAGAGTGGTACATTTGTTACAATTAATGAACCCACACTGACACAGCACTATTATCCAAAGACCATAGTTTACATTAAGTTTCACTCTTGGTGTATATTCTGTGGATTTGGGTTTGGACAAATGCAAAATGACATGTATCCACTATTATGGTATCATACAGAGTATTTTCACTGCCTCCAAAATCTTGCATTCTACCTATTCATTGTTTATGGTTATAAAACAATAATTCCATCTCATTTTTAGAGTAGTACTTAGTTTTACTCTAATTTTAAAAATAAATCTTACCTTTGTGGAAAATTGCAAAAAAATATGAAAAGGAAATAAAAATCAACCTTAATTTTAGCAGCTATAAAAATTAACATTCTAGGTATATGCTCCTTTCTGTGTATGTTTTTCCCTCAAATTATAAAGTAAGATGTGTTAATCATTGAAAACATGATAGTAGAGAAACCTACAAACAGGATAAAATTTTATTATCTCAGTTTCCTGAAGTGACCACTGTTACAATGTAGATATAATACATACCTTTATTCTTTATGTTTTTATTTATTTAAGCACATATTGGATAGATAGATTTGTGTTATGATTTCATTAACTTTCTACTGTTGTAAAATAATTTCCCAGTGTTATTAAGAACTCTAATTTTTAATACTGCTTAATAGTCTCTTTTGTGGAAGTATTTTCTATTATTTGGCAGTTACCCTATTATTTGATAGCTAGTTTGTGTTAGTTTTAATATAAATATTATGAATACTGCTGCTTTATGTACACTAATGCATTTTTTAATGTACATTGGATTATTTTTATAAGATTGCTTCTTCCAAGTGGAATTAGAGTGCAAATGTTATGAACTTTATTTCTGCTGTTTCTTATGTTTCTGGTTAACTGATGCTGGTAAACTTACATCAGTGCCATTAAAAGGCATGTTCATCTTCCTATTTTCTTGGGAAGGGTAAACGTAATTTTCAACTTTTGCAAATTGTTTCTGTACAAATGAAAAAAGAGAATCAAGAGCAAATATAAATATAGTGGTGGATGTAAATGTTTTCCTTTGTTTTTGTGTCTTAGAATTCTCATAAATTTTCTTCAAATGTCTCTTTTTAAATTAGCAAATTGTGTGAGAAAATACATACTAAATGTTTTTAAGTGATTGATATGTTAATAATGGTTATTCATTAATCAAGTATTTTTTTAAACTCCTATGTACCTGACATGTTACTAGGGGTTTATCTTTTCTCTTTTTAATGTATTTAATTCAATGAGAAACTGAATGATTGAGGAGATCTAAGTAGATTAATTCATTTAATGAATATTTATTCCATACTTTCCGCCGCATGGCAGTTAAGTGCTGGCAGTACAGAGATGAATAAGACATGATTCCCATCCCTAGGAGCTCCAGGTCTAGTGGGGGACAGTGGATCAACAAGTGATTGTAATTCAAAGTAGGAGATGCAGCAAGTTGGTGTGCTTGCTGTCCATGGGTGCAAGGAGTGAGCAGTGACCCTCTGCAGGGGGAGATGATCGGTGGAAGCTTCATCTAGGAGAAGGCACTTAAGATGGTTCTGGAGGGATTAAGGAGTTTGGCTAATATGAGAGGATGGAAGGTGAGGGGGTACTTGCTACCCTAGTCTCAACGTAAAGGGAAGGATTGAAGACGTATAACAGGTTATTAATGGCATTAGCCTTGGTGAAGTCAACAAAAGCCTTATGGGTCAATTAGACAGTCATTTTGTGAAATCAAGCTTGAATAACATGAGACAGCTTTGTGTCGTGCTTAATTAGTAGATATTTACATGTTTTATAATACAATTAACTAAGACAAATCTTTTTGCATTAGTTATATTTTTCTGTGTTTACAAACTGTATATTTGCTCATTGAAAAATTGTGAAAATATAGGAAAAAGAGGAAAATAAATGTTATTCAGGCATAATCACTGTTAACATTTTAATGGACATGTTTTAGAAATTTTTTTAAACATATAAACATCCTTCAAAAATGTAATCATATAATGCTTATGGCTTTTTACCTGTTTCTTCTCAGATAACATATCATGAACTCTTTCTCAAAATAAACATAAGTTAATATTTCGTTTTAACATATTCTGCTATATGGATATGCCATAATTTGTTGAACAAATTCACCTATTCTAGCACATTTGAGGTTATCCTTTTTTTCTGTTAGAAAAATGCTAAGGTAAACAGTTTTTTATAGTCATCTTAGTTCACTTCTTTATATTCTTAGGAAAAAGTACTGGGTTAAAGTATTTATGTTTCAAATGCTGCCAAATTGGCCTCTTGAAAGTTCCTATCATTGTAATTATATTTTCACTAAGCAATGTAAGAGAATATAAGCAAATCTTACTCTGATTCAAATTGCTTTCCTTGTAAAAGTAACATTCTGCTCAAAATAAAACCATTGGTGCCAATATACTTCAATTAGGCTTGTGATTAAATTATAAATAAATGAAGAAGAGATCAATACCTCTGTGCTTCTGAGTCAAGAATACTAAATGAAAGTGTAACAGACAAAATTGAAGATAAATAAATTTTCTCCAATGAATTAATAGACATTTATATTTAAGTCAAAATTTGAAGAAACTGAAGAAATTTATATTTTGGGGATGTCTTCAGACTGAGAAGCTTCACGTTTTCAGTTGTGTTCTATTATTGAATAATAAGATCATCCAGATTTTTGTACACACGAGCTAATGTTCTTTGTCTTCAAAGAAATTCATAGAATAAGTTATGCTAACTTAAATAACTTTCCCTTTCACTAGAGTAAATTGCTACTTAATTCAGTGTTCTAAGTTAACCCCTAGTAATCTCAAAGAATTAAGACAACTTTTCAAAGTATACAATTTACCACTGGAGTGTTTTAAAATATAAAACAAAATGGGCTGGTCACGGTGGCTCACGCCTGTAATCCCAGCACTTTGGGAGGCCGAGGCAGGCGGATCATGATGTCAGGAGATCGAGGCCATCCTGGCTAACACAGTGAAACCCCGTCTCTACTAAAAAAACAAAAAATTAGCTGGGCGTGGTGGCGGGCACCTGTAGTCCCAGCTACTCCGGAGGCTGAGGCAGCAGAATGGCGTGAACCCAGGAGGCAGAGCTTGCAGCGAATGGAGATTGTGCCACTGCACTCCAGCCTGGGAGACAGAGCGAGACTCCGTCTCCAAAAAAAATATATATATATATATATGTGTATATATATACACACACACACACACACACACACAGATATATATATATATATAAAAAACAAAATTAAACAAATCTACAGGTTTATGTGTGCTTTTATTTTTATTTAATATTCAAAGTTTAAAAAGTTACATTAACTTCCTAAGATTTAATAGCAGCTCAAAGTCCTATATTAATATATTGATCGATTCTTTATAATTACTATGCATCAATAGTTTAGGCACCCCAAATTCCTGGTGAAGGCATCATTTTAGATAGCCATTTTGTAAATAATAGAATTCCACCACGCCACTAGGAAATAGAAATAGTTCAGAATTACTATTTAAACTTCCTTGCCTTATTTAAGCAAGCCTCAGGTAATTGTTATATACTGTACTGCTCTGTTGACCTCAGGGTCTATTGAGTTTTATTTTTGCCCATGCTAATTGATCCCCTGTTACTTTGCTGAAAATTCTTGTGCCTGCTTTGTACTTTTCAGTCTTCTTATGCTATTTGTCAGTTGTCATATTTTTCTGTCAGTGTATCTACTTTATTTAATTCTAATTTGCTGATGCTAATCTGGCATAAATAACTATGCTTGTTAAGATTGTATAAAGCGAAAGCAAATGAGAACTGGGAAAGGAAATGACAGCTTCTTTTTGAGCAAAGAACAAGCATTTTCCTTTATAAATATGTATCTTATTAATATACTGACTGGCTCAGGAGTCAAAATTACTAATTTCCTACTCTGGCTAAATTTTTAATAGAAAAGCTAATTTTCTTACTCTAAGTGCCCCTCTTGACCCAAACTAAATGTCAAGCAAAAGAGAGTTTTAGGGAAGGCAAAGAAAAAAACTGTCATGCATTTCTCCTACACTATCATCAGATTAAGGTGCAGCTTCACCTTAAATTCCACCAGCTGTAGTGTCTGTGTGCAAATTTCTCTTTTTTCTATGTTCTTCTAAAATGAGCTGACTTCTGCTGTGAGGTTCCGTAAACTTATGAACATCAGCTCTTGTTTTCACCCTACTTCACCCACTGTTCTCAAATCTGCTTTGATTTTTTTTTTCTTTTTGGTAAAAATAAGAGCAAGTTCCAGGGTGTTTTAGTTCATTTTTTGCAACATATGCATTAGAGAAGAAGAACTAATCCTGTTGTGATTCAGGAAAAGTAGACATACCATATATTTAGGGAGTGTCTGGCCAGAGTTAATGGATTAAATTGGAGTTAAAGTCTTCATTTGAGTTTGACAGTGTTTTGTAATCTAATATGCACTGAAATCTTCCTTGGCCTGAAAGCAAGTTAGAAGTGGCTGGGCAATACAATTAGAGATGAGGAAAAAAATGTTCAGAAGAATCATTGATAATGAACACGAAGTTTTTAAAAAGTTAGAAAGCAAGTCTAGTGATACAAGTTATCATAAAAAATAGATTAAAATAGAAATGTAATCTTCTATTTAACATTTGATATTGTTTTTTGTTACCTAACTTAGGGAACACAATTATGAAGTAATTCAAAGGAAATAATAGCTTTAGGGAGCATTAGAAATGACATGTAGGTATTGTGCTTGACATAAGCATCTGAGAACGTGCCACCCCTTTATTTAAAGACAATGTGGCTAAAAATAAGTAGATTATTTTCTGATATGTATGAAGTTTATTGTTACTGGAAAACTCCTGACTAATTTGCTTCCCATTTTTACGAAGAACAGAATAAATCGTATGTAATCTATCCTTTATTCTTCTAGAATTCTTCTAGAATGTACCTATAAGAGGCAGGGGACTCTAAGAGCCTCATGATTCTATTTTTAAAAGACCAACAAAAAAGGATGGAAAGACATGGGCATTTTCTCATTTAAATGATACATAAAGAGGAAGATCTTGCTCAATTCTAGATTAAAGATGTTGGTCATTTTCTTCCCATCAGCTGTGCTGCTGATGGGGAGCACTGACCTCAGGCTTTCTCCTTCCCATTATCTGCAGATAAGTCACTTTTCCATTTCTGAGAGAAGTGCTTAACATATTATATGAAACTATCACAAAGACATTGCCGTGAATATTTTTAAAACAAAATTATTATATACATATTCATGTAGTTTTTGAACTTTTGTATTTCAGTTTTACTGCAGTTTTTAAAACTATAAAACACATGCTTATATGATAAGATGTAAATTTTTTTAATGAGAGAAAGGCTGATGGTCATGTTTTTATCATTCTTCTTACCAATCTCTTCCATAAGTAGCTTTGACAAAACTGTATGGCAATTTATTTTTACTAGATATAAATTACACATTATGCAAATATTTCTTTTGTAAATATGCTTAAACTAGGATGACTTTTAAGAACATTTTATGCACTAATAGGTTTGAATAATTTTCAAGACACTTACACAGACATGGTCACCTATCAGATTATAAAGCTCAAAGTGTTTTCAAATATATCTAAAAACTATAGAATTAACTATTACAATGCAAACATTGATTCTAAATCCTCAAATTATTGCCTATTCAGATATTGTAGCCACATGAGTAAATCATGTGAAATATTCTTCCAAAGCATGTGTAACTATAAAAAGACACACTGAATTGGATTTGTGGCAGCAAACCTTAGGGATAAAGAGCACAGAGTGCAAAGTCAGACTGTGAGACCTTGTTCTAGTCACTTTTCTAGTCTGTGCCTCAGTTTCCTCTTCTGTGAAAGGGGTATTAATAATAGTACTTACCATGTAGAGTTGTTGAGAGGATTGAATTAGTTAGTCCATGCAAAGTGCTTAGAACAGGGCCTTACCCAGGTAAACTCTACAAAAGTGCTGGCTGTTGAATGATTATGTAAGTGAGAGTGATTGCAACAATAACTATGGAATACCTGTACATTTCTGGGCACCAAGCCAGGTGCTTTATTTATTCAGATCCTCACAACAATCCTTCAAGACAAACAGTATGCACGTTTTGTAGATGAAACTAAAATTCACAGATTAACTAATTTGGCAAGGTCATATTGCCAGCATCTACTATAGCCATGATTTAAGCTCTGGTCTGTTTGAGTTCAAAGCCCGGCCCCTTTCTACTAAGTCATATTGTAGCTATAAGCTTTATTATCATCCTAAAATTATATGAGAATAGGAGGACACTTTTTCACGCACAGAATATACTGAATATTAAAGTAGCTACATCCTCTACAATTGAAAAAATCATTGCAGTGGCTCATGCCTGTAATCATAGCACTCTAGGAGCCCGAGGTGGGCAGATCACCTGAGATCAGGAGTTCGAGACCAGCCTGGCCAATATAGTGAAACCCTGTCTCTACTAAAAATACAAAAATTGGCTGGGTGTGGTGGCACACGCCTGTAGTCCCAGCTACTCAGGAGGCTGAGGAAAGAGAATCGCTTGAACCCAGGAGGTGAAGGTTGCAGTGAGCTGAGGTCACGCCACTGCACTCCAGCCTGGGCGACAGAGCTAGACTCCGTCTCAAAAAAAAAATACACACACACACACACACACAAACATATAGAATTTTTGTACAAATAGAATTATATTTCATATTATATATTGCAGTTTTGCCACATCGGCATATGTAAATAGACCTTATTTTTTTTGTTGTTGAATAGTATTTTTCTAGTTTTCATTATCGATAAAAAGTGCTTTGATGAACATGACACAGAAGTGCTGTAAGTTTAATACTGCACTTGTTTTGAATTTAGCAACCTTCTGTTCTTCTTGTGTGTAACTGATTTCATTTATACTTCCTGGGGAAATGTCTCCATTATTATAGCAGATCACCACAAAGAGGTCCTTTTATTCAATTTTGGGGCTCTTTTTTCCTCAGACGTCCCCGTTATTTCCAAACAAATTCTGCCTGTTACCTCCTCTTTTGTGGTTCACAGTCTCTCTTTCACAAGCAGAATTCTGTGAGAAAAGACTCCCTGGTTTCTCACCTTTCTGCTCCTTTATTTACACTTTATTCTGCCCTGCCTTCAATACCATGTCTGATTTTTGGCCCTCCTCTTCATCTATTCCTTAGGACAACTTAGTTACAGAGTAGGAATGAAAGCAGAACAGGTACAAGGAGTTCGGGGTAAGGATAAAGTCATGAATAGTTGTGAATTTAATGTGTTAAGGGAAGCAGTCATGATAACAATAGTTGTTTTTTTTTGTTGTTGATTTTGTTGTAGTTTTGAGATGGGCTCTTGCTCTGTCACCCAGGCTCCAGTGCAGTGGCGTGATCACCACTCACTGCAGCCTGGACTTCTGGGCTCAAGTGATCCTCCCTCCTCAGCCTCCTGAATGGCTGGGACTACAGGTGTCTGCCACCATGCCTGGCAAATTTTAAATTTTTTTTGTAAAGATGAGTTCTCACTATGTTGCCTAGGCTGGTCTTGAACTCCCAAGCTCAAGTGATCCTCCTGGCTTGGTTTCCCAAAGTGCTAGGATTACAAGTGTGAGCCACTGTGCCTGGTCATAACAATAGTTTTTATCTGTTTTGTTAAAAATGTTCAACTGTGGCCAGGCGTGGTGGCTCATGCCTGTAATTCCAGCACTTTGGGAGGCCAAGGTGGGTGGATCACCTGAGGTCAGGAGTTCGAGACCAGCCTGGCCAACATGGTGAAACCCTGTCTCTACTAAAAATACAAAAATTAGCCTGGCATGGTGGTGTCAGGTGCCTGTAATCCCAGCGACTCAAGAGGCTGAGGCAGGAGAATCGCTTGAACCCAAAAGGCGGAGGTTGCGGTGAGCTGAGATTGCACCATTGCACTCCAGCCTGGGGTATAAGAGCGAGACTTCGTCTCAGAAAAAAAGAAAAAAAAAAAAAAAACAGTTCAAATGTTTACTTGAGACTGCTAGTCTTTAGCAGTCAGATTCTTCAAACAAAAACTTAGTTTCAAAGGGATGAAAATTGTCTGTGTAGTTTCTGATACCAAAAATTTCAGTTTAATAAAGAGGAAATATTATTTTACATCTACCGCCAATAACAGCATAATAGAGTAATGGATACATCATTAATTTGATTAAGTAGTATTTCTGATCTAATGATATGGGAAGGTCATTACATATGTACATGGAATAATGTTTAGTTTTATATTACAAACCAGGCAAAATGAGTGCATATAATTAGAAAGTGAAGTTATATCATCACAAAATATCAAGAAGATGTTTCATCAAGACTAACACTATTAAATAAGGAAATATTTATGGACATTCATTGTTTAATATATGAGTTCTGTGAGGGGAAATACATAAGGTAGACAATGTTATGTGTAAATAAATCCAACCATTAAAATAGAATATTGGAGCTATATAATTAGCTGAATGTTTAATATGCTAATAGTGAATGTTTCGCTCATCTTAATTCTGTGACAAAGTGGAGAAAATCAATTTAGAAAACAGAGTTTTAATGGTCTTTATGCTCCCCTTTTTTGAAGACATATTTCTTCATCGAGCACTTTTGATTCCCTTTGGAATGTTTGTGAACATTTAAAAGATTCAAACTGTGATTACTACATTAAAAACAAAGGTCTTTTAGGTGTAATTCCTTTGCAAGCAATTAGACTCTATTAACAGAAGAACATGAGTTTTTACTTTAATCTCTGGTATTTTGTGAACATTTCTTAAAACACATAGATATATCATTAAGATACTATTTGCCATAGAACAAAATTCTAAGCCTAGTCTTTTTTGAATGTTATATTACAGACTTTAGATGCTGAATTAGCTCATTATAAGGGGCTTTACTTAAGGCAACATGACATTACAAATTCCAATAATAGTTTTATAGGAGACTTACAATAATAAATACATGCATATAAATATTCATGAATTATACACCAATATACACGTATATGCATTTGTTTACGTAGATACCACGTCTGATATCCTTGTGGGTTGTTTGGAGCAGCACTATGTTAAGAAGTTAACGTTATCAGTTAAGTCTTGGCCAGGGGCTGTTTTTGTTCCAGATTGCTGGATGGTCATAAGAGGGACAGGGAAGGAATTGGTTCAGATTTATTGCTTCACCTGGTAAATTTTAAGCTAATGCCCACTATTTTCCAGAAACTGTAGGTAATAGGTATATGATTATTACAGGAAAATAAGTAAATGACTATTAGAGGAAATTACTATTTTTAAATTTAAATAGGTAAATGCCTGTTACAGGAAAATTTTTTGTATATGCATACCCTAGTAATAATTTTTCAAAAGGTTTTGAACATTTATAATGAGGAAAGCTGACCTAAATGTATTTTTTTCCCAAACTTTTGATCATGGTGCTGTCGATATATTTGTATAACACTAATGAGTGAACAAAAATCCTTTTCAGGTTGAGCATTCATTCATTCAACCATTTTTTTAAAACACCTTTATTTGTGCATTAACTTAAGTGCATTAACTTTATTTGTGCATTAACTTAATATGTAGTCAAATTAATCTTTTTCTTTATAATTTTCTCCATTGCTTTTGGAGAAAAGCCTTTTCCTCTCAGAGTTCAGATAATTATTCATACGTATTATCTCTAAAGTTTCCTTTTTTGACTTTTTGCATTTAACTCTAAGCAACTGGAATGTTTTGAAATATGTGTAAAATTGGGTACTACTACATCCCTAATCTTATTATAAAAAAGTAGAGCTGTATATACAGTATTTGGCACTGAGCACTCTGCTAAGCTCATAACTGGTGCTCAATACATTTTCTGAATCCACCCATCTACTTTCCCAAATCCAACCAGGGAATATACTCAGTCAGTGTCCCAGATAATAAACATCTGACCTAAGAAGGGCCCAATTGTTCATGCCAAGGCACTCACCTAAAAGAAGAGGAGATGCAAACAAATGACTCTAATATAACTTTGGCGAGACAAGAAGACAGAGAAACCTTCAAAGGGGGCATTCAACAATGCTACCTGAGATATGAGTTGAAGTTTATGAAATGAATGGAAGAGAAATGACTGTCCAGGAAGAATGTACCTAAAAGAGTCTGGTGTGTTCAGGGGCTTCTCAGAAGCACAGCAGGATGCTGACATGGCTGACAGGAGGTGGAAGATGGAAAGAAGGCCTAGGCCAGGTAATGAAAGGACTGGCAAGCCATGCTGAGGATTTCGGTCTAGAACTTCTTGTATATACTAGGATGCTGGTAGCATAGTTCATTCAGACCTTTTGATTCTCACATTTCTAGTACAGTTTTTAGAGTGGATATAAAATATCTTTCATGCAGTTTTGATCGGAACCATTAACAATTCATAATACTCTAGGTTAGTCTGAAATTACTACAGTACCTAATTTATAGTAATGCTTAGATCATGTGGGTTAGAAAAATTTGCTTGCCTTCCCCCATTGATATTTTTACTTATGTATGGGTCTATTTACTTAAATATTTGGGAGGACTTTTGTAGCATACTCATGGAGTAGAAATATGGTTTTGCAACATGGGACTATGCCATATAACTTGTTTTCGCTGTGAAGCAGAAAACTATAATGAACTGTACCAAGACCATTTTACTTTATTCACAGGTTTTACAAACATGCTTGACACCATTAATATTTATTAAGCATGCTTGGCCAACCATGAACTTTGTCAACAATCTAAGTATTACTTGGGCATATCTGAATAATGGGACTTAATCTAATTTGTTCTCATTAACAGATGGAATGAGGAAGTTTTCACCTTTAATATGTATCTACTATAAACAAAGAGTATATTTATATATACGTAGTTTCTGAAGATTGTCTACTATACATTTGCCTCAAGATAAAACATGATTCATTGTTCCAGTTGAATCTTATTAGAGAATGAATCATTATATTTGCATGGGTTGTTTTGTTTTTGGGCTCTGAGGGTTTTCCTGTGAAAAGAGCACTGACGTTCAAGTAGGCATGGCTGATGCACCGTGTTAGAATGGGGGAAATGGGGAAAGTTGAATGTTAAAGAGGGACTCCAGGAAGCCTGGGAGAAAACACAAGTTAAGGGAAGAAAGTTTGGAAGAAGGAGCTGCATTGAAACAGAAGGGTGGCAGAGAGTGGTTCTAGGGATAAAGTTATTGCTGTTATTTAAACTTGCTTCAACCCAGCTATTCCTCTCCTTAAGAGAAAGTCTATGAGCATGTAAAACTAAGCGATACTGCAGCCTAGTATCTCCTTATGGGCACCTCTAAAAGAGCCTGACATAATGGAGAGGAAGCCATTTTGTTTCTCATTTCTTGGTAGAATGATAGCTAGGTCTTGAGCAGAGTAGTGGGCTAGCATTAATGGTATGGGTAGCTGCCTGAACACTGGACAAGATTTCTGCCCATTTATGGGCCTAGGAAGGGAGTAGACTGTATGGAGTGGTTCTGGAACCCTGTAGCAGAAATGGTATATTCAGATGCTAGAATGTGGCCTGGAAGTGGTGGGTCACTGGAGTGGTACAAATGGAACCTCAGATGTTTGTGAATGGTGGTCTACAATAACCAATGATGACAAAGCTGCAAATTGAACTTGCCTGATTTGTGACTGAGATATTGGGAACTGATTCTATTGGGAATTCTGAAATAATTGAGAACTGAGATGAGAAATACATTCAAACTGTGAAAACTGGTATGGCATATTGATATTATCTCATTAGTAACCCTGTGCTGATAAGGGCTTGGAATACTTGGGTCACACGCTGATTTGACCGTTATCTTTACAAACGTCAGTTGGAGTTTTCAGTCAATGGCTAGGGCAGACATAAATAACAGTATAAATCAGTGAAGGTTTATTTGTTGCAAAAAGTGCTTTCCAACCATGTTTACATGATAGGATGTATAGAAGATGATGTATTTGTTTGGTATCCAGGAGCAAAATGGAGGAGGTTTAGAAGAGCATTTCCATGGGGCTTGGTTAAGAAAAAATTGTTTTCTTTATGTTATATAACAATGAAAGAAGAAATAAATAAAAAATATTAGGACAAAATTGCATGTATGTCTAACTTTCAAATACATTTTATTTAACATTTTAATAAACTTGACTTGCTTTAATGAACTCGTAGTTTCTCATCAAAACATTTAATGATAATTTATTTAATACTTGATACTTACTATTAATAAAAAACTGTTTTAAAAGTATTTTTTCAACAATCCAAATTTTTCAACAGTTACAATGAGTATTTGAAGAGTTCTACAGCTCTTCTTTTCTTTCAATGTCAAATGTAATGCTAAACTTTCTTGTGAATTCAAATGGACTTCAAGTCCGACTATACTTTTTTATGTCCAAGACTTCAAAAGAACAGTCAAACTCTAACTGCAGAATATACATACATTTTTCCTCTGTTGTCAGTTTGAATGCCCCTAGGTGGCCACAAAGTCATAAACTCACAAAAGTATTGGATATATGGAAACACAGAAACTTGGAGTCAGACTTAAAGCTGCATCGTTCAGTAGTTCTCCCAGCCCAGCTCTGAAAAATGATCCCTGAGCTCTGTTTCTTCACTTCTGGAGTGTGAACTCTTTTATCAGCTCCATAGGCCTCTTGAGCAAGGATGGTGGTAATTTGGTCTGCCCCAGGCTGCTAAAGCAGATATCCACATAATAGATCACCTTCCTAGGGAAACTCATGATGCCACAGAGGAGCAATAAGTGCAGCACATGTCATTTCTTGTGCACCCATCTGAGGGTATCATAGGGTGAGCCTAACCCTAACCTCTAACTTTTCTCCAAGAAGTCCTGGAAAATGCTTATTGAGGTCAAAGCCGTCCAATGGGGAGCTCCAGCCCCAAGGCCCAAGTGGATCAGGCTCTCTGCATACACTTGGAAGCCACAGAATGCATATCAATGTTCTGCAGTTCAACAGGTGGGAAACTAATCTAAATCCTACATACGAGAGTAACACAACAGAAATATCAGCAATTATCTCCAGTGACACATTGAGATGTTTCTGGGTCTCCCCAAAATACTTCACACAATTGCAGATGATAGGTCTGGGTTAAGAAGAGTCAGTTTAGAACTTGAAGAAGCACAAATGCACCCCTTTATGGCCTGACTTTAAATACAAAAGGATAAAGCGTTCCAAAAGACAACTTTGCCAGAACATGGGCCCCAGCACATTAATCTCAGAATTACAGGCCAGACACCATGACTCACACTTGTTACCTCAGCACTTTGGGAGGCAATGTCTCTCAAATAAAAAAAATCTCAAAATTGCATACATAATATGTGGCCCACAGTGTCCTTGACCCTGAGTATAACTCCTTGGCCATTGTTCTCAGCCTCCTAGTGGGACCCAGATTGGACCAAATACAATTAATTCTGTGGAATTTGAGCAAGTGGCAGCAAGGTTTCTGGGATTCCTTTTCATATGTTGTGAGACAAGCCAAAGGCCAATTGTGTCCAACACATGATCTGTACGATTTCTGGAAAACATTTCAAAATATAGCTGGCACTGGCTGTCATAAAGATTATTGTATGCAGTGTTTGGTAGAATTTTCCGGTCTCTTAAATATCCTGTATTTTTCCTCTTTTGTGGACACAATGAGAAGAGGGGGAAATGTGAAGATTGAGATATCTTTTTACTTAATATTTCAATGCATAGATTTAATTAAGTTTGATTATTAAGATGTAGACAATGTCAAGATGACTTTAGAAGCAGTGGATTTTGTTAAATGTGCGTTAGTCTTTCCATAGAAATGGCTACTCACAGGACATTGAGGAAACTCATTTCCTGAGGAGACAAAAAATAGTTTGTCAAATGTCTTATAAATGTTGGTGTCTCAAATCTGAATGCAGCCAGGAGTTGCTTCTGGCAACTGCAAGATTTTAACATCACTTGTCTATAAAGTTGGCTTATGCCCTGGAGCCAAGGCACATTCTGCTTCCTTGCTCCTCTGAACTTTCCAGGTTAATTAAAAACTATCATTATCACTGTTTCAGCAGCTGGCATGCTATAAAATGAACTTTAACAAGTGATTAATTGAAAGGTAGAGGGTTATTTCAAAAGTCTTAAGTCAAGAGGGAATGTACCTCCTGCACTACCAAAATGGTACAAAAATTAGTTCACATGGGACAAGCGTAAGTGGGCCCACAGATGTGTGCCAGTCCCCTTGTCTTGGAGAACTTGAGATCCATCCTTCTTCAGACCAATTCCTTATTTTGATTCTGACCTCATGAGCATCAGCCCGATAAAGGATTCACTAAAAGGTGCCTGGGATTCTGCAAATAGAGTATAGAGCCTCGTAGTGCCCCTAAGGTAGAAGGATCAAAGTGTGGGCCCTTACTCACATCATTCCCTTGCCCTTCTCCCCACTGCAACAGCAGGTAAATCCTACATTCTGAGAATGTGCTGGGGTTTTGCTCTTAATTGGCAAGTGGTTGTTATTTTTGAGACTTATTTAATGTTCCCAGGGTTTGTGAACTGTTCTTTTTGCTTAGTGGGGGACAATTCTAATGTCCATCTTTTCCCAATCAAACCGAACCTAAATGATTTGTGTTAGTATACTATTACAAAAAATTACAAATACCTTTCAAATAAAAATTCCCAAGGACAACGGCATCTCCTTTGATAGAGTAAATTCAATTTGAAGGGCTTTTCATCATTCTGATTTCAGATCAAATGTTTCTTTTCTGTGAACTCTTTCTTAACTCTCCAGATAAAGATAATTGTCCTTGCCTCAGTACTCAAAATCTTGTCCCTTTGTACATATTTCTGTAATAATCTTTACCACACTAAACTGCAGTGATTTTTTAATATTCTTTTTTGTTTCATTAGGCTGTGAACTCCTAATGGGCAGTACCTTGTTTTTCTTTGTATTTTCAGGGTCTAGCACTAGAGAGGAATAATAAGGGCTTAATTAGTGAAAGAAAGAATGAATAACCAATCTGTAATGAATCCTAACCAAAGAATTTTAGCTACTTAGGTGCTAAGTAACTACTTTAAAGTTACCAAGGCATGAAGTGTAAGAACATTGCTCTATCAATGTATCAGTATTTTGTTTATAGATTATAAATTTATATGCCAAGGAAGATGTTAGATCCTTAAGTTCCTCTCCTACTTTCTATTTGAAACACTGCAATTCTTATATCTTATTTTAATGATTATATTAGATTTAGGACCTTGAATGATTTTCTGATATGTAAAGTAATGCCTGAATATACTGTCGTCATTGGACTTACATAGGAGATAATGTAGGGCTTAGCACTTGGGATTTGATAGATTATAATTCTAATATCAAGTATATTAAAAGTGGACTACTAATCTCTATGTAATTTGGTTAAAATTACTTTATTAAGGGGGCACTGCAAATCAGAATCTTAAAATCAGTTTTTAAGAGTTTATTCTGAACTCTTTCTGAAAAACTAAGCCATAAGCTATATTATTTTTAAATAATCCTAAGGAATTACTCAGAATACAGATAATAAAGAAAATAATAGTTTGAGTTTTTTCTTCCCCTTTCTCTGATATTTGTTTTTAAGTAAGACCTCTCACAGATAACTAAATTGTTTTTGAGAATTGCCAAATAATAGGGGAATTGATCACCTATCATAGTCATGATATAGGCTGAAGCTTTGTATTTCTTTAGGCAAAAATATTATTCCTAAAGTGCTCATGCTTCCCTTCTCCTGACATTATGTGTTTACAAATATGATTTTATTTTCCATTTGGTTGGATCATAGTTGAATCATATATTCAGATTGAAGATTATAGCATGAAATCAAAAGCATCTGCAAATACAAGCAAGACAATGAATAATTAACAAAAGGAGAAACCTTGATCTTCAAAGTGCTTTCAAGTAGAGATTTAAATATAAGGCTTTACTTACAGAAAGATGAAGCTGAACTACTACTGTGGAATCTCTTTATTTCAAAACCTCAAATTCAGGTTATTTTTGGAAAATCTTTTTTTTTTTTTTTTTTTTTTTTTTTTTTTTTTTTTTTTTTTTTACTTTTTGCCATTATTGAAATTGAATTATTATGGTATAAATCCTCATGGTGGTTTATTCTTAGGTTCCACATGGTAATAAGGAGTTCCAGGCCTATATACTCCTAGGTTCAAGTTCAACTGGAAGAATCACATGCCTCTCTTTTTGTATACATAGCAAAATCCACAGACTAGATCCCATTGGCTCTGAATAGGTCATGTTCCATTTCTGAGCCAGCCCGAAGACCAAAGGAATGGGCTCCTTTGACTACTAAGATCAGAGTTATATGCATCATCCCTGGAATTAGTAGTAAATTCACTTCTACAAGAAGCATACAGATTCAAGCAGAGCAGTGCATGATCCCTCATACAAAGATCAGAATTGTATAACATCCTGGGATTACCAGAAGGTGAATGAGACATTACATAGAAAATACAATAGATTCCCACTACAAGGAGATTACAGGTATGCCTTGCTTTATTGTACTTCATAGATTTTTTTTTCAACTGATCAAAGAAAGATTTGCAGAACCCTGTGTCAAACAAGACTATTGGTGCCCTGTTTCCAAGAGCATGTACTTACTTCATGTTTTTGTGTTATATTTTGGTAATTCTTGCAATATTTCGAACTATTATTATTATTATATCTGTTATGATGATCTGTGACCAGTGATTTTTGATGTTGCTATGTAATTATTTTGGAGCACCACAAGCTGCACCCATATACTATGGCAAACTTAATTAATAAATATTATATGTGTTTTGACTGCTTTTACTCACCAGCCATTCCCATATCTCTCCCTCTCTTCAGTTCCCCCATTTCCCTACATACAACAATATTGAAATTAGGCCTATTAATAGCCCTACAATGACCTATAAGTATTCAAGTGAAAGGAAGAGTCACATATCTCTCATTTTAAGTCAAAAGCTAGAAATGATTAAGCTTAGTGAGGAAGGCAGGTCCAAAGCCGAGATAGGCTGAACGCTAGGTGTCTTGCGCCAAATAGCCAAGTTGTGAATACAAAGGAAAAATTCTTGAAAGAAATGAAAAGTGCTACTCCAGTGAACTCATGAATGATAAGAAAATGAAGCAGCCTTACTGCTGATGTGGAGAAAGTTTTAGCGGTCTGAATGGAAGATCAAACCAGCCACACTATTCCCTTAAAGCAAAAGCTAATCCAGAGCAGGGCCCTACATCTCTTCAATTCTGTGAGGGCTGAGAGAGGTGAGAGAGCTACAGAAGAAAAGTTGGAAACTAGCAGAGGTTGGTTCATGAGGTTAAAGGAAAGAAGCCATCTCTATAATATAAAGGTGCAAGATGAAGCAGCAAGTGCTAGTGGAGAAACTTCAGCATTGTCCGGAAGATTTAGCTAAAATCATTGGTGAAGATGGCTACGTTAAACAACAGCTTTCAATGTAGATGAAATAGCAATGAGCCTTCTATTGGAAGAAGATGCTATCTGTGACCTTCATAGCTAGAGAAAAGGTAATGGCTGGCATCACATCTTTGAAGGACAGGCTTACTCTTATTAAGGGCTAGTGTAGCTGGTAGCATTAAGTTGAATTTAATGCTCATTTACCATTCAAAAAATTCTAGGGCCCTTAAAAAGTATGCTAAATCTACTCTGCCTTTGCTCTATAAATGGAACAACAAAGCCTGGATTGCAGCACATTATTTACAGCATGGGTTACTGAACATTTTAAACCTACTATTGAGAGGTACTGCTTAGAAAAGAAGATGCCTTTCAAAATATTGCTGCTCATTGGCAAGGAACCTAGTCACCCAAGAGCTCTGATGGAGATTGTAGCTACAAAGAGATTAATGATGTTTTCGTGCCTGCTAAAACAACATTCTGTAGCCCATGGATCAAAGAGTAGTTTCAACTTTCACATTTCATTGTTTAATAAATACATTTAAAAAAACTTTTAAGTTTGGGGTACATGAATTTAAAATGTTATGTGGGTAAAGTTGTGTCGTGGGGGTTTGTTTTACAGATTATTTTGTCACACAGATGTTAAGCCTAGTACTCATTAGTTATGTTTCCTGCTCTTGTCCCTCCTTTCACCCTACACCCTCTAGTAGACCACCATGTCTGTTGTTTCCCTATATGTGTGCATGTGTTCTCATTTTTTAGCTCCCAACTGTAAGTGAGAACATGCAGTATTTGGTTTTCTGTTCCTGCATTAGTTTGCCAAGGATAATGGCCTCCAGCTCTATTCATGTTCCTGCAAAGGACATGATATAATTCTTTTACATAGCTGCATAGTATTCCGTGGTGTATGTGTACCATATTTTCTTTATCCAGTCTACCATTGATGGGCATTTAGGTTGATTCCATGTCTTTGCTATTGTGAATAATGCTGCAATGAATGTATGTGTGTATGTGTCTTTATGATAGAATGATTTATATTCCTTTGGGTATATACCCAGTAATGAGATTGCTGAGTTGAATAGTAGTTCTGTTTTTAGGTATTTGCAGAATCGCCACACTCATTTCCACAATGGTCAAACTAATTTACTCTCCCACCAACAATGTGTAAGTTTACCTTTTTCTCTGCACCCTTGCCAGTATCTGTTATATTTTTTACTTTTTAATAGCTATTCTGATTAGTGTGAGATTGGTATCTCATTGTGGTTTTGATTTTCATTTCTTTTATGATCAGTGTTGAACTTTTTTTTTTTTTTTTTGAGATGGAGTCTCGCTCTGTCGCCCAGTCTGGAGTGCAGTGGTTCAGTCTCGGCTCACTACAAGTTCCGCCTCCTGGGTTCACGCCATTCTCCTGCCTCAGCCTCCCCTCCCGAGTAGCTGGGACTACAGGAGCCCACCAGCACACCCGGCTAATTTTTTTGTATTTTTAGTAGAGATGAGGTTTCACTGTGTTAGTCAGGATGGTCTCGATCTCCTGACCTCGTGATCCACCTGCCTCGGCATCCCAAAATTCTGGGATTACAGGCGTGAGCCACCACGACGTTGAACTTTTTTTCATATGCTCGTTGGTTGCATGCATGTCTTCTTTTGAAAAGTGTCTATTCATTCCTTTGCTCACTTTTTAATGGGATTTTTTTTTCGTGTAAATTTGTGTAAGTTCCTTATAGATTCTGGATATTAGACCTTTGTCACATGGGTAGTTTGCAAAAATTCTATACCATTCTGCAGGTTGTCTCTTTACTCTGTTGATAGTTTCTTGCATTTCTCTTATGATCAGTGATGTTGAACTTTTTTTCATATTCTCATTGGCTGCATGTATGTCTTTTGAAAAGTATCTATTCATTCCTTTGCCCACTCTTTTATTATTATTATACTTTATAAATTCTAGGGTACATGTGCAAAACGTGCAGTTTTGTTACATAGATATATATGTGACATGGTAGTTTGCTGCACCTATCAACCTGTCACCTACATTAGGTATTTCCCCTAATGACATCCCTCTCCCAGCCCCCCACTGCCTGACAGACCCTTGTGTGTGATGTTCCCTTCCCTGTGTCCATGTGTTCTCCTTGTTCAACTCCCACTTATGAGTGAGAACATGTGGTGTTTGGTTTTCTGTTCTTGTGATAGTTTGCTGAGAATGATGGTTTCCAGCTTCATCCATGTCACTGCAAAGGACATGAACTCATCCTTTTTTATGGCTGCATAGTATTCCATGGTGTATATGTGCCACTTTTTCTTTATCCAGTCTATCATTGATGGACGTTTGTGTTGGTTCCAAGTCTTTGCTATTGTGAATAGTCCTTTGCCCATTTTTTAATGGGATTTTTTTTTCTTATAAATTTGTATAAGCTCCTTATAGGTTCAGGATATTAGACCTTTGTCACATGCATAGTTTGCAAAAATTCTATACCATTCTGCAGGTTGTCTCTTTACTCTCTTGATAGTTTCTTTTGCTGTGCAGAAGATCTTTAGTTTAATTAGCTGCCATTTGTCAATTTTTGCTTTTGTTGCAATTGTTTTGTCATCTTTGTCATGAAATCTTTGCCTGTTCCTATGTCCAGGATGGTATTGCTTAGGTTGTCTTTCAGGGTTTTTATAGTTTTGGGTTTTACATTTAAGTCTTTGATCCATCTTGAGTTGATTTTTGTATATGGTGCAAGGAAGGGGTTCAGTTTCAATCTTCTGCATATGGCTAGCCAGTTATCCCGGCACCACTTACTGAATACAGAGTCCTTTCCCCATGGCTTGTTTTTCTCAGCTTTGTCGAAGATCAGATCATTGTAGATGTGTGGCCCCGTTTTGGGGCTCTCTATTCTGTTCCATTGGTCTATGTGTCTGTTTTTATACCCCATACTGTTTTGGTCACTGTGGCCCTGTAGTGTAGTTTGAAGTTGGGTAGCATGATGCCTCCAGCTTTGTTGTTTTTGCTTAGGATTGCCTTAGCTATTTGGGCTCTTTTTTGATTCCATGTGAATTTTGAAATAGTTTTAGTTCTGTGAAGAATGTCATTGGTAGTTTGATAGGAATAGCATTGAACTTATAAATTGCTTTGGGCAATATGGCCATTTTAACAATATTGATTCTTCCTATTTATGAACATAGAATATGTAATATTTCTATTTGTTTGAGATATTTGTTTGAACAAATATTTCTATTTGTTCTATTTCTGATTTATTTGAGCAGTGTTTTGTAGTTCTTATTGTAGAGATCTTTCACCTCCCTGGTTAGCTGTATTCCTGGATATTTTATGCTTTTTGTGGTAATTGTGAGTGGGATCATGCTCCTGATTTGGCTCTTGGCCTGATGGCTGTTGGTGTATAGGAATGCTACTGATTTTTGTTTGTTTTTGTATTCTGAGACTTTGCTGAAGTTGTTTATCAGCTGAAGGAGCTTTTGGGCCAGGGCTGTAGCTGCCATAGTGATTCCTCTGATGGATTTGGTCAAAGTAAATTGAAAACATTGTGGAGAGGATTCATCATTCTAGATATCATGAAGAACATTTGTGATTCATGTAAGGAGGCCAAAATATCAACATTACTGATATTTGGAATAAGTTGATTCTAACTCTCTTGGATGACTTTGTGGGGTTTAAGATTTTAGTGGAAAAAGTAACTTCAAATATGGTGGAAATAGCAAGAGAACTAGAACTACAAGTGGAACCTGAAGACGGCACTGAACTGCTGCCAATCTCATGATCGAACTTGAATAGGTGAAGAGTTGCTTCTTATGGATGAACAAAGAAAGTGGTTTCTTTGAGAAGGAATCTACTCCTGGTTAACATTGTTGAAATGACAGTAAAGAATTGAGAATATTCCATAAACCTTACTTGATAAAGCAGTGCAGGATTTGAGAGGATTAACTCTAATTTTGAAAGAATTTCTACTATGGGTAAAATGCTAAAAAATCAAACAGCATTGCACACTGCAGAGAAATCTTTTGTGAAAGGAAGAGTCAATTGATGTGGCAAACTTTATTTTTGTTTTATTTTAAGAAATTGCCACAGCCACCCCAACCTTTTGCAACCACTATCCTGTTAAGTCAGTAGCCATCAACATCAAGGCACAGTCTGCCACCAGCAAAAATATTACTACTCACTGAAGGCTCAGATGATCATTAGTATTTTTCAGCAATAAGGGATGAAAAAAATTTTTTTTCTAGAGTCAGGGGTCTCACTCGGTTGATTTTAGGTTGGCTGGTTTTGAACTCCTGGCCTCAGGTGATCTTTCCACCTTAGCTTCCCAAAGTGTTGGGATTACACGCATGAGCCACCATGCCTGGCAGCAATAAAGCATTTTTAATTAAGAGGTATACATTTTTTTAAAAACGTAATACCATTGTAGACTTAGTAGACTGCAGTGTAGTGTAAACATACTTTTTAATGCACTGGGAAAAGAAAAACTTTGTGTGACTTGTTTTATTTTGATATTTGCTTTATTACAATGGTCTGGACCTGAACCTGCAATATCTCTGAGGTGTGCTTGTATAGTCATTGTTACAAAAATAGCACATAAACTTGCAAACATAGAGCAATTGTTTTAGGCCTGTAAATGTTCAAAGTCAAATGATAGTATAGAAAATACACTTTAGACCAAGAAGTACTCACTGGGAAGGTCCAGAGAAGACTTAGGCTTTGACTGGGAAAGGGACTTAATGGCTGTATTAGGTACTTTATTACTCTCCTTTATTCTACTCTTGAAAATACATAGTAGAATATGTTACTTCACTTATATAGACGACAAGCTCAAATTCAGAGAAGTTAAGTAACTTAATAATGGTGGTACATATTTATTAATGTTTTCTATATGCTGGAAACTGATAAGGGCTTTATTTCTATATAGTATCTATCTATCTATCTATCTATCTATCTATCTATCTATCTATCTATCGCTATCTATCTACATCATCATCATCACCAATAATCCTATATTAAAGATAAAGAAATGGAGAATTAGAGAGGTTAAGTAACTTAGCCAGGGTGGCATACATGATAAATAGTAGCCCTGGACTTTGAACCTGAAGAGGTTTAGTCACTAACCAGTAGGGTCAATCTGTACACTGTGACTTAGTCAAGGTTACATTGCCAGTAAGTGATGGAGCTGGTATTCCTATTCCTGACTTGTCTAACTGCCAAGTCTATGATCATTTTCTCTGTATCATTGTTTTTGGTAAAATTTAGATAGGAATTAAATATTTGGTAGAGTATTTAAGTTAAATTATTAGGGCTGTAATGACCCAACTAATGTTCCCAAAGCAAAAGATCCTCAAAAGAGGGCATATAGATGGAAAGGCAGTTTTATATATATATATATATATATATCTTGTTAAGTGGTTTGGCCATTATTAGCTCCCATTTCCCATTTTGATAAGCAGGATCTTCCATTTTATGTTTCTTTCCATATATTTGTCTTAGACCTGCCACAATTCTAGACAATTCTTGCTCTGGTTTTTACCAGACATTGGATTGGCACTCTTTCTCCTAATACTATGTTTCTACTAATCTAACTTCCTTGTTTCCAATCTTTTAGCCTCAGGTTCTTTATATATTCTTGGGGGACCATTATTCTATCTAATAAACCAACATATGACAGAGCATTCATGGAAAATCTGCCTGGGTAGATATTTTCTCCATTTTTGTTTTTAGTTATAATCTGTCTAAGGGCAGTGATTCTAATGGTGAGAATTTCAAACTTGGTAGAAGAGAGTAATTCCATGGAGCAGGTCTCCCTTGGTGAAACCACCAGTTCAACTGCATCAAATTTCACTTTATTCTTGATACCCTCTATGGATTTTTAAGTAATAAACTTGAATATTAGAAGTGAGCCTGAGGCCGGGTGCGGTGGCTCACACCTGTAATCCTAGCACTTTGAGAGGCCGAGGCAGGCAGATCACAAGATCAGGAGTTCGAGACCATCCTGGCCCACAAGTTGAAACCCCGTCTCTACTGAAAATACAAAAATTAGCTGGGCATGGTGGTTTGTGCCTGTAGTCCCAGCTACTTGGGAGGCTGGGGCAGGAGAATCGCTTGAACCCAGGAGGTGGAGGTCACAGTGAGCTGAGATTGAGCCACTACACTCCAACCTGGTGACAGAGCGAGACTCTGTCTCTCTCTATATATATGAAAGAAGTGAGCCTGCTTTGCTTCCCTGCAAGTCAAGAACTAAAAATAGCTTAAGAGTTTTAGGAAATGAGAGTATCTGTGATTAAAAGGTGACTTTGCCTTGAATGATATTTTCTCAGTAAATACTGTTCAATATATCTAAATTATCTCATATTGAATTGTATTATAATTCTTTGAAATTTGCTAACGCATCCATACTTTATATGCACCTTCTATTAACCAGAAGGGGAGATTAACTTACTGTTGGGCCATATTTTGTTGCAAATTGAAATACTGATTTTTTTTCATTTTAAAATTCAATTTTTGTGTTCATTTATTGGTTCATCCTTTGAGTAGATACAGCAAAACAAATTTAGATGTGGCAAAGCCAATTTAAAAGATACAGTTTTTAACTTAAAAGCCTTTACAATTTAGTTGAGAGTATGACAGAGAAATATAAACATTAAATTATAGTAGAAGAGAACCGTACTATTTTGTGATTATAGTTTAGATATGAAAGGACCACTAAAATCTTCAATCCATTGTTTTTCACTTGGTTTTTTTTCAGAGGCTTCTTAGAAATATTGTTTTTAGAGGTAGAGGAAAGAGAGGCTAGAGGAAATGGAACCAGCCTGCCAGAGAACTACCCTTCTCCTTATACTTCAGCTATAGATACTCTACTGTCATCTATATTATATAAGCTTTGATTTGAACACAGAATTGCCGTACTAAAAATGTGTGAGAGTCACTGATCCAATATAATTTCTATTATTTTCAAATGCGATAATTGCTTGAAGCCAGCATAGATTATAGGACTGTTCTAGTGAAGAGTTTGGAGTTAAAGGAAGGGTTGAAACTGGTTCTGTTAATTTCCTAGTATTGGTCTATTGTTATGCTATTTGTGGATGACCACATTTTAGTAGCAGATATAAAATATTTTACATCAATTTGACTTTATTTTTAACATCCATTATATAAATGTGCTTATATATATATATGTAGACCACTCTTCTTACATCTAATAAATTAGCATGTAATTTTTCACTTTTCTTTCTGGTCTTTTATGTGTAAGTAATTTTTATGTAATTATCATTCTACAGATATATATTTCTATGAATTTTTCAAGCTATTTATGATAAATATTTTTCTTTCACATTTATATTCATATTTATAAATTTTATATTTATAAATTTTAATTCTTGTACAAAGTCCTATTGGTTGATATAGCATACTTTATTTAATCTTTTACATGTTATTGGATATGGAGAATATTTTTAATTTCTTTGCAATTTTGTTACATCCATATACCTTTCCTTTCTTTTGGAAAAATAAATTGTGAGGAGTAAAGTTAATGTATCAAATGGATATAAAAAATTTTGTAAGCCTTATATATTTCTTTCTCCAAAGGGTTATATAAGTAGCATTTACCATGCCTCCCACTTGTAGGTATTATCAATATTTTGAAATGTTCTTAGTTTTTATTTGTGCTACCACATTGATTTTTTTTTTTTTTTCTTCTGAGGCAGAGTCTTACCCTGTGGCCCAGACTGGAGTGCAGTGGTGCAATCTCAGCTCACTCTGTCCTCCACCTCCTGGGCCCAAATGATCCTCCTGCATCAGCCTCCCGAGTAGCTGGGATCACAGGTGTGCACCACCATGCCAAGATAATTTTTAAATTTTTAGTAGAGACAGAGTTTTGCTGTTTTGGCCAAGCTGGTCTCAAACTCCTGGCCTTGAGGGATCTGCCTGCCTCAGCCTCCCAAAGTGCTGGGATTACAGGTGTGAGCCACCATGCCCGGCCTAATGTTTTGATATTGCGTTTTGACTATTAATGAAAACTGTTATTTTTATCATTATACTTACTACATGTCAATTATCATTCTTCGGATGAGTGGATTGCTGATTTGTATACTTTTTTCTTTTGTGATTCTCTTAATTTGTAAGAGCTCTTCATAAATATATCATTTTGCTAAAAATACATTCATAGTGACCTTTTAATATTTTTGACCAGTCACTTTCACATGTCTAACTCAATTTCTCACTATCACTGATGCTTTTAACTAGGTTTTAAAAATATACATTGAAACATTTCTTTTTCCTTGTTAGAAACTGTCCTATTTTAATAAAAATGAAAGAATAATTTTTATAAAAGAATTGGTTGCAGTATCTAATATATACAGAAGATTAACTTTTGGCTGGATAATTTGGGCAAATAACAACATTTGTAAAACTCAAATCTTAAAACACATCTTCACAGCTGGCAGTTGTCCTGTTTTTACTAGCAGATTTCCTCTTTGTAAACCAATTCGGATTGCTGACAATTCTAATCTTATACTTTTATCATTTATAATTTTTGTCTTCAAACTGTCAGAATCAATGAAATGCTTTTGTCCAACATCTCTCAAAGAACAATTCACTTGTTATGCTTATTTCTATCTAAATAAAATAGAAAAAAAGCAGAAAACTGTATAGTCCTGTGCAGGCAATCCTTAAGTTCCACATTTGAGCTGGTAAAGTTGAGAAGGATTCTTCTTTATTTGGGAATATTCTTATGAATGCATAAACAAGCAAGCACTACCGGTGGTTTTTATTGTTGTTGTTATTGTTGTTGTTCCCTTAACCCTACAAACAAACAAAAAAGGATGCTTTAAGAATTTGACACTTGTGCACGTATTTCCCTACTGGTGTTTCAGAGCTTCTGGAAACATCAAATACGGTCAGAGGATGTTCAAAGCCATGTTAGCTTGCTACTGCAACTGGTATGGTGAACTAATTTTTCTGAAGTGATTGGCCCCTAACCTGAATTTCTCTTCAGCTGCCTCCATCAAATGGAGTTAGAGTCTTTTCCATTGCTGTGAGGTTAATAGCATTTTCAGATTCTAATCTAGTCTCTGGAAAATTGTCTTTTAAAAAATTAATCAATAATACTCATTTTTATATCAGTATGTCAAACAAGGCAAAGTCTACCACATCAGGCATTTCTGCCACTAACTGTACTATCAGTAGATATTCCTACATGACAAAAGTCAATAAACTCACCATGCTTGCAGTGTTGCCATTTGTTCATGCTTTTAATTCACTCATGTATTAAACTCAGCCTGGGAGCCTCACAGGCCAAAGACATTAAATTCCCCTGAAGCAAATAATTTCAGGAAAAAGTCTTAAATACATTTTCGTGTGTATATCCTGACTCTTTCTCTTCAGGGATACTGGACAAATGCTCTCTGAAGATAATTTATGTGTACTGCCACAAAATAAATAATCAGTTAATGAATTAATTTCCAAAGTGACCTGGAGGTCGTATCAAAGCAGATCTATTGAATAAGAAATGAGGAAGAGTTGTTTTAGGGATTTCATTAGATAATCACATAAAAACATATAGTCTTATGCCAGAAACATAATAAATAGTTGATATTAGCAATAATGAGCATTAGCAATTATTACTTACATTATATTAAATAACAATCACAGGTTATAATTGGGACTCTGTATAGGGCAACATTAAGCATAACCATTTCCATCATTGGTCTTACCATGGTAAAACATATTGAGTGCTGTATAATGGCAATATAAATGCAAACCAGGAATAGATTTGTTTCTTTTTCCCAAGAGAACTAAACTGGCCAGAAATAGACTACAGTGTTGATATAATTACTCATGGAAGAGATTGAGTATTAGACTGGTTGTGGCATAGCACTTTTAGCTCAATTCAATTGACATAAAGCCTGTACTATGGGTCAGACGTTATACTACAGGTATTATTGTATCCCATAGGGGTATCAGATGTAACTTTTAGTTCCTGTCTTAAAGGAACTGTGTGGTAAAGTATGGGAGACATGAATGTAAATTAATTATATTACGCTGTGGTAAATGCAGTAATACAACAGGTAGGATACAGAAGAGGACACAAAGTGATTATGTGATTACTAACAGGCAAGATTGGAGAAGGCTACCTGGAGGAATATTACAGCTGGATTTCAAAAGAGGTAAAAGTTAGGAAGCATGTTATGACAGAGAATAAAGTTGCACAAAAGCTTGGAGGCCGGAATAAGCACGGTTCTTAAGGAAAATTTAACATGGCTGCAGTAGTAAACATGAGAGGAAGATGAATGAAGAGAGATGAGGCCATATTTTGAAAAGGTTTATAACTATGGAATTTGGACATCATTTCAAGGTCATGAAATAGAGCCAACTGATCATTCTTAAATATTATAAAGAAGACTTTAATTCTAAAGTGTGAATGGGCATAGTGGCGGGCACCTGTAGTCCCTGCTACTCGGGAGGCTGAGGCAGGAGAATCGCTTGAACCTGGGAGGTGGAGGTTGCAGTGAACCAAGATTGTGCCACTGCACTCCAGCCTAGTGACAGAGCAAGACTCTGTCTCAAAAAAAAAAAAAAAAAAGATTGCAAGAGGTGGGAATAAAGGCAGGGATTTGTAATTTTGGACTTCATTCACTGCTATAGAAACTTATAAATCCAAACATGATGAAAACTCTTATTATCAAATTAACGGTTTGAGGTGGTGGTAATATGTATATTTTGTATTTTCATCTTTGAAGATTACCACTGAGGTCTCTTTTGGTAAGCTGGGCTCATACTCTAGGTTTATTTTCTGATTCCAGGAGTTTATGTCAATATTAAGCTAAGAATAAAATATATTACATTGAGGACAATTACACACACACATGCACACAATTGTATATTTTGTATAATATAATCCATTTAGGAAGTCAGGAGTGAGGCAAATGAGTATGGAACAATTTGATGAGTCTGATTTCTGGTTTGTGACGCAGGATAATCTGAAGAGAAGAGCAGTTCTGAAGGATGTGGAGTTGAAGGGTGGAGAAGATTCAGCATGGACTACTTTTGATTTGGAAGGTCACTGGGAACCCAACTTTCTTTTAGGGCTGTCTGATGATCCCAAGTTCAGGACTGGACACAGGTTATACACAATTTACATATGCTAGACTGTGGATGAAGGCTAGACTAGACCCTTGGTGCTGTTCAAACCTCCTCGTCATAGTCTGGTCTAGTTCCAGGGAGGGGCTGGAAACTGTCCCTATTTCTACAGGAGAAGGTTCGGTCTTCTTATTGGAATAGTCTTCTATGCCAGTTATTGTTTGTACAGGTTGTATTGGCAGCTGGTGGGTTTCTGAGTTAAATATTTTGTACTACTTGTAAGACTGTTCAGAGTTTTATGTCCCCAATTACAGATATAGAACTTTAAGTACTCAAGTTTACCAGACTTGCATATATATATAAGCACCTAAGGATAAAGGTGAATGGGTTCTAATGGACAAGTAGTTAATTCGGATCTAAAACTGAGAAACACTCATTTCAGAAAACCTTTTAGGACTCAAATTTCAGCTGTGTTAATAAAAGAATTTTGAACTTCAATCAGAAAGTTAATAGGCTTTAATGACCTTTATTTCTCCTTTACTAGGCTTCTTGTTTATTGGATTTGGAAATTTTCTAACTTTTAAGGACTAAGCCAAGATTTTGCCTTCCTCAGGGAGCATTTCATGCTACAACCTCATAGTCCTTTTTTCCCTCCTCTATCCATCCTTTATCTTTAATCCTGGCCTTTCCACATCATGCAGCATTATAATTATATGTTTATGTATGTTCTATCAGACTGTGAGCTCCAGTGGAGCAAGCCCTGTCTTGCTCCACTCTGTTTTCTGGGCACCTAGCAGAATGTCTGCATAAGAAAGAAAAGAAAAGAAAAAAAAAAAAAGATGGTAGATTTAATGAATGCAGCAAGTATTGCTGTCTTTGTTTACGTATTAGATTCAGTGACTTCCATCTATACCTCAATTTCTAGAGATATGACAGGCACTTGGGATTCTTCATGTTTTCTTTTTTAAAACCATTCACAAATAGCATCAAAAAAGTAGCCCTAGTAAAAGCATGTATTTGCTTAAATCCTATGTTCACGTAAAACACACGCACACATACACACACACACATCAACACACACACACAAACTATTTTAAAAAGTATGGAAGAAACTAGTTCAGCATGGTGGTCATTTTGATGGGAGAGAGAAGTATTACCAATGACTGGACCCTGGAGCCCCACTATATTGGTATTGTTTTGTTTTGATCTGATGATACATAAACATATGCTCATTGTGTTCTTTATTCATTTTTGCACATCCTATTTTATGCATATGAATAGAAGCTAGTGTAATCTTGAACAGAATCTTCCCATCATAGGACATCTTGTATTAAATGTTTTAAATGAGAATTAGCAGATTTCGGGAACTATAGAGGCTTTTTGATTTGTTTTACCTATAGGAATTGCATTTTGGACTTAGATTTTAATATTACGTTAAAATAAATAGTCTAATCAACATTTTCCCTAAATATTTTATAAATACACAAAATTTATCAAAGTGTACTTGTATGTAGATCTTTTGGCTATATATATAGTCTCTATATTTATATAATATATTTATATGTATATATAAATATACATTCATATATTTATATATATTTATATAATATATAGTTAAAAGATCTACATACATAAATACATGTATAAGTATATCTATAGAAATATAAATACATTAATATATTTCTTAAATTTATCTTAAATATATATAAATGTTTATATATGTATATATACAAATGTTTATATATAAATATATAAAATCAGTTTTATATATTTATATATATTTTAAGAGACAGAGTCTCACTTTGTCACCAATGCTGAAGTGCAATAGAGTGATTATAGCTAACTGCAGCCTCAAACTCGTGGACTCAAGTGAACCTCCTGCCTTAGCCTCTCAAGTAGCTGGGACCACAGGCATGTGCCACCATGCCCAGCTATTTTTTATTTTTCCTAGAGATAGAGTTCTCATTTTGTTGCTCAGGATGGTCTTGAACTCCTGGCTTCAAGCAATACTCCCTCTTCAGCCTACCAAAGTGCTGGGATTACAGGTTGAGTCACTACACCCAGCCACTATTTTTATACATAGCTTTAAAAGTTTTGAAAAATTTTCCTGGGGGACTGATATTACTAAATGTCTATCTTTTCATGACTCCTGCATGCATAAAATATAATTAAGGAAATGGAAGGGATAATTTAATTTGTAAATATTTTAGTAATGATAAGATATTAAAGAAAACAGAAGGACAAAAGGAAGGAAAACTGGGTCAGGGTGGGGGGCTAAGGAAGACTTCAGGGAGAAAGTAAATGAATTGGGCTTTGAAGAATGAATAAAGGTTTGCAAAAAGGCTGTGGAGTGTGGGGTCAAAAGCATTCCAGACAAGAAAGAATTTCATGCAAAGTTCCAGAGATGTGAAAGGATGAATCATATGGGTAGAGAACTTGGGTTAATTAGGATTTTAAAATGCAGGTGGAAGACACTATTCAAAGGAAGGTAGAGATCAGAAAACAAAGAAACGTATTTCGTTCTAAGGAATCTGGGATTTATTTCTAAATGATGGGAATTCTGAGGACTTTTGAGTGATAGGACTAGATTTCTGTGAAGTTAAGTTTAGATTAGTGGGATGAGATCATAGAAGGAAGGGAGTTAGGAGGTCATTAAATGTTTGGGGCAGAGATAATGAGGTCTTAGGCCCAGACAGGGCAGAAGGTTGAGGAGAGAGAACTGAGAATAGAGGCTTAGAAGGGAAGAGGGAAATGGATGTGGGAGCAAGAGATGGGGAGGGAAAATGACATAGAGTAACAGAAGTGGGTCAAGCATCCTGAGAATTCATTATTAACTCGTACACATATATAGGCAAATAATGTTTTGTTGCAGACATTTGTTGTACAAAATAGAAAATAATAAATCTGAATCCCATTCATTGTATAGATACTCATTTTTAAATATACGTCACTCAGATGGAACACTCAAAGACATAATGGTGAGTGGATAATTTTCAAAAGGAAACCTCTCAGTAAGGAAAATCACAGATTGCTTGCTGTTTGATTCAAAATCAAAAGTGTTAATTGAAAATTGTCATTTATATTTGCCTAACGTCTCATGACACTTTTATGGTCTACTTATATTAAAATGCGGATAAGTATGATGAAGTAAATTTTTGCCACTTTCTAAACTTCTTGTTATTCACTCTAATTGTTTAAAAGTATTGAATTCCTTTGTCCTGTTAAAAAGTGTCTTGTTGCTAAATGGTACAACTGCTAGATCTGTTAATTAGTAGCTAATTTTATTTATATTTAAATGAAGAAGTTATTGATGGAGGGAGCAATGTCAAAAAGAAAACTAAAGTAAACATTTTATGTATAAAAATTAGATAAATGGTTCCTTTTGAGTGGGAGAAAGAGGGACCAGTCCAGAAAGGAAGAAGGGTACTTCCTTGACCATAAACGCTTTTCTTATGTTTTTGGTGCCTTGTTATCTGAAAGTAGATTTGAGGTGTGTGAGGTGAACAGCATTAGTGGAACCATTAGAGAGGTGTAGACCACCTCTTTTGCTTTGAGATCTGTTTCTTAAACTGAGAGAATCCAGAGGGATGACTAACCCAACTAGGGGGAAATTGTTCTTAAAGAGTCCAGGGTGAAATACAGTAAATTCCATTTTGGGGTCTGTAGAGTTAGAGTAAACTGCTAATTGGACAGCTAATATGTAGTGAGGTAAGGTATCAACAATGTATCATAGAATTCTAATTTCTTTTAAAAATTTAAAGTATATTTAGTATTTGTTCACATAATAATTACATTACTTTTTTGAAATAATTTTTAAGAAAGAAATTATCTCTGACTAAAATACTGATAATACACGCTTTTAAATCTATGAGGAATTGGGTACAAAGAACCAGCAGCCTAAAAAAGAGACTTCTAGGTTTATTGAATGAATGAATGCTTCTTGGATATCAACACATCGAGGTGTTCTGGCTGCTTACACTGCTGCACTGAGCACTACTCCCACCTAGTGGCAATCTACCTGTAGTGCATGGGTATTTTAAAGGAATGAAAACAAGTTCTCTGGAAGGGAACTGTGTAATTTGACCCCCTGTCAATCATACTTCAACATTATTAAATTTATTGAAGGAAGAAGCTTTATAAAATTCAATTCTGAATTTTCTATAAAAATGTAGTTGAAGATTTTGTTCACCAAATTCACGATTCAATGTAGCTTATTTGAAAGAACAGTGTTTTAATAATTCCTAGAAATGAAAAAATAATTTACAAATAAGAAAAATATAAATTGCTAATATATGGACATATTTCAACCTCATTAAGTAACAAATAAATTAACATTTGGATACTATTTCTCCCGTCAAAATAGCAGATTACACGAAACAAGAATACTGTGCTATAAGGAAGAAATAAAGGAAGTATCTTCAATAATTATTATTGGTGGGTGGGTAAATTGGAAAAATAATGTTATTTTAACTTTTAAACTTTTTACTTGCAAATAATTTCAAACTTACAGAAAAGTTACAAGAATATGATTAATACAAAGAACACCTGCATTACTTTTACCCAGATCTATCTATTATTAATATTCTAACCCATTTGCTTTATAATTACCTTACAGACCATTTGAAGCTAAGGTACATAAATCATGACCTCAACACTTCCGTGTGTATTTCCTAAGAACAGGGATATTCTCTTACATATCCACAGTACAGTTATTGGCTTTGGTGAATTTAACATTGATGCAATGATGTTTATTATCTAATCTACCATTCATTTTATAATTTTGTCAATTGACTCAATAGTCTTTTATATTGATTTATCCCCCTTCAGTACAAGATCCAGTCTAAGATCAGCTATTGCATGTAGTTGTCATGTCTCCTCATCCTCCTTTAATCTGGAACAGTTCTGCAACCCTAGTTTGTCTTTTATGACTTCGACTTCTTTGAAGAATATAGCTGCTTTCTTTTTCTTTAATATATGATTCTACGTGATCTAATGTTCCTCCTTAGATTCTAAGTATACATTCTTTGTTGAAATGCTTTTTATATGATGTTGTGGCTTTCTCAAAGCATCACATCTGGAGGCACATGACGTCCATCTGCCCTTCCTTGGCAATGTTCATTTCATTTACCTGGTCAAAAGTGGTCTGATTTCTTCACTGTGTAATTATCTTTTTTTCCTGTGTAGAAACACTTTAATAATATAAAAATATTCTACTCTTCATAAAATTCTCCTGTAACCTAGCACCCATTGATCATTTTGTTAGCTCCTATCTTTACTATGATGGTTGTAGAATGCTGATTTTCAACTCCAGTACGCCCTTTACATTTATCAGTTGGCCCTAAGCATTCTATTGTAAGAAACTGCCTCCCTTCTTCCTCATTTGTCTGTATAGACTCATTAATTCCAATTTTTAAAAATGGCTTATAATTCATTACTGTACTCATTGTCCCAGATTTGGCCAGTAGAAGCCCCTTCAAGATGACTCCTTCTAGGTAATAAAGAAAAATGAGAAAAATGCACATATGTGATCTTGCTTCTTTTTTTTTTTTTTTTTTTGAGACAGAGTTTCACTCTTGTCATCCAGGCTGGAGTGCAGTGGCACAATCTCAACTCACTGCAACCTCCACCTCCTGGGTTCAAGTGATTCTCCTGCCTCAGCCTACTGAGTGGCTTGGATTACAGGCACCTGCTACCACGCCCAGTTAAATTTTGTATTTTTTTTTTTTTTTTTTTTTTTTTTTTTTTTTTTTTTTTTTTTTAGTAGAGACAGGGTTTCACCATTGTGGCCAGGCTGTTCTCAAACTCCTGACCTCAGGTGATCCACCTGTCTCGGCCTCCCAAAGTGCTGGGATTACAGGTGTGAGTGCATCTTGTTTTTTAAATCTACCAAAATATTGTGGAAGTTATTCCATATCAGTTCATAGTGATCTTCCTCATTCTTTTATGTAGCAGCATACATATCACTCCAAGGATTGTCTCTTAACAGCAGGATCTTTAAAATGTTTATACCTATTGATCAAGTAGCTTCAATTTTAGAAATATTTTTTAAAGGAAATTGTCAGAGATGCGGATTAACGTTTCTATACAAAGATGGTCAATAAAATACCATTTATAATGGTACAAAATTATGAATGATCTGAAGAGCTTACATTAAAGTAATGGCTAGTTTACTATATCCATGTAATTAAACATTGTGTAGTCATTAAAAAGGTTCATGTTAAGCAAAACAAACAAATCTCAAAATTATATACTTGGAACTAAAGTAAGTAGAATGCATAGAAAAAGGTAGGAAGGAAATACACTGAAGTGATAAAAATGGCTGTTTCTGAGGGCAGGATTTCTGATTTTTTTGAAAAAATATGTTTTATATTTTTGTACTCTCGAATTTATCTTCGATGTATATATATTCATATTATCTTCAAGAAAGTTGAAATCAGTAATCTAGTGTTATAAGAAGCTTTTCTCTCTTAGAAATTGGAATGCTTCTTCACTGCGGACTATAATAGTGTTTATTATATTGCATTTCTCTTTATGCTCTGGGTGCCAGGAACTAGATTTAAAGGTCAAGCACAACAACTTGTAAAGCAGACACTTGAGTTCTCTTTTTCTTAACTTTTTAATATCTGTTTTTTTAACCTTGTTATGACATCTTGTTGAAAACTATCTCAAATCAGTTTTTAAAAGAGGTGGGATATAAATAGATAGAATCTAAATGAATTTCTACATAACGATTGTCCAAAAACTGCTGAGGTAGACATTATGGATATGTAATAGATTTAGTTTTAATATTTAAGGTATTTTATCGTATACTGTAGTAATAAAATACTAGATTTCTCTGATGGTTAGTAGGTGGAATTGGAGAGAAATTTACCCATATTTCTATTTTCTGGAAGAATGAAAAAAGAAGGAAAAATTAAATCCATGATACTGAGTTGACACTGTAGAAAATGTACTCAAAAGCAGATTCAAGTTGGACCTTAAAAAGTTATATTTTTAGAATAGCAGATGTCTTCATTCAAGACAGAACCCACTTGGTACTTCTGTTCCCAGTCGTCCAACCCTACTAATGTTAAACATATGCTTGCCGACCCGCTCCACTCTTTTCTGCCTAGTATTTAGGAATTGTCTAACCCAAATCTTCCATGTTCTTATTTAAGCCAATTCCTTGTGGCGTTGGCCTCTGAGGACATGTAGAACAATTGTCTAATTTCCATGTGGTGTTCTTTCATAAAAATGAAGACAATTGTTAAATTCAGCTCCTCTTTCTCTGTCCCACTCTCTTTCAGAATAAATTTAAATGAGAGATTGTAGATCCTTTTACGTAACTATAGGGAAATGAACACCAATAAAAGTAGCAGGGATTTCTGGATTTTGAAAAATCAGAGTTTATTTTCACATATCCACACAATTTCAGACACAAAAGAATGTCACTTCTTATTCAAAGAGTTAGGGAAATAAAATTTTCTATTTTTTGGCAATCAATTATTTAAAAAGTCTTACAATAGGACCTTCCCCCCCACAAATCTAACTGTACCTTTATGCTTCAACTTGAGCACTTGTCCTCAGTGGAGACAGAAAGAAGCAGAACTTACATAACTGAATTCACCTGACAACTCTTATTAAGCTTCTTTTGATTTTTTTCTGTCTTTTAGGATAAAAAATTTTGTCCTTTAAACTTTTTCTATAGATAATATTTTCTAACCAATTAACCGTATCTGTAGCTTATCTATGAATTGTTTCCAGATTGTTCACATATAGTGATACGTCACTTAATGTCAGGATATATTCTAAGAAATGTATCCTGAGGCAATTCTGTCACTGTGCAGACATCACAGGGTATAATTACACAAACCTAGATGGCATAGCCTACTACACACCTAGGCTATATGGTCTAGCCTATTCCTGCTAGGCTATAAACCTGTACAGCATTTTACTGTACTTAATACTGTATGCAATTGTAACACAATGGTAAGTATTTGTGTATCTAAATATAGAAAAGGTACAGTAAAAATATGTATTATAATCTTAAGGGACCACTGTCTCATATGCTGTCCATCATTTACCAAGATGTCATTATTCTGTACACGGCTGTACTTCTGTTGCCATGAATCTAAAACAAGACACAGTCTATAATCATCAAGCTATTATATTAAATAGATGAAAATATCTTCTCACATTTTATGCTGTTTGTGTTACTCAATTTGCTTCTGGACTTGCTTTTATGAAAATGCTACTTTATTACAGATTTCTGCTTTAAGTGCACCAATCAGCCTAAGATCACTAATAATCATCATCCAGACTAGTAACCATAATTCAGCATCAGGAGGGAAGAAACTGTATTTGTTTTGCTCATGGTTATATCCACACAGACGCACAGAAGCCACTGAAATATTTGTAGCTGACCAATTGAATGGGTGAAATTTTCTGTAGCATTTCATAATTGGCAACACGATTTTTAAACAGAATTTCATTTAATTTTCAAAGCCATTTGCAAGCTTGTTATTATAAGCTGTGGGAACTGGAATTCAAAAAAATCTGCGAAAGGTTGCTCTTAATCACAAAGCAGTGGAGGTGGGCGCGGTAGCTTGTGCCTGTATTTCTATCTACTTGGGAGTCTGGGGTGGGAGGATTGCTTGAGCACAACAGTTCAAGGATGCAGTGAGCTATGACTGTGACACTGGGAAAAAAAAAAGTAGTGGAACCAATTGTTTACCTACATCACTGTGCTGTGTAGAGGCCGTGTGTGCCCTGGAAGATGGTGTGGTCTCAAGTTGCAGAAACAGCTAGGTTACAATGGGTGACAGTGTGAAACAGGCCTGGACAGGTCAATGGGACTTCAGAATATGGTATAGAAACATAAGCAAAGTCATTTTCTCGCGTATGTTGGTTTCTTGGATAAACTAGTGTTTTTGAGCCTATTTTTCTCATCTGTGTAATGTGGGTGAGGGTGATACCTATTAACTCTTTCACAGATCAGGTCTTATGAGCGCAAAGATACAGAGAGTGTGTGAGTTTAAAACTACTCTGTAGACTGTAAGGTACAATGCCTGTGCAGTGTGCTGGCGGCACTGGTGTTACTGCACCATGTAGTATGTTTCTCTTTCCTGACTGGAAAAGGTTGGCTAACTTATAATTTAGATAAATGCTTCCCTCACTGACAAGAAGTAGTCAATATATGTGCACAACAAATATAATATAAGCTGTATTTCCAGTTTTAAAAATCCTTCTGTGTTTGGTCCCTCTATCTCACAGGCTGTCACTTTGATTACCAAACAACCCCCAAACCCCACCCCCACCCCATCATCCCTATCCATTAAAATGAGAAGACTTGCATTGCTTTAGGTGAAGTACCCTGTGAGACCATGTACTTTTAAATATAAATACTATATTTTTTAGATATTTGATAATGCTAGTGCATTCAATATTGTTTGTTTCTAAGTATATCTTAAAGTATCAATCTATAAATTTCTTAACAGTTCAGGTCTTTTTTCTATATGAACAACTCAGAGTAGGTACAGCACTGTGGAAATTAATTCTGAGGTTTATTATCTGGTGACAAGAAGACTTGTGGAGTTTGGTGGAGGCTCTAATTATTCTTGGCAGGGAAATCCAACCTACTGAGTTTGGGGACATCTTTATGAGAGCTACTTGGTATTGTAATATATGCTGATGGCTGCTGCTGTGCTTTATGTATTTTAGCTAAATTTTTATGTTTGTGTTTGTACCTTCAGGCGTTTTAATCCTTAAATATGTAAATCGATAAATTAAAAAAAGATACAAAATAAGAAATGTAAAAAATAAAATGTAAATAAATGAACTTCCTCCTAAACAAAACCCAAATAAAGATAACAACAAACCAGAATTTTTTAAAATTGCCTTTTAGAGGCTAATGTGAAGAGTTATCTTTTCCTCTAACCTGGGTTGTTTATTTATTTATAATCTTAGGTGACTGTTCCTTTTAGAAGTGTGTACTCCCCATTATCCCACAGTTACTAGTGTAGCAAGACACTACTCTTGAATGAGTTATGTCTCTCAGTTGTGTTGGGGTAGAAAAGGCATTTGATTTCATCAGATGCAGTCTATTCTCCAGGATGCCAAAGGGAGAGAGAGAAAAAGTTTAAGAAGTATATTGTGAATAGAAATGTAGCTTTAGATAGCATATAGTGTATTTAAAAGCAATGTAATATTATAAGCTGTATTTCCAGTTTTAAAAAATGTAATATTGCTTTTAAATATACTATAACTTTTAAAAAATAATAAAACTTAAAAAAAATAACTTTTAAAACAAAATACAGTTGACCCTTGAACAAAGAAAGGGTTAGGGATGCTGATGGGCCATGCAGTAGATCCATGTATAACTTTTGACTTCCCCAAAACTTAACTACTAATAGCCTACTGTTGACCAGAAGCCTTACTGATAACATAAACAGCTGGTTAACACATATTTTGTATGTTATATTTTTATATTTATATTCTTGCAATAAAATTAAATGTAAACAAATGAACTGCCTCCTAGATAAAACCCAAATAAAACTAACAAAAAAACAGAATTAAAAAAATGACCTTTTATAAGCTAAAGTGAAGAGTTACCTTTTCCTCTAACTGCGGTTGTTTATAATGAAATAAAGTAAGCTAGAGAAAAGGAAATCTTATTAAGAAAATCATAAGAAGGGAAAATATGTTTACTATTTTATTAAGTGGAAGTGCATCATCAGAAAAGTCTTTATCCTCATCGTCTTTATGTTGAGCAGACTGAGGAGAAGGAGGAAGGGGAGGGGTTGGTCTTGCTGTGTCAGAGTGGCAAAGGTGAAAGAAGTGGAGAAGGTGAAAGAGGAGGCAGGAGAGGCAGGCACACTCTATGTAACTTTATGGAAATACATTGTAATTTTTGTCTGATATTTTTCCTTTTGATTTCTCTCAAAATGTTTCCGTGCAGTACCAATCCTTCTTCTACCATTGGCTTTGGTTTCAGTGACCCACAACATAGAAGGGTTCATGTTGTAAAATAAGTCAAGAATAGGCTTGAATAAATGGAACCCTTCTGCCAGATTGTCTAAGGCCAATTTATTTTCTGGCACTGCTTCTTCTGTGTCTTCTTCCTCATTATCTGGCACTGGTTTGGAAGCACTCATCTTCATTAATTTGTCTCCTGTTAATTCCTCTGGAGTGGTAACTGTTAGCTCTTGAATTTCTCCAAAATCCATGTGATGAAACTCTTTACCCCTCTTTTTTTTTTTGCCATATCCATAATCCCTCTCATGATTTTCTTGCTTGGTTCTGTTGTAAATCCTATGAAGTCACACATGACATCTGGACATAGTTTTTTTTAATTTTTTTCCAGCAGGAAATTATTGTTTCAGGCTTGATGACTTTCCTGGCTTCTTCTATAACAAAAATGCAACTTCAATGATGTAATCCTTTAAGACTTTCATGATGATCTCTCTTTTGGGGTTCTCTTATTGGCAGAGTACTTCCTGAATTCAGGGACAAGGCATTAATGAAACCAATCCAGAAAGCAGAAAGAGTTCTCATTGTTCAGGCCTTCTTGTTGTACAACCAAAAGATGTCAGCTGATGTTTATCTTTTCCCTCAGGAGATAGCAGCTTTATAGATAAGGAAAGTCCTGATCAAAAACCCAACTGTATTTGCACAAAACAGCAGAGTTAGCTTTTCACTTCCTGCCTTAAATCTTGGTCCTCCTCCTCTCCTCTTACCTGCTAATAAATGCCTTTGTGGCATTTTTATTTGTTCCAGACTAGGCACTTTCATCTGTATTAAACACCTGTTCAGGCAGATATTCTTTCTCCTTACTGATTTTCTTAATGGCACGTGAGAGCTTGTTTGCTGCCTTTTGGTTGGCAAGAGCTCCTGCTTCTGTTACCTTGACATTCTTAAAGCCAAACCTTTTTCTAAAATTATCAAACCATCCTTTGCTGGCATGAAATTCTCCAGATTTAGGCCCTTTATCTTCTTTTTGCTATAAATTGTCATATAATGAGTTCACTTTTTCTTGAATCATATTAGAAAGACATAAAAGGTATGCCTTTCTTATAGCAATCCTGCACCCCATAAAAGCTGCATTTTCAATATGAGATTAAAAAGTATTTTGCACAAAGTGCAGGGTTTTTGTACCTACTAGAGTAGATGCAGTGACAAATGTATGAATTTCCTTTTCTTTTTTTTTTTTTTTACATATTGGATTCATTTTTCTTGAGATGTCAGGCAACTGAAGCTGCAGACTTCAATCTGTGGTACTTGTCAAGCAATTTGACTTTTTCGCGTAATGTCACGACTTTTCCCTGCTTCTTGGGAAAACTGTCAGCATCACTTGTGGCACTTTGTATGGATTCCATGGTATTACTTAAGGTTTGCAGTATTGCAACAAACATGATGAAAAATACACAAGGACCATGAGAAATCACTTTTTACTGCTAAAGTCATTTTATTGGAGAGAGGAGCAACTCACCAAGAGATGATTAGCATCACATGGCGTTTTAAGCTAATACTAGCAACACTTGAGCACACTGCAATAGCAAAAGGGGGTGGCTATGAAATTATTACAGTAGTACAATAGGTACTACAGTTAATTTTATATAGTTATGATTTAATACTGCATTTTTGTATTTTATTATAAGTCTCTTGACCCGAAAATGGCACTATGTATAGTCTGTAATGTTTGCGTGCATAAGTTTTGATAGTTTTAAAATATTTGTAATAGATTTGTGCATATTTTAAGTGGTGAATGATAAAATGGACTAGTACCTACATATATTTTATACATTCATAACATTCCTAACTTTTTCTTAAATTTTTAAATATTTATGGACTACCTGGTTCATCTGTGAGCTTTTTCAAATTGTTGAAAATCTCCCCAAATTCTTTCAGTATATTTATTGAAAAAAACCCTGCATATAAGTGGGCCCGTATTGTTCAAACCTGTGTTGTTCAAGGGTTAACTGTAATATTATTAACATCTTCAGTAAAAATATTTATTAAAACTGTATTATTATTATTTTGAGACAGGGTTTCACTCTGTTGCCCAGGCTGGAGTGCAGTGATGCAATCATGGCTCACTTCAGCCTCCACCTCCCAGGGCTCAGGTGACCCTCCCACCTCAGGCCCCTGAGTAGTTGGGCCTACAGGCATGCAACATCATGTATGGCTAATTTATTTTTTATTTTTTTTCTTTTTTTGGCTGAGACGAGGTTTCACCATGTTGGCCAGGCTGGAAAACTTCCAAACTTCCAAATATTTTGGATATTTCAGTTTAAGAAAAGGATAATGTCTTCCTCCATATTTTTTAAAGAGAGAACTAGTTTAAGCAAATTAGTGGTTGAAATAATTTTGTAAGGAGATATTTACTTAGAAGAACTTAAACAGATTTTTGTAACTATTTAGTTATAAAAAAACAACAAATGTCCCTGTATATGAGGTTAGCATTATTTAGACTAGTACACAGTAATATAGTACTTTTCCAAGGTAACATGGAATATTTTCATATATAAGGGATATATCTGTTACATTAGGCAAATATTTTAAATGCATATTACATATTACATATCTATTACTCCATATGTCTTCTAATAGAAAAGTCTGAAAAGTTAAATTAACCCTTAGTGATTCTACAAATAAAGGAATTAAATAATTTATGAAGGCTAAAAAATACTGTCTACTATGGAAATAAACAGCACAACCTCAACTTAAATGTATAAACTCAGGTACTGTACCTGGCCCTCTGCAATATCTTTCGTGAGCACAACCTTTAATTGATGTTCTCAGTAAAGGGAGATATTCCACTTTTGACTCACAGGCCTTAAGAAATCAGTCTGAAAAAGTGTTATGCTGTGACCCAAGACTTTTTATTGAACTGCCAGTTCATGTGTGAGAGGTCCTTCTGTTTGTCCTTTAATGCCCTGGGGTTTAAAGGATAGCGAAAGCCTGACTTAATCACCAGGCCTGCAGCATGGTCACAGTGCAGAAGGACCATCTTTCTCCACCACTCTAACGTTCACAGTTCCTTTTGAGATGCACTGGTCCCCAGAGGTGTTTTCTTCAGTATAAGCTGGCTTGGATCTCGCTGAGCACTTATTGTCCTTTTCCTTTAGGATTTTCTTCAACTCTGAAGAAAATGCTTTTACTCTTTCCTTTATTGTCTTGATATCATGCACAAAGAAAAAAAATACTTCTTAAAATCCTTTTACAAAACTTTGTCCATGATAATAGAGTCTTTGACATATCACTCTTCACCACTGGGCAAGTGCAGGCTTTCTTTTGCACATCACATTTTTTCTGAGGGTCATGATTCCCATAAATAGTCATACATGCAAGTTAACCATGCTTTCAGCTTTCACTGAAGTTCTATCCATTGATTGGTGAATAAATTTTTCACTATTAGAACACTCACTTTTGGTGGATTTGCCAGTGCTCAAGAGGTTGGATTGTGGACTCCTACATTCTACACTTTAATTTATTTTATGCTTGTATTTTTGGACAACAATCACCTGAGAATTTTTATTTTCATTTTATTATATTTGCTAGCAGTTAAACTTTTCTGATAAACTTTTCTCATTTTATACCAAAAAAAAGCTAAGAAAAAAAAATAAAGAAGAAATCAATCTCTCATGAGCATTACTGTGCTTGAAATTATAGGATGAAAGTAACAAAATAGAATGCTGAGTGTGATGGAGACCCAGGCTTGTTTGCTATTCAAATAGCTTGCTCTTGCTTGTTCAGATGAGATCAGATCTCTGCTTTTGTTAAATCATGAATGACTCCACATTCTGAATCTGTAGGGTTGTTTTTAAATTGTTGAATCCATCATGAAAGATAAACCTTGCTCTGCCCAGTTCCAGATATTAAATGTTCTGCAGAACAATGAAATTGTGTATAAAATGTTTTACAAATTGTATTCAATTATTGTTTTACAGTAATAAAGTTTTTTAGTATGTGGTGAAATAAATACTTGTAGGTGCATTTAGTTCATTAAAAGAAAAACTTTAGAGAAAAACTTAACAGGGTTTATTTGAGCAAAGGATAATTCATGAATCAGGCAGCACTTAGAACCAGAAGTGGTTCAGTGAGCTCTGCCCAGTAGTATCAGCAGTGATCTTTTACAGACTGAACACAAGCATAGAAAAAACAAACAAACAAACAAAACAAACAAACAAATAAACAGAAAAACTAGAAAAATCACCTGACAAGTAAGAATCTGCATTATTTGGGCATAGTGTGATGAAGCATTTGCCTTTTTGGGGCATGATGTAATGAGGCATTTTCCTTATTTCGGCATGATGCAGTAAGGCATTTGCTTTATTTGGGCAAGGTCTAATCAGTTGATTGCCTGCTGTTATCGGAAGCTGACTGCTTGCAATGGGCTGAATTCAAACAGGGCTGTAACTATGTGTAATTATTTGTTACAAAACATATACTCCTAAATTAGATTGTGGTTTGTTTACCTACTAAGTTAGGTGCAGTTTGTTTGTAGGAACTCAAAGTAGGAGACAGCCTCAGGTTAATGTCCTCTTGCTTATGTAATTTAATGAGTTTATATCCAATGAAACCTGATTTTCCTTAAGGTTTGTGTTTTATAGAAGACTGGAGCTCCTAGGAAATAAGAAACCTATCTTTCTGTAATTCAGTGAGATGTATTTTTTCCACTTGCATTCTTCTCATAGAGACATGATTATAGAAAAATAATCAATCTGTGATGATGATCTCTGAGCTGGATATTAACATCTTTTAAAATGAATTTCTCAGATCTGTAATTGGCAACCGATAGTTTTTGGTTTTGTGATAATCTTTTGGATGGGCATCATGTAATTCTTACCAATTTATTTTATTTTCCAAATATTGTCTTATCAGCATTGTTTGTACTAAGTCATTAACTTTTTTAGCAGATACAGATTTCAACTTTGACTTCAGCATTAAATGAAATTGTTTCTATACAGCGTTTTTTCCCCCCAAATGCTGACTTAAACTTTTTATTGAAGATATCACTAAAAAATTATCTTCTTATTTGGATTAATTGCTCAATGTCTTTTGTTCGGTGAGTTTCCAGTTACATTTTTAAAGGTTTCATGAAAGGCATTCTATGATATGGAATATTATATGAAATTATCAAATGTAATAGTGTTTATTAATTTTACAAAATTTAAATGCCTACCCACATTTAGTGATTAATTTAATGCATTAGTTTTAAGTGCAACATATATCATGCATAGTTTTTGTTGAATAGCACCCAATACCCTTGCTTTTATTTGATTTTTAAATAGTATATACTTTTTAAAAAGTAAAATACCCAATATAAATATAAATTTTGTCCAACATTTAAATTGAGCTAGTTCATTACAGTCCAATAAGTCCTCAAATAGGAAAAGAGTAGCTCATTTAAAAATGACTGCTGCTTTACCGGTTTTTTATGTTTAAAGGTAAAAGAGGTAGGCCTAAATTCCATCTATAAAAGTGGCTTTTTGATGTGTTTTGTACATTTCTTTGCATCTCAGATCCTTTTAATGTTTACAGAAAATGTACTGAACCACCAAATGTTGGAATTTGAGTTACCTGGAATTCTCTTGTTGACAGTTTATAAACATCACTTGCATTTTTGCTTAAAGTCACATGATACAACATCTGAATATAAATAAGAAAAAAAATGTGGTTATTCTGCTGAACTTGTAACATCACCATTAATCTGTAAATGAGAAGGTTGAGAGATTTTATTTCCTCCATTGACTTAACCTAACATTGTCTGTTCATCATTTTCTTTATTTAATATTTGTTTGTGTACTTTTGAGGAACAAAATTCCACAGGCCAAATAAAATAAAAGCTTATTTATTAGTCAGGATTTTCAGAGAAACAGAACCAATAAAGAACAAAGATGGAGGCATCATGCTACCTGACTTCAAGCCATACTACATGACTACAGTAACCAAAATGGCATGGTACTGGTACCAAAACAGATATATAGATCAATGGAACAGAACAGAGACCTCAGAAATAACACCACACATCTGCAACCATCTGATCTTTGACACACCAGATAAAAACAAGCAATGGGGAAAGGATTCCCTATTTAATAAATGGTACTGGGAAAACTGACTAGCCATATGCAGAAAACTGAAACTGGATCCCTTCCTTACACCTTATACAAAAATTAACTCAAGATGGATTGAAGACTTAAATATAAAACCCAATCCATGAAAACCCTAGAAGAAAACCTAGGCAATGCCATTTAGGACATAGGCATGGGCAAAGACTTTATCACTAAAACACCGAAAACAATTGCAACCAAAGCAAAAACTGACAAATGGAATCTAGTTAAACTAAAGAGCTTCTGCACAGCAAAATAAACTATCATCAGAGTGAACAGGCAACTTACAGAATGGGAGAAAATTTTGACAGTCTATCTGACAAAGGGCTAATATCCAGAATCTACAAAGAACTTAAACAAATTTACAAGAAAAAAACAAACAACACCATCAAAAAGTGGGGAAGGATATGAACAGACACTTCTCCAAAGAAAACATTTGTGTGGCCAACAAACATATGAAAAAAATATTATCACTGTTACTAGAGAAATGCAAATCAAAACCACAATGAGATACCATCTCATGCCAGTTAGAATGGTAATTATTAAAAAGTTAAGAAACAACAGATGTTGGTGAGGCTGTGGAGAAATAGGAATGCTTTTACACTGTTGGTGGGAGTGTAAATTCAACCACTGTGGAAAACAGTGTGGTGATTCCTCAAGGATCTAGAACCAGAAATACCATTTGACTCAGCAATCCCATTACAGGTATATACCCAAAGGATTATAAATCATTCTACTATAAAGACATGTGCATGCGTATGTTTATTGCAGCACTGTTTACAATAGCAAAGACTTGGAACCAACTCAAATGCCCATCAGTGATAGACTGGATAAAGAAAATGTGGCACATATACACCATGGAATACTATGCAGCCATAAAAAAGGTTGAGTTCATGTTCTTTGCAGGGACATGGATGAAACTGGAAGCCATCATTCTCAGCACACTGACACAGGAACAGGAAACCAAATGTCGCATGTTCTCACTCATAAGTGAGAGTTGAACAAGGAGAACACATGGACACAGGGAGGGGAACATCACACACTGGGGCCTGATGCAGGGTGGGGTGCAACAGGAGGGAGAACATTAGGAAAAATACCTAATGCATGTGGGGCTTAAAACCTAGATGACAGGTTGACAGGTGCAGCAAACCACCATAGCACATGTATAACTGTGTAACAAGCCTGTGTGTTCTGCTCATGTATCCCAGAACTTAAAGTAAAAATTAAAAGTTGAAAGAAAGGGATTAAATATATACATATGTATATATTTATATATGTATGTATATACATATGTATATATTTATATATGTATATATTTATATGTGCATGTATATACATATGTATATATTTTTATATAATGTATGTATATACATGTGTATATATTTATATATAATGTATGTATATACATGTGTATATATTTATATATAATGTATGTATATACATATGTATATATTTATATAATGTATGTATATACATATGTATATATTTATATATAATGTATGTATATTATATGGAGATACATAATATATAATACATATATACATATATAATTTATACATATATCCTATATACATATATAGACATACATATATTAACTATATATGATAGATTATATATGATGTATATACATATAAGTGTATATATAATATACATGCATATACATATACACAATATACATATGTATTATATAAAAATATATACGCACTATATATGTATATTGTATATAGTGCATATATACATGTTTTTATTGTATATAGTGTATATATACAATATACATATGTGATGCAAATACATAAAATATATGCCTATACACACTATATATGTATATTGTATACATACATATGATGTATATATAAAATACATGTATATATACACTATGTTTATTGTATATTGTATGTATAGGTACATATATACTATACATAAACATATATTGCATGATATAGTAATACATTGATGTACATGTATATATCATATAATTTAATATATCAGTATATTACTATGTCAATATATGCACATATATTGTATATATGTATATATACATACATATACATATAAAATGTATACATACATATATAGATTACATTTATATATGTATATAATAAGAATATATGTATGTTATGCATGTATGTATATACATATGTATATACATATATACACATATAACATGTATATATAAACACATATAGGCATTCCTCAGAGATATTGTGGGTTTGATTTCATAGCATCACAATAAAGCAAATATCACAATAAAGTGAGTTACATAAATTTTTTAGTTTCCCAGTGCATATGAAAGTTACATTTACACTATTTTGTAGTCTATTAAATATGCAATAGCATTATATCTCAAAAAATAATGTATATGCCTTAAGTAAAAATACTTTATTGCTAAAAAATGCTTATGATCTTCTGTGCCTTCAGTGAGGTGTAACCATTTTGCTGGTGGAGATTCTTGTCTGCATGTTGATGGCTGCTGACTGATTAGGATGGTAGTTGCTGAACATTGAGGTGGCTGTGACAGTTTCCTAAAAGAAGAAAATAATGAAGTGTGCTGCGTTGATTAACTCTTCCTTGCATAAAAGATTTATATGTAGAAATCTCTGATAGCATTTTAACCACAGTAGACCTTCTTTCAAAATTGGAGTCAATCTTCTCAAAGCCAACTGTTGCTTTATCAGCTAAGCTTATGAAATTTTCTAAATTCTTTGTTGTCATTTCAACAATGTCCACAGCATCTTCACCAGGATTACATTTTATCTCTAAGAAACTACTACTTTCTTTGTTCATCCATAAGAAGCAAATCCTAATCCATTCAAGTTTGATTATGAGATTGCAACAGTTTAGTCACATCATTGGGCTTCACTTGTAATTCTGGTTCTCCTGTTTTTTGTATCGCATCTGCAGTTACATCTTCCACTAAAGTCTTCAGTCCTTCAAAGTCATCATGAGGGTTGGAATCAGCTTCTTCCAAAATCTTGTTAATGTTGACATATTGATCTCATTCTATGAATCACAATTTTTTTTTTCTAGTGGTGTGTAGAATGGTGAATCCTTTCCAGAATGTTTTACATTTACTTTACCCAGTTGCATCCTAGGAATCATGATCTGTAGCAGCCATTGCCTTACAAAAATGTATTTCTTAACTAATAAGACTTGAAGGTTGAAATAACTCCTTGATCCATGGGTTGCAAGATAGATGTTGTGTTAGCAGGCGTGGAATCAAATGAATCTTCTTGTATATACCCATCAGAGCTCTTGGGTGATTAGGTGCATTGTTAATAAACAATAATATTTTGAAAGGAATCTTCTGAGCAGTATATCTCAATACTGGGCTCAAAATATCCAGCAAACTATGCTGTAAACTAACATGCCATCATGAGGACTTTGTTCTTCCATTTACAGAGCAAAAGCAGAGTACACTTAACATAATTCTTAAGGGGCCTAGAATTTGTGTCATGGTAAATAAGCATTAGCTTCAACTTCTAGTCACCAGCTGCATTAGCCCTTAATAAAAGAGTCAGGCTGTCCTTCAAAGCTTTGAAGCTAGGTATTGACTTCTCTTCTGCTGCTATGAAAGTCCTAGGTGACATCCTCTTTCAATAGAAGGCTGTTGTTTTTTATGTGGAAAATGTGCTGTTTAGTGCGGCCACCTTAGTCTATGATCTTAGCTAGCTAGATCTTCTGAACAACTTGCCGCAGCTTCTATATCGAGCACTTGGTGCTTCACCTTGCTCTTTTGTGTTACGGAGATGGCTTCTTTTCTTAAACCACATGAGCCAACCTTTGCTAACTTCCAGCTTTTCTTCTGCAGCTTCCTCACCTCTCTCAGCCTTAATACAATTAAAGGGAGCTAGGATTTCCTTCTGGATTAGGATTTGGTTTAATTCTTTTCCCGTTTGCATTAAGAATACTCACCAGTGGCACTTGTGGCTTCAGCATTTACCTCAAAAGAACTGTGCCGTGAAATATCTCACTTTTATTATTATTTTCGCATCACTCTAGTTTATCAACTTTGGAAACAAAAGACATCATTTTACTTATAACATTCTGATTTTAGTAGTGGTATTTCCATTGACAAAATGTAGTAATTCTCGATCTCTGAAAATGTCAAATCCTAGAAAACACAGCATTTCTATGCGTAATGTTAACATCTTTCTTGAACAGTTACTGGCCGGATTCATTTGATGAATTCAATTTTTCTGAAATAGATGATTCTGATGTTAGTTCTGTTTATAAATAACTCCAAGAACAGTTTTTATATTTTATTTTCACACTAAAAATCAGTCAGATTTGCTTCAGCCTCAAAGAGTGTGTTTATGTAAATTTAAATGAGTGCTGGCAGCAAGCTGCACCTTTTTTTTTTTTTTTTTTTTTTTTTTTTTTTTTCCTAAATGGGAAAATTTAAGCAAATGTTGTGGCTGGTTTGACCTTCTATTCAGACTGCTAAAACTTTCTTCAAATCAGCAGTAAGGCTGTTTAACCTTCTTATCTTTCAAGTGTCCACTGTAGTAGCACTTTTAATTTCCTTTAAGAATCTTTCCTTTGCATTCACAGCTTGGTTAACTGTTTGGGACAAAACTGTTTGGTGTAGCTCAGCTTTCAGTATGCCCTCCTCACTAAGATTAATCATTTCCAGCTTTTGATTTTAAAGTGAGAGGTACGTGCCTCTTCCTTTCACTTGAATACTGAGAGGCCACTGAAGGGTTATTAATTGGCCCAATTTTAATATTGTATCTCAGAGAACAGGGGGACTCAAGGAGAGGATGAGAGATGGGGGAATGAATGGAGCTGTCAGAACACACAACTGATCAATTAAGTTTGCTGTCTTAAATGAGTGCACTTCATGGCATCCCAAAACAGTTACAGTAGCAACATCAAAGATCACTGATCAGACATCACCATAGCAGATATAATAATAATGGAAATATTTAAAGTATTTCAAATATTACCAAAATGTGACACAGAGACATGAAGTGAGCACATGCTATAGACTTGCTCAATGCGGTGTTGTCACAAATCTTCAATTTGTAGAAATCCCATCTGTGAAGAGCAATACAATGAAGTGCAATTAAACAAGGTGTGCCTGTGGATAAAAGTTAGAAATTGGCTCATGTGATTACAGAGGTTGAGAAGGCCCACAATCTGCAATCTGCAAGCTAGAGAACCAGGAAAGCTGGTGGTATAATTCAGTTCAAGTTTGAAAGCCTGAGAGCCAGGGGCACTGATGTCTGAGGGCAGAAGATGGGTGTCCAAGCTGAAACAGAGTGAATTTGCCTTTTCTTTGCCTTTTTGTTCCATGGGGCCCTCAGTAGATTGGATGGTGCCCACTCACATTGGTGCAGGTGATCATTTTTACTCAGTCAACCAATTAAAATTCTAATCTCATCTAAAAACACCCTTACAAACACACCCAGAAACAATGTTTAACAGCTATCTGGGCATCCATTTGCCCAAACTGTTAATTTGTGACAAATTAACCATCACAAGTCTGCCCCTTGTCAACTTGGCACCCATACACGTCTCCTTTAATCAAATTTAATTTCAAATAAAGATAATAGCAAGGTCGTAATTCTACCTAATATGATACAAGTATCCTGTGTACAAACAAAAAGACACTAATCCTTTCTTTAGATGAGGAGGTAAAGTCCTTTAGTGATGTTTACTCTTTTCTTGATATCCCATTACTTAAATATTATCATGTAAAATTAACAATACAGTCATTCCTCAGTATCCATGGGGGATTGGTTCCAGGAGCTCCTATGAATAACGAATCTGCAGGTGTCAAGTCCCCGATTGAAAATGGTGTAATACTTGCTTATGACCTATCCATGTCCTCTCATATAATTTAAATATCTCTAGATTACTTATAATACTTAATACATACATTGTGAATGCTATGTGAATAGTTGATATACTGAATTGTTTAGAAAATAATCACAAGAAAAAAATCTGTGTATGTTCAGTACAGGTGCTTTTTTCCTCCAAAATATTTTCTATTTGTTGTTGGTTGACCCCGTGGATGTGTAACGTGTGGATACAAAGGACTGGCTGTGCTTAAATACTGATATGCATCTTACGTTAATACATACTGACTTAACATAAATTATGTAACATCTTGTGTTAATGATAAGGAAATAGAAAACAAAGATAGTTTGCTAATATGGGTATATTTACATGCAAACATATTCATACAAATTAAGGAGGAAATACTCATAACGATTACATCCTCATTTTTTTTTATTTTGGAAGAGTTCTTATACATATGTTGCTCTTATTTATTATTACCTTTAATGGCAAAAATCGTGATTACTTTTGCACCAACCTAATATTTAAAAAAAACCTCTTTTGGCTGGACGTGGTGGCTGACGCCTGTAATCCCAGCATTTTGGGAGGCCGAGGCTGGCAGATTACCTGAGGTTGGGAGTTTGAGACCAGCCTGACCAACATGGAGAAACCCCGTCTCTACCAGGAATAAAATATTAGCTGGGCGTGGTGGCACATGCCTGTAATCTCAGCTACTCGGGAGGCTGAGGCAGAAGCATTTCTGGAATAGAGGAGGTGAGGTTGCGGTGAGCTGAGATCATGCCATTGCACTCCAGCCTGGGCAACAAGAGCGAAGCTCTGTCTCTAAATAAATAAATAAATAAATCAAATAAGATAAAATAACTCTTTCTGTTTTAAAATACTATCATTTGGCAAACTGAAAATGATCCCATAACTGGCCACCCTGAGAGATCTTTCTGTTATAGCATCTACTACAAGTGAATGCTCATCAAACTAGTAATGTGAAAACTTGATTTTACCCCAAGAATAATCTGAGTTTTTGTACAGGAGCTATCATTTTTTAATTTTTAATTTTAATTTTTGTGAGTACATAGTTGGTGTATGTATTGATGGGGTATATGAGATGTTTTGATACAGGCATGCAATGTGTAATAATCACATGATGAAGAATAGAGTATCCATCCCCTCAAACATTTATCCTCTGTTACAAACAGTCCAATTATACTCAAAATTTTACTTATTTTAAAATGTACAATTATTATCGACTGTAGTCATCCTGTTGTGGTATCAAATCGTAGGCCTTATTCATTCTTGTTTTTTGTACCCATTAACCATCCCCACCACCCTTCCAGCCCCTAACTACCCTTCAACCATTCTTCTACTCTCTATGTCCATGACTTCAACTGTTTTGATATTTAGATCCCACAAATAAGTGAGAACATGAGATGTTTGTCTTTCTGTTCCTGACTTATTTTACTTAACATAATTATCTCCAGTTCTACCCATGCTATTGTAATTGACAGGATCTCATTCTTTTTTATGGCTGAATAGTATTCCATTGTGTATATGTGCCACATTTTCTGTGTCCATTCATCCATTGGTGAACACTTAGGTTGCTTCCAAATCTTAGCTATAGTGAACGATGCTGCAATAAACATAGGAATATGTTTTTCATGTACATAACTCTTTGATGTACTGATTTCCTTTCTTTTGGATATATGCTCAGCAATGGGATTGCTGGTTCATATTTTTAGTTTTTTGAGGAACCTCCAAACTATTCTCCACAGTGGTTGTACTAATTTGCATTCCCATCAATAGTGTACAAGGGTTCCCTTTTCTCCACATCCTCACCAGCATTTATTATTGCCTGTCTTTTGGATAAAAGCTATTTTAACTGGAATGGGATGATATCTCTTTGTAGTTTTGATTTACATTTTTCTGATGATCAATGATGTTAAGCACCTTTTCATATGTCTGCTTGCCATTTGTATGTCTTCTTTTGAGAAATGTCTACTCAAGTATTTTGCCCATTTTTCACTTGGATTATTAAATTTTTTCCTGTAGAGTTGTTTGAGCTCCTTATGCATTTTAGTTATTAATTGCTTGTCGGATGGGTAGTTTGCAAATAATTTTTCCCATTCTGTGGGTTTTCTCTGCTTTGTTGATTGTATCCTTTGCTGTGCAGAAGATTTTTAACTTGATGTGATCCCACTTGTCCATTTTTGCTTTGGTTGCCATACTTGTGGGGTATTACTCAAGAAGTCATTGGCCAGACCAATGATCTGGAGAGTTTACCAGTGTTTTTTTGTAGTAGTTTCATAGTTTGAGGTCTTAGATTTAAGTCTTTAATCCATTTTGATTTCATTTTTGTATATGGCAAGAGGTAGAGGTCTAGTTTCATTCTTCTGCATTTGGATATGCAATTTACTTGGAATGATTTATTGAATAGATTGTCTTTTCTCCAATGCCTGTTCTCTGGGGAAAAGGACTTTGTCAAAAATGAGTTCATTGAAGGTGTGTGAGTTTATTTCTGGGTTCCCTATTCTGTTCCATTGGTCTATGTGTCTCTTTTTATGCCGGGACTATGTGATTTTGGTTACTATAACTCTGTAGTGTAATTTGAAGTCAGATAATATGATCCCTCCAGTATTGTTCTTTTTGGTCAGGATAGTTTTGGCTATTCTGAGTCTTTTGTTGTTCCATATAAATTTTAGGATTGTTTTTTCTATATCTGTGAAGAATGTCACTGGTATTTTGATATGGATTGAACTGAATCTGTAGTTTACTTTGGGTAGTATGGACATTTTAATAATATTGATTCTTCCTATTCAAGAACGTGGAATGTCTTCCATATTTTTGTGTCCTCTTAAATTTCACTCATTAGTATTTTATAGTTTTTATTCATAGTTATTTAATTTTACTCACATTTATTTAATTTTATTTGTGGTTATTGCAAATGTAATTACTTTTTAAATTTCTTTCTGAGATTGTTCACTGTTGGTATATAGAAATGCTGCTGGTTTTTGTAGGTTGATTTTGTATCCTGCAACTTGACTGAATTTGTTTATCTGTTCTAATAGTTTTCTGGGGGACTTTTTAGGTTTTTCTAAACAAAATCGTATCATCGGCTAGGATACCATTTAGGTCTTTCTTTTGTCTGATTGCTCCAGGTAGGATTTCCAGTACTACGTTGAATAACAGTGGTGAAAGTGGGCATCCTTTTTGTGTTCCATATCTTAGAGGAAAGGCTTTCAGTTTTTCCCCATTTAGTATGATACTAGCTGTGGGTCTGCTTATATGGCTTTTATTATGTCGAGGTATGTTCCTTATATACTCAGTTATTTGAGGGTTTTTATGACGTGAGATTGAACTTTATCAAATGGTTTTTCAGCATCAATTGAAATTATCATATGATTTTTGCCCTTCGTTCTGTTGATATGATGTATCACATTGATTGATTTGTGTATGTTGAACCGTTCTTGCATCCCAGGGACAAATTCTACTTGGCCATGATGAATGATCTTTTTCAGGCATTCTTGAATTTGATTTGCTAGTATTTTGTTGAGGATTTTTGCATGAATATTCATCAGAGATGTGGACCTGTAGTTTTCTTTTTTTGATGTGTCTTTGTCTGGTTTTTGTATCAGGGTGATACTGGCCTTATAAAATGAGTTTGGGGGTATTCCCTCTCCTCTATTTTTCAGAATAGCTTGAGTAAGATAGGTATTAGTTCTTATTTAAATATTTGGTAGAATTCAGCAGTGAAGTTATTGGGTCCTGGCATTTTCTTTGCTGCAAGACTTTTTATTATGGCTTTGGTCTTGTTACTTGTTATTGGTATGTTAATGTTTTAGATTTCTTCATGGACTTATCTTGGTACATTGCTGGTATCTAGGAATTTATTCATTTCTTCTAGATTTTAAAATTTATTTGCGTATAGTTGCTAATAGTAGCCACTAACGAACCTCTGAATTTCTGCAGTGTCAGTTGTAATGTTTCCTTTTTCATCTCTGATTTTGTTTATTTAAATCTTCTGTCTTTTATTCTTAGTCTGGCTAAAGGTTTATCAATTTTGCTTAACTTTTCGAAAAATCAACTTTTTGTTCCATTGATCTTTTGTATTGTTGTGTTCATTTCAATTTCATTTATTTATGCTCTGATCTTTATTATTATTTTTCTTCTGCTAATTTTGGGTTTGTTTTACGCTTGCTTTTCTAATTTTTTAACATGCATTGTTAGGTTATTTATTTCAAGTTTTTCTCCTTCTTTAACAGGCAGTTATAGCTGTAAACTTCCCTCTTAGTACTGCTTTTGTTGTATCCCCTATGTTTTGTTATTTTATGTTTTTATTATTATTTGTTTCAATTTTTTTCTCAATTTCCTTCTTAATTTCTTCTTTGACCCACTGGTCATTCGGGAATGTATTGTTTAATGTCTTCATGTTGGTATTGTTCCCAAAATCCTTAAGTGATTTCTAGTTTTATTCCACTGTCATTAAAGAAGATATTTGCTATTATTTTAATTTTTTTAGTATTTTAAGACTTGTTTTGTGACCTAACATCTGGTCTACCTTTGAGAATGATCCATGTGCTGAGGAAAATAAGCACATGGTATAGTGTTTGTAAGACTCATGGTAACCTCAGAGCAAAAAAAAAAAACAAAAACAAACAAACAAAAAAAACAAACAAAAAAATACAACAAATACATATAAAAAGCAAAAAACTAAATCACATCACCTTTTGCAGCTTTTGGGTGAAACGTTCTGTAAATATCTATTAGGTCCATTTGGTGTATAGTGCAGATTAAGTCCAATATTTCCTTGTGGATTTTCTGTCTGGAAGATCTGTCCAATGCTGAAAGTGCAGTGTTGAAGTCTCTAGCTATTATTATATTGAAGTCTATCTCTCCTTTTAGCTCTAATAATATTTGCTTTATATGTCTGGGTGCTCCACTGTTGGGTGTACATATTTTTTAAATTGTTATATCCTCTTGCTAATTGACCTCTTTATTATTATATCATGGCCCTCTTTGTCTCTTATAGTTTTTGTCTTGAAATCTCCTTTGTCTGATATATTCCTGCTATTCCTGCTCTTTTTTGGTTTCCATTGTCAAGGAATATCTTTTCTCCTCTCTTTATTTTCAGTCTATGTGTTTCTTTACAGGTGTAGTGTGTTTCTTGTAGGAAACAGATCATTGGTCTTTTTCTTTTTTAAAATCCGTTCAGCCACTCTATATCTCTTTGACTGGATGATTTAGTCTATTTACATTCATTATTATTATTGATAAGTAAGGACTTACTCTTGTCATTTTGTTATTTGTTTTTTGGTTATATTGTAGTCTTTTCTTTCTTCTTTCCTTCCTGTCTTGCTTTTAGTGAAGGTGATATTCTCTGGTGATATGATTTAGTTTTTTGCTTTTTATATGTATTTGTTGTATTTTGTTTGTTTGTTTGAGGTTACCATGAATCTTGCAAACACTATTTTATAACTCATTGTTTTAAGCTGATAACAACTTGACACTGTTGGTATAAACAAACAACAAGGGAGCAAAAAAAAAAAAAACAAAAAAAAAAAAACAAAAAACACCAAGGAAATAAAGACTCTACACCTTAACTTTGTTTTTCTGTTTTTTCACTTTATGTTATTTCTGTTTATATCTTATTCTACTGTTTATGTATTGTAAAGTTGTTGTAGTTATTACTTTATCATTTAGTTTCTCTACTTAAGATAATAGTAGTTTTATATACCATAGTTACAATGTTATAATAGTTTGCATTTTTTCTCTGTACTTACTATTACCCGTGAGTTTTATACAGATGATTCTTTATTGCTCATTAACATTCTTTTCTTTCTGATTGAAGTACTCTCTTTAGCATTTCTTGTAGGATGGGTCTGATGTTGATGAAATTCCTCAGCTTTTATCTGTCTGGAAAAGCCTTTATTTCTCCTTTATTATTGAAGAATGTTTTTGCTAGATATACTATTCTAGAGTAAAAGTTTTTTACCTCCAGTACTTTTAACATATCATGCCACTCTCTTGGCCTGTAAGGTTTTCATCGAGAAGTCTGCTGACAGCTGTAGTGGAGCTCCATTGTATGTCATTAGTTTATTTTCTTTTGCTGCTTTTTAGGATCTTTTCTTTATCTTTGACCTTTGGGAATTTGGTTATTAAATGCCTTGCAGTAGTCTTCCTTAGGTTAAATCTGCTTAGTGTTCTATAACCTTCTCATTCTTGGGTATTGTTTCTTTAGGGTTGGGAGGTTCTCTGTTATTATACCATTGAATAATCTTTATATCCTATCTCTTTCTCTACCTCCTCTTTAAGGCCAATATCTCTTAGATTTTCCCTTTTGAGTCTATTTTCTAGATCTTACGGGAATGCTTCATTTTTTTTCCATTGTCTCCTCTGTGTATTTTCAAATAGCCAGTCTTGAGGCTCACTAATTCTTTTTTCTGCTCAATCAATTCTGCTATTGGAAAACTCTGATGCATTCTTTAGTGTGGCAATTGCATTTTTCAGCTCCAGAATTTCTGCTTGATTCTTTTTAATTATTTCAATGTCTTTGTTAAATTATCTGATAAAATTCTGAATTCCTTCTCTGTGTTGTCTTTGAATTTCCCCAACACAGCTATTTTGAATTCTCTCCGAAAGGTCACATATCTCTGTTCCTCCAGGATTGGTTTCTGGTGCCTTATATAGTTCATTTGGAGAGGTCATGTTTTCCTGGATGATGTTGATTCTTGTAGATGTTCATCTGTGCCTGATAATTAAAGAATTGGGTATTTATTGTAGTCTTCTCAGTCTGGACTTGTTTGTACCCAGGCTTCTAGGGAAGGCTTTCCAGATATTCAAAAAAACTTGGTTGTTGTGATGTAAAGCAGTATCTACTTTAGGGGACACTGTGAGCCCAGTAATACTGTGGTTCTTGCAGACTCGCAGAGGTACCTCCTTGATGGTCTTGGATGAATTCTGGAATAATTCTCTGGATTACCAGGCAGAAACTCCTGTTCTCTTTTTTTACTTTCTCCCAAATGTATGCAGTCCCTCTCTCTGTTTGAGCCACCTAGAGCTGGGGATGGGGGTGAAGCAAACACTCCTGTGATCACCACCAGTATGACTGTGGTAGGTCAGACCTTCTATAGCCAGCATAGCACTGGGTCTTGCCTACTTGGCTACAGTATAGCCAAGGCCTACTGTAATTATTTCCTGGCTATAGCCTGTGTTTTCTCAAAGCCCTGGGGCTCCACAATCAGAAGGTGGTATACTGGACAGGCCTGTGTCTTTTTCTTCAGGATAGCAAGCTCCCCCAGGTTCTGTGTTAATCTGGAGGTGCTATCTGATCTGGGAGCCAGGGACTACAGTCAAAAACCTTAGAAGTCTCTCTGATGAAGTCTCTCTGGTGTTCTCTTATGCTGTGACTGAGCTGGCACTCAAACCACAAGACACAATTCTTCCCACTCTTCCTTCCCCTTTCCAAAGGCAGAGGAGCCTCACCCTGTGGTCACTGCCACCACAGACCCACAGAGGGTACTGTCAGACTACCACTGACATTCCTTTAAAGCCCAAGCGTTCTTCAGTCAACTTGTGGTGAATGCTGCCTGGCCTGGTACTCACTTTTCTGGCCAGTGGGCTTCCCTTTTGGATGCAAGAGCCAAGTCTTGTTGGGGACCCCAAGAGCCCACTTATTGTTCTACCCCGCTATGGCTGAGTTGGCACTTAAGGTGCAAGACGAAGCACCCTTTTCTTTTCCTTTCACCTTTCTCAAGTGAAAGGATTCTTGCCCTGTAGCTACCACAGCTGGGAATGTGCTGAGTCTCATCTGAAGCCAGCAAGCCTCAGAGTCTTACCAAAGGCCCTTGACATAGTACCTGTGTTTCTCTGCTGGTTATTCAGGGCCTAAGGTCTGTTCAGTTAGCAGGTGATGAGTCCTGCCAGGATAGGGCCTGGAAAGGGAGGCTCACAACTCTCACTGGTGCCCTATCCTGCTGTGGCTGAGCTGGTACCCTAGATACAAGATACAGTTCTCCCCATTCTTCCCTCTCTTCTCCTTAAGCAGAGAGAAGGGGTCTTTTTTGGAGCTGTGAGCTGTGCATCCTAGTGTTAGGGGAGAGGTGATGCCAGCACTTCCTTAGCTGCTCCAGCTGGTGTCTCAGTAAGTCAGCCTACTGAGCCTCCCTCCCCACCCTTCCGACCCTCCCCACCCAGTTCCCTGTCCCTGGACCTGCCTAGTTCAGCACTAGGACTCACCTAGGCGTTACAGTCCTTGTGGCCTAGACTGCCTTTCAAGTTTATCTCCACCCCAAAATACTTTAACCCACAGCAGGGAAGCTTTTGGGAACTTAAGTTTAGACTGCTGGGATCAGTGATTTCCCTCTGGCTAGGACTGGTTTGAATGCTCCCTCTGTGGGTGGGCATCAGCTGAGTTTAGTCCAGTTTTGTTTTCTGTTGTAATAGAGTAGTACTGAGTTCAGTGCCTAACGAATGCTAGGATCTCCCTCTCTCCAATCACCAAAACACTCTGTACCATGCTTTTGCTGCCAGGGGCTGGGGGAAGGATGGCGTCAGTGATTTAAGACTGTTTTTCTTATCTCTTCAGTGTCTCTTTCAACAATATGAAGTTAAAACCAGGTACTGTGAGTGCTCACCTTTTTCTTTGTTCTTATTTTGTGTGTGTGTGTGTGTGTGTGTGTGTGTAGATAGTTGTTAAATTGTGTTTGCTACAGGGACGATTGGTAGAACCTTCTCTTCCACTGTCTTGCTCTGCCCCAAGTCCCAAAATTTTTCATTTCTGTAACTGGTTATGTGGTAGTAACTGGTATTTATAACTACCTTGTACTGTCCATCCTGTATTTCCTTTGCTTTCAGCAAGAACCTCAGCTGGTTATGGTTCTTTACCTGGGGTGGGGGTGGGGAGTGACTAAAATCTTTATTTCTGGAGGGTCTAGGCTATTTGTAGTACTGCCTGGATTGGGTTGTAGTTTTCCGTGGACCTTAATCACAGGGCCTAGTAATACTAAGAGATACCCAAAGGAATCTCCTATAATCCAGGCATACTCTCCCTTACCTCCATTGTGGAGCCATAGTCCAATGTCTTTTGTTGTCAGGACCAATTACCCTATCCAACACCATTGTCTCTCTTCTTTACCTGTTGATTCAGAGGCATGAGGAGCCCAAAGTTGCCAGTTGGCACTCTCAACTACCAATTCAATGGAATGGTTGTTGTGTCTCTTGGTTGTAACGTTCTTCTCTCTGAAACAGACTTCTAGACCAGCAGATTATACAATCACTGAAAAAGAAAGCAAAAACTTTGCTAGTGGGTAACTAGGGGTAATAATGAGTGGTGTCACTCTCGTTTTCACTCTTAATTCCTAGACCCTTGAATCCTGACTATTGGAGAAACAGCACCATATTTTGGATACTGATTCAGACCATATACAGCCTTCTGGAGAATCTTGCCCCAGTCCTGAAAGGTATTTCTATTTATCTAGTTGGTGCTGTAACTGAGTCTTCAAAAGACAATTGCACTGTTCTATCAAGAAAGCTGCTTCAGGATGGTGGGAGATATGGTAAGACTAGTGAGTTTCATGAACATGGGCCTATTGTCACACATAGTTTGCTGGGGATGATTTCCTTGATTGGAAGCAATGCTGTGTGGAGTGCCATCATGGTGGATAAGGCCATTATGGAATGCCATAATGGTGGAGAAGGAATTCTGTAATTCCATGGTTGGTAATTTTGGCATAAGCATATCATGGAGAGAAGACAAATCCATATCCAGAGTGTCTATTCTGGTAGGGACAAATGCTTCCATTTCCACAATCGAAGTGGTCCAATGTAATCAACTTGTCACTAGGTAGCTGTCTGATTATCCCTAGAAAGGGTGTCATATTGAGGGCTCACTGTTGCTCTCTGCTGCTGGCAGATTGGGCACTCAGTGGTAATCATGGCCAGGTCAGGCTTGGTGAATGGAAGTCATATTGCTGAGTCCCTGCATAACATCCATCCCTTCCACCATGGTCACTGTGTTCATGAGCCCATTGGGAATGACTGGGGAAGAGGCTGACTGGTGTCCACAGAAGAGTCATTCTATCTATTCAGTTATTAAAATCTTCCTCTGTAGTGTTCACTTTTTGGGTAGCATTCATATGGGACACAAATATCTTCACATTTTTACTCATTCAGAGAGATCTATTCACATACCTAGTCCTCAAATTTATTTATCATAAATTTTACAATCATGTTATTTCCAAGTGCCTGAATCTGTATATAACTGTACCTCTGGTCAGTTTTCCTTTCAACCAAAGAGCACAGGTAGGTGCACTTCCCAGAGTTCTGTCCCATGGGAGGATTTCCCTTCACCACTGCTCTTCAGTGATGTGTCAGAAAGGGGCTGTAGTGCTGCAGATATTTTCTTTTGGGTGGTGGCCACATATCATGTAGAACTGCCTGTAAACTAGGACTCAGTCTTCTCTTTCTCTGTCAACTGATCTTAGAGAACCATCCATGAAGCCATAGGTGTGGGCTGAGAGAGAGAAAGGAGTGTAACAGGAGTGTGGACCATGGGCATTTGCCATATCAACAGCTTCATACCAGGTACTAGGGAATGTGTGCATATAATAATGTTTCAAATTCAATAATAATATAAAGATAGACAACATTAAGTGCCTAGGCATTATTCTAAGCACTTTACAGGTATTAAATCACTAACCTTTTACCAACAACCATGTGAAATATATCCTATTATTATCCCCAATATATTGGTAACAAAACTGAGTGTCAGAGTGATTAAATAACTACTTAACATCACACAGCTGGTAAATGGTAGAACTGGGTTTCAAGCCCTGAATTTCGGCTAATTGTTTGAATTCTTAAACACTGTCTTTTGTCTTCCCATATTGTATGCATATTTATAATAAGGGTCAATTAACAAAAGACCGATAGATGAGATTCTCCAACCAACAGGAATGATGTTGAACCTAATTAACTTTCAAGACAATAGGTAGGGTTAGTTTGAATCAGTGATTTAGTAGAAGATACTTCTCTGACTAAATCCTTAGGTTGAACATTTGCCCCGATGGTATCATAAATGTGGTTAAAACTTAGAGTCAGAATAGCTGGGCACAGTGGGTCACGCCTGTAATCCCAGCACTTTCGGAGGCTGAGGCAGGCGGATCATGAGGTCAGGAGATCGAGACCATCCTGGCTAACATAGTGAAATCCCGTCTCTACTACAAATATAAAAAATTAGCAGGGCGTGGTGGCGGGCACCTGTAGTCCTGGCTACTTGGCAGGCTGAGGCAGGAGAATGGCACAAACCCGGGAGGTGGAGATTGCGGTGAGCTGAGATTGTGCCACTGCACTCCAGCCTGGGCAACAGAGTGAGACTCTGTCTCAAACAAATAAACAAACAAGCAAAACCACAACTTAGAGTCAGAATAAATGTTTGGAATATAATCATTGGTTGACATTATGTTTTTGGAAAACAATTTAACTATTCAAAACCCCATTTTTTTCACCTATGAAATGAGCTTTCATGTCTCTCTGGTAGATTTCTCTCAAAGATGAAGTGAAATAGCACTGGTGAAAGGCCTTTGCAAACTGCATAGCACCCTACATCATTGTCTTCAACACTATAAGTAATAAAAATGATATTGACACAAAATTCCAACATACATATGGGTAGTATATAATCCTCCAAATGTAGAGTTGATACTTGCCTCTGACATTGCCTGGTACCTGCTCTTCCCTTTGGAATATTATGCTACTTTCTGAATAACCAAAACTACACCTACTTTTGTCCTTATATGTTCCAAAGCCTCCTGGTCAGCTTCACTGTTGCTTTCAATAACCTAAAACTCAACATTTTTAGTGCTGAAATCAACATCTCTTTCCTAAAACAATTCATTCAGTCTCTAATTCAATTGATGATACCAAAAACCAGTCAAGAAAGCCATAAACCTGTCACTCTTCCCATTCCCTCACCCCTGCTCCAATCAGTTACTAAATCCTGCTGATTTTTGCATCACAAATATTTCTTAAACTATTCCTTATTGCCATCTTCATTGTCTCTGCCCTAGTTTAGGTCTTTCTTTCTCTAATTTTGAATATTGGCTGGAAGAATATCCTAACAGATCCCTGAGACCCTAGCCATCTCTTCTTTGAATCACATGCCACATAGCCATCTGGGGTATAGATGTAAAACAAAAATATAATTATATCAATTCTCTGCTACCTTCATACAGATCTACTTAACCTACAGAATAAGCTCTTTAACATGGCACCCAAGGATTTCCTTATCTGCCCTTGTCTGTGCTTCTAGCCTTCCATCTCCACAATCCTTGTCTTATGCTTGATGTTCTAGCACAGTAAATTGTTCATAAATACCTAAACACACAATATCTTTCTGCCTCCAGTGCCCTTCTGTAGGCACTCCGCTCTCCTGCCTGTGTTTTCACCAGCCTGCATTTAAACTCTGAATATTTAAGACTCCTGTAAGAGATCGTGAATCCTTTACCTTTAAAAAGTAGGAATCGTAGAATCCAAATCTGTTAGAGAACTTAAAAATGATACAAAAGAAGATAATCTCTTAATAGCTGTCAATTATTGACCCCATACTATATGCCAGACTCTATACATGGTGCTATCATGCTTTCCCATCTAATCCTCACAGTAAGCCTGAGAATAGGCATTATTAATTCTATATAACAATTAAGGAACTGAGATGCAGAGAGCTGTGTGTCTTATCCGTGTTCATACAGCTAGGAAGTGATAGAGTCATTGTGTAAACCTCAATGCATTTGTTGATAAAGTCTTTGCTTAAAACTGCCTGTATATAAAATTATTATAATACTGTCTGTCGTTTCCAAAAATAAGATACCAGAGAAGATGCCAGGGAAGGAAGTGGAAAAACATTGTTTTGGCTTAAGTATACAATATTTAGGGCATATACATAGGCATATATATAGGATATACACAGCAATGGCCTTCATTTTCTTTTCTCCTCTGGATACTTATTCACTTAACAAAGATTTAAGGGCTCTCCTACTACTTCCAGGTCCTGTGCTGAAAGATGCTTTAGAAAAGTTCCCTTCTTTTAAGAACATATGATTCTTTTTGGATTCTTTTGGCTTTCTCGTTACGAAAGCCTACACTTCTCTAGAAATAACAGAGGGAGCTTAGAGAGGAGGGCCGAGAAAATGTTCAGTGCCAGACTTATTCATTTGAATATTACACTCATAATAATGATGATGATAGTAAAAATATGTGCCAATCTTTATGTTTCACATATTGGACATGCCTTTTGCATATATTATTTTATTTAATCCCAACAAACATTTGAGATAGGTGCTATCATAATCTCCACTTTCAGGTGAGAAAACTGAAGCACAGAGAAGTCAAATTATTTGGGAAAGGTCAGACAGATAAAAACTCTGTTAGAACAGAATTGGAATGTAAACCCAAATGACCATGATATATATTATGAGTACTCTAATAGCATATATAAAGAGTGTCTTTGAAATGCAGTGGAGGGAATTTTGTTTAAATGTGTGGTTGAGAGGGAAGACTTCACAGAGGTGGTGTCTTTGACCTGGATTCCAAAGCAGAAAGCTTGAATTTTCCAAGCCAAGGAAGTGGGGAATGGTGTTTCTCATAGTAAGAGAAAAATAAATATAAAAGTCTGGAGGTGTAACAGTGGTGATTTATTTTGGAGAAATGGCAAGTAATTCAGTGTAGCTAGAAATGGAAAATTAGAGTAGAAACACAGTTTGTGGTCATATCATAAATGGCAAGAACTGTCAGCAGGGAGTGGGAAGCCATGAAGTAATTTTAAGAAAAAGGGAGAGAGATGATAATAGTAACAGTTAACATATAGCTCTTGCTATATGTCAGACACTATTTTAAGTGCTTTACATATTTTAACTCACTTAATTAATACTCATAAGAATCCCATGATGTACATAGACTGTTGATTATTATCTCCAGTTTATAGCAGAGAAACAAGCAGTGAGGTTAACAAGTTGTTCAAGAATCATAGCTAATAAGTTGCAGAGGTGAGAGTAGAACTCAGACTGTCTAGTTTCAGAGTTTTTTGTTCTCACCAGCATACCATACCACATTTTTTATGAGTTTTGAAGAAAATCTCTCTGGAGGCAGCATAGGGAATGAATTAAATAAGTGGCTAGACTGGAAACAAGGAGAACCACTTGCAGTGGCCCACGTAAGAGATACTTGGGGTCTGAACCAGGTTAGTGGATATATCCTCCAAAATCAGAGTGGAAAATTGAAAGGAACTGTAACTGGCTTGTTACAGTTATTGATAAAGATGTCCAAGATGACAGGTTTATGCTGGTTGAAAACTTAAGTGATTAAAGAGGGAGCAGTTAGGTAATTTAGAGTTGAGAACATGTGCAAGTCACTAGGTTGTGGTAGAGATTTTCAAATGATAATAAATAATTTAGAAACAGAAAAACAACCCTGTATGACTCAGTCAAAACAAATCTTCCAGTTGGATTAAACCTGCAGCTATCATTTACAATCTTTGCAATAATTCTGTATTTTGCAACTAAGAGCATATTAATGTCTATAGAGGATGTAGGAATAAAAGCAGGCTGGAGGATAGGCAAAAATGCTTTAAGAGTTTTGCATGTATTTTTGTGGATATCTTGTTGGGTGGACCAGAAAAATGATTTGAAGCAAATAGTGTCATGAAGTAGAAGGCAGAAATATGGTCTGAAGAGCATAGATCAGTATGATAAGATGGACAGAATTCCTATCAAAATGTGATAGTCACTATAATTAACATCATCATTGCTGTCATATTGAAGGCTTAATCTGTGCAAAGCATATTCTTAATTTTACATTTAAGTTTACCGTCAAGCACTTTACATGCTGATCTCATTTAATCCTAAAAACAACCCTCTTAGGCAGACATTATCATTATTATTATTATCACTGTACCTATTTTATAGATGAGGGCAAGTCTTAAAACAAGTAAGTGGCAGAACCGTGACTCAAACCCAGATTTTCCTGTTACTAAAGTTTTTATTCATCTGGAAATATGAGTGGGAGTGTAGGGAAGACGGCCTAGAAATGTGCAGCACCAGTTTTCTACATACCAACATTTACAAATTAAACCTTTTAATATGAGATAATTGTAGATTCACATACAGCTGTAAGAAATAATACAGAGAGTTTATATGTACATCTTACCCAGTTTTCCCCAGTGGTGACATATTGCAAAACCAAAGTTGTATATCACAACCAGGATACTAATATTGATGCAGCCAAGATTTAGAACATGCACATCCTGTACATGTTTTAAATATACTCCTAGGTATTTACATTTTTTTGGCATTGACATAAATGGCATTATTTTTAAAAATGTTGTTATCCATGTGTTCAGTACTAATATATAGTAATAAAATTGATTTTTACATGTTTATCATATATCTTCTGACCTTTCTTAGTTCACTTATTCATTCTTTTTTTTTTTTTTTTGGTAGATGCCTTGGAATTTTCTATGTAGACAATCGCGTCATCTACAGTTAGGAAGAGTTTTCTTTCTTCCTTACTAATCTGCATGGCTTTATTTATTTTTCTTCCTTTATTGTACTGAAGATAACTTGTAGCATGTGTTGAATAAGAGTGGTGAGAGTGGATATCCTTGCCTTGCTCCAGATATCGCAGGGAAAGCATACAGTCTATCAACATTAAATATAATGTTAACTTACAGCTTTTTCATTAAAAAATTTTTTTATAGATGTTCTTTATCAAGTTGAGGAAATTTCATTCCATTCCTAATTTTCTGAGAGTTTTAATCACGAATAAGTGACCCATTTTGTCAAATACCTTTCCTGCATTAATTAATATGGTCATGTAATTTTTCTTAATATGTTATCTAAAGCAATATTAAGAATAAACCTCACTTGATGATGGTGTACATTTTAAAAATATTGCTGAATCCTATTTGCTAATATTGTGTTAAGGATTTTTTCACATCTGTATTCATGAGAAATATTACCTATAGTTTTTTTGTATTGTCTTTCTCTGGTTTGTTAATAGGTTAATATTGGCTTCATGAAATGAATTCAGACATGTTACCTCTTCTATTTTCTGGAAGAGATTATATAGCATTGGTATTACTTCTTTAAACCTTTGGTAAAATTTTCAGCGAAGCCATTGGATCCTGGGGAATTTTTTGGAGTGTTTTAAAATTGCGAATCAAATTTCCTTAATAGTTTTAGGGCTATTAAAATTACCTATTTCCTATTGGACAAGTTGTGATAATTTATGTTTTTTAAGGAAATGGTTTATCTTGTCTAACTTGTCAAGTTTGTATTTACAGAGTTGTTAGCAATATTTACTTATTATCTTTTTATGTCCACAGAATCCATAGTGATAGCCCTTATTTCATTCCTAATATTGACAATTTATATATTTTCTCTATTTCCTTTGTTAGTTTTGCTAAAGAATTGCCAGTTTTTCTTTTCAGAGAAATGGCTGTTTGATTTTTTCTATTGTCTTTGCTTTTAATTTCATTGATTTCTGCTCTTGTTTTTATTATTTTCTTACTTTTGCTTACTTTGAGCTTATTTTCTTCTCTCTTTCTAGATTCTTGAGATAGCTTAGACTATTGACTTGAGACTTCATCTTTCCTAATCTATGCACTTAGTGCTACAAATTTTTCTCTCAACACAGTTAAGCAATTTTTATGTGTTGTATTTTTATTTTCATTAAGGTCAATAAATTAAAAAATTTCCTTTGAGATTTTCTCTTTGAACCATGGATTATTTAGAGTGTGTTGTTTAGTTTCAAATATTTGTAGATTTTTTCCATTATGTTTCTATTATCAATTTCTAGTTTGGTTCCACTGTGGTTATAGAACACATTCTGTATATTTTCAAACCCACTTAGATATGGTGTATAATTCTTTTCATAGGTTGCTAGGTTTGGTTTATAAGTATTTTGTTCATAAAAGATATTGGCCTGTAGTTTTCTTTCTTCTACCTGGTAACACCCATTACTCACATTAATGGTAGCAGATTCCAGTCTGCTGTATCAAATTATCTTAAATTTGGTGGCTTCAAACAACAGAAATTTATTCTCTTACAGTTGTGGAGGCAAGAAGTAAAAAATCAGTTTCACTGGGCTGAAATAATGGTACTGGCAGATTAACACTCCCTGTGGAGGCTGTAATGGGAGGGTCTGTTTCTTGACTTTTCTAGCTTCTGGTAGCTGTCAGCTTTCTTTGGCTTATGGCTGCATCACTTCAATTTCTGCCATTGTGATCACATTTATATTGGGAAATTTCTATTATTCCATCTTCTACTTTATTGAATCTTTTCTTTCTTCCTTACATTTATTCTGTTGTGGAACCCACCCACTGAGCTTTTTTGTTTCAGTTATTGTGTTTTTGAGTTCTAAATGTTCTATTGGTTCCTCTTTACATCTACTTTTTTTTTTTTTTTTTTTGCCGAAGGTTTCTATTGCTTTCATTTGTTTCAAGCATATTTTAATAACTTGTTGAATACTTTTTATTAAGTCTACTTTAAAGTATTTGTCAGATCATCTAATATTTCTGTTACTTCGGTGTTGACATCTGTTGATTATCTTTTCTCATTCAGTGTGACATCTTCCTGGTTCTTGGAGCCACAGTCTTTGCTGTGGTGTTTGGCTATAGTAGGATGGTTATTATCTGAACATTTTGTCTGGCTAAGCTGTCCCTTTCCTGATCCTTTTCCTAGAGAGAGAAAGCTTTTGTTGGGGCTTTGATCTGTGTCTAAGTTTTTGTTTCCAGCTTCTTCACCTTTAGTTCTGGTAGAAGGCAAGAAAAAAACCGAGGGAACTTACTACCATGGTATTCTTCAGGTCTCGAGGTTGCAAGTAGTCTTTTATCTTTGCTTTCCAGTCTTATATTTATTGTATAGGAATGTCCAGAGTTTTCAATTGTACATAACCTAAGAATAGGAAAAAGTACATCTACTGCATTTTGCCAGAAATTGAAGTTCTATATACCTATTTGAAACTCTATTTATTTTTAAACTCTTTATAATCAAAAATTTCAAATACACACACACACACACACACACGAAGAGAAGACAGCATAATGAGCTCTATGCTTCAAAAATGATCAGTATTCTGCCTTTTTTGTTTCTTTTTTTCTCACAAGACACTATTTGGGGGAGATTAGGGTACTATAAATAAAATTTTATTGAACTCTAATTTGTTTTATAGGATAGCCTTTGATTCTTCATTAAGTTATTACTTAAAACTGTTTTGTACAAAGATTCATGTATTTTCTTCCTTGAGATATTTCTACATATTATTCATTGAAACTGATTTTACGCACATATAATATTCTGAGCTGCCAATATGCTGCCATATATGTTTATTAGACATGACAAGATGAGACTTTTGGTCACTTTAAATAAATGTAGTTAATTAAATGCTTAATTTTTCAAATGCAGAAATGAATATTTTTCATTGCTTAAATGACTCAGAACACTGGTTTGGGAAGACTCTAACGTAGAATTGTGAGCTTGAATTTATGAATTATCTACCTTTCGCTCTGTGTTAGTCTTTAAAGATGAATGCAAATTTAAAAAAATTTCCTGACTAGCAAAATTCAAAAGCAACTATGATCTGTATTAAGTAGTATTTTTGGTAGGTTGCTAATTTATTATATGATACATACTTTAGTTTTTAGAATCTGAAATGCAAAAGCTGATTCAACAAAAATCCAATACTGTAAAGAGTAGTAACCATAAAACATGGCTTTCTGTGGCCACTGGTGTCACTGAGGCTTGCTGTCAACTCAAAATCCTGCACTATTTCTTCTTCTCTGGAGGAGAAAATATTAAGCAGTTCAGTCCACAAATAAGTGAGAGAAAAAACTTGCTACAGATAGTTTAATGACATACCTCTCAGGGTAAGTGTAGTTTTAGTCGTGGTAAACAAAGGACAAATGATAGCCCATCCAAATTGAGTCTGAAATTTCTTCAGGTATCTGAACAGTATTTATCCCAACAATAATGTGAGTTGTCTCTGTGTGTCAAGAGTTATGAAGCCAGCCTTTCAGAAGAGTTAACACACATGACACTAGATTTCTGTCTTGAAACTTTTTGGTCTAAAAATACAAATGTGGGACAGTTGTATATTTTAATGGAGGGCTAACATAACCTTTATTATTCCCTCTTTCTTGCTTTTCCTTCCCGTAAAGTTATATATTTCAGATTCTTGATGTAGACTGCTTTTGGAAATCTATAGATTAAACTGCTAAAAATAATAGGTTTATAGAGTTCTGTTAGCGTAAGGCTCTTGAAATAAGTGGGATTTTTCTCTATCCCCTTGTTATTCTGTATAATTTTTCTGTCACTTCATTAGTGACTTCTAGTTCTTGGATTTATTTATTTAAGTTAGTTATTCCTGCTTCTGTTTTCTCATATCCTCTGTTTATGTTTGTATTCGATAGTTCTGGCTCATTGTATAAGAGGAGAAGTTCGCTGCTTTAGTGAGATTCGTGAGTACTCTGGAATGTAGAGGCTGTGTTACTGTCCTTTTATTTCCAGCATGTAGCACAGTGACTGATACATAATAGACTCTCAGTCACATCTCGGTTAAAATTTTGAGATAGTGTTATTTGAATTCAAGGACAGATGGGACTTGCGTGAATTTTGTATTTCAATAATCCCTCCTCTTGCATCCTAAAACACAACAAAGCACACAAAATGCCCTAAAATAAAAATCATTTTCAATTAATTTCTTAGTAATAACTATAGCTCTCTCCCAGCTGGACTCCTGATTTCAAGATGATAATAGCTATAAATGAACATTGAATTGAGTTAAAGTAAGTGTCCTAGAATCTTAACCTGCAGGTTCAATTGCAAGGTCCTTCCAAGATACTTCTCTTTCTTCTTGCTATGATTTCTGCTCTTGCTATCTCCTTTCTTCTAAGCAGAGGCTCTATGGGTTCCTTATTCCCTCTCCACTACCCTTTAATCATAGCATTCGGAGTATATCAGAGAGACAGTGTCTATGTCTTTTAGGTAGTGGCCAATCCATGCTATACTTAAGAGAAAGAAGACATCCTCTTTCTCTCTCTCTCTCTCTCTCTCTCTCTCTCTCTCTCTCTCTCTCGTGCGCGTGCATGCACGTGCTGTCTGTCTCTCCCTCTCTATCTCTCTGAGACAGGGTCTCACTCTGTTGCCCAGGATGGATTCCTGTGGCATGATCATAGTACACTGTAACCTTGAACTCTTGGGCTCAAGGGATCCTCTTGCCTTTGCCTCTTGAATAGCTAGGATTGCAGGTGCATGCCACCAAACCTGGCTAATTTTTGTTAAATTTTTTTGTAGAGACAGGGTCTCACTATGTTGGCCAGGCTGGTCTCAAACTCCTGAACTCAAGCAATACTACCACTTTGGCCTCCCAAAATGCTGGGATTACAGGTGTGAGCAACTGCACCTGACCAAAGACATATTTTTCTTTAACCTCTGTAATTGGCGGCTAAAGCAAATCAGTATTGCATTTTATCCTTTCTAGTCTCAATTTTCTATTGAGCCTCAAGTGGAACAAGGCCTGCTATGCTTCTGTGGAACTTTAAAATTACGCTTAAGGGAAAAAATCTAAAAGAAATAATGTGTGAAAAATTATTCTTCTTTACTTTTAGGAGCCTCAGATGATTTGCCTGTTTCAATAGGATTTTCTTTCAATATTATCCTATTCACAAGGGCTAAAAGAATCTTCCATAGTATCCCAAATTGATTGAACCCTGTGTAACCAAAGAACAGCTAGATATATGCCATGGCAAACATTTGTTGAGTATCGACAGGTATCAGGCACATTGCTTGGTGGCACTGGGGAAACAAATATGTTTCATATTCATATCCTTAAAGACTCTCAGCATAGTCGGGAAAAAGGATGTTAAGAAATAAGTGCCAGAATGGTGAAAGGGGGTAAAGTAATATGAAACTGCACATTATATAATAAGAGGGGCTATTGCTTCTCTCTGATGTAGGTGGTAGGAGGTCAAGGCATGCTTCCTAGTGGACATCACATTAGAATTGAACAACGAAGAGCATAGGAGACAGTGATTCCACTGGAATCACCCTGGAGGCCAAGAGACTGCAGTGGTTGTTGACATAGCCTGAATGATCCATTAGGCATTTCCTCAGAGATTTTCCAGATCTCCAGAACTGATGTCTCATACTCACTTTATATCTCTGAGGGTTGTTTTAGGGTCTCTAGACCAATCCACTATTGTAGTTTTAGTTGGAGACCCTCTTGTATTAGTGATATTTCCCACTGAACTGTTCCCTTCACCTGGGATCATTCTGCTACGACTATGCCACACAAAAGGACATTAGAAAATATGATATGAAGCTCTCTTTTCTCCATCATGTGGTTCTGAACTGTTTTGAGCTGGTTTGGAAGAGCAAGCAGGCAAAAAGTCACCATGAGTAGAGTGATAGATATAATGCAAATTTGGCAATGATATGAGGGGATATATGTTCTTATATTGAAGAAGTGCCTTTGGGTCTTACAAAAAGGGACAAAAAACAATAATATTTACTTAAGCAACATCTCTTGTTTTCCACTTAAGGAGCCCACCAAGCATAGTGCTTATACTATTCTTCAAGGACTAGTTTATACTAATAGCATATATTATTCTTCAAGGAATATTATTGAGTCACTAGCTTGGCTATTCTACTTTGGTAGGATGGAAGCTTTTGTTACTAAGTACATTGAAAAGGCTGTGTATTTTGGTATAAAAAGAATATAATTAAGTTTCTAGCTTTAAAAATGTCAGAATCTGCCTTAATCAAGCGATCAACATTAACATTAGTTGTAACACATGTTGACAACATGAATCCCTTGAAATGATGTTCTGAACAGAATACAATAGCTCTTCTGTGGTATTCTTGCCAAAACTCACAACTTAAAAAGTTTCTAGGTCATGAAAGATAAGGAAAGACTGAGGAACAATTATAGATTAGAAGAGCCTAAGGAAAAATAACAAAGAAATGCAATGCGGTGTCTAAAACAGAAAAAGGACATTAGTGGAAAAATTGGAGAAATTTGAATGAAGTTGATAGTTTAGTTGATATTATCGTACAAAAGTCAGTGTCCTGGCTTTGATAACTATGTCTGAGTACAAAATGCTAACACTAGGGGAAACTGAGTTGGGGTATATGGAACTCTGTATTATTTTGGCAAGTTTTTTTTTGATTTCTAAAATTAGCCAAAACAAACAGTTAAAAGATCTTCATACATATGTAAATGCCATATAAATATGCAAATGGAAATAAAAGCAGATTTATTATTCATGTATTTACATTGCCAGTGATTGTTAATGGTTATTTTAAGTTTAGAGGTGTTTATATAAATATGGACACTACAAAGTTTTGAATAAGTTTTAAAAACAATGTTATTCACATTAACTCAAAGTTTTTGGTTTGCTTTGAGTGGTTTTGGTTGGCATTCCTTCTCTTTAAGCTACACTTTCTAGATATTGTTCTAAGCATTGATAATGATATTTATAGTAGATTGTTGAAGAAATAGGATTAATCTTTTTGGTTTATGAAAACAGTAAGTACTTTTTGAGGATTTACAGAGGTAAAATTGGCTATCAGTCCTTGGAAATGCTGTACTGATTAATTTGTTTGCTTTTTAAATTTTTTTATTTCTGCCGCCTACCCACTCTCCACCTTTTTGGACTACAAACCACAATGTTCTTGCCTTCTCTATTGCCCTCTAGGGGTAGACTAGAGAACTTGTACTATTGTGAATTCCTGAATGTGCAGTTCAGGGAGAAAAAAATAACTTGTAAGTTTCTGAATTTAGTGGAGATAAATACGGATAGCTTAGAAATATATTTACCAAAATCACAGCCTCAATTTTTGTCTAGCATTGCCAGCATGTTGTTTATAGACCTATTGTTTATTTTGGCATATGCAAGCCCCATTAACCTTGTGCCAAGTGGAAGACTTGGGGGCATAGTAGATGCTTTATTCACGAAGGCAATGTTAACAGAAGCCTTCAGGATCAATCTCTCATCTGCGATTCTTCCTCCTTCATCATGCACACCCTCTTCCCTCAGATGCCTCAGGCTCTTTGTTCCCCTTCCTAATATTAAAACCCATTCTGTTAGCACTTTTTCAGAAATAAATGTTTGTTAAGAATTAAAATGTTATCTAACCTATTTCTGCTTTTGGATAAAAACCCTACACATTTATACCCTACTAATAATAGATTATTCTTCAATTTATTTGTTTATTCTTTCATCTCTCTCCTATTCTTTGGAGTTCAGGTGTTAGTAGCACCATATTTGCATAGAATATTTTCATTTGCTAAATTTTAAAAAATCTCAGAAGTATCTTTACCTTTTTTTGGTAACATTGCACTTTTACAGCATTACTGAGAATTTATTTTCTAGGACTATAAGGCTAAAGTGAAATTTAAGTCACATTTCAATATGGTGCATATTTTAATTCTTGACAGAAATATAACTTTTCTGAGACAAATTTATTTTATGAATGCATAAAAGAAATATATATATGAGTTAATGAAAGCTTGCAATTGATATTTTTAGACTAGAAGTTAACTGAGGCCAGCTGAACATGTTAATTAGTTGACTATGTCATTTTTAAATAGAGATTCACAATATGACTTTGAACTTATTAATATTATGCATTTCATTGTTGTTTTCCTATGAGCTGTATGAAACTCACCACAGTAGGCAGCTGGATGGTTTCAATAGCTAATGACTGAACTTTTCACCTCAGGCCTTGGTTCACATTAGGCTGTGGTTTCAAGTGATTGACAGCCATTTCATAGTAACCCGAAATGAATTGGGGGTCAAAATCATCCAAATGATGGAGAGAAAATGCCCCCGTTAGAAAAAAATAAAGGCAGAAGTAAACTAACCAGTGTAGTTGAAACTAATTGGCCTCCTTATTGGCAAAGGATTGAACGGGCACAGGGACTGAATTAATCTCTTGAATTCGGTGGCAGATCCTTGCAGGTTGAAATTGTGAATTGGCAGGTTAGCATAAGGGGCGGCTGTATCCCCCTAGCATGTGATACTTCTGTTCTGTGAATTTCCATTTTGTGGAGCTGTCAATCTGAGGCTTTTGTGAGCATTAAACTTTCTTTAAAAACAACACCACTAAAAAAAGAATGACCCCACCTCCTAAACTACCACATAAATCAGCTTGATTAGTAATCTCTATTAAGAGACATTGAGTTTTGAATTGGCTGGGGTATTGTAGGTCCAGAATGAAGGACTTGGCAGGCCCAAATAGGGAAGTTTGAACATCTGCCCTACTCCGTCCTAGCACTTCTGTGAGTTTTAAGCCTGTTCACAAATGGCCTAAATTGTAAAAGTGCAAACTGTAGTTCTCCACAAGCAGTTTTTCAAATAACGTTAAGGGGTGAATATATAGTATTAGTATTTATTGAAGGTGTAGAAATTCCATAAAATATTTTATATTGAGAAAGGTAACAGTAACAGACCTTTATATTTGAGCCCATTAATGCCAGCTTTCTTTTAGCATTCTTCTTTTTCTGTAACCAGTGAAGTTTGATCTTGAATTTTTATTCAAAGCTCTGTAAACCAAAGCCACAGATGGGGTATTGCTGTGTCATTTCCATGGCCTTATACAGATTACAGAATGTATGCAGCTGTCCCATACTCCCTTAATAGACCTTCAGCTTTTCAATACATCTTCCACTGATGGCATTTCTGTGGATAAACATCATTTCAGAATGAAATGTGCCAGATGTCCTGCAGTGCACTTAGGTACAACAAGGCACTTTTTAAAAAAGTTGCGCCTATATTATTTACTCATTTACAGAATGTGACTTCTGGGATATACATTGGAAATCCAAAATTTGCTGAATGAGAGAGGAAATATTATAAATAGTTTTTAACTCATATATACCTTAAAATTCCCTTAAATACATTTTTTCCAGGCCATAAAGAAATCAATGTTTTATATCCAGATTTCTCATAATTTTTTCCTCTAGGAGGCATAACTCAATCAAAATCTCTGCTTACTACTGAATAGAAATAGTCCTTTCTATTGAGGTTAAAAATCACTAGATCAGGGATTTGGAATATGTATATGCCTATATATACACATATATATAATTTTCCTTTAGTATAGCTAATTTTAAGAAGCATTCCTTTCAACATTCTTGAGTTTTATATTCCTGCCACAAGAAAATATTATTTTCAAGTTCTGTATTTTGTTTTTGTTGTTGTTAAGAGACTGGAATAGGTGATCCAAATGAATGTAAAACACAGTGAGAAATGGTAATTCAGGATCATTCCAATATCAGAATTTGATTCTGTCATATCAAATGCAACTATACCACATGCTCAAGTGCTTCACTGACTATTGACTTATGTCGTTTAACATTTTTTACATACATACCACTCTTCAAAGACTGCAAAATCATCAACTCTAAGGACCATATCTCCTGCCACTTAATACACCTTGTTGCTGAACACAATGTGAGATTTTAGTCAGTGGCTGTTGAGTTGATGACTACATTTATGGTAAACTAGAACAAGGAGATATGTATTAAATTTTTCTATGAGGAAATCCATTTTCACTTATAAGTGCTTATAGATTATACTGAAGATATAGACTTCACTTAATTGTGATATTGCAAACTGTGGTAGCTTTAGTGTTTTTCAGCATGTTTTATATGCATTTTTCATTTTTTAAAAAGTGAGGTTTGTAGAGGCAGTCCACTAATAGCTGATAAAACTGAGGAATAGACCTTTAGATAGTCCACAACTAAAGGAGATTGTGCTAGGCCGTACTTTGAAGCTTCTGAGAATCCCTAGGAATTATTTAAAAGAGACATGTCCTTCAATGTTGCATAAACTAGTTATCTATGAAATGTTTATCCTAAGCAAAATAATAATAATAATAATAATAATAAATCATAATGAGAAAATGTTACTCCAGGAACACTGACAATTATTTAAAATTTTACTATGTATTTAATTCAAAAAGTGTGATTCTTGAGGCTCTCTACTTTTCTATGTGTACACTCCCTAAGAAAACTAGCAAAACTTTTAATGATTTATCAAATCACTTAATACTTTTATATATTGCCAATTTACCTCTTCCTAACAGCAATGCTCCTCTTAACACAAAATATACTGCATTTAGAAAACTGAAACATATTTATCATTTGTTTTGCTATCAAAGTTTTGAGAACATATCTGTGCTGTACTTCTGTCTGTGACAGCTGTGTGGTTAATTTTTCGATCCCTGGTATGTAGCTGTCTCTTTCGGTGCTGCTGTGTTTGCAGCCATGCTGTCAACATCCACCAGAGAGCAGAGCAGCTCCAACCCCCACATCTTTCATGCTAGAAATAGATGGAGACAGTAACACAGTCAGATCCTTGGCCAAACAACGCGGATTGCAGTTCATTTCAAAGGTCAGCACATATTTAAGCTTGCTTCATTACTGCCACCTTTATGCCTGAGATTTTCATTTAAAAAAAAAATCAGTTTACCCAGGTTCCTTTAGAGACAGAAAAATGAAAGTGCTGAGTCCTATTTTCATTTGGAGATATCAAGCTTTTTATCAAATTATAGAGGTGGCGTTTCAGAATATTTCATATCTGATCAAGAGGGAAATCCAAAAATAATTTTCTCTTTATTCAGGAGTCTTTCAGGCAGGAAAACTGTTTTATTTTTTACTTAATATTGTGCTCATGTCAATCATTTTAAATTCATAGAGAAAGCAGACATTTAAAAACAATCTATAATAAAAATATTTTGGAGTTTAATATTTTTATTTATATTTTCTAATGAAAATACTACAATTTGTACTCTTTCAACATGTTTTAACTTATCAACTAATAAAATAAATTTACACAGTTTCCTTTTTTATATTAAGGATGGTGAACAAGTGAATAATTATAAAACACTTTCTAGTTAAAAAGAAATAGTTTGCCTCTTAAGAAAAAAGCAAGGATGGTTTATTTTGTTTTAAATTGAATCTGTCCTTTTCCTATTTACTACAAGGATCTAACATACGTAGGAAGAATATGATACAGTATATATTAGGAATATTAATATGACCTGTGTATATTAAAGATTCTGAATGGCTTATGTCACAGATGCCTTTAAGACTAATACTTTTTATTTTTAATTAAAATAATTAATTTTGGGAAGAAGCTTTACATTTTCTTTGCAAAAATAGAGTTCTAAGAAATGAAAGAAAATCATTCTGAGATATGATGTACAAGCCACCGAGAAAATACATTTTCAAAATAGTGTTTTAATAAAGGTTTTTGATACCAAAATGTGAAAAAAATTGTATAAGTGGTTTCATTAATCATTGGAAATTAAACTGCCTATAATTTCTTTTAATGATTAACAACATAAGTGGTAAAAAGTTTTTCAAACTTGATGTCATGATCATTTTAGATCATGGTAATTCATATTTTTCTTGTGACACATTGTGGGAACATAATTACGGAAATATTTTAGAAAGAGTTTAAAAGGAATGCCTTGAAGCTAAAGGCTTCCTAAGAGAAATACTCACATACTCAGGTTATATAACTGAATATATATATATATATATGATAATTTTAACTAGTTTATTATAATTTTGGCATTCTTGTATTTCTGAAATGAATATTTAAAATACACTATAACTGACTAAAAGAGGAAAAACATATCTATATTTTAAGTATAATAATTTTAGACTTATAAATAGATTTTATAAAAGTTTTTTGAATACATCATTAATACTTTATCTATAACTTACTTTAAAATAATTAAGAAATAAATATGGTTGAAAGTCCAGTCATCAGTTGTATTTAGATTTGGACTACTTCACTCAATTTGGAAACAAATTCTCATTTGTTTTCAGGAGTAATGACTTATAGAAAGTATGTGAATGAGATCCAGAAAATATGATAATAGGACATTAGGATAAAAGTAAGAAATGTGAAAGGTGAGAAAGCTGGGAAAAATAGGACCTCAATCCCTTAGACCATCCAAGTGCATCTTTTAACCTGAAAGATAACATGAACCATTTTCTTGTCCCTCAGATTCTAAAGTACGTGGTGCTGATTTTACTTGTTATAAATTCTAACGTGACTTAAATATAGGTTCTTTTACTTCTTTCTTAGATGCAGTTTAAAACAACAACTCAGCATCATGCAATAAACCAGGTAACAAACTTGCATATGTGCTCCCTGAATCTAAAGTAAAAGTTGAAAAAATTAAAACCAGCACTAAAAGAAAAGCAAACTTCTGTTAGAAAATTATATTCATATTTTAAAGGAAGTAAAAAGATATTTATTGCCAATTATTTGCCCAACAGCACATTATCTCATTTAACCTTCATGATCATGCAGGGAGCTGGGTGGTGCTAGGCCCATTTTACAGAGACGAGGCTTAAAATTTTAAGAGTTTAGTGATTACCTCTATTACCTAGCCAAGACTTGGTCCCAGACCATGTGACTTCATGTCCTATTTTTCTCTTTTGCTATGTTAAAATTCTGGACAAAGACAAAAATCCTTCCCTTAAAGGTTAACTATCTTAGAGATTCATGGATTTGAATTACTGGCAGAAAGAAAAATTAGGAAGAGCAAAGACTGTGAGGTGAATGATAATACATAGGTGATTTCTATTTTTTAGTTTGTGGCTTAATTCTGTAGTCAATTATCTGTATTAAAAAACAAATTAACTAAAGTGCTCAAAACTTAGACTGATTTGTTATTTATCAGGTGTTTATCCTAACACCTTCATTACTCATAGCAATAATTAAACCTATTTGGCCTATATTCCTGGTAAAATGGGAGTTTTATATATGAAAAAAATAGTACACATCATTTTTGGATAATTAAAGGTAGTCAATTGTATGTGATTTAAAGGCTGATATCTTTAAATTTGTTGTGACAATTTTAAGGGTAGAAATACAATTTAGCTTGACTTTTGGCTTTTTTTCTTTTTTTTTTTTTTAACATGGGTTAAAAAGTTTAGTGTACTCAAAGACTACAGAATTGCCCTATTGTTATTTATTCAACTCAAGTCTCAAATAACAGGGCTAAGAAAGTCAGGAAAGCCAGTTTTTTGTTTTTGTTTTTGTTTTTGTTTTTTCCATTCTTCATCACGTCCTCTACTTCCCTGGCTCCCCAGATGTAGCATGACCTTGTTTTGAAATGATACGTTCAACAGCAATATTTTAAAAAGCCTTTTTCTTTTGTACAAATGAGAAATCAGATTCAAATGATTACAGGTAGAAGTGATCTTTAGCCTTTTCTTAGAATTTAAGTTAGGTTTACACGTAGAGGTAGGTGATCTTTGGCCTCACTTTAGAATTCGAGTTACAGGTTTTTGAAAACCTGGTAGCCCTTTATATAGCTCTACATTTACTGCAATAGAGCAACCAAAGGATACTTCAACTGCTGTAGTAGACAGTTTCTTTTCTTTTGCTTATTAATACAAAGGTGCTTAGCGGCACAGTAGGAAAATTTAAATTCACTCTCTTAAAGGCCATTTATGTAGGATGTGTTAAAATTATTTTTTCCAAAATGATCTGCAAACCTAGTATTCTTCTATATTCAGAAGTTTAAAAATAAATCTCTTAAGCCTCAAGCAGAATAATGATTTAATGCAAAAATAAAGAGAAATGGATTTTTTTTTTTCTTACAATATGGTCATTGTCTTTCACTGAGTTCTAAGGATGTTAACATTAAAGTTCCCATGATGAAAATACTTTAAACTCTATGATAGGAACTTGGAGCCTTCTGTGGAAGACTCTCAAGAAATCTGATACAACCAAAATATTTTTCAAAACTTGTGTTTGTTGTTGTTGTTGTTGTTGTAAGTTGTGCTTAAAGGGATTGCACTTTACAATGCAAATATTAGAAGGCAGATTTGAAAGTGCTAGTATATTTTTAAAGAAATTCACGTACGTTTTCTGAGTTGATTCTATCTGAACTTTTAAATAGGCACAGAAGCAGAATCTCTTATCACTATTAGGTCATGGAATAATAGCCCTGTGCAAAGGTTCAGATGAAAAGATAGTGGTAACATCAAAATTTTCTCATTTTCTTAAAATGTAAGATAAAAATGAAGGGTCACTGTGTAGAGATTTCATGAGTTTGACTTATTAATCCACGAAGGAAGAAAAGAAGGAGAATAATATATTTTTAAAGAAAAACATTAGAATGTATTGGCTGTATTTCAGATGATGATTTGTTTTTAGTGATTTAGACCTCTATTATATTTCTGTAGAACTAGTATTGATCATTTCAACTTTTTTTAAGAGCCTTATTTTGGTCTAATTAAAAGGCAGCACATTCTGTCTTACAATCATGAATACTGCAGAGTTCTTCATAACTTTACGGATCCAATATTTTAGTATTCATTTGGATGTCGCATTGCTGTTAGTTAGGTATCCCTATGATGCTTGTTTGTATATTTAGAATATGGCTGATATACTTTATTTTCTTAATATATCCCAATGTATTTTAATATAGGAACTTGCATGTGGAGTTCCAAATTTATTTTATGATAGCACTTTCAAATTTTATAGTACATTATTAATCTGCTAGGCTAAAAATCTAAGCCAGTCTCTGAGCCTTCAAAAAAAATTCTAAAAAACAAAATGCTGTTAGTTGGAAGCATGATTTCAGTAGGAATATCTTCTGAATTGTTTGTGGTTCATATAAATATATTTTGAGGGAAGTTCTTGTACCAAAGTTCAAGGTCCTGATATTTACATAGTTTCTTTACATAGTGCACCAAGATGATTTGTGAGGAAATGAAGAGAATTTAAATTAAAAATTTAAACCATGAATGTAAAATTGCTGAATATTTGCACATAGTACAGGGTTGAAGGGAGTTTTTTTTAAGTTATCCATATGGCAGCAGAACTTTTAATAAACAATAGTTCTAACACAGATTCTTTATGGAAACAGAAAATAGGATTTATGAGGTGACATTTTGAGTATGTTAAGTAAAATGAAATAAGATTAGCTTTATTTTCCTATTTCCCCCCAGCCTTGCGAAGGTTTAGTGGCTGAATTACCACTTATAATTTGTTTTTTCATTCCTCGCATGCATTTCATTAACCTATTCCTGGCTCTGCAGCCAGCCTGCAGAGAAAAATCAGCAGAAGGATTTCTGAACAGATTGGCTACAACACGCTATAGGACATATTTCAGAATCCAAGGACAATTTGATAACTTTTACTGTGCTTTATATTAATAATGTGAAAAGTTGCGTTTTGTTTAAATGGTATCTTAGAGAATTAATGTTATTTAATAATATTTAAGTAAAAGTTATGAGATATTACCAAACACTCAAAATTTAACTCATAGTTCATTGAAATTATTCTGACTGCTTCAGAGTCAGGACTAAATAGATTAGTACTGAAGTTCCATTTGGGGATTTTACCACTTACTCGATGAACTAGTGGAATCATAGTAAAAGTTTTTTGTAATACAGTTGATTTTTCTTTGAAATAGTTATGAGACTCATGTAATAAATATTGGGAGATATTACAAGCAGACATAATTGCACAATTTTCTGAATATAAGAGAATTTTGCCTTGCATTCTTTTTAAAAATGACTCTCAGTTATGTATGTTAGCGCAATAATGCAATTATGATAAATAAATGAAATTGGTGTTTAAATGCATAAAATTATTTTCATGTGAAAGTTACCTTTTAAATTATATTTTGATTTGACTTTAATTTTATACATTTGCATTCCCCAACAGAGAATGATGGCTCAGAATGCCCCAGGTGAGAGAATGAGATGAGTTTATGATTTAAAAGTGCTGTGACTCTAGAAAGAAAAATTTTAAAGTTAAAAGGTACTTCAGTTCAACGTTTTGTCCTATAATTCCCTCATCCTGTTTGAAAAGTCAGCATTCCCTGGTACTGTTTTATATAACTTATTATTTGTTCGGGTCAGTGATAGTACACTCATTACCTCCCTGAAAAAGGCAGCCTCTGTTTTGGGATATTTTAGGAATCAAATTGTTTCTATTCTTTTCTTCTTGCTTGTTTTGAGCTCAAATCTACCCTATAATACCTTTTATTTGCAGTTTTTGTTCTGTGATAGAAAGCTACCAGAATGTCACTCATTCTGTACGTAAAAGACTATCAAATTCAGCTATTGCTACATTTCTCTGCTCTATTTTATAGCAAAAGTCCTGGAAAGAGTTCAATTCAGCACATGTTTATGGAGCATGTAATGTTATTTTAGGTTCTTAGGATAAAAACAAACAAACAAACAAAATAAAGATCCCTGCCTTGAGGAAGCTTCTATTCTAGTAAGAATAACAAAATAAAAGACGGTAAGTGTACTAAATGATTTTAGAACACCATTGGCTCTAAATGCTTTTCTTTGTATTCTTTTACATACCCCGCAATAGGCTATTGTCCCTTCTATTCTTCTGAACTACTCTTCACTTGAGAACTAGAATCTCATTATTTCTTCTTCATTCTCAGTCTTCATTAGTTTTTATCTTTTCAGTAACATTTGAAAGAACAGAACACATCCTTCCTCCTTTTTGAAATATTTTCTTTATTTTCAGGACACCACTGGCTCTTACCTTTTTCCTTGACTCTCTGCCACCCTTTCTATTCTCCTTTGCCAGCCTCCCCTCTTTTTCCAGGCTTTTAAATGCCCCAGAGCTCTGTCCCTACTCCCTCATCCTTCTCCTCTTTTATTTTCTCTGCCTATACTTACTTATTAGGTGATTTCACAGTTTCATAGCTTCAATGCCATCTTTATGCTGGTATCTTTAAAATATTCTATAATCCAAAGAAACTAAGATACTGATTCTGAAACTGACTTCTGATGCACCATTATTTTGTATACTACTGAGGAGAAAAAAAAGGTTGCCATTTCTCTTTGTTGGTATTATTGATTGTAAGACATGTCCCTCTTTCAAAGATGTTAAAATAGGGAAAAAGAGTGTTTCATAGAATCAATGAAATGTGGCATATGTCCTGACCTCTCCTCTCAAATTCAGAGTGGTATATCCAACGTCTTATACAACATCTCCACTGGGATGTTCAATGGGTGTCTCAGGTAGCATTCCTTAAACAGAATTCTCAATTCCCACGCATCCCCAAATTTGCTCTTCCTCTAGTGGTCTCCACATCAATAAATGGAATCTCCATTCTTCCAATTGCTTTGCTCAAAACCCCAAAGGTCATCTCTGATCTGAGTTTTCAACTTTGGCACAAATTTTATAATAAGCAAGTTCTCTACTCTCAAATGAATCCCCAGATTTGATCACTTTTTACTACCTCCACTACCACTCTTATCTAAGACACTTTGTTTCCTGCCTATAATACGGAACCAGCCTCCTAACTGGCCTCTGGTGTCCATCTCTTGCTCCTAAGCAGTTGTATTTCACATATAGCCAGAGTGAGTGTTTAAAAAACAAACATCAAATTGTCCTACACCAACTCAAAACCTTAAAGAGGCTTCTCTTTATACTAGAAATATATTCCATGCCTTTCCTTGGTTTTCAGGGCTCCACATGACAATGCTCCCACCGCACTCTGTGACTTTACTCCCCATTGCTCTTTGCTGGGTGCCATATTTTCCAGACACTTTGTTGTTCTTGCTATTCCTCCACAGCACCATGCTAGTTTCCTCCCTGCTCCCAGATCATTAGAGTGTCACATAATTTGAAGCCCTGCTACATGATGATCCTGCTGTCTTCCTCCTCCTGCCCACAACCCAAGGTAACTAATTATGCCTTTGCCTTTATTTATGGTTTTAGCACACATATAGACACCTCTAAAGTATATATAACTTTTAGTTTTGTTCTAAATAAATGGAATTATACTGTATGTGTTCTCATGTGAATTGCTCTTTCACTTAACATTATATGTAGAGCTGTACTTTGCTCATTTGCCCTGCTGTGTAGTATTTCATTGCATGGATATACCAAATTCATTATTCATACATTTAACTGTCAACAGATTTTTTGCATGTATGTAGATATATTAACAGTGCTGCTATGAAAGTCATGTGCATGTTTCAAGATGAAATTGTTAAAATATTTCACTGGAAGTGGATTTGGCATCAAACGGAATATATATCTTCAATTTTACTAAATAATACAAATAATTTTCCAGAGTAGTTATGCCCTTCAGCAGCATATAAAATTACCTGCCAATCCCCGACCTCAAGAAATCCTGATATTGTCAGACTACTTTTTCTCAATCAAGTGGGTATAAATAATATTTCATCATTTAAATTTATATTTTCTCAATAATTTTATATACTTATTGGCCATTAATGTTTCTTTTTGTTACATTCTTATATGTGCCTTTGCCAGTTTTTTTTTTTAATTAGGCTGTTATTGGCCTTTTGATATTCTGCATACATTTGGAATACTATTTTCAAATTTAGTGAAAAAATCTGTATATATTCTGATTGAAATTTCGGTAAATCTGTAGAACAATATGGAGGAGCTTTACCATAACCAGCCCCTGCTAAGTCCCTAGGCACCGTGTCTCAAATAAGCTTCCCTGGTAGATGACATTTCACATGAGCTGTCACAATTCATTGCTATGGGAATTAAGTGTGTTTTGTGTGATTTTGCTAGGCGAGAACTCTTGCAAGCTTATGCTTGGTTTTCTCTTGACTTTGCCCATGTGCTTTTTCCCTTTGCTGTTTTCCCTTTACTGATTTCCTTTTGTTTCATATCTTTTCACTGTAATAAATCTTAGCCATGAGCATGGCTATATACTGAGTCCTATGAGTCCTTCTAGTAAATCCTGGTTACTTCCTACACACTCAGAATATTTTTCCATTATATTTTCAGCTTTCCCATGATTTTATATTTCAGTGTATCTCTTGATAAAGCCTCCTTACTGTCTCCCTTTATGGCAAAGGTTTATTTAGCTAATGTTTCAGGGTGTCGTTTTTCTAGGGTCCTGGTTTTATTATTTTTCTTGGATCTCTGCTCTGACATCTCACCAAGCAAGAGGCCTAGACTGAGTCTTCTTTTTCCATGATGACCCACTGAAACAAAGGTCTAGGCCACCAAGGATTGGCAAATGCTGTAAAAATGTAGCAGTCAGCATCTGCATATTAGCCTAACCCTCTCTGGCTTCATGCTCTCTCTCTCTTCTTTTTTTCTCCTGTAAGCATTTTATGCAGATACCGTTACCATTCAGAGGCTTTCACTCTCAATTTAGTCCCTCATCAAATGCAGTGCCAGTGCAGTTCTTTGCATCCTCTACTAAAGGCGGTATCTTTGATAGTCTAAACAGTCCTGGGCCCTGGAGCTGACACAGCTTGCCTTGGAAGAGATTTGGATGCAGATGTGTCTTATCCACAGCCTGTAGCCATCTCTTCAACAAACGTATTTGTTCTAAACAGTTAAATTTTTTTTTCAGGGCACATATTATGGACATGCAATGTTATCCAATTGCTAATTTATATTTGTTTATTTTGAATACAAAATAATACATATTTCCATAATTCCTATTAAAACATTAAAAAACTCATTATTTCTACATAGAGGGGGCTTTTCAGAAGTCACATTCTCTTTTCTTATTGTACTGATTCATTCTTTTTCTGGGAGTAATAGACAATAATAGCTCTTTGTATTTCCTGTATTTTATCATGAAAAGTAAAACAGTAATCACATAATGATTTTATGGCTTTCTGCCTTCTCTAAGTGACTCCTTAACACCATAATATTTATCCCAAAGATATTTAGGGGAGTCTCTGAGATCCTTAGTTGCCATATTCATATGGGTCCTAGATATAGAACTCAATATTGATTGTGGCCCATAGTTCTGTTTTTGAACTGAACAAGACATGGATCTAAATAAGACATGAACCCTAGCTCTAGGTCTTATAAAAAGGCAATTGTGGAATAATTTGAGGCTGTAGTATAAAGAGAGGCCATTTATATAATTCTGGGGACATGACTAGTTAGGATTTTAGGATAATGAAGGAAGATAGAGGTTCAATCAGTTTAGGACATAGACTTTTCTTTGGCTTGGATTCTGTAGAAAAAATCTCATTCAACTGGGATTTCCAAAAAGTTATTGGATTATAGCAATTAAATTTTCAGTCATCTAATATGATTTTGGGTCACTCAGTTGAGCATATCTCTGCAAAAATCTTTGATGGGAAGATTTTATGGCGGAAAAGGGAAGGTAGGTCAACTGGTCTATTGACTTTAGCGCAGACTATTAACACTTGTTGAGTATCTTTCATATATCAGATGTTATCCCTGACTCTTTATATTTGTTATTTTATTTTATACTTCTAAAATCTCAGTGAAATTAAGTATTTACAAAAAACTCCTTCTAAGCCAGACATATTGGCTCAAGCCTGTAATCCCAGCACTTTGGGAAGCTGAAGCAGGGGGACTGGTTGAGCTGAGAGGTTCAAGTCCAGCTTGGGCAATAAAGTGAGACCCCCATCTCTAAAAAGAAAATTAACCTGGCATGGTGGGATCAGCCTGTAGTCCTAGCTACATGAGAAGCTGAGGCAGAAGGATCCCTTGAGTTCAGGAGGTCGAGGCTGCAGTGAGCCATGATTGTACCACTGCACTCCAGCCTGGGTGACAGAGTAAGACCCTGTCTCAAGAAAAATAAAAAATGCCTCTCACAGATGAACAAATAAGTCTCAGATTAAGTAATTTACTTGAGGTCACACAACTTTTGGCTCTAAAGCTTTGGCATGCTTATTATATATGCTGTCTTAGTCTATTTTCTGTTGCTGTAATGGAATACTACAGACTGGGTGATTTATAAAGAAAAAGAATTTATTCAGCTCATGGTGCTGGAGGCTGAACCATGAGTATGGTAGATAAGTTGAGAAGTCCAAGAGTATGACACTGATATTTGGTGAGGGTCATTCCATGGTGGAAGGGTAGAAGGTGGGAACTCATGCCTGAGACAGAGAAGAAAAGGGAGCCAAGCGCCTATGGTAACTAAACTACTCCTACAATAATAGCATTAATCCGTTCATGAGAATGGAGCCCTCATGGCCCAGTTGCTTTCCAAAGGCCCCACCTCTTAACACTGTCATAATGGCAACTCAAGTTTCCAACACATGAACTTTTGGGGGTTGCATTCAAACCACAGCACATGCAAACCTTGTGTTCCATAGATCATATATGGAATTAGCTCTGGTAGAAATGTGTATCACATAAGTCATTAAGGCAGAAGCTTGAACAGAAGGGGAACTGGAGACGTTTAATGTTATTTTCCATATTTGTTTGAAATGCTTTAAATTCCTCCATTTCAATTTAGCATAGACTTATGAACTGGGACAAAGCTGACCCCACTGATGAGGATCAGGTAGATTCTGTAAGATCTAGAGGCTGGCAGAGCTCACGGCATCAAAGTACATATAAATATGGAGAGGAATTCAGAACAAATGGCTTATCAAAATAACAAAGAATTAATAAGGAACGGGTTTTGTGGCAGAAAGGATTTGGATGATCTCTAATTCAGCAAATGTTTATCAGATGATTCCTTTTTATATGGCACTTTGCTTGGAGACAAGTAAAGCCAAGATGTATATGGCACCCTTTCTACTCTCAAAGAATTTCTATTAAACAAATTGCCTTAATATTTGGTGAAATGGAATAAATACTAAATAGAAGAACAAGTGTGTGTTATGGGATCATGGAGCAATTACATGACTGGTGCATTAATGGAAGCCTTAACAAAAAAGGTGACAAGTAAACAGATTATTGAAGGGTAAGTAAAACTTTAAAAAATGGTAGATCAGTTGACAAATTTCATGAGACAGCAACATGAAGAAACAGCACAGAGCAGGGAGTTGTCCAAGGAGGTAAATGAGAAAAACAAGTCAGTTGTACTTGGGAAATGACATAGACAGGATCAGGTAGACATAATTGTTTTTGCCCAGTGAATACTCATTTTACCCTTTTTTTTTTTGAGATGTAGTTTTACTCTTGTTGTCCAGGCTGGAGTACAATGGCGCAATCTTGGCTAAGATTCAAGCGCCTCTTCGGTTCAAGAGATTCTCCTGCCTCAGGCTCCTAAGTAGCTGGAATTACAGGCATACGCCATTGTGCCTGGCTAATTTTGTATTTTTAGTAGAGAAGGGGTTTCACCCTATTGGCCAGGCTGGTGGCGAACTCCTGACCTCAAATGATATTCCCGTCTCGGCCTCCCAAAGTGCTGGGATTACAGGTGTGAGCTGTCACGCCTGGCCCTCAGTTTACTGTCTTATGATAACAAAATGTTTATCTTACCCTGGGAAATCAACACTCTTTTATCTGTTATCCTGATTATTTGAATATGATGGCTGTCTACCCTACGTTTCCCCAAATCAGGAGTGAGCATGTGATCTAGGCTTGGCCAGTTAGCAAATTAGACTCAATCTTGAAGTTCTGATTGAAAAAGAGCTTTCTTCTGAGGTTGTTAGGCTGTGATGATGTGTTCCTGGAGCAGCCAGGGAGCAATATGAGGGAAGATCCTCCGTTAGAATAACCAGAGAGAAAGTCAGAGCCAAGGGCCAGAGACAGTGTCCTGATCTTGCCCCAAATTTTTAGTTATGTGAGCCAATACCCCTCCTGTCCTTTTTTAACTTGAGTTTTTTTAAATTAAAGGCATAAATTGTTTCTAATGAAAGGGTCCTGGCTAATATACAGGGCGTGGAGGACCCGTGTTGGAAACTGAGCAGAAAGCAGAGTAGAACAAGCTGTTGAAATAACAGAAGCAGTTGGGCCATGTTGAGACTGGCGAGAAATGAGACAGGAGAAGTATGATAATACAAATTGGCACAGAGCTGAGCAGAGGATTGATATATTAACAACTAGGAGACAGTCCAGTGTTATTTGAGCAGTAGACTGATACAGTGAAGAATTTTAATCTTTCTCTCTTTCTTGTAATTTTTTCGTATTCCACTTTCTACCTTCTCTGCTCTGGCTTTGGTTATATTTATAGCAATGCTGGTATTGCTTCTTATGGCTATCTTTTGTGGAACTTAACACTTAAACTGATCAAGATGCCAAATCTCAGATATTGTGCCTCTGAAGAGAGATGAGAGTTTTCTAGAGATGATACACAGGGAGCACAGACTCACTAGATACGTCTCAGTTGGATTTCATTTTTTTCCTCTTCAAAATCCATGTACCACTGAATTAGTATTTATTTTATGGCAATAAACCCAGTATGATGTAGGCTATTGTTGTATGGCACTTGTCTTCAAACTAACCAAGCCCTCTCCCTTTATGCCAGATTGTAGCCTTCTTGGTAGGCAGGAACTAAACATTGTGCATATTTTAGAAGAAAATTTTCACAGTACCAGTCCATTCTCTTATATACAATAGGTAGTCCAAAGCTTATGGGGGAAATTTTCCTTTAAATAGAACTATTACATGTTTCTTAAAGCAAGTATTAGTATCTAGGCTTAGAGACTAGTTACCTGAAAATTTATTACTTTTTGAATGATTAAAGGAAGAAATAAGTTATGGAAGAGACTGTTTTGACATTTTGAATGTGCATGTGCATTTATCCCCAAAATAGGAAATACTGTTGTTTCCACAGGTCATAGGACATTTCCTAGGAGTATAATTCTCAATCCTTAAGTCTCCTGTTCTCTTTTTATGCTATACTCAATAATTTTCTTTTCAATAAAATTATTACATATGTGTAGATATTCCCTTCTACAGGAGGTGGAGTTCAGTTCTGCCCCCTACTCCCCTTGCCCTCCACTCTTTCCCCTTGAGTGTAAGCTAGACTTAGTGAATCATCTCCTCAGCATAGAGTGAGTAAAGGGAAAACAGTAACTTTACAATGGAGAATACTGGAAAACATTATCTTAACCAAGTGATGAAAGTTATCATTAACCATGTTGTCATGTGGAGAACATGTACCCTTGTTGTGACATGACAAAGGGCACTTAACCTCTGTTGATTCCTTTTCAAAAGCCCATAACCTCAATCTAATCATGAGAAAAATAGCAGAAAAGGCCCAGGCAGGGGACATTTACAGGATATTTGGCCAGTACTGCTTAAGACTGTCAAGGTCATGAAAAACAAGGAAAGACTGAGAACTGTCTCAGGTTGGAGAGACTTGACAACTAAATGCAATGTGGTACTCTGGATTGGATCCTGAAACAGAAAGAAGACATTAATGGGAAAAAATGGTGAAAGCCAAACAGTCTGGTGTTTGGTTAGTAGTAATGTACTAACGTTAGTTTCTCCATTTTGACTCAAATGTATTATACCATACTAACGTAAGATATTAACAAATGTAAGATGGGGGAAACTGGGTCAAGGAACAGAAACTCTAAGCACTAATTTTGCAACCTGTAAATCTAAAGTTATTCCAAAATAAAAAGTTTATTTAAATAATTGTTATGGAGTATTTCAGTAATGTAGAAAATTAAGAAGGATATAATTAACAACATGTGTTAATCACCCAAACATAAGAGAGAAAAATTACAGATATACACTTTGCCTTGTGCTTTCACAATCCTGATACACTTTTCTTGAGAGGTAACCACTATTCTAAATTTGTGTTCAACATTTCTGTTTGTCTTTATGTTTTATTCTACATATATGTGAATCTGTAAACTTTCTATATTATTGTGTTATGTATATTTAAACTTGAATTAATAGTACAACACTCTGTCAATATTTTTTCAGCTTGCTTTGTTCACCTAGTTATATGTTTTTTAATTTCATCTATAAGATTGATCAATCCTGCTCCAGTCATTCATTCCATACCTATTTAACATACCTGGTAGAGTACTAGGTACTTAGGATTCGGCAGTGAATCAAATATTTCTGGAAGGCACTGTGCTCAAAGATGTATATATAAAAAGTGTTATTGATAAGGTTATAGTCTAGTTAGGGGGCTTTCACACTGTAAGAGGCTGTAATATGGATATTTATTTCTAACTTCATTGTTATCTATGAATACTTTCTGTTAGATATTTTATTTTGATGGCCTGCAGACATGTTTTGTTTAGTCAACTCAATGCCTTTTAAAATTTTGTGTTACTTATCAAGAGTAGTTAAAAATTAAGTGATTTCTTATAATGATTTGGTTTCCAGCTTCTCTTGAAAAATCTGGCCCTAATGGGCTGATTCCAACATGGTTATCACTGGGAGGAGCAGAGGAGCTGTGGCTCTGAGTTACTCACAGCCCACTTTTCTCTTTGCACAATTGCCTTACTTCCTGGACACCCCAGGAACTTCAGACACTTGAATGTGCATGGTCCTTGTTTTCCCATACAATCTCTTAAATGTTGTCATTGATAGTGCTGATAAATATGGGAGAGTAAAAAGATGTGTATATACCCACATAGAGCTTGAGATTTTCAACACTGTATATGCTATGGCAAATTTTTCTTTTTTTCTGAAAAAAATTATATCTTTTTATGAATACATACGTCAGTTTTTCTACAAGTGGGCACAGTTTTCCAAATTAGATGCTTTTATTGCAGTTTATTCCACTGTTTCCTGAGGTCCCAATACATTTGAGACGTGCTTCTAACTGCTGAAGTGATTCAAATAAATATATTGTAGGGTAGTAAAACACATTCATAAATAACTTCGGAATTCAGCATATTTGTTGAGCACTTGCTGTGAGCTAGGAACTTACTATATGCAAAGGGAATGACATAGGTGAATAAGATGATTCTTGACTTCACGTACTTTATTATTATCTGGGGCAGTGGTCCTCAGAATTGCATGTGCTGTCATGGAGATTCCTGAGCCCACCTGCACACCTTCTAATTTAGTGATTGAGGTAAAGTCGAGGCATCTTCAGTTTTAACAAGTATCTCAGGGAAAGGCAGATTTATTGTGACGGTAACTGGGCTTAAGTGGCAGGGCCCTTCACTTGCACTAACTGCGTGAATTCTGGAAGTCACTGAGAATTCTAGAGTGTTTTATGAGGAAAGGGAGGAGAACCACGTTTCCACTAGGAACCATTTCTAAGCAAGCACTGTAAATTTTCTAAAGTGACCTTAATTTCCAAGTCTCCAGTACAGTTGGCCCTCTGTATCTGTGCATTCCCCATCTGCGATTCAACCAACCATGGACTGAAAAATTTGGAAAAAATCATTTCACAAAGTTCCAAACATCAAATCTTGAACTTGTTGTCTGTGGAGTACTACGCTGAATCCATGAGGATGAAGTGATATGTAGACATTGTAATAAGTATGACAAGTAATCTAGAGATGACTTAGAGGAGGATATGTTTAGGTTGTATGTAAATACCATACCATTTTATATAAGTCTTAAGCATCTGGGGATTTTGGTATCCACAGGATGTCTTGGAACCAATCTCCCACAAATACTGAGGGGACAACTATAATTTGTTGTGATTTATTTTCTCATGCTAAATAGTGACATTTGTATCTAACTTTAATTCAAATATTCTTTTCTTTTCTCTAAAATGACTTCACCAAATTATGTAAGCTTCAGGCTGATAGCCCTGGTGATTTTGGTGCATGTTGTTCCTGGACCAACCTTTGACAAATGCTATCCAGGGTTATGGAATGGGATGGGAGATAGAATATCAATTACATGTAATGCCAGCAAGATGTCAGATGGGCTGTTGTTAGAGAGTCCAAAATAGTATTAGGGGTGAACATTGGAAGTAAAATTTAATTTTGATTGGGAATTTTAGGCGTTGTGTCTAACCAGTATGTGACCACTGTATGCCAGCCTGCCATACAGTGGTAGTTTGGATAATTTTGTTTATTTGCTAAATATGGTACATCTGAAAGGATGTGTTAGAAGACTGCCTAATTGTGGGTATATATTTTTTAAAATATATATTTTTTGTTGTTGAATTGATGAGAATGTACCTTTGTGGACAGTCCAACCTCAGGTCCTCTGCTTCTGTTCTCCCTACCATCTGTAGTTTTTCAAAGTTGAGTCCGTTCAACTTTGAAAACTTTACTCAGTGCTCACCTCCCACCTTTCCCCCAACCTGCAAGCTCAAGCCCTCCCCCTTTTAGAGGCAGCCCTCACTGAGGCATTAAAGTGCTTGAACTGCCTCAACTCTATCATATAATTGGGCTTTCAGTTACATCCATATCCCAGAGTTGGTGGCACATCTAAGACTGCTAGATTCTACACCTTTGCATTTCTCAAGATTTTTCCAAAAACAGAGCCAGGGGCCGGGAGGTGTATTTGTGTATAATTTACCTCCATTTCTCTCATTTCTCCTAATCCCTAGAAAAAACCCTAAGTTGTAGCCTAACACACCCTGTAATTTGTCTTAATCCAAACTTTACTTCCCAGAGTCACAATTCCTACTGAATGTTAGGCTGTAATTATTGAGGAACAAAATTTGCACAGAATCAGGGGTTGCAGATGGTATGAAATGATTTCCTAATAGCACAGGATATTATGGCCATGCCCTCTCATCCCTTTGTTTGCTGGTAATAGCCTGATCCAGAGCAACTTTGGAAAGCAATGGATCTCATTAGCAATCTTGCTGAAAACAGAGCCCAAGAGATAATCCACCATTCTCTTAATGATAAATAGGTACCATGGTTTCTAGTCATCTTTTATAATATTCCAATTAGCAGAGGGTTGTTGTAAGAATGGACAAATGATTGAATTGTGGGTCCTGATAAGTGTATGTTATCTAGCATGTCTGAGTGCCTTTTGCATGCCAGGAACTTTAATGAATGCTTTACGTACATTATCTTAATCTTTTATGTATATATTAGCAAACTCATTGTATATATAGATGACAAAACTGAGACTTGAGGAGAATGTGTAGCTTCTCAAAAGCCACATAGCAATAAAAAGAGCTGAAATATGAACACAGATTTTAGGGATTCAACTTCATTGTATTATAGACCAATCATTATTTGTCTTCCCATGTTTAAGGCATACCCTTCATTGGTCTATGTGGTTTATATCTATGTACAGTTTCTTGCATACTCCCAAAGCAATGTATTGATAAAGAATTAGAGTCAATCAGGACCCTATGCAACCTGGGATAAAAGGTTCCTTAACAGTTGTGCCCTTGGGAACTCAGAAGATTAGGTGAGGTTATTTGAGATAAACCAGGATAAAGGCAACAGGATTTTATCATGGATGTTCCTCAAATCTGTAGAAGTGTTCCTATTGGCTAGGAAGAAGCAATTTTAGTAGGAGTCCTAATTAGGTGTTTGCAACCATTATTTCTACTAACTGTTAACTCTGAGCTATCAAGACCCCATTTGGGCACATCCTAATTTAGGGTGTAAAATAAAATAACAGGGTGGGCTAGGTGAGGTGGCTTATGTGTGTGATACCAGCAGTTTGGGAGACTGAGGCAGAGGATTGCTTGAGGCCAGGGGTTTGAGGCTATGGTAAGCTATGATGGTGCCACTGCACTCCAGCCTGGGTGACAGAGTGAGATCCCGTCTCTCTAATAAATAAATAAACAAACAAACAAATAACAGGGTTGTCAGTGATATCATTTTGCATCTGTCACTCTTTGCCATTTCTGCATTTGGTTAAAGGAATACCATCACATCATGTGACACCCACTAATGGGTCCCAGAACAATCATTTTGTGAAGTATTGGGGCTACACAATATAACTGCCCAAAGAACTATACACTTTGTTTATTTATTGACTCTTAATGTGCTGTTGCAGACAGTGAAGATTGTGGCATAGTGGCTCCAGGGGAAAGATATACAGTCATTTCTGGTAGAACAGAGATGTCATCAAAGACAGAAGAGACCTTTAGAAACAATGCCACTGACTGTACTTTCAAAGCCATGTAATCTGGGAGTAGAGATCTCACAGGGTGGCAGTGCCAGTGCTATGCAACGGTTAGGTCTGTGGACCCAGCTCATGCTTCTTTCTCAGTGTCTGTTTCATCATCTCACAGACTTCTGATGTACCATGATTAGCTATCGGTCTTTTTCTCACCTCATCCCTTGAAAGAACATATTTTATTTTTCGTAGTACAACATAGCATAATTCCACTAAACAGTAGTCATCTGTAAGCCTGCCAAGCCAGATAATGTTTGGCTCTCTTTTCTAACTCATTCCCCTGGAGAAAAAATACAGTGAAATCCCAGAAAAGGTTACAGAGGTATTCTGCATGTTGTTTAACAGTATTGCTGCCTTTTAAGAAACAAAATGAAAACTATCCAAAGCCAAATATCCTTTGATAATATGGATGCATATTATCCCTTTCTAGACTGATGGATAACTATGTTCAATTTTTTTTTTCTATTTAAAATTTGAAAAGACAATATTTACCTGTCAAAATTTTGAAATCCCTTGATTGGAAAGAAAGGATTCGTAGGAGCTGTGGGGGATGGGATTGCGACTTCCTCTTCTCAGGGTCCTACACAGTGCCTGGTATGTAGTAGGCTCAATAGAGGTGAATCATACTGCCTAGATAATACCTAGTGTGCTTCACGGTCACTTCTGCATGTCCATCGACACTTCCTCTTTCTACTGAATGAGATTTACATTGAGGCATATGCACATTTATATTTACCCTTCTTTCAGGGACAGTGCAGCTCCAAGTACCCTCTGCACGTGTGATTAAATATTAATTAGGCTTCTAATATAAGCAAGTGAGTTCACAGGCCTGAGTGTCACATGAATAATTTATGAGGTACCCGAAGGCTCAGCCTGGAAAGCTGATTGGCCACCTTGGATTTGTATAATTACGAAGTTTCATTATTAACAGTGGAAGCGGTGGAGAGATTTGCCTAGCTTGAGGGACTTTGAAAGCATAAGCTGTCTCATTAGGGAAAAAGGGAATAAGGCAAAATATGCAAACTTGTTAGCAGAAAAGAAGGGGGCTGGATGAGATTTAAACTTAGCTTTCAAACATGACTATAGTATGTATGCTTTTAAAAATATGTAGTAAAATTGGTATTCTGATTGATAAGCATGTTTGCTTTAAATTTTTAGTATACTGAGCAATGCTTCAAAGGTTTTGTTTTAAATTGAAGGCCAAAATCTTTAATATTTTACTGAAAAAGCCACAGGTAGCCTAATGGGCCCTGTGAAGTGAGAGGTTTGGAGGTAAAAGAATGAAGACAGTCCAAGGCTCTTGCTAGAATGTGTGTTGTGCATGCAATTAAATCTCAAGGTCAAACAATTTACAGACAATTACTTTTCTAACATCTCCAGAAATGCCTGCTTACACGTCTTTAATTTTAAATGATACTGATATTCCAATTCTCCCCAAAGGTTAATGCTGACTAAATCCAGCTGTGACCTGACACGATGCGACAGCACAGTGCCTAATTATCCTCTGGATAGTCATTTACTTGAAACCATTAAAGGAATAGGCTGAGAGGAAGATTTAGGACCCTGAAAAAATGTTAGCCTGACTTCTTTCTTCTTGAAGATGGGATGGGCTGAAAAATAAAAATAAAATCCTGCTAAATGTTAGCCATTTGCTTTGATGGTAGAAAATTGTTCATCCCACTCTGTTTTTTTACAGGTTAAATTGCTAACTAGTTCATTTTATCCATTGCCTACGGCTGGCGCTAAATGTCAGTGACAAATTTTGTACTTGTCTTGAAGAATGAATTAAGTTATGCACAAAAGCTATAGTGCTCTTTTAAGATGAGTGAATTGCAGAGGGAGAAAAGTTGCTCTTTTGAAAAAGGATTATTTTGATTAAAGGCCTTTTCTATTGTAGCGGAAGACAGGTAGTGGTTTAAGATAATTCCGACAGTTACCTCCCACAGAGGCTGCAGTCCTTTGCTAGAAATTTCTCTAAGAGCAGTTGTGTCAGATTATATACTATGATTATTATCATAAGACCATTAGTGACAGTGAAATAAATTACTAAAAAAAATTTTTTTAAAACCCTAGTTTTTATTAACAAGAGTAAAAATCATTGTTTTCTGTTGTAGGGGTTAGCATTCCATCACTTTGTTACATAAACCTATCACAGTGAGTTGCAATGGAAATTAAAGAGAGACAGGATATGCTTGCCAAAATGTTGCAAAAATGAAACCTTAGGTCCTTAGGTAACTTGTAATAGAAAAATTTGACAACAGCTGGTACCTTCATCTCTCTCGTTTTTAGTTTCTTGGCAGTTGAGTCTTGACTCATCACCTGGTAATAAAAACTATCTAGCAACAGTTATTACAACATCCCATTGTAAACTAGTTTACTATCACTAGCTTATATAAAATGAGATTTGCATCAGTTCTATTTCTGGTTTTCATTTTGAAATATTTTTGCTTTTTTGATATACAAAGTTTAATAGTAGTAATTCTGCCGTAGTACTGAATTATTCCAATTAAATTTTAGCACTCTTGATAAATAAAATGAGTCGACTAAAAACGCAATTTTAAAAAATTATAGTGCTAATATGAACATACTGAAGTTTTGAGTACCTGAAGGGAAATTTCACCTCTGATTCTAATAGATGGATTTTGTTTGAGTGGGGACAGGATTTTCTTTGATGAACTCCAAGAATGTGACTGACTACAAATAGTTTATAATTTCTATTTCTGTTTATAATATTTATAATTTCTATTCTGTTAGTCCAAGTTTACTTGAAGGAGCAAAAACAATGCTGATGGCTTCTAGGTGAAGCAGTAATACAAGGTTATTTAGTTAGAATTTTCCTTGCATCGTAAGAGACAAGTATAACCAAGCTTTGTTAATTGATACCATTTCATACTGTGAAATTATTATAGGGAATTTGATTTTAAAGAAAACTATAGTGATTATTAGTTTTAAAACCTTAGTTAAATAATTATTTACTTGGGATCGGCTCTTTTAAATTAAATTAATGAAATGAGTTGTCAAATCAGCTCTCACTAAAGTGATAGATAAATATAGGTATTTGAACTTCTGTTAAGACCTAGTATTCAGTCTTGGCAAGAAATGTTTTCTTGCCAAGTTTTGTGATTGAATGGTTTCCTCTTTTACTCCCCGGTCCCCCACCCATTTTCTAACTACTGCGATCCTGTTCTATAATTATGAGTAGTGTGAATGGCCTCTCAGTTGGAGTTGCCATTATCTTCATCCTTCCCAGCAAGAGTTTCAGTCTGATGATGTAGAACAAGATTTTGAGGAAACAGCCTAGGCTTCAGTATTAGGGAAAAGTGGTCTCCCAGAATGTTGTTTAGGATGTTTTTTTCTTGGTGTGCATGTAAGTGTGTCTGTAGTGCAGTGTGCTGTGATGTAGTGTGGTATGGAGAGGGAAGTGCCAGCTGCGTTGAAATATAATTTTATCTACAAGATGGCTTCTTATGTATTCCTGCATTTGGGCTCACACCATCTCTGGATAATTCTGCAGTGGCCAGATGCTCTAACTGTCACCGGGAGGTGTATGTCCACATTTTCCATGACTGATGTATCAGGAAATTGGACAGTAGGTGATGGAGATCATGTGGCTGGTTAATTTACCTCATTGGATTAGAGTTCACTAACTTCATGAATTTGGTGCTGATTTTACCTGATTTTCTTCTCTTCCTTTTGTCTTTTATGGTTTATATAATTAGCACATTAAACTTATAGGCTTAAAGAAAACATAATTTAGTTTTCAATAAATAACTATATTTAGTGATGAGTGTTTTTCTAGGTAGGTTTTGTCTTCAAATTGTTCCCACTGTGACTTGTTGGCATTAATAAGTCTACTGGAAGAGTCAGAGGGACGAACAGGGAACACTGTTTTCCCCAATGAAAATAATCTCTGGTCTCTCCATATTCGTGGCTGAGAATGTAGACCTACTACTAGAAAGTGTTCAATATTGCAAGAGGTGTGTAGTGAAGCCTAGAATATATTTTGGCATTTTGCTTCTCCATGCAGTTTCTTGTATAATCAATCCCACTGTGTTTACAGGTGAAATCTTACCATGTTTTTTTAAAAAAAGAAAATCATGGAATTGATTGGAATGTGTAAACTTGAAGAGTAAAGTCTTCTGTAATAATGTAGACTGGGAGCCAAAGTATTTTAATTTGTGTGTAAATTGGACATAGAATAGCAACATATCTTTTTGTACTTTAGCTGTGGTTTCTGTCCACTTATCTATTGTCATCAGTCAACATTTCTAGAAAGAATGCTTTTTTAACTTGCAGTTAATATTCAACACAGTAATAACAAATATCCATTCAAAAATAATTTTACCATTTCATTTGTTAGGCACTGTAAATCATAAATTGACTTCCAATATGATTTAGTCCACGCAATAATTTCTATTAAAATATAAAGTTTATCAGTGTAGATTAACATTATTGAGCATTTTTGTTTCCATTTTTTAATGATGATATTGCTGTCCTGCACCTAACATTCCATGAAGTCACATGTATAGCAATTGTAAGTTCAATAGAAGGAATGGAGTATCCATAAAGGATTGAGTGTTAGTAGGACAATTTATATTTGATTCTACCTTTGATTCCAAAGTTCTTCATATAATTGAGGTCTCCTTTAACCCCCTCTACTTTTCAGAGTGGCCTCTCTCCTTTACTGAGCAGACTATTATTTCAATAATTTAATTTTGATTTTATATTGCTAAATATTGCATTAAACATTTTCTTTTGAGAACTATGTGCTGTATTTGACATTCCACTTGAAGAATCTTAAATTCATTTTCTGTCTCTTGCTTATTTCTAAACCCACTAAATTTAAACTGTCCCCTTTCTCTTCCCGCTACCAGAGTGTTCAGACCACAATTTTTTTTTTTTTAATGTGATATAGGGCACATAGAGGATGAGTCAAAAAATATTTAAAAATGGCCTCACTTATGTAACCATAACGTAGATCTTAACTTCTTAACAAATGCATAAATTATCACTGTGTTTTTCCACAGCCTTGGACTTCCCAATTGCCAAATGTAGTAGTTGTGGGATACTATTAACCAAAGTTAAATAATCAAATGAAATTAATACATTTTCCTACCTAAAAGCTCACCAGCTTATTTACTAGTTTCTAGCTCAGAAGGCCAGAGCATGCCATCTAAAAACTTGGACAACATGTTGAACTTGGACCCAAGTTTGTCCAACTTAGATCTCCTCTCTGTCCAACTTAGATACCCTGTTTTCCCTTGAATATGTCTCTCCCTATTTTGGCAAAAGCTATGGTCTTTCTGAGTCAGAGTCATGCAGTTTATTAGGGAGAGCTAGCTGAGAAACCAAATAAATATAGATCTTTTATGTCCACTTAACATTTATTTTATTATTTCTCTGTGGGAAACTGGAAATAACTTGGAGTGTACATGTATTGCTTCAAGCAGATTCAATGGATGAAACAGTTTGCTTTGGAGAGTAAGCAAGTTACTGGTGATTTGCTTTATAATAGTAAGGATACTAACTATAGCAACTATACTTTTTTGAGCACTTACTGTATGTAACTCTTATTTAATCCTCACATTTACTCTGCAAGGTAGTTATAAACTCTTTTTTACAGGTGAAAAAACTGATGTTCACTATTATACAATATGAATTAAATAAGTGAATCTATTACATCACTGACATTATTTTCTTGCTTTCCTCTGTGTTTGAATAGAAATACTCTGTAACTGAAAGAAAGAATAGGTTATTTGGAGTGAAAGTTTATGCAAATTTTTTTCTCATGAGATTCAAGTTGTTGCTCTGGCTTTTTGCTTCCATCTCTACCCCCTTGAAATATTTTGCTATTCATATTGGAATAGGCATTCGTCTATCAGACATTTGTGATCTCCCAATCAAATAAGATCACTGAGGACTTGTAGAAATATTACTTAGTGTCATGATTTTATTTGGCATACACATCTTAGAAATAGTTGAAATATATATATTTTTAAAGGAAATCATACCTTAGTAAGTACAAGAGAAAATTCAGATTAACTTCATTTTGCATGTTGTCTTTTAAACGCTTCCTGGGATCTGATTTATGCTGACACTGTGGGCACTATATAAACAGTATGTTGTAGTGCTTCTCTCCTTGTGCCCCCACTTCCTTCTCCATCCCAGTAAATCCTTTGAAGGTTTTATTATTCAGGGGTGGGAAGATTGGAGTGAAAGCTACAGAATGATTTAACACTGTGGGAACTTAATCAATAAGAGTGTTGCCGAGAGCTCCCAGGAAAGGGTGTTGTTTTCCATCCAGATGATAATGAGGCCGAGTAGCAGCAACCTCTGGAGGAGGAGTGCTGGGGCAGCGATTCTTTGGTAGTGCTTTTGCTGGTTGCTAATTAATAGTTTTGAGGCCAGTGGGGCACCTTTTGGCCTCTCTGACATTTGCAAGCTTTTCTGTGGCTTGTCCCACATGTCTTTCCACCATCAGGGGTCACTCTCAACTGGATTGGAGTCTGACAAGTCTAATTGGCTCGAATCTATGCAGATTTAAACATCTAGCCCACATGCCAAAAATCTGATGTTTTCTCATGCTGCTCCTGAGTTCCTGGCATTATAGGATCGGTGCATGCCTGAATTATTATGTACCAGCTTATCCTTCTGTTAGCATGTTAAAGAGCAATTAACTGGATGTGGTGTAAGAAATAGGGGAAAGAACTTCAATGCAGTTCAGTTGTAAATGCCTTTTATACTTTAAAAAAAAAAAAAAAAACTGTCAGACCATTGAGCATTACTGGTTGGAAAGCAGATTGAATCGTATAGTCAAAATTTTTAAAGGGTGAATAATTTTTTGAGAGTTGGTTTAAAAAAAAGTCCTTGCTGGGCAAACATACAACGGTAGTATAATATAAATCACCCAAACATTCTTGATTTACTTAAGTTGTCCCACTTCCTTTCCCCAGATCTTACACTTCTCTCTCAAACTCTCAACTTTTATTTTTCCCAAATTTCAACTTCCTTATAGCTGGTGAGTGGTAAGCCAACTTGCTAGATGAGTTTTCTTGTAGATTATGTCCTTTTCATCACTGCCACTTTATAGAATTCTGAATTAATGGCAGAATGCTGAGCTGGATGCACTCATAGTCCACACAAGACATTTGGATAAGATAATAAACTTCCAGTTTTCTTGTAAATAATTCATTTTAATGGATCATTATGACACATACAAAATAACATAATGGATATGCTGATAATTTATAAATGCTTTATAATTTATCATGCATTTTGCCATATTTAATCTTCACAATAATCTTGAGAAGACAGTAAAACCAAATGGGTTAATATTATTAAATTTCTAAATAAATATATTGATTTACAGAAAAATTAGATGGCATGCACAATGTGCCTGTGCTAGGCAGCGTTGGATTTTGATTACAGGCCACTTTTTCACCATAACATGTATGAAAATAATTTGTTCAGTTGATTAGTTCATAAAAATCTTTTATAACTATAGACTAATTTTTAAAAATATGTTGGCATAGTCTTAAACTATCAAAGGAGTTTTTGAAATATAGCAATAAAGTCATGAGTAAATTTATCTATGTGTGACTTAATTTTAACACCAAACTACTCTAGAGACTGAGAATTCATTTGATTTTCATTTTCTGAGAAGTCTGTGTCATTGATAATTCACCTGAAGACATCAACTTTGCCATATAGCATGTGGGAAATATTAAATTAATCCTTAAAAAGTCTTACTTTTTAATAAAATGTTAACATATGAAAATATGTTTAATGCAATAACTGAAAATATCAGTTAAATGCTATTCTTAGCTTTTGTCTCAAACACTTGAGAAGTCTGATAAATAAATCTTTTATTTTTTTCCTCAGAGAATGCTCTTCTTCTTTTTTTTTTTTTTTTTGACAATTCTTTTGTGTCTCAAAGTTTTTGATGTCTGAAAACACCTCTTCCTGTATCCTCACAACGTATATTGTAGTTGCAGTGTTGGAAAAAAAAAATTACAAGTTAAAAAGAAGTGTGTGTGTGTGTGTGTGTGTGTGTGTGTGTGTGTGTGTGTGTTGTGTGTGATGCATGGATGTGTAGCATGTGGTGGTTTCAAAATAATTTAGAATTTTCTAGCCTTCAGTATAATTGATTACATGGAATATAGTGAACTACATTTGTCTCTTGCTATTGGTGTCTATTTATGTAGTATTAGGTACCCTTAGAGTGAAAAAGATGGACATTTAAAGATCAAACTGGCAGAGAGCTTTGATATCATTGGTTCAGCTTCTCATTATACATTATTTTATTTATTTGTTTTTCTATTTTTTTTTCCCCAAAGCAAATAATTTGGAGCCCATTAGTATAAGAAGAAATAAAAGGACAAGTACTTTATATATCACCTATGGAAATATTTTCATGAGATTTTCTATTCGGAAGTGAATAAACATTAATTTTAGCAAATTTTAACATACGGTCAAGCAATTTCAATGAGCAATATCCTAATTTTACCATTCTAGGTAAGATGAGATTGGACTAACAGTTTGTTTATTTATCTATTTATTTATTCCTTTTAGAGACAGGGGATCGCTCTGTCACCCAGGCTGCAGTGCAGTGGGGTGATCTCGGCTCAGTGCAACCTCCGCCTCCTGGTTCAAGTGATTCTCCTGCCTCAGCCTCCCAAGTAGCTGGGATTACAGGCGTGTGCCACCATGCCTGGCTAACTTTTGTATTTTTAGTAGAGATTGGGTTTCACTGTGTTGGCCAGACTGGTCTCAAACTCCTGCCCTCAAGTGATCCACATGCTTCAGCCTCCCAAGGTGCTGGGATTATAGACGTGAGCCACTGCACCCAGCCTTCACTTTCAAATCATATGAAATATATGACTTGAATGAATACCTTCTGTTCCATTTGTGTAATCATTTTTGTAATGGAATTAAATACCACAAGATCTGAGTTTCTAATCTGAATTTGCCATTAACAAACTGTGTGATTTAGATCAAATTATTTACCTCTGTGTAAATCAAGTTTCTCAATAGCAAAATAGGAACAACACATACCTTTTATGTAAAATAATAGTGACTCACCAGAACTTGCATGGCTGGTGTTTTTATAAAATAAGCAGAGAATCTTTACTATTATCAGACCAAAAAATTTTATTTTAAGGTGGTATCATACATTTTAAGATATATAATGGCTTGGCTCACACAGACCTTGATTCAAATCCTGGCTCAGCACTTTTACCAAATATGATTGTTTGGGGAATTATGTTAGGTTGTGGACTCCCTCCCTCCCTCCCTTCCTCCCTCCTTCCCTCCCTTCCTTCTTTCCTTCCTTCCTTCCCTACTTTTTTCTTTCTTTGTTTTGGTTTTCATATGAAAATAAAAGGGAAAGAACTAATACTGTTTATCTCTTTGGCACAGAGTTGCTAAATGATAGGCCCTCAATAGATGTTAGTTTTTCCTTTCCAGTTTTATGAAAATAATTGGACAAGGAAGCTTAGAGTAATATAAATGTGGCTTACCACTGTTATTATATAATAATGATAAAATATTATGTTTCATCTGATTTACTCATTTACCTAAATCACTATGTTTAAATTTTCTTGATCATTATGTTAAGCAAGGATAAAAAAAATTAAAAATGACACTATATTATAGGTAGATCTTGTTTCAGTGAAGGGGATGGAGAAAAGTTAGGAAAGATACAAGCTACTTGAGCCAAACGGGATATGGTTTTGGTGGGCTTCAATTGTGGAGGAAGGAACCAGAGTAGAAGTCAACTCTCTGGAAATTAAGGAGAAAGAACCTAGGCAGATGAACAAGCTAAGATGGTGATGGTGAAGGGCAGGGAGGGATGTGATTTGGGGTCCAGATATATCCTTTGGCTTTAGTCACGTCTAATTTGGAGTAAAGACCAGTCTTGAGTAGGAAATGTGGGTAGGGGTGGGTTTGCAGTAGAACGGTTTGGGAGGGGTGGTAGGCAGGGTTAGGAAACTTTTAGTATGGGTTTCAAGCTTGATGCTCTGATGGGTTCCAAGACTGGTTGAAATCATTGGCACATCTGCCTTGTTATGAGTTAGAGAAAAAAGATGGGCGAAATACATCAAGAACTGATGTCTTGGTTGGTTTCTTTTTGTCAAATTCATTACTTAATGGTACTTCTACACCAAGTCCTCCTTAGCAATTGAGTATATGACATTTTTCATTTTCACTGGGACACAAATGAGTAGGTAATCTCAGAATTGTGTACAGGTAGAGGACTAGAGCTCTGTATCAAGCAAGCTTTATTCACCAGTTTACTCCGGAATCTAACTAAAGGGAATAAACGGTTAAGCAATTATTTAAAAAATTCTGTATCTATTTTCCTTTGAAAATTATACAAAGGACATGCTAGTAAATGTATCTAGAATGTCTATTTATTGTACATTAAAAACTTTTCTTTTTTGTTACTGAGTTAGAAGGATCAATCTCTCAAGCCCACAATCAATTGTGACTACATCCATAAAACTAACAGTAGATGTACATTTTCAAAATTGAAAGTCATTATAAAACAATGTAGGCCACTGTAAATCATAGCTAAAAACAGTCATAATGGAAATCTTTTATCTATGCCTGATCCACTAACATGCAGTTATTCTGAGAACTAATAACTTCTTCTTGGAGATAGGGCCCCAAATTCAATTTTATAGCTCACAGTCCCAGTAAATAGAAAAAGTCTGCCAAACCTGCCTTTATAAATCCTAGTGATTTCATGTTTTTACCATATGTATTAGACTAGAAAAAATGAGAAGTGAGGTTTGATGGGTTTTTTTACTTGGCCAATAAACTCTGCTATGTCTGTATGTAAAGTTTTGTTATTAATTTTTATATTATTTCAGAGCTATATAACTAGCATTAATTATTTTAGTAAAATCCAAGAGTACTTGGGAGAAATATTTGCTCCTCTTTCAAATAATAATTCAGCCTCAACTGTTTGAATAGGCCATCAATCCTCATTTTCTACTCATTGAGCAGCTGGGCTACAATAATCGACTCCCACCACAGTGTTATTAGAAGGGAGTACACTGCTCACTTCCTGGCAATGGGCCTCTTTCATGCTTCCTAGTTCCAAAGGAGAAATTTACTAAATAAAGCACCAGTGCTCTGGGAAAAGAAAAACTTAAAGGACAAATCTGCTTCTTTCACACTGAGAAACTGATGTCTTGTGAAGGGATTCAGATCCCAATGTTGATATTAGCTTTTAACATTTTTTTGGTAATATTTTCATAAAGCAATTTCATTTTTGTTTAGATATTTTTATTTTTATTGAATTTGCTATTTAAAAGTTAAATACTTTCATTAATCAGAGATTTGTATCCACACAAAAGAACCTGACTGGCTAATTTAAAACAGAATAGAAATTTGCTAAAAGGATAATAGATATTATATTAAACAGATATTAAAAGGAATCTCTGGAAAGACGAGAGACCCAGGCTTGTGGGCTCTGTAGACAGGAACAAATCCTAAAATTATTTCTCAGAACGATCTGTTGGATGCAGATATGACACCTTGTACCCCTGACAGTACTTACCCTGGACCCTGCGTACTGCTAATAGAATTTGCTGTCCCTGGAGTCTGGTTGTATCTGCTGCTGTACTGGCCCTATCCTTGCTAGAATAGATTCTGCATGGTCATTTCAGGAGGGTGGTGCCCTGGTGCTTGTCTCTGCTGAATGTCTTGCCATCCTAGAGATTAACCCAGAGGTTTAAACAATGAAATCGAAAAAAACCCCACAGTGGTTTATCTAGTAGGGTTGTGAACTTCTATTCACGAAATTGTTCAAGTAGAGAATAGGTGAGTACTGGGGATAGTTTAAAGGGGATTCCTTCTTTGGATGGGGTTTGTACAAGATAATGTTTAAGGTTCTGTAGAATTTTTAGTTTAAATCTGGGAAAAGTTTTAGGATATATTTATTCTCCCATTTGTTCATTTCTGTACTTTCTTCTCCATCTATTCATCTGCAAGGGCATCTGTTGCAATCTTACTCTGTGTATGTCCCCTTATAGATGCTACTATAGGTGAATTAAAGGAGGATGGTGTAGGTTTGTGCATCAGTTTTATACTCCAAATTATAACAACTTCTGAATTACTAAACCCAGAAATAAAGACAAACTATTGTGGATGCTATGGGCTTCCAGTTTAACACAGTGGGTTGAAAACAATTTGTGAAACCCAATTAAAATGACAAAAGATTAAGAAATATATAAGCACATGGAATGGGAGAAGAGAGGAAAGTAGATAAAAGATGTTTCCAAGTTTGGAAGATAGAAAATATATGTAAAAGTGGTACCTAACTTGATGCAGCAAGATACGTGAGCTGGTTGGCTTTATAGTCCTATGGAAAATTTCAGGACTTGTAGGTACCAGATAATTCTGCTATATTTAAAGAGTATTACATTCTGTAAATGTTAATGTTGAGTATTTAGGCGTTAGATTTGAGGAAAATGGAAATAAGTGACGTAAATACTTTTATTTGAAAGTTAGACTCAGGGCTGGGCGCTCACGCCTGTAATCCCAGCACTTTGGGAGGCCGAGATGGGCGGATCACGAGGTCAGGAGATCGAGACCATCCTGGCTAACACGGTGAAACCCCATCTCTACTAAAAATACAAAAAACTAGCCGGGCGTGGTGGCGGCGCCTGTGGTCCCAGCTGCTCGGGAGGCTGAGGCAGGAGAATGGCGGGAACCCGGGAGGCGGAGCTTGCAGTGAGCCGAGATGGCGCCACTGCACTCCAGCCTGGGCGACAGAGCGAGACTCCGTCTCAAAAAAAAAAAAAAAAAAAAAAAAAAAAAAAAAAGAAAGTTAGACTCAGAGGGTGAGAAAGACTATACAAGATAAAGAAAAAGAGGGTCATACCTTGTTAATACTTTAATGTTCGCTGATGAGGAAAAGTCAGTTCAAGTCTCAGAAGATGAAGAGATACTTCTCTTCAAATTTATGTATGCTGTGTAGAAGCTTTCATGTTTCCAGGAACTTAAAAAAGTGCTCTAGATATTTTAGTAACACTTCTGAAATACTACTGCCTCTTGAAAATTAACTAACTCATTCATTTGTGCATTTATTCAATAATTATGCTTTCCTGGAGAGGCTGAGAATACAGCAGTAAACAAAATCGACACAATGCCTAGATTCATGGAGTTCACAATCTTGAAATGACAAATTTTATGGTCTTGGTAGATCAGATTCTTCTTACTCTAAAAGAAAAAGAATTTGCCTGGTCATATGATAGATGTTTTATATTTAATCCTCATAGACACTCCATAGGGCTTCATTTTTAAAAATGTGTATTAATAGGAACTATTGTTTTGGATTGGTGTAAGGATTAAGCAAGATAATGGATATCCTTGACTTAATGCTTGCCACTAAATAATCATTCAACAATTGTTGGCTTTAGTTAATCTTTCTTTTATTCTTATGATTGTGATGTATGCTTTAGAACTCCACCTGTACAGAAATTCAGAGAGAATGTATAACATGCTCCATGTCTCTTGACTAATAAATTATGGAATTAAGATTTGAATCCGAGTCTGCCTCACTCAAGACTGCATGCTCTCTCCCCTCTCTTATAAATACTCTGCCAGTACGTTATATAAAATCTGCCTTTTCAGGTTGGCTTGCTATTGAGCAAATGTTTATGAAATAATCTCTCCAAATATGTGCCTTATAAATGAGCTATTGAAATATAATTTGCTCATAAGTGGTGGTTTATTTAGCTATTGTGGAATCAAATGGATCCTCAATAACTTGGAACATTTTTGTCTCACATTTCTTAAAACAAGTAAAGGGATTAAAATACAGTTACGTTCTGATCTTCTCGTTTTGGAGTGTCTAGGTAATGTCTGTAGGACTCTGTAGCTACAAGAAGAGTTCTATGTAGAGTTACGAGATTGCTTTCCGAAACCCATTTCCAAAGGTTGGTTTCAAATAGATCGAGAGCAGACACATGGATTACTATGGCACTGTATGACCAAAGATTTAATGACTAGGACTTCTGAAGCTAGAAGGCAGGGAGGTAGGCTGGGGTGGTGGAGTCAGAGAGAATTATACATATGTAACCCTACTTAGGAAGGGAAGAAAATCCAAAGCAGAGAAAGACAGAAACATTTCTGTGACAGTCATGTGAGGGACAAAAATGAAACCAAGTGGTTGGAGCCCATCCATGTTTACTGTTTTTTGTTTGTTTGTTGTTTTCTTTTTGATGTATTTAGATGATTCTAAGGAAGCTTTGAATCACTAATTTTAAGGCCACCTAGTGTGAGATAGTGAGATACTTTTGGATGACTTCATGTGTAGAGGTTGTAACTAAGCCACAAAAGAGTTCATGAGACATTGAAAGAAAATCCCTGATTTCACTCAGCTTTACCACTAGCCAGCTGTGGGAATCTAATCTCATGAGGGCTTATTTTACTCATTTATAAGTTGAAGATAAAATCTAATTTCTCTTTTCTTGTGGAAGTGTGTCATGAGAATGGATCAAAGTAAGGCACAATAAAGTCCTTTGAAAAGTCAAGCACCATGCAGATGAGCTATATTACTAGTAGTGGTTGTAGGGACACCCACAGGAGACCAAATGCCTCTAATACATTAATTTCTTTCACACCTTTCTTAAAGAAAGCCATTTTTTATTTGGCGCTGAGAAAAGTAGCAAGAAAGCTATGGATGTAAAGCACTAACAAGAGTACCTACTGCCAGTGCTATGTGTTAAAGTGATGTATTTTCAAGATAATAATAATGGGGCCTTACATTTATTGACAGCTTGCTCTACAAACAGACATTATAATAAATACTTTAATAAATTAACTTGTTTAATCCTCACAGAAATCATATGGTACATACTTTTCTTATCCCTTTTTACCTGTGGAGAGACTGAGACACTGAAAATTAAACTTCCCAAGGTCACATAGCCATTAAGGGGTTGAATCTAGTTTAGAAGTCAGGTATTCTGTCTTCAAAGACTATGTTACTAAACACTACATCATTCAGGTATTGAGACTATCAACTTGTCACTTTTGAGTAAGCTCTTTAACACATGTTCAGATACTCATAAGATAACTTTTATATAACTTTTATTTTGGAATATTGTACTTTTAGATTTATTCAAGGGTTGAAAAGGTAGTAGAGAGTTCCCATGTACCTCTCACCTAGTTGTCCCTAATATTAACATCTTCCATAACTGTGGTTCACTTGACAAAACTAAGAGGTTAACAACAATATACTATCATTAATTAAATTACACACTCAATTCAGATGTGACTGGTTTTTCTTTAGTGATATTTTTCTGTTTTAGGATTCCATCGAGGATATCATATTGCATTTTGTTGCATGTCTTCATAGTATCCTTTGCTTGGCAACAGTTTCATAGTTTTTCCTTGTTTTTCATGATCTTGACAGTTTTGAAGAGTACTTGTCAAGTATTATGTAGAATGTCTTGCAATTTGAGTCTGTTTAATGTTTTTCTCTTGGTTAGATTGGATTTATGTTTCTTTTTGTGAAGAATGTCACATAAGTTTAAGTGCCTTTCTCATTGCATTGTATCAGAGGGTATCTAATATCAACATATTTTATCACCAGTGATGTTAACCGTGGTCACTTGGTTAAGCTATTGTTTACCAGGATTCTTTACTGTAAAGTTCCTAATTTTCCCTTTCTGTACTCTGTCCTCTGAATGTAAGTCACTAGGTCCAGCCTACATTTAAGTGGAGGGAGATTAAGTTCCACTTTATGGAGGCTGGAGTATATTTGTATGTATTACTTGAAATTCTTCTGAAAGGATTATTTGTTTCTTCTCTTGCCCCCTGTTTTTTCTTTTATTCCAGAATTTATTTATGCTCACGTGGACTCTTGTATGTTTACATCATATTTTGGGTTATGATCTAGTACTATGTTATTTATTTTGTTGCTTATCAGATAAATTTAAAAATACTTTCTTCTTGGCTTTGAAATACGATTTAGAACATTTCATGACTTGACATCTGAAACCTATATTGAATATAAATAGACTCTGGACATTTCCTAGTGTTATGTGAAATTCATTATCTTGGTGCCCCCCCCCCGCCAAAAAAACCCAGTTACAATGGGCTCTTTTAATTTATGTTTTTAAGTTTTTAAGGGCACATTATGGTATTATTAAGTATATGCATATTTTTATAAAATAGATATCTAGAACAGTTTCATCTTGCACGAATGAAACTTTGTACCCATCGAACAACTACTCTCTGTTTCCCACGTCCTCCAGTCCTTAGAAACTACCATCTCACTTTCTGTTTCTATGTATTTAATTATTTTAGATACCTAATATAAGTGGAGTCACGCAGTTTTATCTTTTTGTGATTGGCTTATTTCATAGCATGATAGTCTCAGGATTCATCCATGTTGCAGCATCTTACAGGATTTCTCTCTTCTTAAAGGCTGAATGATATTCTATCGTATGTATATACACCTTAGCTATTGTGAATGATGCTGCAATGAACATGGGTAAGGAACTGTCTCTTTGAGGTCCTCTTTGTAATTTTTGGGAGGATATAAGCCCAGGAGTGGGATTGGTGAGTCATTATGGTAGTTCTATTTTTAATTTTTTGAGGACCCTCCATTTTGTTTTTCATAATGGTTCCATCATTTTGCAATCCCTATAACAAAAGCACGCAAGTGTTCCAGTTTTCCTACATCCTCACCAACACTTTTTTTTTTTGATAGTGGCCATTCTTTTTTTTTTTTTTTTTTTTTTTTTTTTTTTTTTTTTTTTGAGACAGAGTCTCGCTCTGTCACCCAGGCTGGAGTGCAGTGGCCGGATCTCAGCTCACTGCAAGCTCTGCCTCCCGGGTTCACGCCATTCTCCTGCCTCAGCCTCCCGAGTAGCTGGGACTACAGGCGCCCGCCACCTCGCCCGGCTAAGTTTTTGTATTTTTAGTAGAGACGGGGTTTCACTGTGTTACCCAGGATGGTCTCGATCTACTGACCTCGTGATCCGCCCGTCTCGGCCTCCCAAAGTGCTGGGATTACAGGCTTGAGCCACCGCGCCCGGCCGATAGTGGCCATTCTAATAGGTGTGAGGGTCATGTCTCATCATGATTTCTTTGATGATTAGTGATGTTGAACATCTTTTATATCCTTCTTGGCAATTCCCTTTTTTTTTTTTTTTTTTTTTTTTTTGAGAAATGTCTGTGAAAGTCCTTTGCTTGTTTTTAAATGTTTTTTAAATTTATTTTTTTTTCAGTTATAGGAATTCTTTATATTTTCTAGATATTAACCCCTTTTCCAACCTATGATTAACACACATTTTCTCTCATTTCATAGGTTGTGTCTGTTAATTATTTTCTTTGCTACACAGAAGATTTTAATTTTGACGTAGTTCCATCTGTCTTTTTTTGCTTCTGTTACCTGTGTTTTTAATGCCATATTCATATAATCATTGCCCATTCCATTGTCATGAAGATTTTCCCCTATGTATTCCTCTGGGAGTTTATAGTTTAGGTCTTACATTTTGGACCTTTGATACATTTTTGCGTTAATTTCACTATATGGTTCAGATAACCATCTTTTTCATGTGGATAATGAATTTTTCCAATACCATTGATTGAAGGGACTATCCTTTTCGTATTGCATGGTCTTGGCACATTTGTGAAAGTTCATTCAACCATATACAGGAATGTTTATTTCTGAGCTTTCTACTTTGTTTGAACACATTGATCTATATGTCTGTCTTTATGCCAGTATCATATTGTTTTGGTTATGGTAAGTTTGTAAGACGTTTTGAAATCAGGTAGTGGAAGTCTTCCAAATTTGTTCTTCTTTCTAAAGATTGTTTTGGCTATTTAGGGTTTTTGAGATTACATAGTAATTTTAGAATATTTTTCTACTTTGAAAAAATGCTGCTGAGCACAGAATTTATAGTTAATAATTATTGTATTTTTCAAAATCACTAGAAGAACTGTAATGTTCCCAACACAAAGAAAAGATAAATGTTTAAGGTGATGGATGTCTCAGTTACTCTGCATTGCTCATTATACATTGTATATAGGTTTCAAAATATCACATGTACTCCCAAAATACACATAATTATTACATATAATTTAAAATGCCACTGATATTTTGATAGGGATTACATTGAATCTGTAGATCACTTTGAGTAGTATAGAAATTTAAGCAAGATGAAGTCTTCCAGTCCATAAACACAGATATATTCCTATTTATTTGTTTTTTCTTCAATGTTTTGTAGTTTTCAGTATGTAAGTCTTTCACCTCCTTGGTCAAGTTTATTCCTAAGTATTTTTTTGACATTATTGTAAATGGGCTGTTTTCTTGATTTCCTTTTTTTTTGGTTAATTTTTGCATGTTGATTTCGTATCCTGTAACTTTGCTGAATTTATTAGTTCTAACAGTCGTGTGTGTGTTTGTGTGTGTGTGTGTGTGTATGTATTTGCAGAATCTTTGGGGTTTTCAACATATAAGATCATATCACCTGTGAATAGAGATAATTTTGCTGCTGCTTTTCTAATTTGGATGCCTTTTACTTCTTTTCCTTGCCTAACTGCTCTGACTGGGACGTCCAGCAGTAATGTTGAATAGAAGTCATGGAAGTCATGAGAGTAGGCATATTTGCTTTGTTCCTGATCTTAGAAGAAAAAGCTTTTAGTTTGCTGAGTATGATATTAGCTGTGGGCTTTCTTATATGACCTTTGTTGTGACCAATTTATTTCAATTTCTAGTTTGTTTTTATGATGAAAGTCTGAAGAATTTTATCAGATGCTTTTTCTACATCAGCTGAAATTATCGTGTAATTTTTGGTCTTTGTGCTGTTAACTTGTTATGCTACATTTATTGATTTTTACATGTCGAACCATCTTTGCATTTCAAGGATAAATCACCCTTGGTCACAGCATATAATTTTTTAAATGTACTGTTGACTTTGGTTTACTAAGATTTTGTGGAGAATTATTGCACCAATATTCTGCAGGGTTATTTGTCTGTAGTTTTATTTGTCTGGCTTTGGTATCACGGTAATGCTAGCCTCATAGAATAAATTTGGATTTTTTTTTATCTTCAGTTTTTTGGAAGAGTTTGAGAATAATTGACAAGAATTATTCTTTAAATATTTCATAAAATTCTCCAGTGAAGCCATCTGGTCTTAAACTTTTCTGTTAAGAGGCTTTAGATTACTGAGTCAATCTCCTTATTAATTATAGATCTGTTCTGATTTTCTATTTCTTCATGATTCAGTCTTGGTAGGTTGTATATTTCTAGGAATTTGTCCATTTAATCTAGGTTATCCATTTTGTTAACATACAATTATTTATAGTACTTTCTTATGATCCTTTTAATTTCTGTAGCGTCAGTTGTAATGTCTCCTCTTTCATTTATGATTTTATTTATTTGAGTCTTCCCTGTTTTTTCTTAATCTCTCTAAGGGCATGACAATTTTGTTGATCTTTTTAATAAACCAACTCTTAGTCATGAATGTTTTCTATTGCTTTTTCATTCTCTATTTTGTTTATTTGATCTCTAATTTTATTATTTTCTTCCCTCTGTTAACTTTGGGTTAGTTCGTTCTTCCTTTTTCAATTACTTGAGGAATAAAGTTAGATTGTTGATATGAGATATATTTTTTTAAATGTAAGTGTTAACCACTATACACTTCTGCCTTAGTAATGCTTTTGCTATGCCCCATAAGTTTTGATATGTTGTGTTTTAATTTTCATTTAAGATATTTTCTTATTTTTTTTTTATTTCACTTTGACTCATTGGTTGTTTAAGTATATGGTGTGTAATTTCTACATATTTTGGAATTTTCCAATTTTGCTACTGTTCCTGATTCATTTCATTGCGATCAGAAAAGGTACTTGGTAAGATTTCCATCTTTTAGTATTTGTTTTAACTTATTTTGTAGCCTAACATGATCTATTCTAGAGAATGTTCTGAGTGCATTTGAGAAAAATGTGTATTATGTTGCTGCTAAATGGTGTGTTCTATATGACTGTTAAATTCAGTCGGTCTGTAGTGTTGCTATGTCCTCTATTTTCTTATTGGTCTTCTGTCTGGTTGTGGTGGATATTGAAATTTCCTACCATTATTGTGTTACTGTCTATTGTTCCCTTCATTTTTGTCAATGTTTGCTTCATGTATTTGGGTGCTCTGATGTTAGTGCATATATATATATATATATATATATATATATAAAATTTTAATTGTTACTTCTTTCTGAAGAATTGACACTTGTGTCATTAGAGCATGTTGTTTGTCTCTTGTGGCAGTTTTTTACTTAAAATTTAGTTTGTCTGTATAAGTGTGGCTACTTCTGCTCTCTTTTGGTTACCATCTGCATAGAATATCTATTTTTATCCTCTTACTATCAGGCTATGTTTGCCTTTCCATCAAAGGTGAGTTTTTTGTAGACAGCATATAGTTGCATCTTTTTTTTTTTTTTTTTTAAATAATCCATTCAGTCACTTCATACCTTTTTATTGGGGAGTTTAATCCATTTACATTTAAAGATATTATTGTAAGGAAAAACTTACTACTGTCATTTCCTTAATTCCTCTTTGACTTTTACTTATGCTGAGTTTAATGTGTCTTTACATGGGTATTTTTTTGGTCATTCTGGATAAGTTCCTTTGAGTTCTTTGAATTTGGATGTCTATTTCCTTCCTCAGATTTGGGAAATGTTCAGCCATTATTTCTTCATATAAGCTCTGTGTCCTTTCTTACTCTCTTCTCCTTAACTGTGTATTGCATGTTTGTCTGCTTGGTAGTGTACCTAAGTCTCTCAGACTTTCTTCACTTTTCTTCATTCTCTACCTCTGTGTCTCTGTATCTCTCTCTCTCTCTCTCTCTCTTTCTTTTCTTTTTTTTTTTTTTTTGCTCCTCTGATTCATTAATTTCAAATGATCTTTCTACACATTTGCTGAATCTTTCTTTTGCTTAATCAAATCTACTATTGGACCCTGTAGAAAATTGTTAAATTCAGTTATTGCATTATATAGTTTCAGAATTTCTGTTTGGCTCTTGTTTTTTAGTTTTCAAAAAATCATCTTTTGGATTGGGAAATGGGTCATTTTCCTGATTTCATGTAATTGTCTATCTCTGTAGATCATTGCCTTCTTTGCAACAATTGTTTTGAATTATTTGTCAAGTAATTAATCTGTGTTTCTTTGGAGTTGGTTTTTGGAGATTAATTTTGTTAATTAAGTTTGTTCTGCCATGTTTTCCTATTTCTGTGTGTGTGTGTGTGTGTGTGTGTGTGTGTGTGTGTGTGTGGCTGAGTTTCATGCATTTGAAAAAACAGCTAACTCTTCCAGTCTTTCCAGATTGGATTTGTTCAGGGAAAGACCTTCACCAATCAGCCTAGCTAGAGATCCTGGGGGTTTGAATCCTTTATGGGGGAATGTGATTTTTCCAGTCTTGTGTTTATGATTTCCCAACTAGAGAGCTTTGCTGTTTTCTTTTTCAGGAGCTTATAATCTCTTGTTCTCTGTGATGTCTGTCAGTCGTACTGTAGGTTATCTCAGCAGTAGCAAGGTACTCCTCTTCATTTGTCTTAGTGGCCTCCAGGCATCCAAAGCATGGTAGATTTCCATTAGCTTCCCAAGTCAGATGAGACAGATACCAGTCCCTTGGGCAGCATTCCAAAAAGCCAGAATGCCAAATGTCTGGTTTACTTTTTTCCTCTTTCTCAAGGGAGTAGTCATGAGTTGAAAATCTTGTCCCAATTGTACCAAGCCATAATAGCCTCTACCTGCAGCACCACATGGTTCCCCCACTTTCTTTCGCTTTGAGAGACCTCCAGGCATGCAAATTATGCTGGTTCTGTTGGTGCTTTTAGTCAGGCAAAACAGATACCAGTCTCTTGGACTGTCTTCCAAAAAGCCAGAATGTTAGATGTGCACTCTTCTCTTTGCCCTTAAAGGAAAAGCCATGAGCCAACCTAAACTGTGCTGACTTGGAGGAGCAATCATGGATAAAATAGAATGGCGCTTCTTACCCTTTTCAATGTGGCTGTGCTTAGCATTATGCTCATGAGGGGTACTGCAACTTCTGAACATTTTTCTGGAATTATCAAAAAGGATTTTTGCTTTGTTTGTTGCTGTTAATTCAGTGACCCTGTGGGAAAAGAGAACTAGGACTTCTTATTTTACCATCTTATTGATATTACTTCAATTATAATAAACTTAAATACCATCTTCAAGTTTATGATGGATTTCTACAAAATATTGAATGTAAGGAAACTTTCTCAAAGTTAGTAGTTACACTGAAATTGGGGGACATAACTTGTAAAACCCACAGCTTTTATTTTAAAATAATTAGTTTGCCATTTAGATTTTTTTTTTTTTTTTTTTTTTTTTGAGACAGAGTCTCACTCTGTTGCCAGGATGGAGTGCAGTGGCGTGATCTCGGCTCACTGCAACCTCCACCTCCCAGGTTCAGGTGATTCTCCTGCCTCAGCCTCCCGAGTAGCTGGGACTGTAGGTGCATGCCACCACACCCAGCTAATTTTTGTATTTTTACTAGAGACAGGGTTTCACCATGTTGGCCAGAATGGTCTCGATCTCTTCACCTCGTGATTGCCCTGGCCTCCCTAAGTGCTGGGATTACAGGCGTGAGACACCATACCCAGTGGCCATTTAGTTTTATACAAGTATAATATTTAATTAGAGAGAATTCACTTTTTATTATTCCAGCCCTATTTGCCTTTAACTTTAATAACATCAACACCCAAGAGTTATTCATTGGCAGATTAACATTTTTAAGGTTTGTAGCCTCTAAATGACAGAATGTACAAATGTGAACAAGCAAATATTCATCAACCAGAGAGAAAAAGATTTTGATTAAGGATTTGAAAGTAGATTACTAGGGTTAGTTAAAATTGCTAGAGTTCAGCTGCTATTGGGACTTTGTTCAAGAGAATGAGGAATATATGCTACTAATAGGACAAGGAAAATAAGGTGACTATGAAAAATACAGATGTAGGAAATCTTATATATTTATTCTTTAAAAAGTGAGTATTTGACTGGACGCGGTGGCTCAACCCTGTAATCCCAGCACTTTGGGAGGCCGAGATGGGCGGATCACGAAGTCAGGAAGTCGAGACCATCCTGGCTAACATGGTGAAACCCCGTCTGTACTAAAAAATACAAAAAACTAGCTGGGCGAGGTGGCGGGCGCCTGTAGTCCCAGCTACTCGGGAGGCTGAGGCTGGAGAATGGCGTGATCCCGGGAGGCGGAGCTTTCAGTGAGCTGAGATCAGCCACTGCACTCCAGCCTGGGCGACAGAGTGAGACTCCGTCCCCCCCGCCAAAAAAAAAGAAAAAAAAAAGAAAAAAAGAAAAAAGTAAGTATTTAACTATTTAGTGTATCAGTGGGAAAATTTATGCAGTGACTGAGAAGCAGGCTAGATGCTTTGACCAATACATTTTACCTTCAATTTATGTCCTGTTATGCATGCGTGGCATGTGTGACAATCATCAAGTTATTTTATTGCTTTTATCCAAAGGTCATTAAAAGATCTATGGAGCAGAGGATAAATAGTGTATGATATTTAGAATGGATTATAGAGACAAAGAACAATATGACTTTCTGTATGTACAACAAAGTTGCATTTTGGGATATAATTTAGAATAGAAATGATCAAACCTCTGCCATTATAGTTATCTATAATTATTAAATAAACTTTGGCTTCAGATTTTTGAAGCACCCAAGAAATAGAGATATTCTGAGTCATAAGCGCAGCTCTGCTACAGATTACTTTACTTGTTTCTTTAGGTATTTTAAGTGATGTTTCTATTAAAAAATCTGTATGTGAATTCTGGCTTCATTCTGGGTGCATGGAGTGGATTAATAAGTAATGAAAAAAGATTTTCAAAGTCACTTGTGCAAGATGATCTCTTGTCATTCAGAAAGATACTATTAAAACTTCCTAGGTCGGGCATGGTGGCTCACACCTGTAATCCCAGCTCTTTGGGAGGCTGAGCAGGGAGGATCACCTGAGGTCAGGAGTTTGGGACCACCCTGGCCAACATGGCAAAGCCCCATCTCTACCAAAAATAAAAAAAATTATCTGGGTGTGGTGGTACATGCCTGTAATCACAGCTACTAGGGAGGCTGAGGCAGAGAATCGCTTGAACCTGGAGGCGGAGGCTGCAGTGAGCTGAGATCACGCCATTGCACTCCAGCCTGGGTGTGATGGCACTCATGTTTAGGGTGACATGAGTGTCACCAAATGTTTAGGGTGCACTCATCCTAAACATTTCTCTAAAGCTCATCTTCAGTAAATTCCTATTCCTTCTGATTTCTGTCTCTATAAATTTTCCTTTTTTTGGACATTTTACATAAATGACTATACAATATGTAGTCTTTTGTGTGTAACTTCATTCAGCATAATGCTTTTTAAAAATTTTAAACAAAATTTTTTTCTTTGTTATACTTTAATAGTTTTTGGGGAACAGGTATTTTTTGGCTACCTGGATAAGTTCTTTAGCAGTGATTTCTGAGATTTTGGTGCACCTATCACCCAAGAAGTATATTTTGTACTGTGCTGTACTCAATGTATAGTCTTATCCCTCACCCTCTCCCACCCTTCTCCCCAGGTCCCCAAAGTCCATGATATCATTCTTACATCTTTGTGTATTCATAGCTTAGCTCCCACTTATAAATGAGAACATATGATATTTGGTTTTCTATTCCTAAGTTAATTCACTTAGAATGATGGTCCCCAACTCCATGCAGGTTGCTGCAAATGCCATTATTTCCTTCCATTTCATGCCAGACTGGTATTCCATGGTGTATATATACCACGTTTTCTTTTTCTACTGTTTGGTTGATGGGCATTTAGGTTGGTTCCAAATTTTTGCAATTGTGAATTGTGCTGCTATAAACATTTAGTGTTTTTGAGGTTTAGTCACATAGTAGTATGTAACCATAGTTCATTCTCCTTTTTGCTTAATCGTGCTCCATTTTATGGATGTACCATATTTAATTTATCTACTCATTATTCGATGGATGTTTGGATTGTTTCCAGTTTGTGGTTACAATATAATGTTGATATGAATATAATAGTCCTCCCTTATCTGCAGGGAATATATTGTAAGACTTAAGTAGATGCCTGAAACTGCAGATAGTGCCAAACCCTGTATATACAAGTTGAGTATCTTTTTTCTGAAATACTTGGGACCCATGCTTCGGATTTGGAAATTTTTTTTTTATTTTAGAATATTGTGTTATACTTACTGTATGAACATCCCAGATCCAAACATTCAAAATCTGAAATGCTCCAATAAGCATTTCCTTTGAGTATCATTTCAGTGTTCAAAAAATGTCAAATTTTGGAACATTTCAGATGTTGGATTTACAGATTTGGAATGCTCAACCTCTTGTATATATTTTCCCATACGTACATAACTATCATGAAGTTTAATTTATAAACTAGGCATGTTAAGAGATTAACAACAATAACTGGTAATAAAATAGAACAATTATTAAAATATACTGTAATAAAACGTGTATGTGAATGTGATGAACAATGATGATGAGCGTTTTTTCATATGTCTCTTGGCCATTTGTGTGTTTTCTTTTGAGAAATATCTGTTCATATCTTTTGCACATTTAAAATCTGGTTATTTGATTTTTTTTGTAATTGGGTTGAGTTGTTATATGTTTTGGATATTTAACCCTTACTGGATACACGGCTTGCAAATATTTTCTCCCATTCTGTGGGTTGTCTTTTCACGGCTTTGATTATTTCCTTTAATCTGCAGAAGCTTTCTAGTTTGATGTAATCTTGTCAGTTTTTACTTTTATTGCCTATGTTTTTGGGGTCATATAAAAAATTGTTCAGACCAGTGTTGTGGAGTTTTCCTACTATGTTTTCTTCTAGTATTTAGAGTTGATTTTTATAGATGATTGAGATAGGGTCAACCTTTATTCTTCTGCATGTGAATATTCTCTTTTCCCACCACCACTTATGAGACATTATCCTCTTCCCATTGTATGTTCATGGCATCTTTGTAAAAAATAAATTGAATATAAATACATGGACTTATTTCTGGGTTCTCTGTCCTGTTTCATTAGTCTATGTGTCTTTTTAAATTTATGCACCATTATGTTTTGATTACAGAAGTTTTGTAGTATATTTCTTATCAGAGAGTGTGATGCTTCTAGCTTTATTCTTTTTGTTCACTATTGCTTTGCCTATTCAGTGTCTTTTGTGTTTCCATACAACTTTTAAAATTGCTTTTCTATTTATGTGAAAAATGTATTGGAGTTTTGTTAGGGATTGCATTGGATGCAGATTACTTTGGGTAGCCAGGACTTTAAAAAAATATTAAATCTCCCAATCCATAAATACAAGATGTCTTTCCATTTATTTGTGCTTTCTTCAATTTATTTCATCATAGTTTTCTAGTTTTAAATGTAAAGATCTTTCACTTTCTTGGTTAAATTTATTCCTACGTATTTTAATTTTCTTAACTATTGTAAATGGGATTGTTTCTTGATTTCTTTTTAATATAGTTTGCTGTTATTATAGAAATGCTTTATGTTCTTATGTTCTTTTTGTTCATTTTGTGAAATTTTACTGATTTCAGTAAGGTTGTAGGATAATAAAGTTTACTAATAAAGTAATGTTTATTAGTTCTAGCATTTTTTTTGGCAGAGTCTTTATGGTGAAGTCTTTAAGATCATATGGTCTGCAGACAGAGACAGTTTAACTTCTTCCTTTCCAATTTTGATACCTTTTATGTCTTTCTCTTGTCTAATTGCTCTGGCTAGGACTTCCAGTACTATTTTGAACAGATGTGGTGTGAACTGGCATTCTTGTCTTGTTCCTGATCTTAGAGGAAAAGCTTTCAAGTTTTCACTGTTAAGTATGTTGTTCACTGTGGATTTGTTATGTATGGTCTCTATTCTGATGAAATATGTTCCTTCTTATATCCAATTTTCTGATAGTTTTAATTATGAAAGTAGGTTGAATTATGTCAGAATTTTTCTGCATCTATTTCTCAATATGATTTTTGTCCTTTATTCTGTTAATTTGGTGTAACACATTTATTGATATGATTTTGTTGAATCATCCTTGCATGTCAGAGATAAATCCCATTTAATTATGGTGAGTGATCCTTTTAATGTGCTGCTAAATTCAGTTTCTAGTATTTTGTTGAAGATTTTTGCATCTATGTTCATAAGGAATATTTGTCTATAATTTTCTTTTCTTTGGTATCAGGATAATGCTTGCTTCATAAAATGGAAACTCCCTCTTCTTCAATTTTTGAATTTAAGAAGAATTTGCACTGCTTCTTCTTTAATTGTTTGGTAGAACTCAGCAGTGAAACTTTTTAAAAGAAACTGATTTGGTTTCTTTAATTGCCCTAGGTCTGTTCAGGTTTTCTATTTCTTAATGCTTTAGAGTGACGTGTTGTATGTTTCTATGAATTTATCTGTTTCTTCTAGGGTACTCAATTTCTTGGCATGTAATTGTTCATAGTAGACTCTCATGTTCCTCCATCAATTGTATTGTCTCCTCTTCCACTTCTGGTTTTTTTTTTTTATTTGAGTCTTCTCTTCTTTTATTAGTATAGCTTAAGTTTTGTTGATTTCAGTTATGTTTTCAAAAAATGAACTCTTAGTTTCATTAAGCTTTTCTGTTGTTTTTCATATCTCTATTTCATTTATTTCAACTCTGATCTTTATTATCTTCTGAATTATATCTTCATATCTCTAAGTTTTGTCAGTTATGAACATCCATCTGCAGGTTTTCATGTGAACATAAAGTTTTTAATTTCTTTGAGTATAGACCAAGGAGTTTGATTGCTGGGTCTTATGATAAATGTATGTTTAGTTTTGTAAGAAACTTCCAAACTATCTTCCAAAGGGCTGTGCCATTTTGCATTCTCACCAGCAATTAATAAAAGGTCCTGTTGCTCCACATTCTGACTAGCATTTGGTGTGTTAGTATCTGGATTTTAGCCATTTTAATAGGTATGCAGTGGCATCTCATTGTTGTTTTAATTTGCATTTCCCTAATCACATGATATGAAGCAATTTTTTTGTGTTCTTATTTGTCATTTGTATATTTTCTTTGGTGGGGTGTCTGTTAACGTCTGTGGCCTACTTTTTAAAAATCAGTTTTTAATTTTCTTATTATTAAAGTTTAAGGGCTCCTTGTATATTTTGAATAATAGTCCTGTATCAGGTACATCTTATAAAAAATATTTTCTCTTGGTCTGTGGCTTGTCTTTTCTTTCTATTACAGTGTCTTTTGCAGAGCTGAAGTTTTTACTTTTGATAAAGTACAGCTTATTAAGTCTTTCTTTCATGAGTTGTACCCTTGTGGTGTATCTACATACTCATGACCAAATCCAAGGTCATTTAAATTTTCTCCCATGTTATCTTCTAGGGGTGTTATATAAGTTTTGTATTTTACATTTAGGTCTGTGACCCATTTGGAGTTAGTTTTTGTGAAAGGTGCAAGGTCTGTATCTGGATTTATTTTTTTTTATGTTGATATCCAGTTGGTTCAGCATCATTTGTTGAAAAGATTGTCTTTGCTCCATTGTATGGCCTTGCTCATTTGTCGAAGATGAGTTGATTATTTTTATGTGGGTCTTTTTCTGGGCTATCTATTCTGTTCAATTGAACTACTTAACTGTTTTCTTAATACTACACTGTCTTCATTACTATAGTTTTGTAGTAGGTACTGAAGTTACTTAATGGCAATTCTCCAATTTTGTTCTTCTCCTTCAATATTGTGTTGGCTATTCTGAGGTTTTGCCTCTTCACATAAACTTTAGTATCAATTTGTTGATATCCATAAAATAACTGGCTCAGATTTTGATTATGATTGCATTGAATCTACAGATCATGTTGGAAAAACTGACATCTTGACAAAATTGAGTCTTCCAATCCATGAATATTAGCAACTCTCTGTTTATATAGCTTCTTTCATCAGTTTTGTAGTTTTTCTCATAAAAACCTTGCACATGTTTGTGTTAGATTTATACTAAAATGTTTCAATTTTGGGGTGCTGATGAAAATGATATTTGATTTTTAACTTCACATTCTACTTGTTTATTACTGGCATGTAAGAAAGTGATTTATTTTTGTATATTAATCTTTTATCATACAACCTTGGTTTTAGCAGTTGTTTTTTGTTTACTCTTTTGAACTTTCTACATGCTTTATAATTTTAAATTTACAAGTCTTCCACTTCTTTTCTTAAATGGATTTATAAGTATTATATTCATTTTGATGCTTGTGAATGAAATTGTTTCCTTAATTTATTTTTGTGTTCCTCATTGTTAGTATATATAAATAAAATTAATTTTTTGAATTTGTGGCCCATGACCTTGCTGAAGTTATTAGTTTTTGTTCTTAGAATTTTTTATACGCAAGATTATTTCACCTGTCATTCAAAAACAGTTTTACTTCTTCCTTTTCAGTTTATGTGCCTTCTACTTCTCTCTCTCCCCTTCTCACTCTCGTTTTTGCTTTATTGTACTGGCTGGAATCTCAAATAAAATGTTGAATAGCATTGGTGAGTTTGAATACCTTGCCTTCTTCCCAGCCTCAGTGGGAAAGTATTTACTCTTGCATCATTAAGAATGATTTTAGCTGTAGGCTTTTTATAGTTGCTGTTTATCGGTTTGAGAAAATTCTCTTCTATTTCTGATTTATTGAATATTTTTTATTATGAATGGTTGTTGGAATTTGCTAAGAAGTTTTCTGCATCAATCAATATGATTTTTGTCCTTTATTCTACTAACATAGCATGTTACTTTAAGCAGTTTTCACATATTAAACCAATTTTACATTCCTGGTATAAATCCAATTTAGTCGTAAGTATAATCAAAAGTAAAAGTTTTTTATATGTTGCTAGATAGATTCACTTTGCTAATATTTTGTTGGGATTTTTGCTTGTAAGTTCATTAGGGATAATGGTTTGTAATTTTCTTTTCTTGTAATGTCTTTGTCTGATTTTGGTAATAGGGTAATTGGATAGTCTGGGAAGTATTCTGTTCCTGAAAGTTTGTGAAGGATTAGTATTATTTACATATTAATTATGTTAGAATTAATTGTTTTTATTTAAAAAAAAGTAAATCAGATCATATTAATTATTTGCTTAAATTCCATTTATGGCTCCACCTTAAATATTGCATAGAATCCAGTTTCCTTACCAAGGCCTACAAGGCCCAGTGTATAAAAAGAGCCTTTCTGTATCTGATATCATCTTCAATTAATTTCTTACTTGCCCACTGTGCTCTAACTACACAGACCGTTTTATATACCTCGGACACTCTAATCTTAGGGCCTTTTTACTTGATTCTTTCTATTCCTGGCTCTTTCTCATCAATTATATCTTAGCTCAAATGTAATTGATAGAGTTATTCCCAGTTTACCTGCCTTCATTTCTGCCCCAATGACTTTTTACCCCCTTATTCTGTTTTATTTTTTTTTCCCAGAACTGTTCAGTATTTGACATTCTTATTTATTTGTATATTTAGCATTTATTATCTGTCTCTTCTCCCTTAAACATAAGCTCTGTGAAGGCAGCTATCTGACCTTTCTCATTTGTTGCTATATCCCTTGTACCTCGAACAGTGTCTGGTACTTAGTAAAACCTCAATCATTATTTGCATAATAAGTGAATGAAATGAGTTATTCAGGGTCTTGCTTGGATTTTGGAAAGATAATTACATAATGTGATCCTTTCCAACAGTTCTTAATCAGAACTATAAATATTCTATTTTTTCCTTAAAAATAGGCCGGGCACGATGGCTCACGCCTGTAATCCCAGCACTTTGGGAGCCCCAGGTGGGCGGATCACGAGGTCAGGAAATTGAGACTACCCTGGCTAAACGGTGAAACCCCGACTCTACTAAAAATACAAAAAATTAGCCGGGCGCGGTGGCGGGCGCCTGTAGTCCCAGCAACTCAGGAGGCTGAGGCAGGTGAATGGCTTGGACCCGGGAGGCGGAGCTTGCAGTGAGCTGAGATCGCACCACTGCACTCCAACCTGGGCGACAGAGCGAGACTCCGTCTCAAAAAATAAATAAATAAATAAATAAATAAATAAATAAATAAATAAATAAAATAAAAATAAGTAACTTGATAGAAATCATGAGATCCACTTTTCTTGGTAAATAGCATTTACAAAAGTTTGGTATCAGTGTTGTCAAGACCGTATTGGTCACATGGAGAATAAGTAAAGAAGTGGTTGGGATCTTTCGGCTCAATTACTTCCTCCAATAATTAAAATGATTAAACAAATATTTCCCTTTGTTCATTTTACTGATCCAAACAGATCATTCCATAACATCCTGGTGTGATCTGTGGTAACCTTAAGGACCTTGAAGCTACATTATCTTCCTCATTTTCTTCATTCATTTAAAATAAAAGTCAGCCTCTAATGGAAGATACAAGACAATTTCCACCTTCTCAATAAAAATATCCTCTGGAAGTTTTTTGATTACTTAATACTTTAAACTTCTATGCATGTAAGTCAGATCATGTAATATCCACATATAATATTCAGTTAGAAATTTGGTTTTCTGTTTTTATTTAAAATCTCATCTTACAAAGCATTATCTGATAAAAGTTGCTTTTTTTCCATTCATACATCATGGAATTATTGTATTCAGATTTATTTCAGTTATTTACCTCTTCTATGTCTGTATCAACACTTCAACCTATTTTTTTTTTTTTGTCATCGAATACCATTTTCCATTTAACAGATTTCCAAAGTAGCTCATTTTTAACGTTGTTTGAGATACAGTGATCTTGGGATCAGCATATGATACTGTCTCTAAAAATTTTATTCTAAGCTATAGGTAAATATTTATAAAATATTTTAACATTTTATAAACATTATAAACATTATAAAAGTTTTCGTTTTTATTCACTCTATTTACTGTATACTTATCAATACACCACTTTGTATGTGTGAGTGTTGCGTTTGTTTTTGTAACATGATCTTTAAAAAGCTTGTTTCTGTGGCCATAAGTCTTTTAGAATTGTAAGCTCTTATTCCAGGTAGAATTACTGAATCCACATTTAATATTTTAAATTTTTTAGTCTTTTTTCTTTTTTGTTGCTTTTTAAAATCAATCTCATGATATAAGCATCCCAAATTAGCACTGATTACAGACTAATGTGTCTTCCGCAAACTACACTTAGTTGCTTAACATAAATATTGAATTCCCTTTAATAAAAATATTTTAAAAGCCCTCTAATACAGTACAACATTCTTTTTTCTATGATATCATTTTGGGGGAGAATTCATGCTTCCAGTTTGGCCAGATAGAGATTTTAAAGAATATATTTGTGTCTTTTAGTTTTCAAACTTCCAGGAATATAACTTTTTTTTTCCATTTGTTTAATGTAGATTTTTCACTCCTTTTAAAAATATTTGTGCAGAAGTGAGCATTTTATTTGATTACTTACTCTTCTGCTAACTACCACCATAAAGAAATCTACCTAATTGATCATACATGTCTGAAGTAAAGTTGAACACTATATGCTTTGTGAGAGTGTAACATCTATGAAAGTTGATTGCTTTGAAAAATCAAACAAAAGCAGGTGAATGACTTATTTAACTATATAGTATCCTAGTATTGGACATGTTAGGATTAATTTTGTAGTTTTAGATGCATAACTCAAATTTTTATTAAAACAGGAAACTTTAATATCTTTATAATTATAAAATCTTGTTAACAAATCTGTTAGATGGGCAGGTAGTTCATAGGCAATACCTATGCCAGATATTATAGTATAGTAGTTAAAGGTATGATTTGGAGCAAGGTATCCTGAGTTTAAATCTTGATCTTTCTTTTAAGCCATGTGATTTTTAGGAAAGTTGCTTAGCCTCTGTGTGCCTCCATAGCCTCATATATAAAATGAGAATGATAGAAATATTAAGTGAGTAATTTGACAAGCACAAAGAAAATGTGTGGTGCATAATAAATATTAAATAAGTATTTTTTTCTTTTTTTTCTTTTTTCTTTTTTTTTAAATTTATTTATTATTATTATACTTTAAGTTGTAGGGTACATGTGCATAACGTGCAGGTTTGTTACATATGTATACTTGTGCCATGTTGCTGTGCTGCACCCATCAACTCGTCATTTACATCAGGTATAACTCCCAATGCAATCCCTCCCCCCTCCCCCCTCCCCATGATAGGCCCCGGTGTGTGATGTTCCCCTTCCTGAGTCCGAGTGATCTCATTGTTCAGTTCCCATCTATGAGTGAGAACATGCGGTGTTTGGTTTTCTGTTCTTGTGATAGTTTGCTAAGAATGATGGATTCCAGCTGCATTCAAGTCCCTACAAAGGACACAAACTCATCCTTTTTTATGGCTGCATAGTATTCCATGGTGTATATGTGCCACATTTTCTTAATCCAATCTGTCACTGATGGACATCTGGGTTGATTCCAAGTCTTTGCTATTGTGAATAGTGCTGCAATAAACATACGTGTGCATGTGTCTTTATAGCAGCATAATTTATAATCCTTTGGGTATTACCCAGTAATGGGATGGCTGGGTCATATGGTACATATAGTTCTAGATCCTTGAGGAATCGCCATACTGTTTTCCATAATGGTTGAACTAGTTTACAATCCCACCAACAGTGTAAAAGTGTTCCTATTTCTCCACATCCTCTCCAGCACCTGTTGTTTCCTGACTTTTTAATGATCGCCATTCTAACTGGTGTGAGATGGTATCTCATTGTGGTTTTGATTTGCATTTCTCTGATGGCCAGTGATGATGAGCATTTTTTCATGTGTCTGTTGGCTGTATGAATGTCTTCTTTTGAGAAATGTCTGTTCATATCCTTTGCCCACTTTTTGATGGGGTTGTTTGTTTTTTTCTTGTAAATTTGTTTGAGTTCTTTGTAGGTTCTGGATATTAGCCCTTTGTCAGATGAGTAGATTGCAAAAATTTTCTCCCATTCTGTAGGTTGCCTGTTCACTCTGATGGTAGTTTCTTTTGCTGTGCAGAAGCTCTTTAGTTTAATGAGATCCCATTTGTCAATTTTGGCTTTTGCTGCCATTGCTTTTGGTGTTTTAGACATGAAATCTTTGCCCATGCCTATGTCCTGAATGGTACTACCTAGGTTTTCCTCTAGGATTTTTATGGTATTAGGTCTAACATTTAAGTCTCTAATCCATCTTGAATTAATTTTCGTATAAGGAGTAAGGAAAGGATCCAGTTTCAGCTTTCTACTTATGGCTAGCCAATTTTCCCAGCACCATTTATTAAATAGGGAATCCTTTCCCCATTTCTTGTTTCTCTCAGGTTTGTCAAAGATCAAATGGCTGTAGATGTGTGGTATTATTTCTGAGGACTCTGTCCTGTTCCATTGGTCTATATCTCTGTTTTGGTACCAGTACCATGCTGTTTTGGTTACTGTAGCCTTGTAGTATAGTTTGAAGTCAGGTAGCGTGATGCCTCCAGCTTTGTTCTTTTGACTTAGGATTGTCTTGGAGATGCGGGCTCTTTTTTGGTTCCATATGAACTTTAAAGCAGTTTTTTCCAATTCTGTGAAGAAACTCATTGGTAGCTTGATGGGGATGGCATTGAATCTATAAATTACCTTGGGCAGTATGGCCATTTTCACTATATTGATTCTTCCTATCCATGAGCATGGTATGTTCTTCCATTTGTTTGTGTCCTCTTTGATTTCACTGAGCAGTGGTTTGTAGTTCTCCTTGAAGAGGTCCTTTACATCCCTTGTAAGTTGGATTCCTAGGTATTTGATTCTCTTTGAAGAAATTGTGAATGGAAGTTCATTCCTGATTTGGCTCTGTGTTTGTCTGTTACTGGTGTATAAGAATGCTTGTGATTTTTGCACATTAATTTTGTATCCTGAGACTTTGCTGAAGTTGCTTATCAGCTTAAGGAGATTTTGGGCTGAGACAATGGGGTTTTCTAAATATACAATCATGTCATCTGCAAACAGGGACAATTTGACTTCTTCTTTTCCTAACTGAATACCCTTGATTTCTTTCTCTTGCCTGATTGCCCTAGCCAGAACTTCCAACACTATGTTGAATAGGAGTGGTGAGAGAGGGCATCCCTGTCTTGTGCCAGTTTTCAAAGGGAATTTTTCCAGTTTTTGCCCATTCAGTATGATATTGGCTGTGGGTTTGTCATAAATAGCTCTTATTATTTTGAGGTACGTTCCATCAATACCGAATTTATTGAGCGTTTTTAGCATGAAGGGCTGTTGAATTTTGTCAAAAGCCTTTTCTGCATCAATTGAGATAATCATGTGGTTCTTGTCTTTGGTTCTGTTTATATGCTGGATTATGTTTATTGATTTGCGAATGTTGAACCAGCCTTGCATCCCAGGGATGAAGCCCACTTGATCATGGTGGATAAGCTTTTTGATGTGTTGCTGAATCCGGTTTGCCAGTATTTTATTGAGGATTTTTGCATCGATGTTCATCAGGGATATTGGTCTAAAATTCTCTTTTTTTGTTGTGTCTCTGCCAGGCTTTGGTATCAGGATGATATTGGCCTCATAAAATGAGTTAGGGAGGATTCCCTCTTTTTCTATTGATTGGAATAGTTTCAGAAGGAATGGTACCAACTCCTCCTTGTACCTCTGGTAGAATTCAGCTGTGAATCCATCTGGTCCTGGACTTTTTTTGGTTGGTAGGCTATTAATTGTTGCCTCAATTTCAGAGCCTGCTATTGGTCTATTCAGGGATTCAACTTCTTCCTGGTTTAGTCTTGGAAGAGTGTAAGTGTCCAGGAAATTATCCATTTCTTCTAGATTTTCCAGTTTATTTGCGTAGAGGTGTTTATAGTATTCTCTGATGGTAGTTTGTATTTCTGTGGGGTCGGTGGTGATATCCCCTTTATCATTTTTAATTGCGTCGATTTGATTCTTCTCTCTTTTCTTCTTTATTAGTCTTGCTAGTGGTCTGTCAATTTTGTTGATCTTTTCAAAAAACCAACTCCTGGATTCATTGATTTTTTGGAGGGTTTTTTGTGTCTCTATCTCCTTCAGTTCTGCTCTGATCTTAGTTATTTCTTGCCTTCTGCTAGCTTTCGAATGTGTTTGCTCCTGCTTCTCTAGTTCTTTTAATTGCAATGTTAGAGTGTCAATTTTAGATCTTTCCTGCTTTCTCTTGTGGGCATTTAGTGCTATAAATTTGCCTCTACACACTGCATTAAATGTGTCCCAGAGATTCTGGTATGTTGTATCTTTGTTCTCATTGGTTTCAAAGAACATCTTTATTTCTGCCTTCATTTCATTCTGTACCCAGTAGTCATTCAGGAGCAGGTTGTTCAGTTTCCATGTAGTTGAGCGGTTTTGATTGAGTTTCTTAGTCCTGAGTTCTAGTTTGATTGCACTGTGGTCTGAGAGACAGTTTGTTATAATTTCTGTTCTTGTACATTTGCTGAGGAGTGCTTTACTTCCAATTACGTGGTCAATTTTGGAGTAAGTATGATGTGGTGTTGAGAAGAATGTATATTCTGTTGATTTGGGGTGGAGAGTTCTAAAGATGTCTATTAGGTCTGCTTGCTGCAGAGATGAGTTCAATTCCTGGATATCCTTGTTAACTTTCTGTCTCCTTGATCTGTCTAATGTTGAGAGTGGAGTGTTGAAGTCTCCCATTATTATTGTATGGGAGTCTAAGTCTCTTTGTAAGTCTCTAAGGACTTGCTTTATGAATCTGGGTGCTCCTGTATTGGGTGCATATATATTTAGGATAGTTAGCTCTTCCTGTTGAATTGATCCCTTTACCATTATGTAATGGCCTTCTTTGTCTCTTTTGATCTTTGATGGTTTAAAGTCTGTTTTATCAGAGACTAGTATTGCAACCCCTGCTTTTTTTTGTTCTCCATTTGCTTGGTAAATCTTCCTCCATCCCTTTATTTTGAGCCTATGTATGTCTCTGCATGTGAGATGGGTCTCCTGAATACAGCAGACTGATGGGTCTTGACTCTTTATCCAGTTTGCCAGTCTGTGTCTTTTAATTGGAGCATTTAGTCCATTTACATTTAAGGTTAATATTGTTATGTGTGAACTTGATCCTGCCATTATGATATTAACTGGTTATTTCGCTCGTTAGTTGATGCAGTTTCTTCCTAGCCTCAATGGTCTTTACATTTTGGCATGTTTTTGCAATGGCTGGTACCGGTTGTTCCTTTCCATGTTTAGTGCTTCCTTCAGGGTCTCTTGTAAGGCAGGCCTAGTGGTGACAAAATCTCTAAGCATTTGCTTATCTGTAAAGGATTTTATTTCTCCTTCACTTATGAAACTTACTTTGGCTGGATATGAAATTCTGGGTTTAAAATTCTTTTCTTTAAGAATGTTGAATATTGGCCCCCACTCTCTTCTGGCTTGGAGAGTTTCTGCCGAGAGATCTGCTGTTAGTCTGATGGGCTTCCCTTTGTGGGTAACCCGACCTTTCTCTCTGGCTGCCCTTAAGATTTTTTCCTTCATTTCAACTTTGGTGAATCTGGCAATTATGTGTCTTGGAGTTGCTCTTCTCGAGGAGTATCTTTGTGGCGTTCTCTGTATTTCCTGGATTTGAATGTTGGCCTGCCCTACTAGGTTGGGGAAGTTCTCCTGGATGATATCCTGAAGAGTGTTTTCCAACTTGGTTCCATTTTCCCCCTCACTTTCAGGCACCCCAATCAGACGTAGATTTGGTCTTTTTACATAATCCCATACTTCTTGCAGGCTTTGTTCATTTCTTTTTCTTCTTTTTTCTTTTGGTTTCTCTTCTCGCTTCATTTCATTCATTTGATCCTCAATCGCTGATACTCTTTCTTCCAGTTGATCAAGTCGGTTACTGAAGCTTGTGCATTTGTCACGTATTTCTCGTGTCATGGTTTTCATCTCTTTCATTTTGTTTAGGACCTTCTCTGCATTAATTAGTCTAGCCATCAATTCTTCCACTTTTTTTTCAAGATTTTTAGTTTCTTTGCGCTGGTTACGTAATTCCTCCTTTAGCTCTGAGAAATTTGATGGACTGAAGCCTTCTTCTCTCATCTCGTCAAAGTCATTCTCCATCCAGCTTTGATCCGTTGCTGGCGATGAGCTGCGCTCCTTTGCCGGGGGAGATGCGCTCTTATTTTTTGAATTTCCAGCTTTTCTGCCCTGCTTTTTCCCCATCTTTGTGGTTTTATCTGCCTCTGGTCTTTGATGATGGTGATGTACTGATGGGGTTTTGGTGTAGGTGTCCTTCCTGTTTGATAGTTTTCCTTCTAACAGTCAGGACCCTCAGCTGTAGGTCTGTTGGAGATTGCTTGAGGTCCACTCCAGACCCTGTTTGCCTGGGTATCAGTAGCAGAGGCTGCAGAAGATAGAATATTTCTGAACAGCAAGTGTACCTGTCTGATTCTTGCTTTGGAAGCTTCCTCTCAGGGGTGTACTCCTCCCTGTGAGGTGTGGGGTGTCAGACTGCCCCTAGTGGGGGATGTCTCCCAGTTAGGCTACTCAGGGGTCAGGGACCCACTTGAGCAGGGAGTCTGTCCCTTCTCAGATCTCAACCTCCGTGTTGGGAGATCCACTGCTCTCTTCAAAGCTGTCAGACAGAGTCGTTTGCGTCTGCAGAGGTGTCTGCTGAGTTTGTTTAGTTTACTGTGCCCTGTCCCCAGAGGTGGAGTCTACAGAGACAGGCAGGTTTCCTTGAGCTGCTGTGAGCTCCACCCAGTTTGAGGTTCCCAGCAGCTTTGTTTACCTACTTAAGCCTCAGCAATGGCGAGCGCCCCTCCCCCAGCCTCGCTGCTGCCTTGCCGGTAGATCACAGACTGCTGCCCTAGCAATGAGGGAGGCTCCGTGGGTGTGGGACCCTCCCGGCCAGGTGTGGGATATGATCTCCTGGTGTGCCTGTTTGCTTAAAGCGCAGTATTGGGGTGGGAGTTACCCGATTTTCCAGGTGTTGTGTGTCTCAGTTCCCCTGGCTAGGAAAAGGGACTCCCTTCCCCCTTGCGCTTCCCAGGTGAGGCAATGCCTCGCCCTGCTTCAGCTCTCGCTGGTCGGGCTGCAGCAGCTGACCAGCACCGATCGTCCGGCACTCCCCAGTGAGATGAACCCAGTACCTCAGTTGAAAATGCAGAAATCACCGTTCTTCTGTGTCGCTCGCACTGGGAGTTGGAGACTGGAGCTGCTCCTATTCGGCCATCTTGCTCCGCCCTCTTAAATAAGTATTTGACATCTTAAATAAGTATCTGATATTATTGTTATAATCAACAATAACAATAGAATGTCCAGTCAAGAACTTAGTCTTTTTAAAAATTTATTACTCTTTTCTGCAAGCACTATGATGACTTAAGAACTTAGTCTTAACACCAGCTCATCTAATTGTGATTCATTTTCCTTTTCCCTGTCAAACTGTTTTATTTTAAAATACATTTATTTGTTAACTACCATTAGTTAACTATTACTAGGTGGGATATATCTTCTGCCAATTAAATGTTTATTATTGACAGGTGTATTTGACAAAAATTCAATTAACTCTAAATAAGATGAAATATAATAGGAAGAAAGCTAGTGTTTATTGATCATGTACTTAGCATTGTTCTTCAAATTCCTTTTTCTTTATTTATTTAATTCCAAACTCTTCAAAATTGGCATTACAACTCCAACTTTTACAGGTAAAGAAACTGGAGTTCAAAAAATTATGAAAATTGCTAAAAGCTACACTGGTGTAACTAGGATTTACAACTATTTGTAAATGAGGAGGGTAATTTTATTATGCAGAAAGAGGTTCAAATTCATCCTAGATGTTGAAGCTAAAGTTTCTGAAAATGCTGTTGCTTATGAAGGTGACAATTGGCTATGTTTTGCAGGCTTTGGGACAGTTTTTCTTTGTCTGTATATTGGTTCAGGCCTACTCTTGTTCTTATTTCAGCTAGGGCATCTTCCTGAATTTTTCAGCTAAGGTATCTTGTCTTGCTTTTGACAACCTCTAGGAGGTTGCATATATTCGTTGTTAGGAATAACAAGGCACCTTATATTCCATGCCAAGGTCACTTCTTTATGATTCATTTGGACAACTCTACCTACAGAAAAGCCTGGTTATCCTGAAAGTACATGCAATCCCAAAGATGGAACTTTAAAGAGAATACATATGTGAATAATACATTGCAAATGAAGGTCAACTCCTAAATATCCAGATAGATTTTAATTCTGCCCAAGACAGATCAATAAAGCCAAATTTGATGATTTCAGGTATAGCTGATTTTGAGCTGTTACCTTAAAACCAACTTGCGATTTCCTGTACAAATGAAAGATTGCATGACTTTTACAGTAAATGTTACTTAAAGAAAAAATTGCCCTTATAGTTCTTGGCCAAATATCTGGGGTCAGATGGAAAACCTTTGGAAGCTTAGCAATTTTGGCAGTTCTCCAGAGTTTAGTAGTAGTATTGTTTTAGTTTCCTAATAACATTTTAAATTTCCTTAAATTCTCAAGTGGATTATGTCATTTGAAAATATAGAATAAGGTCAAAAAAGGAATATAATAACCTTGAGATTTTTAAATATTGAATTTGGAAGTTCTTCACACTTAAATAATTTAATATAGTAATTAGTTGATTTGGTTTTTCTTTCCATTGTATTTAAATTCTTACAGGAGTATTTTAGCATAATAGGTTGCCAGCAGGAGCTTAAGTAGTAAAAATAAAGAATGGGTGCCATTATAATAATTTTTGAGAAGATTTTCTCTAACTCTATTTCTGTATTCAATAACTATTTATTTGTGCATTTATAGTTTATTCATCACTGTATCTTTACCTAGATTTGTTTACTGACTTCATACTCAAGTATAACTGGCGGCTGATAGATTTTTACTGAAAGAGCATCCTTGAGGCACTTCAAGCCCAACAGCTCCAAAATCAAATTTGTTATTTTTATATTTCAATTTTTCTTCCAAGTTCCTTAATTTGGTCAATGGTGTCACCATCCATTATTTATTCAAACAAGAAACCTTTTAGTTATATTTGAATTTTCTTTTTCACCTTCCATATCCAATTAATTACCAATTTTGATCCTGCTCTTTAATTTCTGAAATAATCTTTTTTTTTTTTTTTTTTTTGGCCACTCCTTGTTACTATTGCTATAGCTTTCAAATTGGTCTGCTAGCCTATTCTCATTCCAAACTCACCCACTGAACCTGTCTTCTATTCTGTCTTAGCCTAAGTCTTCCCCCAAAGCAGATCCTGAGAAGGGCTCTCAAGCTGGTTGCTTTCTTTGGGAGGTGATCCTAAGGAACAAGAGTGAGCTGCTGAGAAAAGTGAAACAAGCAAGGAGAGAGCAAAGATCTGGGTGCCTTATCAAGCTGGGTCAACCAGCGCAATTAGCACCTCATCTTACTAAAGACTCCTGAGGAGCTCTGTAGAATCTACCTCAGAATTATACATCCAAGGGATGAAAGAAGGGAGCATTTATCTACTAGCTTCCATTCTCCACTGTTCTAGAGTTTCTTAAAGGTGCTAACTCACATATTTTCAAGTTTAGTTGAACAGCTGCCTGCATGGGATTATACCCGAGAAATTCAACTGCAGAAAGCAAGATAGCAGGGCTAACTGCATGGGTGTTGATCTATGCCCTCACAGGCACCCACACTTTGAAGATCCTAATGCTTGTTCCTCTTACTATTTCAAAATTCATAATTATTTATGAACAAAAGATCTTGTGTCTTATGGATCTCTGCAAATGATGTAGCAGGCCTTGCCGGAGGCACAGTGTGGCCCTGAGGTGAGGGATTTCCTGAAAGCAGTTGTCTCTCATATCAAAAGTTGCAGTAAAACAGTGAGCCAAGATAATGTGAAGTAAGGCTTAAGAGGTATCCAGTACACATCCTGTGTCTTGCATCTGTATCTGTGTGTCTATGTTTCTTTTCAAGACATGTGAGTCTGGGGCCTCTCTGCTTAGGGCAGTCCCTGAGGGCAACCATGTAGGCCATGATTCAGGCCTGGTGTGCTGGTTCCTCAGATTAAATGTGAGCATGAGGTCATAAGCATTTCTGAATAAGCCTTCTCCTGTCTTCTCTGCACCTCCCTCCACCCCCAATTTTGAATTGAGGGACTCATCCTTAAAATCAGCTGGGGAGATACTCCACCAAGGTGGCAGAACCACATATGGATGGGTAGGCCAGGAAAAACACTGCTTTTGCTTGCCTTTTTCTTTCCTTAATGTGGTGATTGCTGTTCCAACCCAGAGCTTCAAGGAAGGAAGGGGAGCACAACCACAAAAAATGATTTAAGTAATTTACTGATAAGTATGTCTTTTCTATAACATCTTTTTACAGGAATCTAAAGGAAAAGGTACAATTTGGGTGTATAATCTGAAATGTGCTATATATCCAATATGCTGTTATAATTTTACTGGACAAATACTTTTGTCAGCTTTTAAATATCAAGGATCTGGGAGTGTTTTGATTGGTTCTAAGGTAAATTTTGTTTTTGAGAAACAACAGAGGAAAAGGCTAGAAAGCACAAAGTGAAAAAAATACATTTTATAAAAGAATCAAAAACACTGAAGTACTCCTATAAGATGCAGAAAATAGCCTCAAAAGGGCAGATCTAAGCATTATTGGCCTTAGGTAACAAATGCTGGTGAGGATGTGGTGAAAGGGAACTCTTGTACACTGTTGATGGGAATGTAAATTAGTACAACCACTATGGAGGACAGTTTGGAGCTTCCTCAAAAAACTAAAAATTGAGCTTCCATATGATTCAGCAGTCCCACTGTTGGGTTTATACACAAAATAAATGAAATCAGTTTGAAGAGAAATCTGCACTCTTATGTTTGTTGCAGTACTGGTTACAGTAGCTAAGATTTAGAAGCAACCTAAGTGTCCATCAACCATGGAATGGATACAGAAAATGTGGTACATGTACACAGTGGAGTACTATTCAGTCATAAAAAGAATGAGATCCAGTCATCATTATGTTAAGTGAAATTAGCAAGTCACCGAAAAACAAACGTCTCATGTTCTTGCTTACTTGTGGGATCTTAAAAACAAAAAAATTGAACTCATGGACATAGAGAGTAAAAGGATGATTAGTAGAGACTGGGAGGGTAGTGGGGACCCAGGGGCAGGTAGACATGGTTAATGGGTACAAAGAAAATAGTAGGAATAGAAGGAATGTAAAATAGTAGGAATAGAAGTAATAGTAGAAATAGAAGGAATGATTAAGACCTACTATTTGCTAGCACAATAGGGTGACTATAGTCAATAATAACTTAATTGTACATTTTAAAATAAAGAGTGTAATTAGATTGTTTGTAACTCGGAGGATAAATATTCGTGGGGATAGATACCCCATACTCCATGATGTGCTTATTTCACATTGCATTCCTGTATCAAAACATCTCATGTACCCCAAAATATATATACCTACTATGCACTCACAAATTTAAAAAATAAAATTTTAAAAGAACACATTTCATTTTTTTTCTTAAGTGAAAATTGCCCCACAAGTTAGGGCATTGTCAAATATTTTTTTATGGCCCCAAATCTGTAATGCAACGCAGGGAGGGTTTCTAAGCTCTTCAATCAGAACTATCTAGCAAGCTAAATATGGATATGAACCCAGCCCAATATTTTGCTCATTGAGTTGACAGTATTAGTTTCGGAATTTCAGTTGTAATTGAACTCTGAAGATAATCATTATCCATTTATTTTCTCCCCACCGTACCCCCTTTTTTTGGTATGCAACTATGAAGAAATAGGGATAACATATGATAATTGTTTAGGACTATTTTTTATAGTAAAAAAGATAAAACTATGTACATTTAATTGGATTATGGAAATAGTTACTGTTTAAGCATTTTTTTTGTGAGTGTCTCTAGTTTACATGTATTCAGTTTACAAGTAAATCATTGTAAAAAGAAAGTTCAAAGGATTTAATAAGATTTAGTTCATGTTAACATGTACAAATCATGTGTTTATATACATATGCAGGGTACAAATAAATATGTTTATATTTGTATAAACACATAAATAAAAACAGGAATGATTCAAGCATAGGAATATGAAAGGCTATTATTATTATTGTTTTGGAGTGGTGTTTCTTCTCCAAAGAGGCAAATAGCTACATTCCACTGAACACCTGATTTTTCTTTGTGTCATTGTTGTAAATTAACTTGTTGTGATAATCTACATAAAAACTGATGACAAATTATTTTTGAAAAATGTGGATACATTCATCATCATCAGTTGTGATCAGCTAGAGTGAAGATATTCTTTGAGAATGAGGTGTTCTAAATTAAGACGCTTAAAAAGTACAAATAACAAAAGCCAACTGAGCAAAACCTCCAGCTTTTCAGACTTGGTATGTGAATGTGTCCATTTTTAATGAGGAAAATGAGGTCAGCATCAGTTGGGAACTTTCAGAACACAGTGTGCTGTACCAATTAGTGAGTCTTCTCAGGAGGCCGCAGTGACACAATTCTTTATCCTGCTGCCAGGTGGCGCTGTGCAGTAGTAGGTACAGTCTTGCGCACGGCATAAAATGTCTGTTCCTGACATGGCAGTTTAATTAATTGTATTACTGACCCTGGTAACTGATTCTACTGAAAGTGTGAAAAAAAACTTATTTTCCAAAGTTCCAAAATTCTAAATCATCTCTGTATAACTCTAGTTAAATCGGTCTTAATCCTTACTTTTGGTGGCAAGTTTCTCTGCCTGTGAATAAATCTTAAAAGACTAGATAAAAGACTCATGGTTTCCAAAATGCACTAATGTCTTTCATTATAACTGGTGCTTATGCCTTATAAACGCTCTGCTTTGAATATAAATAAAACAGTATTAAAATAAAACTCTTTTGTTGCCAATAGAATGCTTTTTACTTTGGAAGAGTCAGACCAGAAGGAATTTAAAGGCAATGCATAGAGGAAATATCTTATAGCATTAGTTTAACACGTGTAAACACACAGTTTACTTTTTTTTTTTTTTTTTACAGAAAAACCTTCAATTTTTTTTCTTCAAAAAGTCTATTTCTGCCCATTTATTCCCCCAAGGATAGTTACAATCATTCTTAAAATGGTCGACTTTCTGTTTTTTATTTCTTTTGACGTGATGTAATTTGGTTCTTTTTCGTTGTTATGATAGTGACCTGACTTCAAAATTACTCTTAAATCAATCCTCAGATAGGAAGTTTCCCAGTCCAGTGCAGTTGGCATATATTAGATCCAAAATTATTTTAAATGTTTGATTTCTTTGATTGCCATTACAAATTTAGATCCCCAAGTTGTGTAAATATATAAGGCAAATGTGCTCTTTGAGTATGAAACACCTATCAGAAATATGATATTTTGGGTTTTTAAGAGACGACATTTAAAAAATGTGAGCATTTTTGCAATCTGTGTGAAACAGGACAGTTTTTCTTGTTGTCAACCGTATCTTTTCATGTTACAGAATCATCTTGGCATTACAATGGTTAACAAAACAGGTGAATTTATAGATATATCTTGATTGTATTTTTATTTATGAAGGTCCATGGTTTATAGAAAAATTTCCAGAGAGAGGGGGCCATATTTAGCAGTAATTACTAAGTTTTTCATGCAAAACTTACTATGGCACTATGAAGAAATTGGACTAGTATGAATGTGTGAATCGGTTTCATAGTGTTTGAAAACGGAAATATTTTTATTGAATGTTAATTGGTAGGAACATATTTCTTAGAGTGGTTCTTATTGAATATCCATACTATAGTGGAGGCAGTTGAAATCAACTGCTGGTTGGACAAGAGCTGTGGCTTCAAGGAGATTTTAGTTTAATTGATGACAGAAAATTCTGTTTTCAAGGGAGTGTCATAGAAGTAAAAGATGCTTGTTAAAGAGTTACTGAGGGCAGTATAAATATTTTACAATAAAATGGAAGCTTAGCAAAGTACTGACATATCCCTATAATATACCACTGAAACATCATGTTTTTAAGAATATATAATGGTATGGATAAATGCTCACCATTTACAATTGCAAAAAAAAAAAAGGGTAGGATATAAAAGAGTATATAATCTTTCTCCCTAACAACACACACATACGGGAAACTCAATTTCATATTAAATAGTTATAAACTATACATTAAAAAGATTTTAAATGTTTTCATCAAAATGTTAAAAGCAATTTTTTTCTGGGTAGTAGGATTTTGAATGAGTTTTTTTCTTCACATTTTGTGCTCTGGAAAATTTTCTTCACTACATGTATTATTTTTATATTATGAAAAATGTATTTTCTTTTAAAACAGCAACATAAGATTATAGTATTATGTCCAGAAGTGCAAGATTTTGCACTTTTGCAACATTTTGCAACATGTAAACATTTTATTGTCAATATGTTTTATGAAACTGATAAAAAAAAATCTGTTTTTTTTTTTTTTTATTAGTAGCAATGCTACTAATATGTAATCTCCCCATTACCCTGAACCTGGGCTAAATTTTTACTGTGCAATATCTAACTGGCACTATTTTATATAATCATACCTTTTTAAAGATCTTTAGTTGCAATACATTTTGGTTGTTTTGATAAGTAAATTTCTTTTACGTAGTTTTAAATCCAAGCTTAATTTTGCCTTTCCACTGATTCATAATATATAGGCGAGGAGAGACAAAAGTGGCATGAATAAATGTGGCTAAGGAAATCCTATTAAATGCTGGTTTCTAGGCTTCATTTTGTACTAATTGGCATCATTTTTTGAGCAGTCACTCACTGTGTGCCTGGCACTGTGCTAATAGCATTTTAAAATACTTTATTTTATTTCATTCCCATGTTAACTCATGTTTGAGTTCATATTGTTCATATTGTTATTTCTATTTTATAGGCAAGTAATTGGGTCTTGGAAAGCTGATGGTTTACCAGAGGTCACAGCATCTGAGACTCTTTTTAGACTTAAAGATCTGTGTTTTCTAATTGTAAATTAATCAGTTGTTTTACCACATAAATTACTTTCTGGGATTTAATTATTTTCTCATATTTAAATTATAGGACTTGGATCACGTTGAGGGGGTGCTCAAACTCTTCTTAATAAAGAGCTACTTTAAATTTTTCCAAAATTTTATGTTTGTATTTGGGGCTAAACAAAGTGTACTGATTACCAAGTTGCTGAGAGTGAAAAAAGCTTGGAAATTGAACAGATAGGTATACTTTTTACATTGTTAGTAGATAGGAAGTGACTGTCTAAGATCTCTGGGTCCTCGAGGCAACTTTCAGACAATACCAGTTAGTGATTCTCAATGTACATTTTACTGGCCAAAATATATGTTAGTTAACCTTCTATTTTTAAAAATAATGTGTGAGGTCTGTTTTAAAGAGTGTCTGTAAGAAGGATATAGCAGTAATAAGAAGGATTAGTTACAAGTAGGTAAGGGCAGAATTATTTATTTGTTACAAAAAGTCCAATAACGTTTAAAGGCAATGATTGTCAGGTTAGAAAACAATTCATCACTGTGAAAAAAAGTAATGCAATGAAAGAAGAAATAATAGAATCTCATAATGGGAGAATAGGCTCTATATTTGAAAATATTTTGCTGAGAGCACTCTGATACCAGGAACAGATGAAGTGAGTGACCTCGCAGGGCTTTTCTAATTTCTGTGATTCCGTAACAGAATTACAGAAAGATACCTTGCTTATGACATTTCTGGATTTACATTTTACCACATAATGAACTGCTGAATGATTTTGGTTGAAACAGTTTCCATATTATTGGATGAGTCGCCTCATTATTGAATGGAATAACTCCGCAAAGATCAAAACTGGAACTTAACTATAATGATTTTCTAAGTTCATTTTATAATCAGTGATGCAATGCTTCACATTCATATTCATAAATATAAAAGGTTTTGGGGACTCTACATGTGATCAATATCATATGCCATTAAACTTATGCAGTTTGTTTTTATAAAATACAAAAAATGACCAGAATGATATGGAAACTGTAGAGTGCATATTTCCTTTTTATTAATACTTTTTTTCTCCCATCTCATACAGCACCCAATTTAGGGCAAAGACAAAACGAAAGTGTATCTTGAATATGCATCACAGGTTCCAAAAATGAAAAGAAATTGGATTTGGATAGCACTTACTCAATAGACAGATATGATACATGGTAAGAAGGTGCACTGTCTGCCCTGTGATAGATTAAACTACTTTGTAGGAAAATTACTGTGAGCCAGTCACCACCACCACCGTGGCTAAATCTTTAATAAAATTCTCTTCCATATTCAGGAGTGAGGTATGAAGTACACAATAAGCAAAGTGAAGTAGAGTGCCATTTATCAAACACCGACCAGGTCTGTAATCTTCTGCTTTATCCTTTCTTTGTACTTTATTTCTTTATTGTTACAAGGAAGGATATTTACCCAGAGCAGTGGGCATGAAGCCCTGATAAACCTCCTCCTTCCTGTCTTTCCCCTTTTCTTATTCCTTTTCGTCAGCCTTGTCAGTATAATTTGTCTCCTTCTAGGTGGTCTTTTGCTTGTTTGGCATTCTTTTTTCTCTTCTTTTCTCTGCCTTTCTTTGAAATGTGCATTCATGATATGGGAAATGACACCAAAACTACAGGAAAATGCAATGGGAATGCTAACAACTACAATGAAGGGCTGTCCAGGATGCATTCGGTAATGACTTTGAATGCCTCTTGGCAAGATAGCAGTGTTAAAATGTTGTAGACAGCCCCTGGGTGGCAGTGCACAGCCAGTCCTGATGCCACAAAAGCATTTTCAAAGTAAACATTTTATACGTGGGTGTATGTGTATATGTGTAATATATATATATGTGTGTTATATATGTGTATATATAATATATATGATGTATGTATGTGTAATATATGTGTTTCTATATGTGACATAAGTATGTGTTATATGTATATTTGTATGTGATATATACATGTATCTATGATGTAGATATGTGATATGTTGTATGAAATATTTTTATTGTATATATATACACACTGCATTTTTACCCAGCTGCTCCCAAGCTAAAGAATCTAAATGTAACTTTCTCTTTGAATGATACAAACTCTCTATCTAATTTATCTCTTATTTCTTAAGTACAATAATGATAATTTTGCTAAAAATAATTTGCATGTTTAAAAATCATATACTAAAAAGTCCTAGATATTCTGGCCATGTGATAATGTCTGAAATGTCTTTGAAATGATGCAGATATAAGTACAGATGCAGAAGAGTCTAGAGGGTAGTGAGAATGTGGCTGGAGGTATTTTGTGCCCCTCAATCTGCACACTGCCAGTGTATGCAGCAGCCTTGGGGGTAAATTATTTTTAGTACTATTATAACCCTTTTTTATTGTTTGAATAGCAGTTTTATGACAAAACATTTATAGTCAGGCTGCCTTTGTACTTGACTGAAAGAGAGCAATCATGGAGAGTGATAAGGCAACAATGGTAATGATAACTGCATTTATAAAGATGTACAGAATTTAAATGGGTGTGCTAAAATAGACTGGCCGTAGTTCTCTATCTGAACCTGGAGCAGAGATGGGCACAATTCTTGTGGCAGAGATGCTTTTGTTATTTGGGGCAGATGACAGAGAGACAGTGTGTGTGTGTGTGCACGCACACATGTGTGCATGCTTTCCTTTGTCATTGTTTCTTCCTTTCAGTTCAATGTACCTGATATGTAGTTGTAGGGTTAGTAATAACAAACAGATAAATATCCTATATTCAGATTGACAATTATCATAATTTTGTGAGATTATTATAAAATGCAACTGCATTTCTGCATAAACTATTCAACTGAAGTATTAGTTCTTAAAAAATTATGATTATTTACTATTATCTAGCATTGGTCTATTTGTCTGCCTCTTGAGAATCTACCTCTCATGAAAAATTGATAATTTTCTCTGAGAATGAGAGAAGGATGGAGGGGAGGGTGCATATCTCAAAGCATAATTCAAGAGTGAGAGTTTATTCTGTCTGCTTGGTACCAATGGTTTTCACATATTTTTATAGTTTCATCAATGTTCTTTATTTCTAATGTTCTGACCATAAGTAAAAGTGAAGCTTCTTTGGGTCCAGTTACATTCCTTCCTTTCTTTTTTAATTTTTACGTATTTTGTAACATTAACATAATGGATATAACATAATAAAAAGGGTTGACATTGTACAATTGTCTTGTGCTCTACATAAAACTAAAACTATACAAAGTGGGTTAGAAATAGTATCTTCTCTTCACAAGGTATCCCCAAGGTCTCTTAAAATCAGCCATACATTGCTGAAGTCTATATTTTGTCTTCCTTGGCCCATTCTCCTCTTCAGCAAAGTTAATAACTTCTGTCATGAAGGGAAAAAAATCAATTTATTTATGTCCCACCTTGTTTCAAAAAGAAATTAAGGTGACTTACAAAGATACATAAAATAAATTTAAAACTAAGTGAGGGAAATGAAAGCCAAGGGAAAGCCAGAGAAGGAGGGAAGGGTGGAGAATAGAGTGTAACTATGGAACCAAATGCCTATTGTGAACCCCTATGTGCTTGTGAGACTTGGGCTGCACATTTAGGTTTTAGCTCTCCAGCAGCCAATACAAAGATGGAAACAATTCCAATATGCACAGAGTCAACATCAAGAGAATAAATAGATTTCTCGGGAGATGTGCAACTATTTCAGGGTATTCAGCCTTATAGGAAATTTATCTCCTGGGTCATAATAGAACATTGTATAATCCCAGGAAATATATTTCTTAACTATAGCCTATGGTAAACACACATGTAAGTATAATAAAAACTAGTGGTAGCATCTTGAGAAAGCAAAAGGCAGTGAAAGCAAGTCTAAAGTTTATTCATTCAGTAGTCATCTATTTAATGTCTGCTCTGTATTCTGCAACAGGCAGGAAATGGAACAGCAGGAAATTTCATATTTAACCATAGTGAGAGAACAGTAGTGAGCAAGAGCCATAGCCTCCTGCCCTCATCAAACTTACAATTTTTTTACTGAAACTGACATTGACAAATTAGTTATGTGTGGGATGAAAAATCCTGCAAGTGATGAGAAGGAGGAGACTCAGCTTAGGTCTAATAGTCCAACCTAATCATCAGGTAGATGTCACAAAAACTGGAGCTACATACAATGTAGACAGCTGTATACAAATGGCACTTCTTCTTTTAAAAAAAATATTTTAGGTTTGGAGGTACATGTGCAGGTTTGTTACATAGGTAAACTCATGCCATGAGGGTTTCATGTACAGATTATTTCGTCACCCGGGTACTAAGCCTAGTACCCATTAATTATTGTTTTGGCTCCTCTCCCTACTCCTACCCCCCATTCTCAAGTGGACTCCAGTGTTTGTTGTTCCTTTCTTTGTGTTCATAAGTTCTTATCGTTTAGCTTCCACTTATAAGTGAGAACATGTGGTATTTGGTTTTCAGTTCCTTCATTAGTTTGCTAAGGATAATGGCCTCCAGCTGCCTGCATGTCCCTGAAAAGGAAATGATCTCATTGTTTTCCATGGCTGCATAGTATTTCACAGTGTGTATGTACCACATTTTGTTTATCCAATCTGTCATTGATGGACATTTAGGTTGATTCTATATCTTTGCTATTGTGAATAGTGCTGCAGTGAATATTCATATGCAGGTGTCTTTATAGTGGAATGATTTATATTCCTCTGCGAATATACCTAGTAATGGGATTGCTGGGTCTAATGGCGGTTCTGTTTTTGGCTCTTTCAGGAATTGCCGCATGCTTTCCACAATGGTTGAACTAGTTTATACTCCCACAAACAGTATATAAGTGTTCCCTCCCTTTTTTATTACAACCCCTCTAGCTTCCGTTATTTTTTGATTTTTTAAATAATAGCCATTCTGACTGGTATGAGATGGTATCTCATTGTAGTTTTTATTTGCATTTCTCTAATGATCAGTGATATTGAGCTTTTTCTCATATGCTTGTTGGCCACATGTGCCTTTTTTAGAAAAGTGTTCATTCTTTTGCCCACTTTGTAGTGGGGTGGTTTGTTTTCTTCCTACAAATTTGTTTAAGTTCCTTATAGGGGCTGAATAAACAAGCAATGGGGAAATGGGTCCCTATTCAACAAATGGTGCTGGGATAACTGGTTAGCCATGTGCAGAAGATTGAAACTGGACCCCTTCCTTACACCATATACAAAAATCAACTCATGATGGATTAAAGATTTAAATACAAAACCTACAGCTATAAAATCCCTGGAAGACAACCTAGACAACACCATCCTGGACATAGAAATGGAGGCAAGGATTTTATGACAAAGACGCCAAAAGCAATTGCAACAAAAGCAATAATTGATCTAATGCGACCTAATTGAACTTAAGAGCTTCTGCACAGCAAAAGAAACTCTCAACAGAGTAAACAGAGAACCCACAGAATGAGAGAAACTATTGGCACACTGTGCATCTGACAAATATAATTTCTATGAATGCAGCTTTTAATTTGCGTGAGATAGTGGTGAGTTCAAGATGTACTTCCTGACAAGTCTGAAAAGTTCACTTTTTCTGGGTTGCCAGTTGAGAGCAAAGCCACATGCCTAAAGAGTCAGTTGAGCTGTGGCTAGAAAGACAAGACAAATTGAGAGAATTTCGTATTTAACCATATTCATTTGCCTACACGAAGGAGAAAATAAAGAAATGTTTAGATTTGCATTTTGGCCACCTAATTCTCCCATTATAAGTCTCTTATCTTGCAATGTGTTTAGTCTTTTCTTTAGTATTTATTTGTGGAGTGTAACTCACATACTAACCTATGTCTTTAGAATTTTTAAACATATTTTCTTTCAACAGTCACTGTGAAAACCATGCTTCAGCAAAGAAATTTTTTAGAAAGCATGGTTATTTACCAGGAAAACACATACATCTATTTGAGAAATAGAATTTTATGACATCAAGGAATTTGTTTTTCATTAATCATATAATTAGACTGTGAATGCTCTTGTTGTGTTCCTATTTAAGTTGTTATTAATAGTATTGAGCAGTTTCACTTTAAAATATGGAAATACAACATTTCAAGCAATCTATCTTTTTGGTTCCATGTGTCTCCAAGAATGGTCTTGTTTGTTTAGCTTTTAAATTCTTTTTACAGATCCATAATTAGCTCTCTTCAAATGATTTGTTTGTTCCTCTTTTGGAACTGTTTGTGAAAACAGTGGGGAGGGAGGAGAAAGATGTCTAGTGAAATGATGATGAATCCAGTATTATGATAAAAAGATGACAAAAACCTCCCAGCAAATTCTGGCTTCATGGTAAGATAGAAAGAACACCTAGTCTTTGGTAAGCATTTTTGGATAATCAGGTCGTGTTAACTTATCAGGAAGACAGTTGCTGTTTAGCATGAGATTGTTTACCAACATGAAAGGGATTTGGCAACTTTTCTCAGAAAGTAATTCTCAAGCCTAACTATTTTGCTTAGCAACCCTCCTATCCTGCCTTACCTATATATACAGGCCCTGCAGTGACATTGAGCACCCCTCCTCCTTTTTTTCCACATTCTGTTGTCTTATTTGCTCCAAAGTAATGGAATAAATAAATAAACTGTATTACTATTAACTTGAATTTAGAGGGTTTAGAGGAGCTCTGTGTGGAATAATGGAACTCATCTCCTACACACTGACATATTAGAGGAACCAGAATGTCTTTCTTTAAAATGGATTTGCCTATGAGACATGGGGATAAGAGACAAGCAATAGTTTCATCTCTTCTCTGAGTAATCCAGAAATCTCAGGATCTTCAGAATATTCCTAAAAAGAAGTCACCATGCTGTTCTCCATCCATCTCCAGCCCCCACCACCATCCCCAGTTTTAAGCTACATGAGAAATACAAAACATTTGTCCTCCTTTCCTCTCGAAAAAAAAATATAAGCCACAGAAATAATAACATTATTTTTTATACTTTTACAGCCTGACTATGGGAGATCGAACTCGTTTGACTCTGACTGCTCCTTGAGAAATAATAACAACAAAAAAGAGATTTCAAAAAAGATATTTTTCCCCGAGTCATTCTAGTTAATGTTTATTTTCTAATTTATGTCTCTCTTGGGGTTTCAAAACAGTGACACAGAAGTGCATCCAAAAATTATAGAAATGCCTTTAGACTAACTAGAGATGGCCATGCATGAAATTAAGCAAAAACCTGAAACTCCTTTTATTGTTGCCTAATGTTGTCTATTGCATGTAGCCACTATTAATTCTTCATGGAGCTCTGGTTTTGCAGCGTATATAAAGCTATTGTTTAAAATGGATAAGTGGACTTTACAACTACCTGAAGCTTATATCCATTCTTAAAAATGAAGGATGTCTCTATGGCATAATACTGCTTTATTTGAACATTAGAGATTCCAGTTTAAACTTAAGCATAATTAATTATATATAATTATGTAACTAGAGCACTAAGCAAGTTTTATTCTAGTTGGCAGGTTACTTTCAGATACATAATGACAAAAATAGATTTTTTTAATATCCTTTTATTTCTTCCTTAGCTTCCCTAGCAAAAGCTTTTTGGCAAGACAGAATCCTATAGGACATATTTCCTTCTAGACCTCATTGAGAAAGACTTAAGTGTTAACCACATTAGGACATTGAGAAATAATACACATGTTACGTATGAGAAGGGGAAAAATCAAATAACAAGAATAAAGAAAGAGGAACTAAAGAAAGTGGTAAAGAGGGAAGAAAAACAGGAAAGTGCTCTAAATCTAATTAAAAAGCAAAAGCTTCAATACAGCATTGTATTTCAAAGCAGATACGTTTCTTCATGGACATGTATTTTAATTTTTGATAAAGAAGATGATGTTAAAAACTCTTAAAGACTTTTTTTGTCAGGTAAGAAATATTGCCCTACAAAATGGGATTTAGTAACTAACTTTTGACTCAAAATAAGATGTTCACAAAATAAGAAATGATTGGAAATAGCCTCCCTCTAAGGGGGAAAATCTGCCTGTTTATCTATTTTGAGAAGTAGCAGTAGTTGTTACATTTCAGACATTCTTTCCTAAAGAATATAATTGTAAAGATGTTGCAGACAAGAGTTTTTTTATCTCTTCAAATTTATCTATGCAACTTGTCTGCATCTTTACTATGATAAAAATCTCCCCTTCTTCTCACCGTTGTTGTTGTTGTTGTTGTTTTTTGAAGTGGATAAAAGTTTTATCTTATGGCCAGAAAGACAGTTCTTATATGTCCAACTTAGTTAATAACCAAAAACAGTGTTTTAAGCTCAGTAGGGTAGATTCCATAAAGGGATATGGAATTACCAAGTAGCAGGTACTTGTGGATATTAAATACATCGGTTTCTCTTTTTCATCTCTGTCTTTTCTTTGTTAAAATGATGTCGGCATGCCCTTTTTATGTACTATTGGGATATGATGTTGGCTCCCAAGAGAGGATGCTATAATAGGCAACATGGCAGCATGCAGTGTGCTCTCCAAGAATACCCTGTGTTTACATCTTTAAATGCTACATTGAAATTGTAATCCCAATAGTTTTGCAAGATTAATTTGTCCACTGTGTACAATACATTAGCAACATCAATTCTGAGTGGCTGTCTGGTAGGGATTGTTAATGACAGTACTCAGCTGTGGCTCTCAAAAAATCACACTATTTAGCAAAGATTTTACAGAGTGAATTCTTCACCTTCCTACTAACTATGATGGTTAGGTAGAGGTGATAGTGTTATGGGAGGATAGGTAAAAGTTTAATAATACACACTCACTTATATTTAATCCAAATAGAATTATAATAACAGAATTTTACAATTGACGGCATTCTTAATGGTCATTGATTCTCACCGTCATTTTATAGGAATGAAGAAATAAGACTTAAAGTGGAGTTCTGAAGGCCCCATTTAATTGTAAGAATAAATATCATAAATCAGATCTTAAAAACTAAATTTGCTGCCTTTTCTTGGCTTTGGGATTTTTAGTGATATGATTTCCCCTCTACTTTTATATTACTTTATTGAGTTTAGGTTGAGTAAAAGCATAAAGGTCATAATTTTCCTATGCACATATTAATTCCTTGACCACTTGCATGATTAACTTTTCGAATCTTTTTGGCTCACGCTGAACATTTTCTCAGGAGGAATTTCCTAAAATTACACTTTTTATTACGTTAGTCTATTTTTGATTTGTGGAATTGTAGAAATCAAATGAATCCCTGAAAGATCACCCAGTGCAAACTTCTTACTTTACAAATGAGGGAACTGAGGACCGGAGGCGTTTTTTGTCATTAGTACCAGACCCACAGTCAATAACTAAGTGGAGATGAACGTGCCAGGTTCTGTGACTCAGTCCATTGTCCTTTATAATCTTCTGCATTGTATTTTATCCACTTATATTCTATAAAAAATTAAATTATGGAATATTTCAAGCATACAGAGAAGTGTTAGTGGGATCTCTGCACTGGAGTCCTTAAAATCGTAATATTTTGCTCTATTTCCTTCCGGACATTTTGTATGTTTATTTTAAAGAGTAAACAAGACACAGTTAAGCTGCTTGTGTGCTTCTGTCCCTCGTTTCTACTCCTTTTATTTTAATATGCATTTTTTTCAACTTTTGGTAAGAAAAATTGTAAACATGGTAAAGCTGAAAAATCTTACAGTGATCATTGTCTAAACAACTATCTGGATTCTGCTATTAACATTATACTATATTGCTTTGTCACATATCTATTCATCTAGTTATTCCTATATTCCTCAATATATCTATTTTTAGTTGCATTTCCAATGAAAGTGCAGACATTAATACACTTTCCCCTGAACACTTATCATGCATATCACAAAGTAGTATTCAATACTTTTCACATTTTTTCTTTTGATGTAAAATTTGCATGCAATGAAATATACTTATAAAAAGTGTACTTTCAAGTTTTGACAATTGCATCTACCTGTGTAACCACTATGGTGACTTTGCTATAGAATCTGCTATAGAATTTGTTACCATCTCCCAGAAAATTCCCTCATGATCCTTCTCAGTCAATTCTCGCCCCAAACCACCCAGAAATAACCACTTTTATTTTTTTGAGATGGAGTCTCACTCTGTCGCCCAGGCTGCAGTGCAGTGACGTGATCTCAGCTCACTGTAACTTCTGCCTCCCGGGTTCAAGCGTTTCTTCTGCCTCAGCCTTCCCAGTAGCTGGGATTACAGATGCACCACCACAACCGGCTATTTTTTTTTCTTTTTTTGGGGGGGTATTTTTAGTAGAGATGGGGTTTTGCTATGTTGCCCAGGCTGGTCCCAAACTCCTGACCTCAAGTGATCTGCTGGCCTTGGCCTCCCCAAGTGCTGGGACTACAGACATGAGCCACTGCACCCGGCCCCACTGCTTTGATATTTTTCACCACTAGTTAGTTTTTCCTGTTCCAGAGCTGAATATAAATGGAATCAAAATGGAATCTGTTTTGTATGAAGCTTCTTTCCCTCAACACAATGTGTTTGAGATGTATCCATGCTATTGGATATATCAATAGTTAGTTATTTTTTATTGCCAGGTATTATTCCATTATATGAATGAATCTTGGTTTGTTTTTCCAATTCTCTGTTGATAGAATGTTGGCTTTCTAGTTTTGCTCTATTATAAATAAAGCTGCTATGATAGACAATCTAGTGATGCTATAATTACTGTTACAATTTATTTTTCCATAAATTTAATTTAAACTATCCATGTCTTTATATTGAAAATGCATCTTATGCAGATAACATAGAGTCTTGCTTTTTTAATGTTTGATGACCTCTACTTTTAAATTGGAGTTATTAATCCATTATAGTTAATATAATTATTAATATCTTTGGATTTAGGTCTATTATGTAAAAAATTTATTGTTTTTTCTTTCTCTGTTTTTCATTTCTTTATTTCTCCTTTGCTGTCTTATTCTAGATTACACAAATATGTTTAGAATTTTTAGAATTATGTTTTTTACATTGGCTTTTTAGCTATGTGCTTTTGTGTTATATGTATTTTAGGGTTACTCTAGGTGTTACAATATACAACCATAAATTTCCACACTTTAATGTTAATTTTTTTAATCAAAGTAAAATGTATTAGGTTGGTGCAAAAGTGATTGCAGTTTTGCCATTGGTTTTGCACCAACATAATAGAAATGTTTCAACTGTATAGGCCCTTTACCAATTCCCACCTTCTTTTATTCTGTAATTTTCATAAGTAATTTATCTGCGTACATTATTAACCCTACAGTTTAAACACAGATTTAAACAATATGTGATAAATAAATTAAAACAAAAAAGTAGTCTTTTGTATTTACCCAGATATTTATCATTTTCCTCATTCCTTCCTAAAGATCCAAGTTTCTATCTAGTATTATTTTCCTTCAGCCTGAAGAACTTTCTTTAGCATTTCTGGCAATGTAGGTCTTTCTAGTAATAAATACTCCTAGTCTTCTCTTATCTAAAAGTGTTTTTATTTTGCCTGTATTTTTGAAGGATTTTTTTTTTTCTGGATATAAAAGTTCAGTTTGACAGTTTTTTTTTCTTTACGCACTTTAAAGATGTTCTATTTTCTTATGCAGTTTTTGTTTCTGATGAGAGCACAGCAGTTATTTGAATTCTGTATCCAATGTGTTATTTCCTCTGTTTCCAAGATTTTATCTTTGTATTTGGTTCCCACCAGTTTGACTATGTATGCCTATGTATTATTAATTTCATATTTATTCTGTTTGGTGTGTTGAAATAATTGAATATGAATTATTTCACATTTCACTAAATTTATTTCACTAAATTTATGTTTTTCACAAATTTAGGAAGTTTTTGGCCAATATTTTTTCAAATATATTATCTCTACCATTCCCTCTTCTCTTTCTGGGACTCCACATACCCTTGTGTTAGTCAGTTTTGCACTGCTATAAAGAAATATCTGAGACTAGATAATTTATTTTAAAAAGAGGTTTATTTGAGTCATATTTTTGTAGGCTGTACACAAAGCATAATGCTGGCATCTGCTTCTGGTTAGGGTCTCAGGAAGCTTTACAATCATTGCAAGGTGAAGGGGTACTGGCATATCATGTGATGAGAGAGGGAGCAAGAGAAAGAGGGAGTAGGTACCTGGCTCTTAAACAACTAGATCTCACATAAGCTCATAGAGTGAGAACTCATTACCATGAGGAAAGCACCAAGCCATTCATGATGGATCTGCCTCCATGACCTAAACACCTCCCACTAGGACCACCTCCAACATTGGAAGTCACATTTCAACATGAGATTTGGAGGAGATATGACATCCAAACCATACCATTCCAGTTAGACATTTTGATAATATTCCACAGGTCCTTGAGGTGCTGTTCAGTATGTTTTCGATCTTTTTTTTCCCTCTGTCTTCTTCATTTGGATAGTTTCTATTGCCCTATCTGCAGGTTCACCCTTTCCACTGACATCTCTGCTATTCTTATAAGCCCATCTAGTTACATTTTTTTAAATTTGTTTGTTTTTGAGATGGAGTCTCACTCTGTTGCCCAGGCTGGAGTGCAGTGGCGCAATCTTGGCTCTCTGCAACATTGGCCTCCCGGGTTCAAGCGATTCTCCTGCCTCAGCCTCCCAAGTAGCTGGGGCTATAGGCATGTGCCACCATCCGCAGCCTTTTTTTTTTCTTTTTTTGTATTTTTAGTAGAGATGGGGTTTCACCATATTGGCCAGGCTGCTCTCAAACTCCTGATCTCATGATCCACCTGCCTCAGCCTCCCAAAGTGCTGAGATTACAGGTGTGAACCACTGTTCCCAGCCTCTAGTAACATTTTAAGATCAGATTTTGTACTTTTCAGTTTTAAAATTTCGATTTTCAAAATATAATTTCTTGAGTGATGTCACCCAGATGGCAGAGTAGGGGATACCAGCCTCATACCCCCACACAAAAACAAATATAGACAGCTATTCACAAACAGAAGTAGCCCAAAGAGACTCAAGTTCACATTAAAAGATCTGAAGCAATAGAGTGGAACAAATACACAAACAACAGCAAAGTAGAATATCCACATAGAAAGTATTGTTGATGAGATTGGCATACCTGAGATACCAGGAAACAGCTAGGAGCAAAGAATGAAAAAGCAGATTATCACTATTAGCTACAGGGTGGGAACCACCATGGTCCCCATCAGCCTACTCCACTAAGAACACAAGGATGTCTTGCCACTCAGGTAACCAAGAGCTATTCCTACTGGGAACCCCCAGAAGGGAGATGATGGTTCCACATCCCTTTCTTGCTCAAGAAGTGGCAACCGTTGAGCTGCTTTGGGAAAGGAATCACTGCCTCTCTCACCCTATGCATGCTTTGATGCTAGACCTTGGCTGTTGTGGAAGTGCTCACACTCCAGACCAGGGTTCTGCAGCTACACTGAATCCACTCACAGCTTATACACTGGGGCCATTGTCATATTGAGCTGTTTCACCCTCTACACCCGAGAGCCAAGCCCTGATGCACCTGACCATGTCTTGCCTACCTACTACAGAGAACTTGAACCTGCCTTCACCCTGGAGTTGCACTAATTGTGCACACATCTGTGCTCTCATTTTGGCTACCTGGCTACTTCATAAGCATCTGTGCATCAGCTACTGTTACCAAGGCAGCAATAGAGGTGCCTTAGCCTCAGGTACTGACTCAGGTGCCATAGAGAGCTAGACCTTACCCTAACCCTGGAGCCACTGTAACTTTGTTCATATATGTGCTTCCATTCTTGGCTTTCCAGGCTGCTTCACCTTACACCTTACACCTAATGTAAGCATCTGTACCTTACATTCAGTTACCAACGTGACAGTAGAGATGCCTGTGCCCTGGTTGTCGATGCCATTACTTGCTCAATCCCAGAGTCATAATTCCTCCATTCATGCCTGAGCTTCAGACCTCAGCTCTGTGACTCTTGCAGGGGTGCCATTCATCAGACACCAGTTCCACCATGACTGCTAGCAAGCTTATGAGCCAGACATAGTACCAAGAGGGATCCCCTGACCACAACTTTCCTGGTGGGAGAAAAAGAAATCGTGAGGACCTTAGCAGCCATCACCACCAAAGACCCCAACAACCCTTGTTGTCACTGCAAATATCCACATACTGGCTGCTGAGGATCCCTGCAATATTTATCAACACTGACTTCAGCTGACACAGCTGCACAGAGACTACACAGCTGACACCCACACTGGTACCAGAACTGCTGCACTTCACCCAGCAAGTGCCCTCATACTCCCCAAAGGGGAAGGTCTCTCCACAGGAGAGCTAACCTGTAAAGGCTATAAGTGGTTACTGCTCTATCAAATGCACAGACATCAATATAAAGCAGCAAGAAACATGAAAAACCAAAAACGCATAGCATTGCCAAAAGAAAACAATAATCTCCCAGTAGTTAATCACAAAGAAATGGAGATATATGAAATGAGTGAGGAAGAGTTCAAAATAGTTGTTTTAAGAAAGCTCAGTGAACTACAAGAAAATACAGAGAAACAATTCAATGAAATTAAGGAAACAAAAAATGATCAAACGAGAAATTTAACAAAAATTTAAATTATTTTTAAAAAGAAACTCAAGAGCTTAAAAGTACAATGAATAAAATAAAAAATGCAATAGAGAGCATCAGCAGTGACTCAATCAAGCAGGAGATATATTCTGTGAACTCAAAGGCCAGTTATTTGAAGACATATAATTAGAGGAGAAAAAAGAAGATAAAAAAGAATGAAGAAAGCTTATGGGATTCATGGGACAGTATGAAAATAGCAAACGTTTGAGTTTTAAAAGTTAATGAAAGAGAAGAAAAAGATAAATGGATACAGTTTACTTAAAGAAGTAATATGTGAAAACTTTTTAGATTTAGAGAAAGATACACACGCACACACACACACACACACACACATTTGACTTTCCTGTACCTGGAAATAGATATATCTATATCTATATGTATATAGATATATAGCTATATCTCTTTCCTGTACCTGGAAGTAAATCCTGTACCTGGAAATAGATATATATTTCCAGGTACAGGAAGGTCAAATGTCTCTAGTCAGACTCAACCCCAAAAAGACTACATCAAGACATATTATATAACAAAATCGTCAAAAATGAAAAAACAAAGAGAGGATCCTGAAAGCAGCAAAAGAAAAGAAAGCAAATAACATATAAGGGACTTTCAAGATTTTTAGCAGAGGATTTTATAGGAAAAACTTAACAGACGAAGAGAGAATGGGATGATATATTCAAAGTGCTGGGGAAAAATAACCTGCTAACCAAATATACTGTGCCTGGAAAAATTGTCCTTCAGAGATGAAGGAGAGATAAGGGCTTTCCCAGACAAAGAAAAGCTGAAAGAGTTCATTGTCAGCAGATCTGTCTTACAAGAAATGCTTTAAAAAAGTTCTTCAAGCTGGAAGAAAAGGACATTAATTGGTAGCACACACACACACACACACACACACACACACACAAAGAAAGTATAAAACTCATGGATAAAAATAAGTCAAATTCAGAATACTCTAGTACTGTATAGCATGTAAATCACTTATATCTTTAGTGTAAAAGTTAATAGACAAACTGTTAAAATATTAATAGCTATAATTTGTCAATGGATACACTATAAAATGATGTGAATTGTGATATCAAAAATATAAAATGTGTGCATGAAGATGGAGTAAAAGTGTTGTTGTTTTATGTGATCAAAGTTAAGTTATCAGCTTAAAACAGCCTGTTAGAAGATTTTTATGTAAGCTTCATGGTAACTGCAAAACAAAAACCTACAGTAGACACATCAAAGATAGAAAGTAAGGAATCAAAGTCTGTCACTGGAGAATATCTTCTAAACTCAAAAGAAAACAACAGAGAGGAAGAAAAATAAAAGATCTACAAAGCAACCAGAAAAAAATAACAAAATAGCAGTAGTAAATCTTTACCCATCAATAATTACCTTGAAGGTAAATGGATTACATTATGTAATCAAAAGATGTAAACTGGTTGAGTGAAAACAAAAACAAAAACAAAAACAAAACAAAACAAACAAAAAAACCTCAAGGTCTCACTATATGCTGCCTCCAAAAGACTCACTTCACCACTAAGGAGACACATAGATTGTGTGAAAGTGAAAGAATGGAAAAACATATTTGATGCAATTGGAAACCAAAAGAGAACAGAGGCCACTATACTTACAGCAGATAATATAGACTGTAAGTCAAAAACTAAAATGAGACAAAAATGTCGTTATATACCGATAAAGGCTTTTCAAGAAGTTCTTTAAGAAGATATAATAATTGTGTGTATATATATATATGCATACACTATACATATGGAATATATGTGGAATATATGTGGAATATATATGGAATATACATATGGAATATATGTAAAATATATATATGGAATATATGTGGAATATATATATGGTACATGTGGAATATATATATGGAATATATGTGGAATATATATGGAATATATATATGGAATTTACATATATGGAAACATTGGACTTGAACTACTCTTTATACCAATGGCCCAAGCAGATCATTCTGTTCAACAGCAGAAGAATACCCTTTCTTATTACGACCACATAGAAAATTCTTCAGGGTAAAAGGCATCCAGATTGGAAAGAAAGAAGTTAAATTGTCTCTGTTTGCAGACCACATGATCCTATATATAGTAAACCCTAAGGAATCCCTACCAAAATTCGTAGAGCTAGTAAGGGATTATAGTAAAGTTGTAAGATACAAAATCAAGACATGAGAATAAGTAGTATTTCTGTTCACTGACAACAAACTATTTGAAAAAGAAATCAAGAAAACAATTCCATTTACAATAGCTACAAAAAATAACATATTTAGGAATAAACTTAGCTAAGCCAGTGAAGATCTGTACACTGAAAATTAAAAATCATTGATGAATAAAATTGAATAAGACACAAATAGATGGAAATATATTCCATGTTCATGGATTGGAAGAATTACTATTGTTAAAATGTTCATACTACCCCAAATGATCTACATATTCTAGGCAATCTCTATCGAAAGTCGAAGATAGTTTTCACAGAAACAGAAAAAAAAATTTTAAAATTTGTGTTGAACTACAAAAGACCACAAATAACCAAGGCAATCTTGAGTAAAAAGAACAAAACCAGACACATCACACTAACTGATTTCAAAATATACTACAAAGCTATAGGAATCAAAATAGCATGATACTGGTATGGAAACAACACATAGAACAATGGAAGAGTTTAGAGAACCTGGAAATAAATCCACAATTCTATAGTTAACAGAACTTCAAAAAAAGTGCTAAGAACACACAATGGGGAAATGAGAATGTCTTCAATAAATGAATACATAGTGCTGTGAGAACTGGATATCCACATGCAGAAGAATGAAATTGGATTCTCATCTTAGAGCATCTAAAAATATCAACTAAAATTGACTAAGGAATTAAATGTATGATCTGAAACTAAAACTAGTTTTTGTTTCCACAAGAAAACAGTGGAAAAACTCCATGATGTTGGTCTGAGCAAATGTTTTCTTGGGTATAACCCTAAAACACAGGCAACAAAACAGAAGATTACATAAAACTAAAAATCTTCTGCACAGCTAAGAAAATAATCAACAGATTAAAGAGAAACACTTACAGAATGAGAGAAAATACTTGCAAACCATACATCTGTTAAGGTGTTAATATCCAAAATATATGAAGAACTCAAGTCAATAGCAAGAAAACAAATACTCAGATTAAAAAATTGACAAAGAACTCGAATAGATATTTCTCAAAAGAAGACATACAAGTGGCCAATAGATGTATGAAAAAATGCTCAGCATCACTAATAATCATGGAAATGCAAATTAAAACCACAATGAGACATCACTCACACCTGTCAGAAAGGCTACTATCAAAAAGATGAAAGATAAAAAGTGTCAGCAAGAATGTGGCAAAAAGGGAACCCATGCATGCTGTTGTTGATGGGAATGTAAATTAGTATAGCCTTTCTGGGAAACAGTATGAAGGCTCCTAAAAATTAAAAATAAAACTACTCTATGATCTAGCAATCCCACAACTGGGTATTTATCCAAAGGTTATGAAATAAGTATATTAAAGAGAAATCTGCACTCTAGTGCTCATTGGAACATTATTTACAATAGCCAAGATACAGAATCAAACTTAGTGTTCATTAACTGATGAATGGGTAAAGAAAAGTATTATGTACACAATGGGTAAAGAAAAGTATTATGTACACACAGTGGAATATTACTCAGCCTTAAAGAGAAGAAAATCCTGTCATTTGCAAAAACATGGATGAACCTGGAAGATATTATGTTAAGTGAAATAAGCCAAGCAAATAAAGATATATCCACACTAACTTATATGTGAAATGTAAAAAAGTCAAACTCATAGAGACAGAGAGTAAAGTGGTGATTGATTACTCGAGACTGGTGAGAGTGGTTGTGGAGATGTTGGTAAAAGGTCACAAAATACCTCTTAGAGGGAACAATTTCAAGAGATGTATTTTATATCATGGTGACTACAGTTAATAACCATATATTGTATATTTGAAAATTGCTAAGAAGGTAAATTTTAACTGTGCTCACCAAAAAAAAAAAAAGTGATCTGTATGTAAGGTGATATATATGTTAATTATCTTGGTTTAGCTACTCCTCAATGTATATATACCAAATCATCATGCTGTGTGCCACAAATATGTATAATTTTTACTTGTCAATTAAAAACATATTTAATAGAAAGTATTTTTTTCTATTTTCCTTCATTGCAAGCCCTTTTTCCTTTAGATCATTGATATAATTGTTTCTTTAATCTTGCCTGAAAATTCCAATATCTAGATCATCTCAGAATTGGTCTCACTGCTACGCCTTTCCCTTGAAAATGGATCACATTTTTTTAATTCTTCCTATGTCAAATTATCTTCGATTTTTATTATGATTTTTTGAATATAGTGTTGTGGAGACTCTGACTTCTATTATATTCCTTAAAAGAATGTTGATTTTTTAAAAGGAGACATTTAACTTAGTTCCACTATTACGAAATTCTGGGTTAAGCAATGATTTCTTAGATATGACACCAAAAGTCTGATTCATACATAACAAAATCAATAAATTTGATTTTAACAAAATTAAAATATTTTGTCCTTCAAAAGTCAAGCCATATTAGAGAAAATATTTGCAAGTTCTATATCTAATAAAGGACTTCTATCCAAAATATATTAAAAAGATGACAATCTAATTTTAAAAATTGATACATTATTTTATTTGGTTAGTTTTTATTTTTAATTAGTATTTGACAAATTATAGTTGTATATATTTATGGGTTATAAAATGATGTTATGATTTATAATACAATGTGGAATATAAATAATTTAAATAGACATTATAACAACACAAATATGAGTGGCTAACAAGCACATGAAAGATGCTCGATATCACTAGTTATTACTGAAATGCAAATTAGAACCACAGTGTGATATCGTTACACACTTAATACAAGAGCTGTAACCCAAGACTGAAAATACTTGGGTTAGTGAGGATGTGGAGCAATTGAGACCCTTATACACTGTGGTTTGAAATGGAAAACAGTTTGGCAATTTATTAAAGAGTCAAAATGACCTTTACCATATGACCCAGCAATTTCATACCTAGTTAGCCTCTCAGGATAAATAAAAACAGGTTCACACAAACATTTGTTTGTGACTGTTTGTACAGGTTTAGCATTCATAATTCAAAAGTCTGAAATCCAAAATGTTTCAAAATTTTAACCTTTTGAGTGTTGACATGATGCTTTAAGGAAATACTAATGTGAGCATTTTGGATTTCAAATTAGGGATGCTGAACCAGTAAGTAATGCAAATATTACAAAATCTGAAAAAAAAAATCCTAAATCCAAAATCCAAAATACTTCTGGGCCCAAGCATTTTATGACAAAGGTTACTCAGCCTGTAGCAGCATTATTCATTAAGACCTTACACTGAAATAATCCAAATGTGTGCCAATTGGTGAATGAATACATAAAATGTGGTATATACATATATTGAAATATAATTCAAAATAAGATGGAATAGACTATTGATACATGCAACATCATAAACAGACCTCACACACATTATGCTAAGTCAAAGTAGCCAGATACAAAAGACTACACCTTATATGATTTTATTTATAAGAAATTTTTAGAAATTTCAAAACTATATAAAGATAAAAGAGATTAATGTTTGCCTGAGGCTGGCGGTGGGAGTGGGGATTGATTGCAAACAAACATAAGGAAAGCTTTGAGGTGACGAAACTGTTCTAAAATTGAATATTGATGATAATTCCATGATGTATAAATTAACTAAAAATTGTTAAGCTGTAAAGTATGTAAATTACACCTCAATAAAATGAGATATTACTACTACTAGATTCACTAAATTGAAGAGACTGACTCTACCAAGTGTTGGTGAAAGTATACAGCAGCTATATATCTCATTCATTGCTGTGGGAAGACAAAATGGCAGAAGGACTATAGAAAACTGTTTGGTAATTTCTTATAAAATTGAACATACACTTACATATAGTCCAGAAATTCCGCTGCTAGGCATTTCCTCAAGAGATATGAAAATACATATCAGTATAAACATTTATACTCAAATGTTCATAGCAGCTTTATTTATAATGGTCAACAGCTGTAAACAACTTATATGTGAATGGATAGAACAAATTGTGTTATATTCATATAATGAAATACTTCTTGGCAATGAAAATGAGTGAACTGCTTATACAGCCAACAGCATGGATGAATCCCAAAAGCTGTATACTGAGTTTAAAAAAGCTGGACACAAAGGATTGCATATTGTATGATTCCATTTATATGAAATTCTAGAAAAAGAAATATTGTAATAACAGAAAGCAGATCATTGGTTGCCAAGGGTCATGGTGGGAGGAGTGAATTGATGACAAAGAGACACATGAGACAAAACTTCAGGTTGAAAGGAACGTTCTGGTTCATGATTCCTGTGGTATTTACATGTGTGTATACATTTTTCAAAACTCATCAAAGTGTCCATGTAACATGGAGGAGTTTTCTTGTATACAAATCACATTAAAAGAAAAATGTTAAAAAATAAAAAATACTTTTTAAGGAGGTAAATTGTAAGAGCAAATTTTTAATTTATTAATCTCACCTGGTTTAAAATTTGATGTAATTTTTAAAATGCCATTTTTATTAATTGTTCCCACTTTTTATTTTCTCTGAAACCTTAATAGTGCCAATGACAATTTTATCAACCTTTGTACTTTTAAGTAGAGAAGAAATATATATATGTGTATATATATGTGTTTGTGTGTGTGTGTGTAGTGTAGAATTGTGTATTTTTTTTTGAATTATGCTATTCAATTTTTGAAGCAGGAAAATTGAGGTGCAAAATGCTTAGTTGTGTTCAAAGAAAGAAAGTGAAGACAGAAAGAATTATGGATGAATAATATAAACAGTATAAATAAAATAAGGAACCTATGAAGTGGCATATTATTTTAATAACCTGTAATAATAAAAAATAAACATTTTCTCAAAAATTGCTGAAAATTATTAATTAAATTAGAAACAAGAACATTTTCAAGTTTATAAACAATTCTAATTTGTTTAAAAATGCAAGTGATATGAATGACAGTCTTTTTTGACTAACTGGCTTGTTGAAAATTAATCAGGTATCAAAAGCCGGGTCAAGATTTTATTTTTCTAGACATAGGACTGAGACTGATAATTCTGCCAGCCATGAAGTTATTTGGCCAGTGGACTTGTAACTTTGCAGTTAGACAGGAGCTCAGCAAACTCTTTGTCCTTTGGAGACCCTGAGATGGATGGTGGCTGTTTTATGACCAGGTCAGTTAGTAGAACAAAAATTAACTGGGTTGTGATACTTTAGTTATGTAGGTAGGGAAACAGCAGTGGGTTCAGCCACTTTATTCGATTCTTCTTGTGAAGTCAGAAGTTGACTGGCCTTGTGTGGAAAAATCAATAAAGCATTTATAAACCTTCATGAAAGAAAAGATTTTTGAAAAGGGGAATATGTTGGTTACATGGAGAGATGACCCTGTGTGAAGATGGGAAGGGTTAGAGTAAGCGGATTAAGCAGTAGTGACTACAGGGAACACATGCCAGTATTTTTGATTTATGTTAGCGTTCATGTAGTGAGCACTATCTGGAGAATAGCAGTGCTTTTCAAACCCTATTGATGAAGCTCTGCACACACATGGCAGTCTTGGGAAGTTGTTGGAGTGTACTGTGCTGGAGGATGCTGCTTGTGTGTAGCTGATGATCCTTTTATTTCTTACGGGATGCCTGATTTAGTCTATATAGTTTGAATGGATATTTGGCTCAGACTTCTTGCTTACATATAAGGTGATCAGTTACTTTTTCTCTTTCCTTCCTACACAGCCAAGTTTATCGCTGTCTTAATTTTAGATTTGAATGTGCAGTCCCCTTTCTCTCTTGCTCATTGCTTTCACTTCTGCATAGTTATTTTGGGTGGGTCTAGTTGTGATGGACATGTTAGATTACCAGACATATGATATGACTCACTTATTTTAACTTTGGTTAAAATTTGTTTAATTTTTTAACTGGTCAGCATTTATACCACACTTTTGGTACCCTGAAATTTAAGGACATCAATTTCTGTGAAAAAAGTTATTATCGGATTTAGAAACATGATACAGTATAAAGAAATATAGATATACAGAATTTTATGACTGCATGTCTCTCTATTGATGAATGTTTAGCATAATAGAAATTGAGTATATTTTCTCAAAGTACAAACACATTGGTATGAGACATTGCACAAGTGGATGGGCTTTTAGGCTAAATCTGCCTGTATGCTCCTCAAATCTTTCTGGTTGTATCTTATATAATTTTCACTGCCAAAGCTCCTTTTTAATTTGTAAATGTGAAATGGTTGGATCAAAGTCTTATAAGATTCAAGGATTCTAATCCAATTTGATGTAGAGCAAAACACAATTTAAAATCTAAATAATTCCCAAACTCATGAAGCCGCTTTCTGATCTACTTTCTTTTCCAATCATCACAAAGCAAGACTCCTGCTGTAATTCTCTCTTCCCAACATAGGCATCTCTTCTATGCATCTCTTTGGCAACCTTAAAAAAAATTACCCTTGCATTGGTTCATTTGATTTAGTGGTCTGGAAATTTGAAAATGAGGTTGTCTGTTAAAGGTGACCCCCTGCAGTGGCTTTGGCAGCATGAGGTGCTCCGGAGCTGGAACAACAATGGCAGGAAGCCTCCTGAAAGAGCAGCAGTGCTGATATGATTGGGCAGAGCAGCAAAGGCTGATTTCCTCACACGGAATCTCTCCTGCCCCAGGCGTCTTCCTCTGACTGTCACCCTATTAATGCACAGCAATTGCTAGGCAGTCTCCAAGTCATCACCTTCTGAAAAACAACAGATGGGTTAACTGGCTTGAGGTCACTCAATGAGTCAGGAACAGAGCTGGGGGTTAAGTCCCCAGTCTCCTCATACCCATCCTGGTACATAACCAAATATATCCACTGTGGCTCCATCAGCATTTCTAATGTTTGGGGAACAAGCTCACTAAAACAGCTCTAAACTGATTAAATCAGGTTTATACCCAGTTTCTTTTTCTTTCATTAAAAGCAAACAAAAAAACCTGGATTGATCATACACTAGTTACTATACAACCAGTTTCTTTCTTTCTTTCATTAAAAAAAAAAAAAAAAATCCTGGACTGATCATACACTAGTTACTGTACAAATCTTCAAGGAATGCTTCCTAATTATACTTCTACTTCTCTGTGTTGCCTCCTGATATCAAATGGTAATCTTCCCACATCTCATCACATTTTTTGTTAAAAATGTAAAATTTGAAATTAAAAGTTACAAGATTTACCCTTGGTTTTAGAAGAGGAGAATTTTCATTTTTAGATGACTTTTCTGATCCCATATGTGAGTTGCCACATTTAAATAGCAGCTACTCTTTGATTATATGTGGGGGGAACGGAAATCACATTTAATTGATATTTATACATAAGAAAAAAAGTGACTTTAGTTTACAACTTCAAACTATTGAATTTATAACCAAGTTTTTATCTAAAGGCATTTGAAAGATAGCAAAATTAGCCACTAAGTTTAAGTACTTCTCTCCTCAGACTAACTGCCAAAATGAATCAAACGCATAGAATGGGGAGTGGTGAGGAGAACCTAGTAAAAAACAAACAAAAACCAATCAAACAAAGAATAAAGCTGAAGTAAGGGTTTAATTAATTTTATAAGCAATTTGGAAAGGCGAATGATGGACTTGTGAATGAAAGCTTCTTTCAAATAGGTGATTTGTAATATTTAGAAAAATTGTTTGTTTTTAGACGAGGACTGTGAATGACTTTTGAAATTCTTAATAATGTTGTGAACTTTTCACAAGCTCATACACCATTTTAAATACAATTTGGGGTATTTCCTGAACTCTCTTAAAGCCTGTTTAAAGGCCCTAGGTTAAGCAACTGTATACTTAATTAAAGCACCTAGAAAATTATCTAGAATAAAAATTTAAAAATGAAATATTTTAAATAATATTGGACCCAATCTAAGAGTTTTTAGCTAAGCCATGTACCTCTGCTGTACTTTTTCAAGAACTATGTCATCTTCTAATTGCATGAGCTACCAACTTTCACTTTTGAAATCTCCATTTCTCTTATCCCATTATTCTATAAAACAGTGCTTTAAAATAATTAGTGTTATCATAAAATTTAACAGAGAAAAGGACTGTGAGAAATTACTTGAAATTTGAATGTAACTCTTGATCATTAGATTAGTAGAAATATAAACCAGTCTAAAAAGTGAAACTGCTGTTATAAATTTCCAAATTCTACAATTATTTTCAGTAGTTAACATATATAGAAGGAAATTTTATATTAGAAGAAGGATTTTTTTTTATTAGAAGAAGAAAATTTTCTTTATATCTTACTTAAATTCTGTGTACTTCAAATTAATTTTTTTTCCCCTCATCACTGGGGGTGATACACAGCTGGTCAACATCTTCTATGTAACGCTGCTCGGAGAGGTAAATTTTTTTAATCAACTAAAATATGTAAGTAATAGGTTGTTTTGATTGTATATTTAGTCTTGATCAGCTTCTAAGAGATTTTGCTGTGATTTAAACTCCTTGAATTTCAGCTTACGAACCAGAGTTTCCCTGGAACACGCAAAACATTTTAAAATAGCAATTACTCTCGTAATTACAAATAGCTGAAAGTTCCTGGATTTTTGATGCTCTTATTCTCGGTTTGATTTTCAATATGTTTTTTGATTGCTTCCCTCAAATTTCTTTGCATTTTCTTGTAGTTCTATATATATTTAAAGCCATGTTTATAGTTTTAAGCTCATCAGGAAAATAAAAAGGAAGTCAGTTGTTGGAAGGAATGGGAAGGAAGCAAAAGAAAAATTCTTTAATCTCTTAAGATGCCATTTCCCCTTCTAAAGAAATTTATTCAAACAAGAGCATTTTGGGGATCATTTAATGTTTATTTTCAAATAATATATTCCTTGTGGAGTTAAAAAGGCTAAGCTTTTATCACCAAAAAGAATCTCTTTTTTTTTCTTTCTCTCCACCCTACCCCTTTGCTCTTTAAAATGACTGGAAGAAGTGTTTCATATTTCCATATTATCCCTGTTCCTAAGCCATTGATCCTATCAAGTATAATACATCATGCAAAATGTTCCTCAGTGAATAGTGTTTCCTCAGTATCTTAGTAGGTTCTCAGGATGGCATATGCCCTATTCAACACGTTCCTCTCAGTCTTTTTCTGTTTATTAATCATAACTTTATAGATTGATTTCAGGCCCTTAACTACAATTCCCCTTTCTTGAGACAGTTTGTTTTTTAATTCAAGGAGACTTTAAAAATGACTTTATCAAGATATTAATTAAAAACAGGAATTCTCAGAATCATTTTTATTCATTTTCTTATGTTATTTTAACATTTCATTCTCAGTTGTTGCAGCAGATGAGGCAAGATCAGTCTCACAAATACACATGATAAACGTAATGCAACAATATTAGAAATCAATAGTGTGTGTTTTATTGTATCTTGTACCTAAAATATACAATAGGGCAACTTACATAAATCATTTATTCTCAGTCATGATTGATAACCTCATAACTCACGAGTGACGGGGCAAAGCAGAGCCCCAAATGAGTTATGAAATGTCATCAATAACAAGTGGAAACAAATGATTTATCCAGTGTCACAGCCCATTGTATGTTCAGTTTATGCAACAGCAGTTAATGATAAAAACACCCCAAATGGGTACAGCTTGTATTTTATCTGTCCTATATGCATATACTTTTTCTATACAATTTTACACTAGGTTAGTGCTTATTGGCCATGAAGAAAATGATCAAGGTTGAAATAGGAATGCGGGCTGATGGAGAAGATATTGTCTTTATATATATAAATCCTTTTGGAATCTCTTTACACTTATTTAGTCCCCTGCCCCCCTCCCCAGCCTTTTTTTTCTTTCTTCAATTTCTATTCCTTTTCTAGCAAAGAAAACATATAAAAAGAGTATCTATAGCTATGTAATTCACATTGTTTCTTTTTGGGTTGACATTCTAGGAGAGAGAAGAATTAGCATGATTTTTAAAGTTAAAGGATGTTATATGACTTTAACACTATTTTTCCCCCATGTGTTTTTTTCTGAGTACAGCTTAGGACCAGGAGTTTTATATTCCCATATTCAAATGCAGTGAGAATTTGACTATTTTAATTTTGCAGTCTCATCCTGTTGACCTTATATATATTTGGAAGTCCTGCATGTCTCATATAGAAATCTAATTTGCAACATTAAAATGTATTTATATTTCATTGCAAATTTAGAGATATGTTTCAATGAAGTTAAAAATATTGGTGTTTGCTGAAAGCTTACATTTGAGGTTAATCTGATGAGGTTCACATTCCAGACTCAAAACTGATAATAACTTTTTTGGGGAAAATGTCATTTAAATAAAATGTGAGGTTTGTTCTTTTGAACTGAAATAAAAGTCTGTCCCTTATGACACCCTCTTAAATATTTATAATATTGACTCATAAGGAACTCCAGAATCTTGTTAGATAGCCCTTTATCAAGTGGATTTAAGAGACTATAATATGGGTATCATGCTGTGCTAGTTGTTATGCAAAATTAAGCAGATCTTCTACCTGAAATGAACAATTAGACAAAAGGTAAAGGGATGACTAGACATAAAGAGTGAGTCTTAGTAGTTATAGAAAATAAATACAGTTTATAAGCATTGTATAAAGGCAAGTGTGTCAGGCTCTACTCCTCCTCTTTGATTTTCCTAGAATATAATTCTACAATGTGTCTGCCTGCTTCTTCAGATATCCATTGTCATCATAGTAGCTTAAGCAAATATCTTTTCTCAAACTATCTACTGTGAAGCTTCCAAATTTGATTTCTATTTCCTCTTGATTTCCATCAACATATTCAGTAGCCCTGAATGATCTTTTAAAAACGCAACATTCCCTACTATAGCTCTTCAATGTCCATGCAGTACATTTAAGGTAAATTTAAACCCCTCTAAGTTGAATTATAACTGGATCTCTGTAACCTAGTCTCTGTCCAGCTTCATCATGATCCGTTTTCCCTTTCACTTTAGTACCTGTCTTATTTATTTTTATTTTTTTCATTCTCCCAAAAGGACTGAGCTCCTTACTTCCCTGGGAACTTCTTCTGTACTATTACCTCTGATTGGAGTTTGTCCCTTTTGCCTGACTGTGTACCGCACATCATTCATGTCTCTCTTAAAGTGAATTTCTAAGAGAAGTCTTCCCTCAGTCATCATCTAAATCAGGCCCTGTTGTATGCTATCATTCTACTTTTCCTTCACAATGTCTATCACAATTTCATTACATATTTTTCTAGGTGATTGTTTGTTCAATACATGTCTCCTCATCTAGGCTTTAAGCTCCATAAAGGAAGGAACCTAGATCTTATTTATTCCTTTTTCCCCAGTGTCTAGTATAGTGCCTGGTACCTAATAAATACTTAATAAATATTTTTCGATAAACAGGAGACATAAAGGTTTGAAAATGGCACAATAGAGAAAGTTATTCACCTCCTTTGAATAATTCCTTATTTACTAATCACATGAAGACTGCAAAACTCAATGCCATGGAGATTTACTAAAGGATATGAGATATTGTTTTTTAATCGTGGAACACTGATACTACATATGAGCACTTAAAACTAATTCAGGTATTTATTGAATAGTTATAGGAGGTGGGAAAGCGTAGCTAACACTAGAAGTTTTCTTGATATTGGTGAATTTGAGCCTTAACTTAAAAATGTAAGAAAAACAATAATTAGGAACGGAACAGGCATGATTTCCTATACTGGATTATGCATAAAATCATAAGGGCATAAATTAGCAAGTTTTCATGTCTTACCTGAAGGTCTGCTATTCTGGAGTGGAATATTTCTTGATTTGGAAAATCTAAAATTAAAATGCAGGTTTAATCTAAGCTGAGATGCTATAAAAATAACAAAGATAGTGATCACTTACGAGCAATTTACCTTGATACAACTGTCCAATACATGGGAATAAGAAGACGGTATAGACTGGGTGCGGTGGCTGATGCCTGTAATCCCAGCACTTTGGGAGGCTGAAGTGGGTGGATCGCGAGGTCAGGAGATCAAGACTATCCTGGCTAACATGGTGAAACCCTGTCTCTACTAAAAATACAAAAAAATTAGCCGAGCATGGCAGTGGGTGCCTCTAGTCCCAGCTACTTGGGAGGCTGAGGCAGGAGACTTGCTTGATCCCAGGAGGCAGAGGTTGCAGTGGGCCAAGATCACGCCACTGCACTCCACACTCCAGCCTGGTGACAGAGTGAGACTCCGCCTCAAAAAAAAAAAAAAAAAAATGTTATAGATACCTCCTATTGATTTTATTTCTTTGTATCCTGAAAATGGATACTACCAATAATTGTGATAGATGCAATCATATACTCTATCAATAAGAGTATAGAAATCAGGGAGACAATTCTTTGGTCTGTGAGTTAGATTTCACCTAGAGTTCTAATTTAGTCCTACTGAAAGATTACTAAATCATGATCTATGTGAGTCAGACCTAGAAATTTATGTTTAAAAAAACAAATTCCTAGACCAGCATTTGGGAAACACAGAACCAAAGCATATCCAAGAACAAATGGGATAGTAAAAGGGCATAAAATTATATCTTAGCAGGAAGGAGTTATAATTTTATTTTAGCATATGAATCTGGAAAAGACATTATAATTGTCATTCCATATTTAAAATCTTGTCAGATAAAATAATATGACTAATCACTGTCACTCAGAGGGTAAAATCTGGATCAATGGGTAGGAGATTCAGGTGTTATGATTTGGCATCAGCATGAAATTTTACAAATTTTTGGTGGTGTTCACAGATGGGTCATATTGGTAATTTCTGAGATCTCTATTACTGGAGATATTTAACTAAAGAATAGGTAACCTCTAAGGGAAGGGCATGTGTTAGACTTCTGACAACATTCATTCTTCCTAAAGGGGGAAGTGGTTTAGTAGATACCAGAGTTTTCAATTATGCGAATGACAGAATATATTTCTTAAAAATTTTCTCTGTCTTGGCATATATAATATAACTAGAAACATGCATGTCCTACCTATTTGTTCCTAGAAATTTCCACCATTAATTACTTTTCCATTTCAAGGGATTGACGGTTGCCAGTCAACTGAAGATATCTTGTGGGAAGGTAATATCATAAGCCATTTTCAATTGACACCTTCAACAGAGATTGCCGAAGGAATATTATGAAGAAAAGCTCATTTGTGGAGGTGATAACGAGAATGGATGAATTTAGAATATGAGCTCTGTCAAGCCAGTATAGGGCTTCCAAAATGGGATCCTGGGTTTGTAGAGGGTGGGGAGTAGGATTAGGGCTCTGAGAACTTCAGAAAGAGCAATATCTTGCGCTAGAGGGGAATGGAAAAATACTGAAAGCTAAATTCCTAGGAGTTATTATTTTATTTGGAGTTATTCCTGATCCTTTCTTCGTCCATACTCAGTTATTATGGAACTATTTTTATTTCAATGTCTCTTACTCAGACCTCTCTTGTCTAATTCTTTTGAAATGATCCCCTAATTTCACAATAATTGGTGATGAAATTAGGTGATTTCCTTTTATATTGGGTTGAGAGCTACTGGTGTCCACACAGGTAATAGGATATTTGTATATCAGAACCCAAATATGGGTTTTCCAGACTTCACCTATTGAGCCTGTGATATATTATGAATGTGTGAGATTCGGTCGCTGTTCCTAGGATGTGGAAATTTTTGTTAATTATATCTTTCCTCTGGTTGGGCAACTCTGTGTGATGACAGTCTACCAGGGGGAAAAAAAGATTATTTCTTATCAGGTCCAGAGAGACACCTTAGGTCCAAACCAATACACAGAGTTTGTAGTTAGAGCAAGAACCTGCCATTGTCTGTTTTAATCTCTCTTATCTCCACCCAGACCATTCATGCATAATCTCTATCCTTTAAAGTTATACCTTAGCTTTAATTTTGTTCTTATTTCACCCAAATAAGAGTGTTTGAGGGATAGAAGGAAGAAGAAAGAGAACACACAATGAAATTCCCCGTGTTATCCTAGACATGACTCTGGAGACTGGCTCTTGTACATTAAAGTGATTTAGTGATTGATTTATGACTTTTTTTTTTGTTTTTTTGGTGAGATGGAGTCTCTCTCTGTCGCCCAGGCTGGAGTGCAGCGGCTCGATCTCGGCTCACTGCAGCAACCTCCGCCTCCTGGGTTCAAGTGATTCTCCTGCCTCAGCCTTCTGAGTAGCTGGGAGTACAGGCATGCACCACCACACCCAACTAATTTTTGTATTTTTGTAGAGACAGGGTTTTGCCATGTTGGCCAGGCTTATCTCAAACTCCTGACCTCAGTTGATTGAATTTTAAAACAAAAATTTGATGTGTACTTAGACTTGAGAACAGTTTTCCTAAGTCAAGGATTCAGGGCTGACTTAGTTAGCTGAGATTATAGTCAGGATATCAGCAGGATCTATAATCTTGACTGGTACTGGAAAGTCCACTTCAATGATGGCTCACTTACATGACTGTTGATAGGAAACCTCAGTTTCTTGTTACATGGGCCTCTCCTTTGGCTGTTTGGTTTCCTCATGACATGGCAGCTGGCTCCCTCAGAGTGAGTGATCCAAGAGAAAGAAGAAGGCAGAAGCCACAATGTCCTTTACAGCCTACCCTTGGATGTGGCATTCTACTTGTCATGCAGATGAATCTTGACGCAGTGTGGAAGGGCACTATGCAAAGATGTAAATACCAGGAGGCAGGGGCCATTGGAGACCCTCTTGGAGGATTGTTACCACGCCTATCATGACTCATATCAATTCTCACCCTATGAATCAGAAAATAATCACTAGGACTTTTCCATCTGTCAAGAATGTCTATTTTCACGATATACCCGGGAAATGGAGAAATAACTATAGGATTAATTTAAAGACACACTGAACTGACTGAGTGGTGGACTTGGGCCAAAATTTCATGTATCACATGAGTACCTTGAGCTCAGTCTCTGACTAGTGGATCACAGTGGGTTCCCAAGGATTAATTTTAGCTCAGACCCAATGTTGAAAATCTTCAAAAGTTCTGTGTTTTTCTCTTTCCTCAATGCATTGTTACTGCAGTAAGTAGCTACGGATTGTTTGGGGAAGACTGGAAGGTGATCTTTGTAGGTCTTCCACATCTGTACCTGGCTTGTGTGAGGCTATGACTTTCTGCTAGGGTGACTGAAGTCAGGCCTTTTTTTACTCTATTACAAGTTTTCATTCTATAAGTTTTTATTATGTAGATCAAATTAGGTTGCCCATTTATTTTAGTTATAAGTGTTATGAGGAAAGCTTGGGACTGTAATGTCCCCTTCAAACTGGGAAGGAACCAAGAGACTGAAGAATGACTTGAACAAGTCAAGTTTGATAAGTAGATGAGTTTATTAAGTCTTACAGAAAGGGTACTCCTGGATGGCAGCAGGACGGCTCTAGAGATCTGCCCTCACTCCCATCTCCAAACTACTTTTAAACTAATTTTTTGGCCCCTTGTCTATGGTGTTTAACTGATGAGACTGTTTTTCTTGGTGGGTTCTCAGATACTTTCTGGGATGTTCAGGTTCTCAGGGCACCTTCTCCTTGGCTGGGCACCACGGCCTTGGCTCACTGCCCAGCCTTCAGTGTTCAAACAACAGAAATGTACCCTTAAGAAACATGGTAGCTAACCTGTGACACTGCCATAAGGACCCTGTGGTTAATTAGTTATTGTCAAAGTTCATTATGATGATCCTTTAGCCATAATACCTATTATGGTAACATTATTCTCCTTAGCTCTTATAGTTAAGTCTCTACCACATTTGGATCTCATCATTCCCACTGAAGTCAAGGACTCCATTTTGATGGCAACATATACCATTTTCCTTCCTGACTTCAGAGGATAGCTATGACTGTACTTTCTGAGGATTTTGTTCCTCAGGGGGAACTGTTCTGAGGATAAGATATTCCTTGTACAATTCATTTGTCAAGGTCTTTGTGAAGGGAATGTACTTTGGGCATGGGAGATGTGGCACGTGATAGGTTTACTTCAACATTTCAATTTCCCTAAGTCTTACATTCCCTCTTATGTATAATGCTATACCAAGATGTTTCCAACATCCTCACTAGATGATTTTAGGACTAAATGAGTTTAGGTTTCAGGTAATTAACTGACTACATGATAAAATTTGACGCAGGTCTGGAAGAAAATAGGGTGTGGCAGGAGAAGAATGGGCGTCTTTTTACAAGGTTAATAGCCTCAAATGGGGTCATTATCAGGTCTTTCTACAAGGTAGAACCAGCCTCATCAGTCAGGAAGAGTATCTCTGTTGACTCCAGAGGTTTGGCAGGATTTGGGGGTGCTATGTACTCAAAAATATGAATGTTCCCAATTGTCATCTTTAAAGTCTCAAGGTCCTACTCCTTCCTTGGGAATTTAAGGAAAATTCTTAACTAATCAAGTTTTTAATTTTCACATAAGAAACATAAGATTTGTTGTAATTCAGCAACTAAAGGATCAGATTCTTTTTTTAGTTTTTAGTGAATCAGCTCTGTGACAGTAAAGATAAGAGATTCTTTTAAGGCAGTCAGAGAAACTCCCTGTTAGATTTTGGCTTAAAAAAAGAATTCATGTTATTTTTCTTCTTGTAATTCTTCAATGCAGTTATAAGCCACTAATCTACCTGATTGTCCTTGCATCATTTTGCTCATGATACTATGTTTTGGAAACCACCTCATATTTCATTAAAGTTGTATATTCAGTGGGCACTTCATTCCAGGTGACCATTGGTGGTAACTGAATTATCTGCTTCTCTATTGGAGACCTTGTTCCACTGATATTCAACCCTTTCTGGAAATGAAATCCTTATAAAGCAAACTCAGATGCTCACCTTTGAGCATTGCATCTACAATTACTCCTGATACAAATTCTGTGTTAGTCAAGGGTTCATTTGCTGATAACAGAAAACACTTCAGCTATTTTAAGCAAAAAGAAATTAAATGCAAGGAATTAACTGCTTCCGAAATGTTGGAATTCTAGGAGGATTAGGAGCTAGACTGGGCCTGCAGGGAGACTCACAGAATAGTGGCAGAACAGTTCTGCCAGGAAAATCACAAACTCTACTACAATTAAGAGTCTGGGGAATCAACAATCTACCACTAGAACTCTAGACTCCAGATTCATACCACATCTACTAGATCTGACCCAGAAAAAATGGATGCTTTGTGCATCACAACTTCCCCCCAACTTAGATTAGTATTGAATTCAAGTATCATGCAAATGCATATAACTGTTAATACCTAAACTATAGCTGGAATTCTAGATACAAGGAAATTTAGAACATGTAGTTTCAGCTTTCCAGCCTCTGTAATGAAAAATTTATGTGAAGTACTTACCACAATTATTATGCATTCATAGTAAAACTTCAAAAAATGTTATTTTTATTGTTATTGAGAGAGTATATCATATGTTATTTGAGTACACTAGACTATTTGGGGTGGACTCACACTTAGCGTTCTCCCTATTTATGGTCCTTGCTGGCAGAGATTTTATTTTTATTTGCCTGTTGGCAGGTGTCTTCAGATTTTTGCATCTGGTGCATTTACCTTATATAATTTTCATGTAGCTTTCCATAGTGAACAGCTGAACAAGAACTAGAGTTCTTACTTCATGGGTTCTTGTAACAAATTGCATAATTCTTGCACCTCTTCCGTTTGTTAAACCTATTTTAGTATTCTGCAGATAACTAGAAGACCATAAGAATATAATGAACAAGAAAAATGCTTTGTGCTTTGAAGTCCTAAAAAGAAGATACTTCTAATATATTCAAAGTATCTTAGGTTTGATATTTGTCTCTGGTCAGTCACAACCTTTAGGTACTGCTTGGTTTCATAAAGATTCCCTTGTTTACTATTATTATTAAAGTATGTGAGAGAGCAAACACTGTCAGGATTCAAAGATACCTAGCTAAGTAATAATGAAAATTCAAATATTGATTATAAATGCTAAATCCAAACCATAACTCTTATATAGTGGCCTAAATATTGACAAAGCTGTACAGATGTGAAACAAAAAGTAGTTCTAAAAATGTTGACATTTTATAGAAGATTAGGACTGGAAGAGATCTTAAACATCATCTGCTCTAAACTTTTCATTTTGGATACTGAGAACAGAACTGAAGTAAATTGTCTGGCGTTATAAAGTTGGTTAGTTGTCAAGCCAAAAATAGAATTCAGTCTCCTTTGCAGCTGGGTCCAGTCCAGAGTTCTAGCTACTATAAAACACTTTTTCCTTTTAATGTTCTTAATATTAATTACCTAGCTGCTTTTTATCCCATATTTCTTTCAAAGTACTAAGGAAATGGAAAAAGTTCAAATTAGTGTCAGTATTAACACATTTCTGATTTTTTTCTGCTATTTAAAATGATGCTCTTCGAAATAAACTTGTAAATGTTTCCAGGGGTGTTTGCCCTCCAATAGTGGTGTATCAACACTTCCTTTTCTAGAGAATTTTTTATCGGCCAATAATTCCTTTTTCATATTCATTGGATTGGAGCAGTGGTGGCATTCGGTGATTAATTAGTTCAAAGAAGTGTTAGTTCCCCAAGGATAGCCTGTTAAATATTTTCTAGGTCATTTAAAAAAAAAAAAAGAAAAGAAATCTATGCTGGGCGCAGTGGCTCAAGCCTGTAATCCCAGCACTTTGGGAGGCCGAGACAGGCAGATTACGAGGTCAGGAGATCGAGACCATCCTGGCTAACTAGGTGAAACCCCGTCTCTACTAAAAAATACAAAAAACTAGCCGGGCTTGGTGGCGTGTACCTGTAGTCCCAGCTACTTGGGAGGCTGAGGCAGAAGAATGGCGTGAGCCCGGGAGGCGGAGCTTGCAGTGAGCCAAGATGGCGACACTGCACTCCAACCTGGGTGGCAGAACGAGACTCTGTCTCAAAAAAAAAAAAAAAAGGAAAAGAAATCTATTGCTCATGTTTACAGGTGGTGGCACACTGAATTTACACTGGTTATAAGGCACACAATGAATTTGCTACATCTGCAAGTCTCATTGATACTCCTTACAGTAATCCCCAGCAGCAATTCAAATTAACATTTGACAACAGAGAGATGAACACGTCCCTGTTTGATTCTATATTACGTTAAACATTCTTTGCACTTTCTTTTTAGATTCTTGTGTTAGCCTCTATCATTTGGTCTAAAAATGTTTTAGCTTAAATTTTCTAGAGAATTGTTTTGTTTTTTGGAATCCTGAATAATTTTTTGAGTTAATCAGGTGAATTACTGGTTGGCACTAGTCCTGTGTAGGACTGTGGATACCATTAGATAAAAGTCACCATTCAATTTAATCTCTAAAGATTTTCCCCACAATGTTGGCATTGACTTACATAATAAAGTGCCCATTGTCATTTAAAATATTATTATGCTCTCTTTCATGTTTGAAAATTACTACTTCATCTTGGTAGTGAAATGATAGTGTAAACACAGGCAATGAGGCTAAGATATTCTTGACAGAAACCTTGATGGAAAAACAGAGATCACTTTATGTGAATGTATTCAGAGCCCTGGGTGAAGGTATTATCTGATAACATTTTATAACAGATTTGGCCTTTTCTAGGTTTTAGAGCCATTAAAATCTAGGGGCAAAATTTTACTTGCCTCAATTTAGCAAGAGCAAGTGTTTGTTCTAGTTATTAAGATACATTATTACAGGTGCTCAGAGTCCTACCTTGTAAGGTACAGCGGTTGAGACAACACATTTTCCTTAAGCATTTGCCATATTTTAGTGTTGGACAGGGTGCTCTAGGGAACCAAGAGGAGCAGAAATGGACAAGGCCATGGGCATCTGCCAGGGAAAGGCAAACGCTGGACTCTCTTAATTTAACCTCTTATTAACCATTTTTCCCCCGCTACAAGGAAGAGTGAATTTGAAGCGCTGAACTGTAAGATACAACCCAAACAATTATGGATGCTAGTGTTCTGGTTCTCAAAGAGCTGAGAATATGGTTATCAATGACAGTAAAATTAGACCTTTTTTTTTTTCTTTTTGTTACTATCTAAAAGAGATCTCATGGTTGGAATGTCACCTTTAATACTTTCCTGTGTCTATTACACATTTATTGAGCTTCTTTAATTACAATCTTGAAAGTGTCAAGTAAATAAAGACTGCCAATATTAATTTTTAAATGTATCACCGTTTCTAAACCTGTGAGGATTTTATTTTCCCTCTTGTTTAGAAAACAAAGACAGTGGCTCATTGTTTTCATTTGGTTTTATTTTTCCATTTTAATTCTGGTCCATTGTTGTAAATGCAGAGGAAATTAATTTCATAAAAAATTCACTCTTGTGCTGAAAAATGAACAGAAATACATTGAAAATGTCCTTTTGTTTTATTTTTAATCTAGATATGTATTCTTGATAGTTAATGCTTGCATTTTCAGTTTGAAAATGTTCACAAAATTTGTGTAAAAAATACATTTTTCCCCTCATTACTCATAGTCATAATCACTACCATAGGCTATTTGAAAAATCATCAATCTGCGTTCAGCTCTGTGCTGTGAACTTAAACTGCGTATTTACTGACTTGTATAGTAATACTGTCTTTTCTCCCAGAAGAAAACTGTCTCACACTATAGAAATATAATGAATTAACCACCCTACAAACCCCCTATGAGGTAGAATATTTTATCTGACCCATCCCTCATTTCTATTCTCTGCTTTTAGTAGAGATGGGCAGTTTTCACTAGAAGGCTGAGCAAACTCTCCAATAGTTGGCAGATTCAGTTCTCAGTTCCAAACTGTGGCTATCCTTCTGCTCCATTTTTGACAGTCTCACTCAGGGGATGTCAGTTAGAACCTCTAATCTGCCAAGGCCATTAAATCATGTGGGAAAAATATTTTTGTTCTTGGAATAGCAAAAACAAACAAACAGTTCTAAAATTTCAAGCTTTATGCTGGCCTGGGCACTATGATGGATATTTAACTGACTGTGGCTAAAGGTTGTGCTCTTAGGGTGGCACTTTGTGCCAGGTTAAATGGCAAATGAGTTCCTTTGTGAGTCCTTCTTATAAATATACTCAAAATCTGACAGTTGTAGATATAATTCTAGTTGTAAGCTGAGAGAGAGCATGGCATGGAAAAGAACACAATTCTAAGGGTTAAAAGTCACATACATCAGGTTGTGTATGACTTTTTGTATTTTTATTCATAAAAAGCTAATGTTTTATTTTTTTATTTATAGGTGAATTGGGCTTCAGTAGCATATCCTTAGGTTTTCTGTTTCTCTTTCATAGTATTTTCTACTTCTTTGGAACGCAAATAAGTGTTTTGAGCTATACTGATTCCTCTATTGAAGAACATATAACCCCCTCTTCATCTCTACCCAATACCAATATAGGACAGTAACAACTAGGCAGAAGCATTAGGGTTACCTTCCTGGATATAGTGCCAGAATTGACTAGGATGAACATATACGGTTTATCATCCGAACTGGCACACTTTAAAAAGTGAAACAGAACACTCTTATTAATTATGACCAGCACTGTTAACCAGGACTATTAAGGAAGTATAAAAGTGCTGCAAAGGGGATGATTTTAATGCGATTCATATAGCTTTGCATGGTACCCTCCTTTATTTATTCTCTAGCTTTCTTGAGGCAGAGAGAGAAATGATTTAGATTTGCATAAGGGTAAATTTTTGATTCAAATAAGCAAAATGTGGGTTTTGCTTTTCATATGTAAAATGGAATAAATTGTCAAATAGGAAGGCTCAAATTTGGCCAGAAATTCTGAAAAAGACAATTATACATAATCCAACAAACCCACTGAAATATGCAGTTCAGTACCTCATCTTGCTTACCTCTCCATGAAAGGTCAAAAGTGCCTCCTACTGTGATATGTCTGAAATCCCTGAAAGATTGATTAAATTTCTATATAGTATGGAATTGCTGAATCTAGTGAACCATAACTTATGTAATTTGTATTATACTTTATCAGTCACCTTTTAAAAAGTGTTTAACAGTGAAACTTTCCCTCGTGAGCAATGGAAACCTGAGAAATACTTGCTTTCTTTATGATAACCTTAGCAGTTTGTTTGGTTCATTAAGTCAAGGTTGTTGTGGATTTCTTAAAGGTATTCAACTATAAAAACTGACTTAATTTTGGCATTTAAATTTTAGAATGAAAAGTCAGAGAATAAAGAAGATCTTATATTGCATGAGAAGCATAATCTCTTCATATATTATGAAAGAGTGGCAAAGAGGTATTTGAAAACTTCACTTACTAACTCTTACTGCAAAAGATGTCATATGGATGTTACGTTATAGAAACACGTCTACTTTTGGAAATTTCTATTGTATCCTGAGTTCCTCTTACATAAGACCTATATCTGCAGCAGGACAGTTAGAAAAGTCAGAGAATAAGAGTTTAGAGGTTAAGTATATTACAGTTTTGACCATGTGGATAATTTTCTCTTTCTCCTCTATTCCTCACCCCTGTCACCTTCCCCATTGTTCCTAATTCTCAACTCATTTCAAAATTTGACACTGGAAGGTGATCAAGAAGCATAAGATCTCCAAATAAGTCTAGAAGATAAGTCTAGACCCTATATGTCCACTGAAGGGTCTTGGGCAAGGTAGGATGATCCCTATCTCATTAAGCAGCAGAATTAAAAGCTATAGAACTGCTCCTAGCGACTCCTGGGATGAAAATCTCCAGTGAAAGATACTCCTGATAACACTAGAGGAAAAGACCAGTAACACTAATCACTAGGAATACAATCAAATTCCTTAACATGGTCTTCAAAGTCCTGCTTTATCTCCCTTCCCCGCCCTCCATAATTTTCTATTTTCCCCTTCTTTACCACTCTAGATGTCTTTATATTTCTTGTGTTTGCCACGCTTCCTTTAGCCCTAAGCCTTTTAAAGATTCTAAATCTAAATCCATTGTATCTGATTTCCATAACTCCAACACCTTTCCCCTGGTTAAATTCAATTTATTCCTCAGATTTCAGTTCAAATATTCCTTCCCCAAGAAAGCCTTCTCTGACTAGGTCAACTATATCTTCTATGTTTGTATTAGTTTTGTATTGCTACAAAACCAATGATCACAAGTTTAGCTGCTTAAGAGAACACAAGTTTATTATCTCATAGTTTCCTTGGGTTAAAAGTCTGCACATGGCTTGGCTAGATTTTCTGCTCACATCTTACAAGTCTGAACAGGGTTTGGCTTGGCTGCTTTTCTCATTTGAAGCTCAGGGCTCTTTTCCATGCTCACTGATAGTTTTTAGAATTAAATTCCCTGAGGTTGTGTGACTAAGATCCCCTGTTTCTTGCTAGCTGTTGGCCAGTGACTGTTCTGAGCAACTAGAGGCTGTCTATAGTTCTTTGCCACATGACGCCATAGGGAGATCATAAGATGGCTGTTAACTTTTTTTCCAGGCCAGCAGGAGTGCATCTTTCTGATGCTCCACCTTCTTTTATATTTTATTTTTACATTTATTGTTATTTTAAATTTTTTTAATTTTTAATTTTCCTGGATATATAATAGGTATATCTACTTATGGGTTATATGAGGTATTTTGATACTGGCATACAGTGTCTTTAGGATAAAGCCATTGTAACTGGGATGAGAGGATATCCCACTGCAGTTTTGATCTGCATTTCTCTGATGATCGATGATACTTAGCACTGTCTCAAATGTCTTTTTTTTTTTTTTTTTTTTTTGCCGTTTGTATGTCATTTTTTGAGAAATATCTACTCAGATCTGTTGCCGATTTTTAATTGGATTATTAGATTTTTTTTTCCTCTAGAATTGGTCGAGCTCCTTATATATTTGGGTTATGAATCCCTTGTCAGATGGGAAGTTTGCAAATACTTTTCCCCATTCTGTGGGTTTCTCTTCTCTCTTCACTTTGTTGATTGATTCCTTTGCTGCGCAGAAGCTTTTTTTTCTTTTTTTTTGAGACGGAGTCTCACTCTGTCACCCAGACTGGAGTGCAATGGCATGATCTTGGCTCACTGCACCCTCTGCCTCCCAGGTTCAAGCGATTCTCCTGCCTCAGCCTCCTGAGTAGCTGGGACTACAGGCACACACCACCACAACCGGCTAATTTTTGTATTTTTAGTAGAGGTAGGGTTTCACCATGTGGGCCAGGATGGTCTCGATCTGCTGACCTCATGATCCACCCGCCTCAGCCTCCCAAAGTGCTCAGATTACAGGTGTAAGCTTTTTTTTTTTTTTTTTTTTTTTGAGACGGAGTCTCGCTGTGTCGCCCAGGCTGGAGCGCAGTGTGCAGTGGCGCGATCTCGGCTCACTGCAAGCTCCGCCTCCTGGGTTCACGCCATTCTCCTGCCTCAGTCTCCCGAGTAGCTGGGACTACAGGAACCTGCCACCACACCCGGCTAATTTTTTGTATTTTTTAGTAGAGACGGGGTTTCACCCAGTTAGCCAGGAGGTGTAAGCTTTTTAACGTGATGTGATCCCATTAGTTCATTTTGCTTTGGTTGCCTGTGCCTGCGTGTTATTACTCAAAAAAAGTCTTTGCCCACCCTAATGTCCTGCAGAGTTTCCCCAATTATTTTCTTTTAGTAGTTTCATAGTTTGAGGTCCTAGATTTAAGTTTTTAATATATTTTGATTTCATTATTTTTGTTTTGTATATGGTGAGAGATAAGGGTGTAGTCTTCTTATTCTGCATAGCGACATCCAGTTTTCCCAGCACCATTTATGGAAGAGACTGTCCTTTCCCTAATGTATATTCTTGGGACCTTTGTTGAAAATGGGTTCACTGTGGACGTGTGAATTATTTCTGGTTTCTCTATTCTGCTCCGTTGGTCTATGTGTTTGTTTTTAATGCCAGTTTCATGAGATTTTAGTTACTATAGCTCTGTAATATAATTTGAAGTCAGTTTTGTTCTTTTTGCTTAGGATAGCTTTGAGTATTCTGGATCTTGTGTGCTTCCATATAAATTTTAGGATTGTTTTTTCTATTTCTGTGAAGAATGTCATTGATATTTTGATAGGGATTGGATGAAATATGCAGATTGCTTTGGGTCATATGGACATTTTCACAGTATTGACTTTCTAGCCCATGGACAAGGAGTATCTTTCCACTTTTTGCATCTTTTTCAATTTCTTGCATCCATGTTTTATAGCTTTCATTGCAGAGATCTTTCACTTCTTTGGTTAGTTTCTAGGTACTTAATTTTATTAGTAGCTATTATAAATAGGATTACTATCTTGATTTCTTCTTCAAGTTGCTTTTGGCATATACAAGTGCTATTGATTTTTGTATGTTGATTTTGTATCTTGCAACTTTACTAAATTTATCATTTCTAAGTTTTTGGTGGAGTTCTCAGATTTTTTTCAAGTATAAGATCCTGTAATCTGCAAACAAGGATAGTTTGACTTCTTCCTTTCCAATTTGGATGCCATTTATATCTTTCTCTTGTCTGATTGCTCTTGCTAGAACTTCCAGTACTACATTGAATAACAGTAGTGCAAGTGGGCATCCTTGTTGTGATTCAGATCTTAGAGGGAAGGCTTTCAGTTTTTTCCCATTCAGTATGATACTAGCTGTGGGTCTGTCACATATGGCTTTTATTATGTTGAGGTATGTTCTGTCTATTCCCAGTTTTTTTAGGGTTTTTATTATGAAGAGATATTAAATTTTATTAAATGCTTTTTTAGTATCAATTGAAATGATTATATTGTTTTTGTCCCTCATTCTGTTGATATGATGAATCACATTGATGGAGTTGCATATGTTGAACCATCCCTGCATTCCTGAGATAAATCCCACTTGAATGATCTTTTTAATGTATTGTTGAATTCAGTTTGCTAGTATTTTGTTGAGAATTTTGGCATCAGTGTTCATCAGAGATATTGGCCTGTAGTTTTATTTTGGTTGTGTCTTTTATTTTGGCATTAGTGTAATAGTGGCATCATAGAATGAGTTTGGAAATATTTTTTCCTCCTCTATTTTTCTGAATAGTTTGAACAGAATTGGTATTAGTTCTTTAAATGTTTGGCAGAATTCAGCAGTGAAGCTACCTGGTACTGGGTTTTCCTTGCTAGGAGACTTTTTATTATGGCTTTGATCTCATTACTTGTTATTGGTTTGCTCAGGTTTTGCATTTCTTCATGGTTCAATCTTGGTAGGTTACATGTGCCTAGGAATTTGTCCACTTTTCCCAGATTTTTCAACTTATTGGTATATAGTTGCTCATAGTAGCCACTAATGATCCTTTGAATTTCTGGAGTATCCATTACAATGTGTTCTTTTTTATCTCTGATTTTATTTATTTGGATCTTCTCTTTTTTTTCTTAGCTGAAGTTTTGTCAGTTTTGTTTAACTTTTCAAAAAAACAACTTTTTCTCATTAATCATTTGGTTGTTTTCTTCATTTCAAATTTATTTATGCTCTGATCTTTAGTATTTCTTTTCTTCTAATAATTTTGGGTTTGTTTTGCTTTTCTAGTTCTTTGAGATTCATCGTTAAAGTGGTTATTGCAAGTTTTTCTTGTTTTTTGATGTAGGCAGTTAGAGATATAAGCTTCCCTCTTAGTACTTCTTTTGCTGTATCCCATAGATTTTGGTATGTTGTGTTTCCATTATCATTTGTTTCAAGAAACTTTTCAATTTCCTTTGAAATTTCTTCATTGACCCACTGATCATTCAGGAGCATACTGTTTGATTTCCACATGTTGTTATAGTTTCCAAAATTCTTCTTGTTATTGATTTCTGGTTTTATTCCTTTGTGGTCAAAGAAGATGCCTGATATTATTTCATTGTTTTGAACATTTTTAGACTTATTTTGTGATCTAACATATGGTATATCCTTGAGAATGATCTATATGCTAAGGAAAAGAGAGTATTCTCAAGCCATTGGATGAAATGTTCTGTAAATATCTATTTGGTCCATTTGACTTATAGTGCAGATTAAGTTCAATGTTTCTTTGTCTATTTTGTGCCTGGAAGATCTGTCCAGTGCTGAAAATGGGATGTTAAAGCTTCCAGCTACTATTTTATTGGGACCTATCTCTCTTTTTAGTTCTAGTCATATTTGCTTTATACATGTGTGTGCTCCAGTGTTGGGTGCATACATATTTAAAATTATTGTATTCTTTTTCTGAATTGATCCCTTTGTCATTATATAGTGTCCTTCTTTGTCTTGAAATCTATTTTGTCTGATGTAAACATAGCTACTCCTGCTTTCTTTGGTTTTCATTAGCATGGGATTTTTTTTTTCATCCCTTTATTTCCAGTCTATGTGTTTCTTTATAGGTGAAGTGTGTTTCTTGTAAGCAAGACATCATGGCCACTGCCACTATAGGCCCACAGGGAGTGCTGCCAGGCTACCACTGAAGGCCCAAGGGCTCTTCAGTCAGCTTGTGGTGAATGCTGCCTATCCTGGGACTCATTGCTGAGGGCGTGGGTTTAATGGGCTTACTGTTCCACATGGCTGGGGAAGCCTCACAATCATGGCAGAAGGTGAAGGAGGAACAACAGCACATCTTACATGGTGGCAGGCAAGAGAGTATGTACAGGGAACCTGCCCTTTATAAAACCATCAGATCTCATGAGACTTACTATCATGAGAACAGCATGGGAAAAACCTGTCACCATGATTCAATTACCTCCCACCAGGTCCCTCCAGGATACATGGGGACTGTGAGAGCTATTATACAACTCAAGATGAAATTTGGGTGGGGACATAGCCAAACCATATCACTTCTAGTGCAGATTGTGTCTAGAAATGTCATCCAGGAGCCTGCAAAGAGAGCCTAATGACTCTGACTGGTGCCCTATCCTACTGTGGCTGAACTGGCATGTAAGATGCAAGACAAAGTCCTTCCACTCTCCCCTCTCCTCTCCTCAAGTGGAAGGATGGGGTCTCTGAAAGCTGCGAGTTATGCAGCCTTGGGTTAGTGGAGGTATGTCACCAGCACTATGTTAGCTACCCTGGCTAGTGTTTCAGTAGGTCACTGCTCTCACAGTCCACAGTCATGGAGCCCAGTTCAACAGGCACTAGGACTCTCCTAGAAGGTGCAGTCCTTGTGGCCTAGACTGTCCTTCAAGTTTATTTAGAGCCCCAATGCACTTTAACCTGTGCAGTCGTGATGCTTGCAGGAACTCAAGTTCAAGCTACTGGAATGGGCGATTTCCCTTTGGCCAGGGCCGGGCTAAATGTTCTCTCTTGCATGGATGTTATCTGAGTCCTTTCTAGTTTTGCTTTCTGCTATAACAGGGCAACATTGAGTTTAATGCAATGTTTCAGAATTGCTGTGCTCTCCTTTTCTCAAGTGCTCAGATTTTTCTCTCTGTACTACACTGTCACTGCTGGGGATGGGAGAGGGTGTGGCATTGGAGATTCAAGACTGTTTTTCCTACCTCTTCAGTGCCTCTTTCAGGTGAGTGCTCACCAGATTTTTGGTTCTTAGGAAGGTGCTTTTTTTGTGTTTAGATAGTTGTTAAATTGGTGTTTGTGGGTGGGTGAGGGTGACGATTGATGGAGCCTTTTATTCTCCCATCTTATTCCATCTCCCTACCTCACCATCTTTTAAAAGCTCCTCTGATTAGGCCAGGTCTGTCCAGGTACAACCAGGATAATCTCTCTTTTGATGAACCCAAAGCCAACTGATGAGTAACCTAATCACAGGAGAGAGATCTTATTTCATTTACACGTGTTGCCCATGCTCAAGGGTAGGGGATTATATGGGATATATACAACAGTGGGTAGAAATCTTGGGGACCATTGAGGACCCTGGCCCATCTCAATGCTCTCTCATGCCATATGCCTCCTCTCTTTTACAACAAAATACAGTTCAATTGCATATTCATTTCTGTGATTCTTTAACATCAGCTTTCCCAACTGGCATATGAGCTTAAGGAGAAAAAGGGAATACTGTTTTCAGGGGATTCTCTTTGCTCACTAGCATATCCTTGGACATTAGCACAATGTTCAGGATAGTCTAGTGGCTCAGCAAATATTTAAATAGATTAGGGACCTTTACTGATTGAACAAATACATGACTGAATGAAAACTCTATCATGACTATATTGCACTAGGTAGACATTCTTAGATCTAATCATTTTCTAACATGTATGCATTGAAAGATGGAAGCCTAATGTGAGGCAATAGGCCTATATTCTGATGTCACTGGAAGGACTGACACTCAAAGGAGAAATGGTTCCTTAGCTCACAAGATTGACTGGAGTCTATTTATATTACAAGCTTTCTTGTCATTTTGTATTGAGGTTTTCTGTTAGAATAACTTTCAGAGCCCTAGTGTTTACCAGTCTTCATACAGAGGGACCACAGTGAAACTGCATCTTCTAGCCAGGCTATATCAGCTGGGAGGGTGGGTTCAGCTCATTTTTCTTAGTCAGTCCATACTGCTATAACAAAGTACCATAGAATGGTAGACTTATAAACAACAGAAATTTATTTCTCACAGTTCTAGAGGATGTAAGTCCAAGATCAGAGTACCAGCATGGTTGGGTTCTGAGGAAGGCCTTCTTTGCAGACTGCCATCTTCTTCTTGTGTCTTCACATGGCATAAAGAGGGCAACAGGACTCTCTGGGATCTCTTTTTTAAGGCACCAATTCCAATCATGAAGACTCCACCCTCATGACCTAATTAACTTCCAAACGTCCCACCTCCTAATACTATCGCACTGGAATTTGGATTTCAACATGTATATTTGGGAGGGACATAAACATTCATTCTCATGCACCATGGTAGACTCAGGTATTGATAAAACCAAGAGGATTCCAGAGAGGGTAGTAAAAGGCTCACAGAGAATGAATGTGCTTGTGTGTATGTGTGTTTGAATTTTGTGTTTATGAAACTAAGTACTGCTGATTATATGGGAAATGGGAAGACGTCTCCTTAGATTGAGGCTTGCTCTCTCTTGTCCTTAATTTCCTGTAAATGCAATAGCTGAATCAACATGACCCAGGTATCCTGTAAGACTATAGAAACATAGCCATAAATTCTAAGTAGCTATGGCAAGACTTTGGGATTCTTCACATACAGAAGTAGGGCAGGGGTATGTCTTTCTGAAGTGGGATGGCAGATCATATCTTTAGTCTTGAGTGATAAATTCTTTTCTTACTACTATTTGTACTAGAGTCAGGGTCCTCCAGAGAAACAGAGCCAAAAGGATAAAGAGGTGAGTGTACATGTATATGTATATATGTATTTATATGTAATATAAATGAATTATAAATGAAATATAAGTGAATATATAAATATTCATGGATTTTATATGTAATATATAAGTATATAAATTAATACATAAATAAAAATATGTATTTAAGGGACTCAGCTTATGCTATTGTGGAGGTGACTCAAAAGAGGTGGAATTCAGCTGATTTTGTGGAAGTCTGAAAGCAGTCTGCTAGATAATTTCCTTTTATTCTTAGGTCAGCCTTTAGTTCCATTCAAGCCTTCAGGTGATTACATGAGGCCTACTCACTTATGGATGGCAATCCACTTTATTTAAAGTCCCCTGATTTAAGTATACATCTCATCCAAAAACACCCTTACAGAAACATCCAGAATACTGTTTGACCAAATATCTGGGCACTGTGACCCAGCCAAGGTAACATAAAATTACAGTGCCCCTATGATTTAGTCTTATATTTAGTATTAAAGTCTCATATTTGCATGAGACTCAGATATTATTTGTTCAGTTTAAAAATTCTGTCCCTCAGAGGATTTATTGACACAGAGATTTCTTTGGTGATTGTTGATCACTTAGAACATTTTCTTTTTTTGATGAAAACATATTGGAAGAATTGGATTTATAATATGATGACAAGGTTATTTTGGCTATTAAAATGATCTTAAATTAGCCCCTCATCCTAAACCTAATTCATGCCTACAAGAAGTCACAAGATTAAATGTATTTGGAGAATGTGAAGTTAAATTTGGCAAACATATTTTTGAGCACCTACCACATGCCAGGCCCAGTGTTCGGCATGGAGAGGACAAAGGTGAATAAACGTAATTTCCACCATTGATAGAGTTTGTAGTCTAGTGTGTGGAACAGTTATCAAAACACTAAAACATGGTGAGTCCAGGTGTGTTGAAGCAGATGTGGGGGGTGGTGCTGGGGAAGCGGTGTGAAGGATGCAGTAGATGAGAATGAGTAGCATGGAATTTAGCCCTAATGTGGAGAAGGTAACAGACTATTGACGGAAGATAAGAAGGCTGTTATCTATAGTCATGTGTTTTGCCAGTAGGGGTACAGAGACCTAGGGCTTTTGATTTTTGCGATGATACTCTTTCTCTAGACCACTATCTACCTAAAATTTTGAAATTTTGGTGGTTTTGAAAAGATATGCACCTCTTGGTAGCCACAAGGGAACCTGGGCCTGAAACATGATGTAGCATGTAACCCTAGGTAATCCGTTAACTTTAATCTTCATTGTGACCTCACGATTCTTGATATACCTTGTCATTGGCTCATGACTATTGTTGTGATGCATCTGCCAATGAATGTACGCTGCTGATAAAGACATACCTGAGACTGGGTAATTTTTAAAGAAATAGAGGTTTAATGGACTCACAGTTCCACATAGCTGGGGAACCTCACCATCATGGCAGAAGGCGAAAGGCACGTCTTAATGTCAACAGGCAAAGAGAGAATGAGGGCCAAACAAAGGGGACTTTCCCATAGAAAACCATCAGATCTCATGAGATTTATTCACTACCATGAGAACAGTGTGGGGAAATTGCCCCGTGATTCAATTATTTCCCACCAGGTCGCTCCCACAACACATGGGAATTATGAGAGCTACAACTCAAGATGAGATTTGGGCGGGGACATAGACAAACCATATCAAATACCATATCTAGGAACCCACATTGTCCCTTTGGAGACCTGTGTGAAGTGATCTGTCATATAAGAGTTTTCTGGGCCGGTCGCGGTGGCTCACGCCTGTAATCCCAGCACTTTGGGAGACCGAGGTGGGTGGATCACGAGATCAGGAGATGGAGACCATCCTGACTAACACGGTGAAACCCCATCTCTACTAAAAATACAGAAAATTAGCTGGATGTGGTGGCAGGTGCCTGTAGTCCCAGCTACTCGGGAGGCTGAGGCAGGAGAATGGCGTGAACCCGGGAGGCGGAGCTTGCAGTGAGCCGAGATCGTGCCACTGCACTCCATCCTGGGCGACAGAGTGAGACTAAAATACAAAAAACAAAAAGAGTTCTCTGGATTGGGACCGAGTTTATATTATGGTTCTGATAATTTTTTCTTCTGATTCAGGAGGGCAAGATTCACCTAGGTATCCATACATTATCCTTAGAATGCCAGAAAACTAAAAATTATTCTGTGTCCATGTCTAGCACAGTGTTGAGCAAATAGTGCCTGATAAAGATTTGCTATATAAATGAAGGAATATATGATATCAGCAATTTTAGCTATTTTGAAATTTGGGTTCTTTTGGCAATTGGATGGGCCAGATTAAATGATATAAACATTAAAAAACAGAATCACTGGGATAGGACCAGGTATGTGGGTTGATTCCAGAAACAGACAATGAAAAACGTGAAACATGGGAACACCTTGCAGTTAGCAGGTTGCAGCAGGCAGAAGCTGCTGGAGGCTGTCTGTTCCTATGGGTGAGCTATATTAACATAAGGAGTTGTTAGAGGACAGTTGGGTAGGCAAGAATAGTTGATGGCAAGTCTAAATGAAGGAAGTGAGAATTTAGTTATGGAAACAGGAATTCAGGAGTAAGCATCTGCCTCCTGGGGGAGTGGAGAGATAACATTAGTACCTAGTCCTAGAGGAGTTTACTTGACAGGGATGGTAATAGGTACTCAGGCATGGGGTCAGGAAGCACTAGATGGGAAGAGGTGTGGTGGTGAAAAGCAGACTTAAGCATTAGAAATAGAAGGTAATGCAAAGACCTTGGGACACACAATAACTCAGGAGGTGAATTACTGGTACTGTGGTCCAGAAAAGAGCAAAATCAATAGTACGCTGACTTAGCGCTGAGCTTTTCAGGTCCCTTTTGACTTCTCAGCCATTGGACCTACCCTGGATTTCTTGCCTAGCCTCACTAGTTGGATTTACTTTTTCGTGCTTCTGCAGAATGTATTGTTTTCCAGCCATCCTGCCAGAAGCTCTCTTTTTGTCATTAAATAATAAATGGCTTCAAAATTTGGAGATGATAATTATGGCAAATAGAGTTTTTCACAGCTTTAAATGTGAATAAATTCAAGTCTGTAGAAAAATGTTGGAAGAAAAATAAAATAAACATGCAGTCTTTGTCTAGATTCACTAATTATTAAGATTTCACCATATTTGGTATTATCTATCTATTTACCTGGCTATGTATATTTATTATATGTATATGTATAAATATAGTTTGCTGAAAAACTCGAAAGTTGGTTGCAGATTTTTCATCCCTAAGTGCTTCGGCCTCTATCTTGCAAATACGCAAAGACATTCTCCCTCCTAACGGTGGTACCACTACCATTCACAAGAAATTTTGTATTGATGCAATAGAATTATCTGATATATATTCTATATTCAAATTTCCCAATTGCTTCAATAATTTCCTTTATAGATTTTTTTATAGTGACTTTAAACATATCAAATTTTGTGAGGCATTTAAAAATGAAACTAGGAATATGAGATTTCTAAGATATCTTGGGACAAAGTGTGTAAGTTGGATATGTTTGTGCAGTTTCCTCAAGAAAATAATTGTTTTCATCTTTCCACTGATGGGAAAGCACAACTATCAATCAGGAATATGTCAGTGTCTGGATGTGTAGTATTAGCTTTTACTTAATGGAGTTAGAGTGAATTTTCACCTTTAGTTAAGAGTGAGTCTTCACTTTAAATAAGATGCTGGTTTTCTTATTTAAATTGCATTCATACTTGATCTTTTGGTCAAAGCAGCAAGAGACCAGTTATAAAAATCTATTCCTCTTAATTTAAAGGCAGCTATTAAAGGAGATTCAGAGCTTTGAAACTGTTGTGAGTGTTCTACTTAGGAAAATAAACACTAATTGAAAGGGCTAATCAAAAGCTCATCATCCTGAAGGGTACTTGGATGGTTCACAAGTATGCAGCTTAGGTAGACAGGTGCTCTTATGAGGACCTCATCATTCTAAGTATTAGGGACTTTACACCACGCGTTAGATGAGTCCCCTTAATGAGTGACTATTTATGATGATAAAATGCATCTGCTACTAACTTCCTTTATAATTTTTCAAATAATTTCGGAAATCATGAATGAAGGAAAAAATGAATGAGGAATAATTCAAACTCAATTAGTAACAAAAATTTGCTTACATAACATTTCCTTAAAGAAAATCTTCCTTTTCCTAATCTGTAGTCTTTGTGCTTTTAATTCTGTCCCAAAATCTCTGCAAATATTTGGGCAAACAAGTAATCATTTCCAATAAAGTTGTGCTCTTTAAAAACACATGAATAATTAAACTCTGTTCCCCTTTACTGTAGTTACATAAGAATTTTTTCTGTCCTGGTAAAGGTGCCTTCACATGCCAAACCATTACCCCAGAGACTAAACCAAATTTCAGAGGTGAAAAAAGCATTTAAAGATGCTTTTACAGATAATTCTGGATGATTCAGACTATTTCCTAAACAAAGTTCCTGTAAGTGGCATTTTCTCCTTACCAGACTATAAATCAATATGTGTTGGCTATAATGATGAATTGGTGACAAAGAAATTCTAACAAGTATACCTGATGAAAAGGTCACTATTGGGTTGGTAGTATGGTTAAGGGGGTTTAGTGATTATCTAGGAAACTTGTTTTGAAACTGCTGCCATCAGTGGAACTTTGTTGGTCATTACAAGTGCACGTGTGTACAATGGGCACATGAGCAAGGCTAAGATGCATTGATCTGTATAGTCCAAACAATCTGATAAATATGTTTGAAAAGTATTATGAAAAAAATCATCAGTGCACACGTAAACGTTGTAAAATGTGATAGCAGGAAGAATTCCGTTTCCTTCACTGAGTGCTAAATCATCCCATTTATATAGCTGCTTCATTTTTGCCCTCTCTTTGGCACTCCCATTTGCCTTTTTACTATCATCATATTGGACTCAATAATATATGCAACTTTGTTACTTTTGTCAAATCCTAAAACACATGGGCCATTATATTTTTTCCAAAGCTGTTGGTGGTACATTTTAATTCTTAATAGGAAAGGGGATCTATGATTGGGAATTCACATTCAAATCCCATTATGGTAAACTTTAGAGAGGTATAATCATTCTCTTTCATTTAATCTCATTCATTGTAATGAGTTCCAAGTTTGGTATAGAATAGTTGCCGTTGGTTTGTATGTCCTGTGGAAACACATCTCATAAGATTTTCTGACCAATAGTTAGTATTTCTATATAGCTGCAGGGAGGCATACACCTTCTAGATCTATGACACTAGTATATAATTCTCTTAGACTATTGTACTTCTATAACAAAATATCATAAACTGTGTAGCTTATAAACAAAATAGAAATTTCTTTCTCACAGTTCTAGAAGCTGGAAAGTCCAAGATTAAAGCATTGGCAGATTTGGTGTTTGGTGAAAGCCAACTTCCAGGTCCACAAATGGCAACCTCTAGCTGTGTCCTCATATGGTGGAAGAACTGAGGGGTCTTTCTTGGACTTTTTAATACAGATACTAATCTCATTAATGTGGACTCTGCTCTCATAATATAATCACCTCCCAAAGGCCTCACATCCAAATACCATTACCTTGGAGATTAGGATTTCAACATATGAATTTTAGGGAGACACAGACTCTCAAACAATAGCAACATTGTTCATTCTATGCCCTTTGTCCTCATGCCTCCTAGTGAACACACTGTGTGGAAATGGAATTTATTAGAGGCTGTAGGATTCAGTTTCTTTCCTGAAGGCTCATCTTCAGAAATCCAAATGAGACACCAGGGTTATTTGAATAGAATTTTAGAAAGACTTTCTATAAATGCCATGAGATTATAAAATCATCAACTAAGTTGAATTATATGAATGTGTTATATAGACAAAAGAATAATGCCCAGTTGGCACACATTTGAGAGTGAAAGGAAAAACTATTAATAATTAAAATTACAGGTGCACACTGGTACTGTTCAGGCAAAGCAGAATATAGCGTCAGCCAGTAATAATAGTACTTACTGTATCGAGTTCTTATAATGAGTCAATGACAAAATATATGTAAATTAGTTAGCTGTCAATGGGAAACATTCAATAAGTGGTAGCTACTTATGTTGGTATTTTTCATGCTTCCTACTTTGGCTTAACGAAGCAAGAAAATCAGTGAGTTATTTATTCTCTTTATCTTTTAATAGATGATGCTGGGTCTAGTAATGAGGTAATGAGAGTTTAATAATATAATCATATGGAAGCCTCTTTGAGTGGGAAAGGAGCTTTATGTCTATTTAGTTATGTTTATTATAGTGATTCTCCACCAAAAGAAGGAAAATCTATTTTTCAAATTTAAAAAATTGAGACAGCCTATCCTGCCTCTTCCACATACCTATCTCCTTAGCTTGATAGTTACTTCCACAGGAAGCCACTCTTACTGAATGGACTGTGTCCTAGCTCTTAGGCTTATTGGAGCAGACAAAAATTAAGAATAACTAGTTTATTTGATTAATATTTCCTTAAAGGCAGTGATTTTTAAAATTCTGATTCCCTATGCTTATTACAGTATCAGGTACATAGCAGATATTCAATACATATTTGTTGAATTAGTGAAATATGAATAAATGGATCTCAGCAACTGAAAATCAACCTTATGAGGTGATGGCCTCTAGCGTAACCCTGCAACCAAAGCTCTGCCATATTCGGGAACTTTCCTGTGCTTCATTTGGGGTCATAGAATCAAGGAGTTCAGGAATTTCATAGCTGCAGTTGGTGCCAAGGAACTGTTTGCTATTTAGATTGGTTCCCTCTGTTAATTGATTGTAATAAGTAAAAACTCAATAAAGATAATCTGCCAATTATCTCAATAAGGCTTCCTGCTGCACACTTTACAGATTCAAAACACAGAAGTGTCATGTATGGATTTAAGCGCTATATGAGAAATCATTGTTTATTAGTATTCAGCATTATTGTTGAAGTATTATTGAGAACTGTATAAAATATATTTGTTTTATGTATGAAATAGAAAATATCAATTTTATATATCACTTCCATTGTGTAAAAGTGGCACTAACGGCCTCATATTAACCTAGCTGTCTTGGCACTTGCTGTCAGGTCAAAGCTGGGCTTGGGAGACTGTGTGATGCTTAACTCACTTTCTATCATCCCTCATGTTGTTTCAAGTTGAGGCAGGTTAGTTAAAATGGACTTTGCATGTAGCCTTGGTTAATAGGATCAATTGCCTTTATATTATAGAAAATAGAAAATACATTTTGCATTATTTGCAGCTTTTTCCCCCTTCAGGAATTTCATGTGGTTTTAGTCCGTACAGATCAGTGCACAGCCGGTGCTGTAGCTTTTATTTCTGATTTTCTCTTGCAAATCTTTGAGTTAGCAGACTCTGTGTTGGAGGGTAGATAATGTTAGTACAGAGCACCACCCTTACACTATAGTCAAGGCCTGAGGGGTGGGGATCTCCTCCTCATCCTACCACGTCTGCTTTCATCTCAAAAGATTGGCCCAGCTACCAAGTGTAAGGGCTGTAAATTGCTGCCACGGAAAGGTGGAGGTTGTTAAAGGGCTATGCCTGGGCTGTGAGGTGGCAGGGGCAGCAAGGGGTTCAGAGCAGGATGTTCAAAAATTTCATGGGTGGGAACCTGTGTCACTTGACCACAAAACTAGATGGAAGGGCAGATATGGGAATGATGAGTTTTGGCTTTGGTCACCTCTAACCTTGGGCTGAATCAGAGACTCATAGGATGTTGGTAACTGCCTCCCTGAGCCAAAGAAACAACAAAGACTCTCTGCGTTCATGGTGCTTTCTTTCCTCTCCTTAGTCTCAAATATAAAACCTACCTGCCTTGTTAGATCTTAGAAGAAAGAGAAGCTGGAAACCCACATTGTATTACTTATACTATAAATGATGATAGATATTAACACAAAATGTTCTTAAACTTCAGCTTTTCACACTAAGATAATGAATTAAAACAAATGGAAAAAATGTTTCTAGTATTTAAAAATTACAGTTTTCCTGTTCATGCCGTGAAAATGGTACATAATAGGACAACACAAATGATTGAAATGCCATAAGCATATCCACAGAGAGGATTACAGGTGATGTTGAAACAGCAATCATACCATGGAACTGATTAAATTTAACATGACTTATAATAATATGAGGTAGCAAGTCTGTGCTCAGTAAAAGCACCCCTTTTCTGAGGGGTTGAGTGGGTATTCATAGTTGACTGATCAAGATCTGTGCCTTTTTTTAAATGTAGGCAGTCCATCTTTCCCTAAGTGAAGGGAGTTCAGGGCTATCTCGTAGGGTTGGCATAATACACTGCACTCATTTCACAGTGTAAAATTTTTGTTAGGCAGAAACAGGAATATTATTACATATCACTAAATTAATCATCCACAGTAGTTGATATTGTTAAAGACAGTTTAGTGTACAAACCACCAGAGATATAGAAAAGCAAATATTGCATATTTGATACTGTTATTAATCCCTTTTTTGTGACTTAGGAAAGAAAACAAAGAAATACCTCTAAGGCTGTGTGGGTTCTAATTTCTGCTTCGGCTCCCTGCATACGTTGACATGAGCCATTTTACTTTCCTCCATTTCATTTCCCACATCCATAAGATTAGTAAGCAATGCTGGATAGTTGCAAAGCAAATATAAACAATTGCATTAATGTTAAATCATCTTTTAGAAGTGCATGAAGAAGGTTAATACTAATTTGATCAATAAAAAATGATAGATGCTATTTTCTATTGTTTGTACATTCTTACAAGTAAAGGGCAATTACATGCCAAGAATAATAGAAAAAATATGAATGTATTAGATATATTCCTGGTTTGAGTAGTGAGATTTCTTAATAAGAAAAGATATTAGAATGCTTTATGAAGTTTATGAACTTGTAATTTGCTCCCATAATTAGATGAGACTCTGTTAGACCCATCCTTCTACAATTTCATAATTGAGAGGCTTTTGCCTACAAGAGTGTTGAATCAGACATACGTAGGCTTAATGGACTAACTATTTTAAAGATTGGCCATGGCTTATGCAAAATAAGAACAATCCTTAGAGCATTTTAAAGGCTTCCTGCCACAAATTGCTTTTGCAATTTTCATTTCATTTTTTAACTATGAAGTTAAGGCATCTTTAGTTATTTTTATTTTAAATTGCTCCTGCTGTTGTTCTCCTCCTAGGAAGTAGTCACTATTCTTTTTCCTTTCTCCTGGCCATTGTAATATTTCTTACATGAATAAAAACAAAGTGGTTTATTTTAAAAAGAGTTTTAAAATCCTCCTTTGCAGTTGCAAGAAAAATGCCTTACCATTATCAAATTGAAAAAGGGATAATGTAGCACAGTTACAAGTGAGTTTTATCAATGAGTGTTTTCTAGAAACTCTTTCTGCTGCATCCTTTAACATCTGCGGTTGAAAAGTTAATTCTGAAAACAAAGTACATGTGGAAAGGCAGGTAGGTGATGGATGAAGGCAAAAATTAAAATTGGGTACTGGTGGCACAATCTCTTACTTTTTGGCCCACAGGAATCCTGATACAAATTAATTGTTTCTGTGATTCTTAGACCTTCATCAATCAGATGTAAATTACACCATGCATGATTGGCTGCCTTTCCATTCCAAGTTTCCCATAGAGAGCTGTTGGCCGCCAACTGCTACAGAGACACGGTGGAGCAGCAGCCTGTCTTTGGCCACTCTGGGACCACAAACTGAGAGATGGAGCTGACTCGCAACCACAGTAGTGTGCCTGAGGATGCAGCCAGCACCTTTCCAGAGTAATTTCCATTTAGGGCAAAAGAGACATTTTTCAAGCCAGGTTTAATGTTAGTCAAATCTTGTGTAGCCAAGGTTTGATTTTTAAACATGGTTTCAGACCAATCTAAGAGGATGCTAGAGCACAGAGCACCTAGCAGATAGCAGGAATAAACATAAGATTAATCTCAAGAATGATTAGGGAAAAACAAATATAGATGCCCTCAAAAACAGGTTTCCCACGATACTTTATGCACCTTTAGAGGCAGCTGTAATAATAATAGCTGAAACTTAATTAAAGTAAAATAAAAGACCCCAGTCAGGAGATCTTGTGACCACATTTGTAGCTGAGTACTGAATTTAGCCCCAAGAAATATGAGATCTATTTTTCGTCTCACAACAATTTACCATTTCAAAAACCTCATCTTAAGGATGTGATTATAAGCTACAGAGTTGTCATACTTCATATGTAAAGAAAGAAGGGTTTGAGAATGTAGAAGGGCATGTTTTCAAATAATCTTCACAATTAAATTTTAAACATGTATTGGGAAATGAGGTTATTGCAATGACCTGGATACATGAAATGTAGTTTTTATTTACACTTAAAGCATTAACTCAGATCTTCATGAATATGTCTTTAGTGTAAATTACTTGTGTTTGTGAATTGTATTTTAAAAACCCTGATAAATGCTATTTGAAAAATAAAGTGAATTGGCTCTTAGGGTTACAGTCAAGGACCAAATTGCCTGAGTTCAAATTTTGATTCAACTCCAATGTGACTTTGGCAAATTACTTAATCTCTCCAGTCTTTGGTTTCTTATCTATAAAATGGGCATAATAATACTTCATATTCCAACAAATTGTATGGAATAAATGAGACGATTCACTTTTAACAGTGCCTGATGTTTAGCAAATGTTAAATACATATTAATTATCATTATTATTTTATATCCATTATCTGTAACTCACTTTGAGCCATTATCAAAAAGGAAAGCTTTCCTTCTAAGAAATCATTTCTTTAACTGAAACATCAACAACTTCTTGGGAATTCCCTGCAGGTTTCCGGGAGCACATATAACTATATAGATTTCTGCTCCTATAGCTTTCACCTGCTTGCTATTGCAGGATTCCCCTGTAATTATATTGTCAAGTCTCTTTACTGGGTAATAATGTTTATTTCACAATGTTTGAGGATTATGGAAATAAGTAATTAAATGAGATGACATTTGCGTAAGTTCTGAGAAGGGACTGGCTCACAGTAGGTCCTAAATAAATATTAGCTTTTTAGATACACACTTGCCTTCTGTATGAGGAAGGGAACAAATGTTTAATGTTCCAAACAAAACATTATTTTTCACTACAACATTGAAGCTTGAGACATTCCTATGACCCATACATTAATTTTCTTTTAACTTTTCTTTTTGCCCCACAACAATTCTCTCATAAGCACTCTGGGGCCATCACTTGAAGGTACCTCAGTGGTGGTATCTGCCACGTCTGAGGGCAATGGGACCTTACAGTGTGTCAGTGAAGACAGTTGCTCCCAAGGAAAGACAGTAAATTATATAAAGTGCCTGCTGGGTACTTAGGAAATCTTGCTATTATTGATTGGCTGTGGAGAAGTAAGCACCCATGTTGAGAAACCCCACTTGGAAAGGGATTGCAGGTGACCTCTGAGGGTAGCTTCCTGTTGACAACTGGCAAAAAACCGAAGCTCTCAGTCCTAACAACTGCAAGGAACTTAATGCTACCAAAAACTACATAATTAGGGAATGGATCCTTTCCCATTCTAGATTCCAGATGAGACTCCAGGTTGGCCAACATCCTGTGAGACTAAACAGAGGACCAGGTTAACTCATGCCTGGACTTCTGACCCACAAAAATTGTGATATAATAATTTCTCTTGTCTTCAGCCTCTAACTTTGTGGTAATTTATTACATAGCAATATATTACTAATAAATATTTTTTTCCCTTCTCATTTAATCTTAAGAAAGAAATCCTGTGTTCTTGGAAAGTGGATTTTAATTTAAACACCAGTGACTTCTTGGATTGGTATTTACCAAGGCATTCTGGAGGCATGTTCAACTGTAAAAGCCATACTTTCTTTTTCTTTTTTTTTTTTTGATCAGAAGAATAGTTTACTAGGTTAATTTCAATTTACCATTACCAGCCTTCTTGAAGATTACATTGCCTGGCAAGCATTGCTATTCTCATCTGATCAAGATCTGGCAATTCATGATATTTTACACAGATGTTTTCTACTTTCGACTCTAGTATCTATACTTAAAATGATGAGTGTAAATCCTTGCTCTGCCAGTTTGGTAAATGTATTCTCTCTTAGCCACAGTTTCATTGACTGTAAAATGGAAATAATTCCAATTAGTTTTTAGCATTGTTGTAGATACTGGCTGAAATAGCCAACAAAAAGTGATTAGCATAGTACCAAGTTAATAACAGATGCTTTATAAATGACAACAATTTTTATTAATAATATCTGAGAACTACTGTGTATTCTTAGGATTTGTAGGATCCCCATACAGGAATGGTATAAGAAGTAGAAGCTTTAGCCATTAAATTTCTCTCTCTCTCTCTCTCTCTCTCTCTCTCTCTCTCTCTCTCTCCCCCTCTGTCTCTCTCTCTCTATATATGTATTTAAATTTTTATTTCCATAGGTTTTTGGGGAACACGTGGTGTTTGGTTACATGAATAAGTTCTTTAGTGGTGATTTATGAGGTTTTGGTGTACCCATCACCCAAACAGTGTACCCTGTATCCAATGTGTGGTCTTTTATTTCTCGCCACCCCTCACCCCTTCCCCTGAGTCCCAAAAGTTCAATGTATAATTCTTATGCCTTTGTGTCCTCATAGATTAGCTCCCACATATGAGTGAGAACATAGGATGTTTGCCTTTCCATTCCTGAGTTACTTCATGTAGAATAATAGTCTCCAGTTCCATCCAGTTTGCTGCGAATGCCATTATTTCATTCCTTTTTATGGCTGAGCAGTATTCCATGGTGAATATATACCACGCTTTCTTCATCCACTCATTGATTGATGAGCTCCATATTTTTGAATTGCAAATTGTGCTGCTATAAACATGCGTGTGCAAGTATCTTTTTCGTATAATGACTTCTTTTTCTCTGGGTAGATACCTAGTAGTGGGATTGCTGGATCAAACAGCAGATCTACTTTTAGTTCTTTGAGGACTTAAAGTTTGTTGTAGATGACTTTTATTACTGTAAGGTATCTCACTTCTATGCCAGTTTTACTAAGGATTTTAATCATAAAGCGATGCTAGATTTTGTCAAATGCTTTTTCTGCATTTATTGAGATGATCATGTGATTTTTGTTTTTAATTCTGTTTATGCTATGTGGTGTATCACATTTATTGATTTGTGTGTGTTAAACCATCCTTGTATCCCTGATATGTAACCTACTTGATCATGGTGGATTGTCTTTTTGATATGCTGTTGGATTCGATTAGCTAGTGTTTTGTTAAGGATTTTTGCCTCTATACTTATCAGGGATATGTTCTGTAGCTTTCTCTTTTTTTTTTGTTATGTTCTTTCCTGGTTTTGGTATTAGGGTGATACTGGCTTCATAGAATTATTTAGAGAGGATTCCCTTTTTCTCTATCTTGTGGAATAGTGTCAATAGGATTGGTACCAATTCTTTGAATGTCTAATAGAATTCGGCTGTGAATCCATCTGGTCCTGGACTTTTTATTTCTTGGCAATTTTTAAATTACCATTTCAGTCTCACTGCTTGTTCTTAGGCTGTTCAGAGATTCTATATCTTTCTCATTTAATTTAGAAGGATTGTATATTTCTAGGAATTTATCCATCTCCTCTAGGTTTTCTGGTTTATGTGCATAAAGGCATTCATAGTAGCCTTGAATGATCTTTTGTATTTCTGTGGTATCAGTTGTAATATCTTCTGTTTCATTTCTAATTGAGCTTATTTGGATGTTCTTTCTTCTTTTCTTGGTTAATCGTACTAACAGTCTATTAATTTTATTTATCATTTCAAAGAACCAGCTCTTTGTTTCATTTATCTTTTGTATTTTTTTGTTTCAATTTCATTTAGTTCTGCTCTGATCTTCATTATTTCTTTTCTTCTGACTGATTTGGATTATTCTTGTTTCTCCAGTTCAATGAGGTGTGACCTTAGATTGTCTATTTGTGCTCTTTCAGACTTTTTGATGTAGACATTTAATGCTTTGAACTTTCCTCCTAGTGCCACTTTTCCTGTATCCCAGAGGTTTTGATAGGTTGTGTCACTATTATCATTCAGTTCAAATAATTTTTAAATTTCCATCTTGATTTCATTGTTGACTTAATGATTGTTCAGAAGCAGGTCATTTAATTTCCATGTATTTGCATGGTTTTGTGGGTTCCTTTTGGAGTTGATCCTTTTGGTTTCTATTGGAATTGATTTCCAATTGTATTTCATTGTAGTCTGAGAGAGTACTTGATATAATTTTGATATTCTTAAATTTACTGGGGCTTGTTTTATGGCCTATCATATGATCTATCTTGGAGAATGTTCCATATGCTGTTCCATGTGCTGATGAATAGAATGTATATTCCGCAGTTGTTGGGTAGAGTGTTCTGTAAATATCTGTTAAGTCCATTTATTTTGGGGTATAGTTTAAATCCATTGTGTCTTTGTTGACTTTCTGTCTTGATTACCTGTCTAGTGCTGTCAGTAGAGTATTAAAGCCCTCTACTATTATGTTGCTGTTTCATTTCTTAGGTCTAGTAGTAATTGTTTTATAAATTTGGGAGCTCCATTGTTAGGTGCATATATGTTTAGAACTGTAATACTTTCCTATTGGACTAGTCCTTTTATCATTATATAATGTCCCTCTTTGTCTTTTTTAACTGCTGTTGCTTTAAAGTTTGTTTTGTCTGATATAAGAATAGCGACTCCTGCTTGCTTGTGGTGTCCATTTGCATGTAATATATTTTTCCACTCCTTTACCTTAAGTTTATTTGACTCCTTATGTGTTAGGTGACTCTCCTGAGGAAAGCAGAAACTTAGTTGGTGAATTATTATTCATTCTATAGTTCTGTATTTTTTAAGCGGAGCATTTATGCCATTTACATTCAATTTTAGTATTGAAATATGAGGTACTATTCTATTCATTGTGCTTTTTGTTGCCTGAATTTCTTTTTTTTTCACTGTGTCATTGTTATATAGGTTCTGTGAGATTTATGCTTTAAGGAGGTTCTATTTTGGTGTATTTTGAGGGTTTGTTTCAAGATTTAGAGCTTCTTTTAGCAGTTTTTATAGTGTTGGCTTGGGGCTTGGTAAGGACACATTCTCTCAACATTTGTCTGGAAAGGAATGTATCTTTTTTTCATTTATGAAGCTTAGTTTCACTGGATACAAAATTTTTGGCTGTTAATTGTTTTGTTTAAGGAGGCTAAAATAGGACCCCAATCCATTCTAGCTTGTAGGGTTTCTGCTGAGAAGTCTGCTGTTAATTTGGTAGGTTTTCCTTTATAGGTTATACAGTGCCTTTGCCTCACAGCTCTTAATATTTTTTTCCTTTGTCTTGACTGTAGATAACCTGATGACTTTGTGCCTAGATGATGATCTTTTTGTGATGAATTTCCCAGGTGTTCTTTGAGCTTCTTGTATTCAGATGTCTAGATTTCTAGCAAGGCTGGGGAAGTTTTCCCTGTTTGTTTTTTCAAATATGTTTTCCAAACTTTTACATTTCTTTTCTTCCTTGGGAACACCAATTATTCTTAGGTTTGGACATTTAACATAGTCCCAGACTTCTTGGAGGATTTGTTCACTGATTTTTTTTTTCTTTGTCCTTGATGGATTGGGTTAATTTCAAAGCCTTTTCTTCAAGCTCTGAAGTTCTTTATTCTGCTTGTTCAATTCTATTGCTGAGACTTTCCAGTGCATTTTGCATTTCTTTAAGTGTGTCCTTGATTTTCAGAAGTTGTGATTGTTTTTTATTTATGCTATGTATTTCACTGAATAATTTTCCTTTCATATCCTCTATTACATTTTTTATTTCTTTAAGTGGGACTTCACCTTTCTCTGGTGCCTCCCTGATTAGCTTAATAATTGACCTTCTGAATTCTTTCTCTGGAAAGTCTCACATTCCTTTTTGGTTTGGATCCATTGCTGGTGAGCTGGTATGCTCTTTTGGGGATGTTAAAGAACCTCATTTTGTCGTATTACTAAAATGGTTTGTCTGGTTCCTTCTCGTGTGGGTAGACTATGTCAGAGGGAAGATCAGAGATTCAAGGGCTGCTGTTCAGGTTCTTTTCTCCCATGGGGTGCTCCCTTGATGTGGTGTTCTCCCCCCTTTCCCCTAGGAATGGGACTTCCTGAGAGCTGAACTATAGTGATTAGTGTTACTCTTTTGGGTCTAGCCACCCAGTGGAGATACTGGCTCTGATCTGGTATTGGGGAGTGTCCGTAAGGAGTCCTGTGATGTGATCCATCTTCAGGTCTTGCAGCCATGGATACCAGCACCTGCTCCAGTGGAGGTAGCAGGGGAGTTAAGTGGACTCTGTGAGGGTCCTTGATAGCTTTTTTGTTTAGAGAGCTGATTTTGTGTTAGTTGGCCTCCAGTCAGGAGGTGGTGCTTTAAAGAGTGTATCCTATGGGGAGGTCCTATAGGGAGGTTGCAAACTTTCCCTAGGGACACCTGATTAAGTATTCAGGTTTCTCAGGTGGTGGGCAAGACCGTAGAGCTCCCAAGAGATTATGACTTTTGTCTTTGCCTGCCAGGACTGGTAGAGAAAGACCACCAGGTGCCAGCAGGGATAGGCATGTCTGAGATCAGCCTCTCTTTAGGTGGGGCTTGCTGCACCTGCTGTACAGCATGGGAATGGGGTTCCAAGGCCAATGGAGTTATATTCCCAGGGGGATTATTGCTATCTCTGCTGAGTCATACACGTCACCAGGGAAGTGGGGCAAAGCCAGCAGTCACAGGCCTCACCCTGCTCCCACACAGCTGGCAGTCCTAAAGGCTGGTCTCACTCCCACATGCCCCCAAAAACACTGAGTCTATTTCCAGGCAGCCAGTGACCAGGGCTGAGAACTTGCCCCAGACCAGGAGCCTCCCTGTTGAGAAAGCAAGCCGACTCACAGTATTTTGGCATCTCAGAGAGCCTACGGGGTGATCCACTTCCTTCAGAGGGTCTGTAGATTATCTCGGCTTTTCTTGTATGGTCCTGTGGTAGTTCTTGGAGCAAAAGTTCACCATGTGAGTCTTTACATGCTGCTCTGTCTGTCTGAGTGGGAGGTGCAAGCTAGCCTTGCCTCCTATCCACCATCTTAATCTACTCTCCCTCCTCCATTAAATATATTTTTTACAAAAATTTTTTTAATCATGAGGACTTCTTGTTTATGATGAAGAGATTTGATCCATTAATGTTTAATATTATAAGACTTTATGTGATTTTTCAAAAGATTGCATTTTAAATGATAAAAAACCACAAAAGAATGTAATATATTTTTTGAAATATTTGTGGATACACAGGAAGTGTATATATTTATGGGGTACATTAGATGTTTTAATACAGGCATGTCATGTGAAATAATCACATCATGGAGAATAGGAGATCCTTTGTGTTGAACACAATCCAATTACACTCTTTTAGCTCTTTTAAAATGTACAGTTAAGTTATTATTGACACTGTGCTGTTCACAATAGCTAAGGTTTGGAAGCAACCTAAGTGGCCATCAGCAGATGAATGGATAAAGAAAATGTAATATATACTCCCATACACATTGGAATACTATTCAACTGTAGAAATGAATGAGATCCTGTCATTTTCAACAACATGAATAGAGAGTAATATTTTTAAGGAAACTTTACCATATGGAAATCAAAATCAAGAATTAGAAGAAAGAAAAACAAGTTTGTTTGGAACTATTTGCTATATCTGTTAAAACATAACATTCTTTTTAAATGGCTCTTCTACTCTTTGCCCTTCCATACTGGATACTGCCTCAGATCAACAGAGAAATTATCATAGAAATTCTAACTCTCTTTTTTTCTTTCACAGTTAATGCAACATAAATGTTTTACATTGTAGTTTAAGAGATGCCAAGGGGTTTGGATTGCAATATATCTATGAAATAAGCACTTAAAAATCTTTAAATGATTTTTTTCATTACAAAACAAATAATTTAAAATCTTTTTATTTAGGAAATAAGATGGAAGAACATGCTAACCATAACAGCCGCTAAAATCTTTCTTCTTATCTATTCAGTTACTTCTTCATTTACTCATTCACATTGTTGTATGTCGACCTAACACCATACACTGTCCCAAGTACTGGGAATATAGTGGTAAACACAAAAATGTCCTAAACCACAACTTGTACTATTGTCCCTGATTTAAGTTCTTTGTTTTCAATAGAAGTTTTGGCAGCTTGAAGGGCCTCTGACTGGCTTACAAAGAGCACAAAGATATGACAATCAGGAATACAATGCAAGAACATCTTTGGTTGTTGGTTTCATTTCTTTCTCTTTCCTGAAAGTTGAAGCCATGCAGAATAGTAGAGTGAATCGTAAACAAATGGTAGCATACAAATAAACAACATGTACAAATATTTAATTGAGGGTAACAACTAGATTTTATTAATCAAGATTTTACGGAATATACTCTTGGTCCCTTCCCATCACCAAATAGTTGCAAAACAAATGAATATCGGACATTCATGCACTGATGCAAGTCTAATAATCATTAAGTTCCATCTTATTTTTGGCCTTTTGACATATGAACCTATTTAATTTTTCTGAGATAAGTTTACATGAAGGGTGTCATTCAGTACCCATAAAATATGTAATTATCCATGGCATATTGGTGTGTATGTATGTATGAGTAGAAACATAGATGTGTTACATATATTTTTGCAGAGAGGATGGCCACAGATTAGTTAGTGAGATTCAAGGAGGAATGAAAGACTCCTTGAATGGTAGATTGTATTATTCAAAGAATTGTTTGCTGTTCTTTCTTACTGGCTCCTCCCTGCTAGAGGATTATATTTTCTATTCCACTGATGTTAGCTTTGTCAAGAGACTTGGTTTGGTCAATATAATGTAGTGAAAATGATGTGCACCACTCCCAGATGAAGCTTTAAGAGTCAATACATATTTCCACATTACTCTTTGCCCTATGCCATGAGACCACATGTCTCAGTTAGCTGTAGCTTCTTCAGCTTGGGCTTTCCAGTGAAAAGGATAGACAGCAGAGTTGCAGCCAGTCCACAAATGAGAAGTAAGGAGATCAAGAAACATTTATTGCTTTAAGTCATCGAGATTTTGGTGTTTTTTGTTTGTTTGTTTGTTTTTTTGGGGGGTACCTCAGCCTAAACTGAGGAGATATAGAATTTAGCCTAAACTGGAAGATACAGACAAAGGTAATATTAATTACTAATATTGAATAATTTCTGTGGACAAAGAATGACATTTATTAATTTCATACTTGTCTCATGTGATCTTCATAATCATTCTATGGTTAGAAATAATCACATCCTCATTTCACAACTGAGAAAAATGCTCATCAAATTTGCTTAGGGTTATCTAGCTAATAAGATACATGAAATATGAATAGGAACATAAGTTTAGCTAATTTATAAGTTTCACCCACAGAGTCCTGCCTCATTGGACTTTAGAATTAGATATCATATAGTACAATATGTTTATTTTACAGAAGAGTAAACTCAAGTTCTCAATTACCTGTAATATATAGTTCCACTACCTAGCTATAAAGCTGCAACTTAAAGCATTAATCTCCTGGAGCTAGAACTCAAATTTGTAGTCTGCACTGATGGTCTAGTACTTGTGTGTGTGTGTGTGTGTGTGTGTGTGTGTGTGTGTGTGTGTGTGTGTGGTTGTATATACATACACATATGTAAAATGATACCTTTGTCAATATGGAATATATAGGGCATGCAAATAATATTTATATAGACATAATATTTATATGTCTTTTTGGGATTAGAACAATAAACCTTAAAATTAAGAATTAATTTATCATAGCATGTATTTTTACCAATCTGATAATACTGAGACAAGCAATGAAAATGTTTTGAGTTACTATTTTTTATCATGTAATTATAGAGTCATTTTGGTTTGTATATTATGAACTCATAATTATAATATAGTGTTGCTTATCATTGTTTTCCTTTTCCTTGAACTAAAAAAAAATAAATAGGATAATCCTATTTCTTAACGTGACTTGATATTTAATTTTTTATTTCTTGTTTACTTTGTCATTAAAATAAGCCATTCTACTTCAGTCTGTTAAAAATATAGTTATACTGTATTCAGAGACATAATTTAGCTTTACTAAATAAAATATACATATCTAGTTTTTCTTAAGTTAGAAGTATTTATTTTAAAAGGAGAAAATTTTTAAAAATACTGCTTTTATAAAATATTGCATTAACAAACCGTGTAAATATATAAATGTGCTATAAAGTCTATTAATAGGCATTTTGTTTACATATTTTTATCTCAATTATCTATGCCCATAGGACTCATTCAATCAATTTTTCACTAAGTAGTTTTCAAAATATAATTACTCTTATGGGTAGGTCTATGAACAGCAGTGTCATTTACACTATAGTTCACTAATTGCACTTCCAAGCTATTATAATGAATTATACCAGTACATTCTTCAAGAAGATCAGTTAATGCTAATCACTAGTATCGCATATATCACTTAGAAGAGATCCATCCATAAAAGCCTTTCATTTACAGCCTCATTTCTTTTTAATTCCCTTGTAATGCAAGTTATAGCTGTAAATATATACAACATGTACTTCTGTTACCTGTTAGCCTGTTGGATTGATTCTGAGTTAAGTATTGAAATCTAGAGACAATAATCTTTTATGGTAGGAGTAATGCTATTTATTTTAAAATCTTGTGTCATAGTAATTCTTATTATACAAAATTAAATCATTACAATCCATATAATTATCTACATTTGGATAAAATATGAAGGACCTAAATAAAATCTTATTTCCCCTAAATATTTTTATCACCCCTCCAATGTTCCCAGACTATATTTTTGCATTTTTTTCTACATTCAAGAAAAACTAGTATTTAATGTGTTTATTAGTTAAAAATAAATGACAGGAAGGTTTGTGCTTTTAAACCCATATATAATGGGAAGATTTTACAGACAATGAAGATAGATACCAGGTTGTAAGCATTTTTTTTTTTGGTAGAATAATGAAATAATTTTGTAGACCGAGTATCATGACAGAAGATTACATAAATAAAGGGACAAAAATATAGAAAACTTTCTTTAAAATATTTCTTCTTTGTAAAATTCACCTATTAGGTAGTGTTTCTACCTATAAATGTTACAGAAATTGAGAAATAGGAGAATCCTTTATTATCATTAGATATGTATTATAATAAAAGTACAACTTGAATATTGGAGATGATGATTTATTATGTGCTATTTGTTTTCTATTCGAAACAATACTTGTTAGAATTAATATAACTTCTTCTTCAGTAAGAAAAAAGGTTGTTGCATGTTGTAATCATGATTTACATTTCTGACGTCACCTCATAAAATCAAGAGTGAAAGAGAAAAGATTACTTTGGTGAGTCTTCATTAGAAGGAGTTAAAACTGATAATAATCTATGACTAATTAATATATAAAGTTCAGATTCCACGTATCTTTTAAAATTCTCTACAAAATAATGTTCTTGTCGCTATTTTACAGATAGTAAAATAAGACTCAGAGAGATAACTTGCCCAAGATGACACAAGTGTTAAGAGATAGTACTGGGCTTTAAAACCATTAGGCCTAATTCAGAATTGTAACTTCTGTATTCTACTGAAGTTTTCTGTATGTTTGTATGTTGAGATGTGGCTATAACAGGTTATGGTACAAAGTCTACTCTCAAAACTCCATTTTGCTGTTCTCCAGTATAGGGCTTGACCAACATACAAAGTTAAGTGTTTGTGTTTGCCTGATATTTGTTATATTCATGCAAGGAGATGGACCAGTCATTCTCATTGGTTCTTGTAAGCATCAGAACTAAGAAAACATTTAGCAGTGTTGTCCCTAGATGGATTATCTCAACCCTTGCAAGAAAAATGGATGACTTAATTTCAGAGCTATCTTCCAGTTGATATGCTTAATCATAGAGCAAAATATCATTTTAAAACATGTCAAACATAGATGCAAATGAGATTAGATGCTGGTTCCCCAAAACACACCTTTTTTTTTTTTTTTTTTTTTTTTTTTAAGACAGAGTCTTGCTCTGTTGCCCAGGCTGGAGTGTAGTGGCATGATCTTGGCTCACTGCAACCTCTGCCTCCCCAGTTCAAGCGATTCTCCTACCTCAGCCTCCCGAGTAGCTGAGACTACAGGTGTGTGCCACCACCCGCTGCTAATTTTTGTATTTTTTAGTAGAGACGGGGTTTCACCATGTTGGCCAGGCTGGTCTCGAACTCTTGACCTTGTGATCTGCCTGCCTCGGCCTCCCAAAGTGTTGGGATTACAGACGTGAGCCACTGTGGCCAGCCTCCAAAACACCTTCTAATAAAAGCTTGAGAATAGTAATTCTATTCTGTAACATCAGTATTATATTTTATTCCATTGCATTTTTGTTGATGTTACTTTGTTTTAAAATATTGCTGGTATTTAGGATATATGTTGATTTTTTGTTTCTTTTATGGGTAGAAATTCAGAGAAGAGCTATTTTATTCAACATTCAGACACATGAAAGTAAAGATTTCAGTTTCCAAGAATTCAGTGGCAGGAACCAGATTTATTTATATTTTCACCTTAAGAACTGGATAAAATAAATGAAACAGTTTCAGATTTTAGATGACAGACCACACAGGATAATGATTCCTGAGAGAAGAGAGCCGTCCCGGAGAACACTATGATTGCCCCCACTTCTTAATTGGAGAGAATTTCCAGGATGCAGCCCAAGGAAGGGCAATCCAAACAGAGCCTGTTGGTCTTGCTGGATTAAGAAGAAGGAATTTGAGCTTTGGGGAGGCCAAGACAGCAAGAAATTGTGAGGCAAAATATGCCAAAGCGATCCACAGAAAGAGAATGCTGGAGATGTACTGAAGGGTCCCTTTTAGTATTTGACTATGCATGAGGTCATCTTGCAGTCAGAGAAAGAACCACTAAGAAGGAGCAGGTAGAACAATTCTAGAAGCTCATATAGGGCTGAGAATGGTTTGTGTTCCTTCCAGCCAGAGTGAAAAGAATGCCTAATTTATAGGCATTGAGGACAGTCCTCAGAATGGTAATGCCTTAAGAGTGAATCCAAACTGGCCCTAACCTAAAAAATTCCCAGAACCCAGGCTAACAGAGTTAAAAAGAAAGACTCAAAGAGTGAAACTAATTATAAGTAATTTAAGTGTGTTAACCATAAGCTTAACCATATTTAAATAAGCTTAATCATATTCAAAAGAATACAACAAAATTTAGCACCCAGAAATTTAAAATTCAAAATTTCTTACCTCCAATGAAAAAACTATCAGACACACACAAAAAAGGGAAAATTGACCCAGAACTAGGAGTAATTTCATCAGCAGAAACAGACCCAGAAATGATAGAGATGATAAAATTAGTAGACAAGGATGTCAAAACAGCAATTATAAATAAAATCTACATGTTCAAGAAGATAGGAGAAAACATGATCATGAAAAGAAGAGAAAACAATGTTATAGAAAATACCCACATTTCTAGATGAAAAATATAATATCTGAAATGAAAAACACTGGCTGGAATTAATAGCAGATTAGACACTGTAGAAGAAACATCAGTTAACTTGAAAACATAACAATAGAGACTATCAGAAGTGAAACACAGAGTGAAAAAAGACTGGGAAAAAAGAGAACAGAGTATTAGTAACAAATGAGATTATAACTTGTAGTCCAATATACATGCAATTGGAATCCCACAAAGAGGGGAATGAAGGGTCCCCAAAATATTTGAAGAAACAATGGTCAAAAATTTTTCAAATTTTAAAATGTGCTAAACCCACACATACAAGAAGGTGAATGAAGCCCAAACAGAAGAAACATCCAATGTACCCAAATAGTCATGGTAATAAATTTTAACCTCTTTATTCTGAATAATTATTTAAATTGTATTCCCATTCTGCAAGTGAGGAAGCCAGAGTTTAGACTGTTGATTAGCTGACAATCCTGTTTGTCTGTCAGATCCTGGCAGACAGAGAACTTCCCTTCCTTTACAGGGCTCAACCATGTGGGGTTTTGGGGTGCTATTGGCTGGTGGGCCACAGCTGCCTTTCAATATTGTGCCTTTGAACCGGTGTTCAAATATGTGTAGCTCTACATAGTCTAAGTAAATTCCATGTGTACTATGGCCTTTTGCATAGTGAACTCATACTGTGCATACAACATGTTGAAGGCTAATGAACAACTAGAAACTGGGGAGCTGGAGAAAATTATGTGCCAAAAGTATCCGACTTTGGAGCCTTTATTAACCTGTGCAGAAAATAAAGGAATTAGCCGATTAGAACAAAAACTGGGCTGTTGTTTGTTTATTATGAAAGATAAAAAGAAAGAACAATTGAAAAATGACAGAGCCAATCAATTTAGGAATAAGATTGTAAACAACAAAAGCAAAAGGTAACAGTACACAAAAATAAACCGGTGAGTCAAAAATCTTTATAACCAGGATCCAAATATGAAGGAATGATTAATTTAGGCAGCTGTTTCTATAGAAGTGTTTTTTGCTTGCTATTTAGTTTTCTAACATCTCTTGTCTAAACTGCATGACCTTACCTTTTCCCTATTCTAATCTCTCTCTTGTTGCTTAAAATTATCACCCTTTTATTTCAAAATGTGGCTCTCATCCTTTGATGCACTAATTGGCTTTATTGCTCTAGTACCCTTCTTGCCTTCTCTATGTGTTGCCTGATGATTTTTAAAAAATCAAATCATTCCCACTATCTCACATTCCTCCTTTCCCATCGTTCGCCCTTTTCTCTGGATATCTAGAACTGTAGCACACAAAGATCCTGCCTCTGAGAGAAGTTTCCATTGTTTCAAACATTGACCTCATGAGATCCCTTTTTAAATGTTGAATATTTGAAGTAATGTTGGAATAAGGACACTAGGCCATGATCTATTGAGATTTTTAAAGATATAGGAATTCTGTTCTTTCGTGAGCCAATCTTCTAGAAACTGACACAAAACTTCCAGAATTTTTTCTTTTCTAATCACCTTGTCAACACCAAATTTTCCTAGGATCAGAATCTTTTAATGTGGGGTTCACAAGGAGTGTGTAGGTAGAACTCAGGGTGAGAGTAAAAATCATATCTTTATACTAGCTTGTGATGAAATTTAGCATTTCTTTCAATTATAAAGGTAGGTAACAAACCACAGTGGTGTTAGCAGTACTTGTGACTTTAGTATTTAACGTGAGTCATTAATATTTTCATATTGTACTACAAGTATTACAGATAACTAAAAAAATTGTTTACCTTCATCACTATTTCAAAGTTAGCATTATTAGAATTGCGGTTAGATACTGCTATTAAATTTTTAAAAATCACTATTATCCCTATACGTCAACAACAGTCAAGGCAAGAGCCAAATCAGGAACAAACTCCCATTCACAATAGCTACAAAAAGAATAAAATACATAGGAATACAGCTAACCAAGGAAGTGAAAGATCTCTACAAGAACTACAAACTACAGGAGAACTACAGATTGCTCAAGGAAGTCAGAGATAACACAAATGAAAAACCATTCCATGCTTATGGATAGGAAGAATCAATATTCAAACTATACTACAGGGATACAGTGAAATTAACTCAAGATGGATTAAAAACTTAAATGAAAGCCCCAAATTATAAAAGCCCTGGAAGACAACCTAGGCAATACCATTCAGGATATAGGCATGGACAAAGATTTCATGATGAAGATGCCAAAAGCAATCTCAACAAAAGCAAAAATTGACAAATAGGATCCAATTAAACTAAAGAGCTTCTGCACAGCAGAAGAAATTATCAGGAGTAAAGAGATAGCCTATAGAATCAGAGAAAATATTTGCAAACTATGCATCTGACAAAGGTCTAATGTTCAGCATCTATAAGGAACTTAATTTACAAGAAAAACAACCCCATAAAAAGATGGACAAAGAACATGAACAGACATGTTCCAAAAGAGGACACATGTGGCTAGCAATCATATGCAAAAAAGCTTAGCATCATAGATCATTTGAAAAATGCAAATCAAAACCACAGTGAGATACCATCTCACAACAATCAGAATGCCTTTTACTAAAAAGTTAGAAAGTAACAGACGCTGGGCAAGGTTGTGGAGAAAAAGAACACTTACACATTGTTGATGGAGTGTTATTAGTTCTACCATTGTGGAAGACAGTGTGGCAATTCCTCAAAGACCTAAAGACAGAAATAGCATTAAATCATTCTATTATAAAGACACGTGGATGTATATGTTCATTGCAACACAATTCACAATAGTAAAGACATGAATCAAACTAAATGCCCATCAGTGATAGACTGGATAAAGAAATTGTGGTACATATACACCATTGAATACTATGTAGCCATAGGAAAGAATGAGATCATGTCCTTTGCAGGGGCATGGATGGAGATGGAGGTCATTATCCTTAGCAAACCAACACAGAACAGAAAACCAAATACCACATGGTCTCACTTATAAGTGGGAGCTAAATGATGAGAACATTTGGACGCAAAGAGAGGAATAACACATACTGGGGCCTGTCAGAGGGTGGAGGGTGGGAAAAGGGAGAGGATCAGGAAAAATAGCCAGTGGATACTAGGCTTAATACCTGGGTGATGAAATAAGCTGTACAACAAACCCCCATCACACAAGTTTACCTATGTAACAAACCTGCACACGTACCCCTGAAGTTTAGATAAAAGTTAAAAAAAAAAAGATGAAGTAAGCAACAATAAAATAGTATCTTTTAATAGTATTTTGAAATCGAAATGTTAATATATTTGGCTTTCAATGTAATCTTATAGATATATCCTTTCATGCATTTAAAAACACTATCTGAGAAGGGGGTCATGGCTCAAAACAGATTGGAATTCCTGTACTAGATAGTGGTGCAATATGCTTTCGAAGGAGGAGCTGTATTGGTTTACCTGAGACACAAGCACCTGAGGCTGTTGTGGTCAGGTGACTTTCTCAATGTTGTAAGATGATACTACTGAGTGCCTCTGGCAGCAGAGTTTTCTCAATTTAATATTGTTATTTGCTGGTAAAAGACTTCAAGACCAGCTTTCTGTCTAGTGTGGTCTGATCAACAGATAGGACCAATTCAAATGATAACACGTGTTCTCCATGAAGAGCTACTGTACCATAGGGGACAGAGATTCAAATTGTCAGGAGCCCAAAATTCAAATCTGAGCTCAGACTTTGTGTAGGTTATCTTTCGTATACTTGATGTTCTCATCTACTAAATAAAGGAATTGTGTTTGGTGACATTTAAAATCTTTTTTCTTTTTGATGCTATGTGGGTCAGCTCCACCTGGCATTTAGAGGAGCTCTTCCATAGTCAGGATAGATCTGCCCAGATTCACGCATTCTTTGCTAGTCTCTCCCACCTCTTGATCAATATACCTATGTAGGTTGACTCATTAGTATTAGGAAGCTGTTGCATGGCTTCTGGGTGACTGCGGACAGGTGGCTTTACTTCTCTGAACATAATTTTTCTTACTGGATAATAATAATATTTATTATTACTCTGAGAGCCATAAGGATTAAATAAAATAGCACATGTCAAACTCCTAAAACAGGGGCTAGCACACAAGCAGATGTTTAGTCAATCTTCCACCTCAATCCCACTCAGAACAGAGGAAAATTAAATGTCTCACTGAAGACTGGACCCCAGTACTTTGAAAAGTAAGTACCATTCTCATCAAGATTGAATAGATATGTGTGGGAATGTGTATACTTGTTCAGTTAGTGGCACCTAGTAAGCCCCTGCCTTGAGTCCATCTTTTAGTAATTTATCAGAAATAATCTTATGTCCTCCTCCTCTCCTTCCTACTCTTTTTGTTTTTTTTCTTGCTCTTCTTCTTGGGTTAAAAATGCTATAGCTACTATTTTTTTTTTGCCTATGTTTTAAAAATTATAGTTCTTGATGACTTTCATTTATCATGGTTAATAACTATGGTATGGTCATTGCCCCAAAGATAACTCTTATTTGCCAGCAATGCAATGTATGTGTGTCTGATATGTATATATATGTGTGTTTGTGTATATGCACATGCACATGTGTGAATATGTATTTATTCTAAAAAAAAACACCTTCTCTGTTTGCAGTCAATAATATGTTCATTTTACCAGAATATACATTCAGCACATTCATGACAGTCAAAAAATGCAGAAATGCCTATAGAGGATATGAATACATTGAATTTCCCAACTTTACTGTTTCTCAGACTATGTCCTAACTAGATGGTGTAATCTAATTGTATGAACCTGGAAATGTATAGGATTTTATTTTAATGCCAAAAAGGTCAGTAGCTTTAGAACTAAAAATCTTTCCTGTCTTCTTTTCTTTCCTGGCAGCTCATCATCAAAGGATTACAAGATATCTTTAATGAAAAGTAGAATTTTATAAACTTAAATTTAGTTATTCATCTTTCATATATAAAATTCTTTTGATGAATACTCTAAATATATGGCAAAGCAATATATGCTTTATTGAATGAGAAGTGAAATTTATAGTAATATACTTGATGTAGATATAAGATTTCTTTTGAGGCAATTTTTGGAACTGTAACTATTATTAGACATTATATCTTTTTATCATTTCCAACATTATTTCAATATTTTATTGCTTTACTTCAACTTGAAAATATTTCAGTTTCCTGAATAGTATTCTACTAGCTTCAGAATGAAAGCCTGTTATTTTCTGATTTTGCTTGGATTTTTGGAATGTTGTCATCCGATGCATTTTAATTAAAAATTTTAAATTATGCACTGTATTCAGAGCTCTATGCTGACCATTTAAGGGAAGATTTTTTTTCAAAATGAATTTTTACTTTTATTTATCTTCTAACTTAAGAATTTAGATTTATTCTAATAAAATGAATACAACTGATTAAAAATAGCACATCAATGAGTTTAAAACAAAGAAATAAGAAAGGTAATTGATTCTATTAGGATTTGGAACCAAATGAGCAGTTAGTAAAGGAAAGGTTTACACTGAGAGTTATAAAGGAATTTTTTTTTTTTTTTTTTTTTTGGATGAGAGGAAAAGGCTCAGAGGAAAGTCAGAGTCAGCATGCTTAAGGTCAATCAGTAGTTAATGCTAGATTTGATAATACAACTCAAGTCTTTTGACTCCTAGTTCACTGTCAGATTTCCTAGGAGTCTTTGTGTGAAATGGACATATATTTCAATGTTGGGCCAGGGTATATAAGATTACTCATAATGTGATCATATGAAAGTGACTGGCCAATGCACTTTTAGTTCTGAGAAGGAAGAAATTTGAAATTTCCTTAATATAGATAGGCTTGTTTAGCACTTCCGTTATAGGAGAGATTCAGCAGTAATAATGCCACTATTATAATGCCATTTCTGTAATAATAGCACTTCTGTTACAAAACACCATTATTATAAAAATGCTATTATAAGAAACGCTGTTATTTAGAATTGCTTCAACAATAAAAGTGCTAAAAAAAAGTCTTACATTATAGAAAATTATTGTGAATTTTTCTTGCTTTGCAGTGAAATTTTCATTCCAAATCTTATTTGATTCTCCTGTGAAATGGCTCTCAGATTTTATTCTGATGACTCTGAGGCCTGGGCCAGATTGCTGTATAGGACAGGAAATTGCTTGACAGCCAAAGTCAGCTTGGTCAAATAAGTCGACTTTCCTATCCATCAGTTTCCACAAGGTGAAGTAAACCTTTCTTTGTAGCTTTATTCATTTTCAGATACTATATTCTTTTATTGTCTTTCTAAAAATATTATGTACTACCTTTTAACAGAAGGTTGAGACAATTTAATTTTACTGCAGTTAGGTAGTCACAGTCTTGCCCTCACATTATGTCCATTAAACTAAACTAAAACACATAGTGTAATTGATTAGAACAAAATAAATTTAGGTTTAAATTATACTTCATTTATAATTTACATAATGGGCAGGGTAAAATTCAATGACTTATATGTTGTGAATTTAAGTATAAACAAAGAGAAATGGGGATTTATAAGCATAGAGATGCATTTAAAAAATATTATCTCTCTTCTTAGAGTATTGAAACACTGTGTTACTGTTTGAATTAAGTTAGGGCTATCCCTTTTTAGAAAATCATTTATAAGGCTTGGTAAAGACAAGCTAGAGTTATCTTACAATCAATATTACATCACATAAAATTATAGGCCTACATGTTTTAAGGTAACTTAATGATTATGCAAGTGGTTTCTATACATTTTTAAACATCAGAAAATTCATTTTAGATATAAAATTTTATTCAGAATCTACAGCATTTAAACAGATAAAATGACATTTTACCAGCCTAAAATATCATAAATGTTCAGATTCACAATGATTTTCTTATTATAAAATCAGTCAATGAGTCCAATACTACCTGATGATCACACATGTGAAATTGAAGAGTATATGTGTTGGTTACACTCCTCTGGCTGCCTCAATGTATAATTTAGTTCTACATCATGACTTGGTTTTAAAGCATGGGGAATATCCTGAGTCACACAGATAAGGAGATACAAATGGTAACTGTCCTTTAAAAGAATGCCTCACAATGTCTTTATTCTCTTTAGTGAACAAATACATAAGCTTGAAACAGTAGCGAGAGGGAATTTAGGGTTCAAGATTAAATTGGTAACTATAACTAAAAACGGATCTCATTCTTTACCCAGTCAAAGCACCAAGAACTCCAAATAAACACTAAAATAAGCTCTATGTTTTCAGGACACAATTTATTGTAAGTTCCCTCGTTATTGTACAACTACGGCTTTCACAGAGCACGTGCTGCAGCAGCACACCATGGTGGTTCTAGCAGTTAGCAGAATGTGTGGCACCTACTTACTGGGGAAAACACCTGCCAGAATATCACCCAAATGTGATGGCTGGTGGCACAGAAAAACACACTGGTATATGGAAAACATTTATATTTAACTCATTTCAGTGTGTTTATAAAGCCAAAATTGTGAAAACAGATGAACAAGTATTTTCTTTTCTTTTCTTTTTCTTTTTCTTTTTCTTTTTTTTTTTTCTTGAGACAGTCTCGCTCTGTCACCCAGGCTGGAGTGCAGTGGTACCATCTCAGCTCACTGCAAGCTCTGCCTCCCGGGTTCACTCCATTCTCCCGCCTCAGCCTCCCAAGTAGCTGGGACTACAGGTGCCCACCACCACGCCTGGCTAATTTTGATTTTGTATTTTTAGTAGAGACGGGGTTGGCCAGGATGCTCTCAATTTCCTGACCTCGATCTCCTCATCCGCCCGCCTCGGCCTCCCAAAGTGCCGGGATGGGATTACAGGCGTGAGCCTGTCAGATTTTCTCCATCTGACAGACCAATATCCTCAGTTCCTTCTGTTGTTCTTCACACAACTTGGTTTGGTTGCCCTTCATTATCTTGTTTCCTTTCTTCCAAATGAGTTCCACAGGCCTTTCTGCCTTGTAAGAAATGGTATTTGGGCCTAAATATAGATCTGGACATGGTTTGACTTCACAGAGAATAGTGACTAATTATCATCCTTTTCCTATATGAAAAAAAATTTCAGTTTTATTGAGCTAAGATTCCATTAATTATGGTATTTACTCAATTTGATCTTATTGCTATCAAATATTCCCAGGTTTTAAATTTCTCAATTATACATATATTTTGATAATTTATGCAATTTTAGGCATTTGGTTTTAAGAACTGGAAAGAATAATTTTAAATTTAAGGGAAATACATATAACTTTCACTTATTCCATTCTTGCTCTCACTTAAATCATCCATTATATTTCTTTATGTATTCTTGTGATCTGAAAATGTCATAAAAATTCTTTATGTTTATCCAAGTAAGGAATGAAGGAGAATGGTTAAAAATATCTAATGAGGATTCTTTGGTTGTCAGTATTTCTCAAACTTAGGTACATTTTGTCTACTATATTTCTCAAGTGTTTCAGTCAGTTTAATGACTTTATTGTTATTTTTAAAATTATACTTACTGAATACATGTTGTTATTTCTCTAAAATATTTACAAACTATCATTTCTTTCTGGAATTTTGTTTGAGGTTGATGTTAAACTCACCATTCTTTTGTTTGTAGAATCTCTTGGCCTCTTTTTTTCCCATTGGAACACTTCAACAACAAGTTTTAGTTTTTTTTGTAGTAATGAAATTTAAAAATTGGTGCGTGGTAAATTTGGGTAGATATAGGAAGAAGTCTTACTAGTGTCCACCCACACAACTCAGAGGGTATGCCTTAGTGAATTTACCAAAATCTAGATTTGGTTGTTTAGCTTTGAGCACCTTGTGAGTGGGTCTGTTTCTCAGGGGTACACTTCCTTTAACAAGTCTTCCTAGAGAGAGATGTACAAACCGTACTATCACCTTGTCAATTTATAATGATGCTTCCTTCTCATGGAGACTGGTGTCCTGTATATAGATTTATGGAACATTAAATTTTACTTAGAAGATTAGCTTGGTATATATGAAATTAAACCAAGCATTTAATGGCAGAAGGCAGCTGCAACAATCTCCTCAAGCTGGACACCTTGGTTTAGGAATGAATTTTTCAAGTCTGTGAACCAGAAAACTCTTTCCTGTGTTCTACACTCAGATGGTGATTTTCTGTGTTCAGACATACCAAGCATATTTGGATCAACAAGTCTTTTTTGGGGTATATTCATTAATTCAGTCAAGTCTTGCTGTTGCCTGGGAGCCTTTCCTTTCCTTAAGATGACTTTGTATATCTCTGATTCATTTTGTTGTATACCAACTTTAGAAATCTGAAGGATAGCTTATCTTTCTCATTTCCAACTGGAAGAAACAGCAGACCTCTATAAATTGGTGGCTGACATCTGAATTCAGCATAGGCAGAATTTTGTCATCTGATCTATTTTTTTTTTTTATTTTTTTCAATATGATGACAATATTTACATAAAAATTGTGAGTTTTTACTGCTCTTGAAAAATTATAAGACCTGGTAATTAAATCCCACATTCCCTCATGTTAACAATTAACTGAAACGGAATAGTGCTGCTCATTCTAGACAGAGCCTGTGTTCTCAGTTTACCACATTCCCTGGTTGCCCACCTCCCTCATTTACACTACTCGTCTGCCCCTAGAGGCTTTCGAGTTTAAGAAACTTGAATACTCTCTTGGTAGACAGTTCTACTCCCTTCCCCATTGTTCCCAAGAACACCCTCCAGCTTTTGACCATTTTCTTAAATATTGCCAGCTGTGGTTCAATAATTTCACGTGCAAGTTCTGTTAGTGCCTGAGATGTTATATGTCAGGGTAAAAATATTATAAATCACTGGGGATGGTTAGATACATTTTTACTATCTCTTTAATCATTTTTTTCCTTTGCTTTTTTATTCACTAACATTATGTTTCCAATATCAAGCAGTATGCCTATTTCCTCATTTACTCATCTTACCTAAGTCAATGTTCCATAACAATAGTGAGCTGTTTATCTCAATGCAAAAATTTGCTATTATAAGTAATCCAGTATAATCATTTTACACAGCATTCTGTGTAAACTTGTTGATTATATATATTTTTACATATATTTATATAAGTTTATATTGTATAACTAAAATATAAGGAGAAATATGACAGTATTTCTAGTAACTCTACGTTACAAGAGGTAAAAACAAAATACAGATTTAAGAAAACTCTCCTTTGACAAAAGGAGGAAAAGGAATAAAATAAACAGAGCAGATATGTCTAGGAGTTTTGGGCTGTGATTTTGTAAGGCTAGAGAAATGGCAAACACTGCATGTTCTCACTCATAAATGGGAATTGAACAATGAGAACACTTGGACACAGGGCGGGGAACATCACACACCGGGGCCTGTCGGGGGGTAGGGGGCTGGAGGAGGGATAGCATTAGGAGAAATACCTAATGTAAATGACGATTTGATGGTGCAGCAAACCAACATGGCACATGTATACCTATGTAACAAACCTGCACATTGTGCACAGGTACCCTAGAACTTCAAGTATAATAATAAAAAGAGAGAACTTAATATGGAAAGACACATTATAGTTTAGTATAAAGATAGGATTGGCTCTTAATGAGCTGATTGCTGGCTGGTCTACCTGTAGTCATGAATGCTTGGACATGCTTGGACAATAGGCTTATGTATTGAGCCTCAGTTTCCTCCAATAAAATTAAGAAATAAAGGGTCTTGTGCTTATTTTTGAAATCTCCCATCTTTAGCAGATTTTGGGGTTCCAAAGAAAATGAAATGTGAGTGAATTCAGCTTTGCACTCTGTATATATCATAGGTGTTTACCCTTAATTTTCAAGGCATCTTTTTTTTAAGAAAAGCTTTTTAAAAAATTTTTAATTTGTGTGGTTGCACAGTATGTGTACATGTTTATGAGTTACATGAGATATTTTGGTACAGGTATGTAATTCATAATAATCACGTTAGAGTAAATGGGGTATCCATCACCTCAAATATTTACCCTTTGTGTTTCAAATAATTAAACTGTATTCTTTTAGTTATGTTAAAATGTACAATTAAATTATTTTCTAAAATAGTTACCCCGTTTTGCTAGCAAATACTAGGTTGTATTCACCTTAACAATTTATTTGTACCCATTAACCATCCCTAACCCCTTGCCACCTCCCCTCTACCCATTACCCTTCCCAGCCTCTAGTAACCATTCTTCTACTCTCTATTGCCATGAGTTCAATTGTTTTAAGTTTTAGCTCTCACAAATAAGTGAGACCATGCAATGTTTGTTTTTCTGTGGTGGGCTATTTCATGTAGCATATTCTATTTCTATATTCATATTCTATTTCATAGAATATATTCATATTCTATTTCATGGAACCTCCAGTTCCATCCATGTTGTTGCAAACGATGGGATCTCATTCTTTTTTTTGTTTTTTTGGTGAATAGTACTCCATTGTGTATATATACTACATTTTCTTTATCCTTTCATCTGTTGATGGACACTTAGGTTGATTCAGTCTTGGCTATTGTGAATAGTGCTGCAATAAACATGGAAGTGAAGTTATCTCTTTGATGTTCTGATTTCCTTTCTTTTGGGTATATACCTTGGAATGGGATTGCTAGATTATATGGTAGCTCTATTTTTAGTTTTCTGAGGAATTTCCAAACTGTTCTCCGTAGTGGTTGTACTAATTTCCATTCCCACCAACAGTATATAAAGGTTCTCTTTTCTCCACATTCTTGCCAGCATTTGTCACTGCCGGACTTTTGGATAAAAATCATCTTAACTGGAGTGAGATGATGTCTCATAGTTTTGATTTACATTTCCTTGATGACCAGTGATGTTGAGCACCTTTTCATATACCTGTTTGCCATTTGTATGTCTTCTTTTGAGAAATGCCTATGCAGATTTTTTGCCCATTTAAAAAATTGGATTATCAGAATTTCTTTGTTAGAGCTGTTTGAGCTTCTTACATATTCTGATTATGAATCCCTTTTCAGATGAGTATTTAGCAAATATTTTCTCCCATTCTGTGGGTTGTCTCTTCACTTTGTTGATTGTATCCTTTTCTGTGCAGAAGCTGTTTAGCTTGGTGTGATCTAATCTGTCCATTTTTGCTTTGGTTGCCTGTGCTTGTGGGATATTACTTAAGAAGTCTTTGCCCAGACTGATGTCTTGGAGAGTTTCTCCAAGTTTGTTTGTTTGTTTGTTTGTTTGTTTTTTAGTAGTTTCATAGTTTGAGGTCTTAGCATTAAGCCTTTAATCCATTTTAATCCATTTTGGTTTGGTTTCTTTATATGGTGAGACATAGGGGTCTAGTTTCATTCTTCTGCATTTGGATACCCAGTTTTCCCAGCACCATTTATTGAAGAGACTGTCCTTTCCTCAATATATGTTCTTGGCACCTTTGTCAAAAATGAGCTCACCATAAACGTATGGATTTATTTCTGGGATCTCTATTCAGTTCCACTGGTCTATGTGTTTGTTTTTATGTCAGTACTATGCTGTTTCAAATACCATAGCTCCGTAGTAAAATTGGAAGTGAGGTAATGTGATTCCTCCAGTTTTGTTCTTTCTGCTTAAGATAGTTTTGGCTAGTCTGGGTATTTTGTGGTTCCATATAAATTTTAGGATTTTTTTTCTATTTCAGTGAAGAATGTCATTAATATTTTGATGGAGATTTCATGAAATCTGTAGATTGCTTTGGGTAGTATGGACATTTTAACAATATTGATTCTTCCAATCCTTGAACATGGTATATTTTTTTCATTTTTTTGTGTGTCCTCTTCTATTTCTTAAGGCATCTTTCTTAATACTTATGGTTATATATATAGATGTTGCTTGTGGATTTAAGATAGCTTCTTTTGTTGGTTTCTTTTTGCTAACACATGTAATGAAATCTCACAACTTCTTGTTGTTTGTAGGCTATCACTAACCATAAGCACAGAGATAGGGATACCATCTATTTTGTTTCAATTTTGATGAACTTAGTCCTAGAAAATTGAGGAAATTCAGCTTTGGTCCTGAAAATCAAATCTGCAGAATGGTTATGTATTAATAACACTCTAGCAAAGAAATTCTGTTAAATAATGTTGAATGTGATAGACTTTTATTGGCGACTTAAACATAGAATGGTAAATGCAGAAAATAATTAATCACTGTGATACTTTTTCAGTAATACGGTTTTGCTGAATTTTCTCCACAAGAACTACAACTGTGGATTCGTATGTGAGTGGATTTATTTTTGAGCATTATAGAAAATAGAACTCTGTTGAATTTCTTATCTGCTGGTACTTCACCCTGCTTGTAGCCTCCAGCCTATGATACATTTTGTAATTTCTCTTAAATCAAGGTTATAAAATAACTATTTTAGTTCTGAAAATGAAAGCTGGTTTTGATCGTATAAACCTTGATTCAAAACCTGAATATAGTACTTATAAACTTTTCAAAGTTGAACAAATGATTTAATTATCTTGGCCTTAGTTTAATCATCTGTGAGATAAGAAAAAGAGTATTTACCCCAGAGTATTCTGTGTGAATTAAATGAAATTATAATTATTATCAATTACAAGATATTCTGCATTCGTTTTTTTTTTCCTTCCCTTCCTCCCTCCATCCTCCCTCCCTCTCTCCTCCTTTCTCTTTCTTTGCTTTCTTTGTTTTCTTTCTCTGTCACTCACTTTTTCTTTTCCTCCTTCTTCTAATATGTAATTCTCCAATCCAAAAATGTTTTTATAGTTACAATTTTGTATTTGATGATTATTTATGTTATATGCATTTAAAAATTCAACCCAACATTTATTGAACACTTCCTCTGTGTGAGTCACATTGATAGATATTAGGATTCAGAGACGAAATGAAGATAGTGTTCCTGCTTTCCAAGTGATAAAAATGGAAATATAAATTAACTAACAGTTACAATACAGTGTGACATGACCTGTTTTTAGCAGGAAGTACTATGATATTATGATATACATAGGCATCCAGGTCAGCCTGGATGCTCAGAGATGCTTTTTTTTTTTTTTTTTTTTTTTTTAAGACGGAGTCTTGCTCTGTTGTTAGAGAGGCCATTTGTAGGGGACTGTACTTCATCTGTTAGCTGGGAGAAGGAATGATCTAGGTAGATGAAGAAGGAAATCAGGCTGAGCCCAAGAGAGCCTAGCATGTTTAGGTACCTGAAAAGGTTAGTGTGGTTCTAACACAGGATGGGAAGGACCATGAAAGGAGGAACAAATGGGACAGTGTAAGTAGAGATGAGATGATAAAGGCCTTTGTGTGCTATGTTTAGAGGTTATACTATGTTTTTCTATCTGTTCTTCATCTTTTACAAATTTGATTGGCTCTGTAATACATATATTATTCATGTGCTCCTTTGCTTGTCTCTTTTTTTCTCTAGATGATAATCTCTATAATGGTGATTCTCAAATTTGGCTACACATTAGGATCACCCATGGGAGGGCTAAAAGAAATTATGAAGCCTCAGCTCACCCCTACAGATTCTGATTAAATTGTTGTGGTGGTCTGGGTAGGGCAATGTGATGTCTTTGAGTGACAGTGACTGCTGCCTCAGGCAGTTTCACTATTCTTTTTGGACAGTTGAGTGTTCTTGCAGGGGTTTCCTCATTCATTCTTTCCTTTGTAACTGCTGTTGTCCATAAGTTGCTTGAGAGAACTAACAAAATCGTCATGTGTAACAAAGTTCCAACAAAATTTGGATCTACAGCAATGAAAATAAGATTAGGAAGTCAAGACTAGTGGGGAAGAGTGAGGGTCCTCACATGCAAAGGTTAAAAGTAAGATAGGGTAAGTAAAATACTTGCTAATGTAAGTTTCTGAGAAAACAAACTTCTCCTTATGATTTAGAATTAGCAGACATTTGTCATCTGGGAACTAATTTAAACAATGAATGCTACAATGGACGTCTATATGCATAGACCTTTTCATGGGTTTTTTGAGTAGTATTTCTAGCAGAAATACTAGGCCTTGTAATTCTTCCTAAAAGGTTGTACTGATATACAATGCTACCAGCAATGTAAAAGGACCCACCACAACCCTAACAATGAAGCAGCATGCTAACTGTGCATTTTCTCATGGTCTCAGAGTACTGGTGAAAACAACATTATACACAACAGGCCAGTTACACAGGCTATCTTGGGGTAAAAGAGAAATGGAGAGTGAGTTGTGTGTGTGTGTGTGGCATTCCCTCTCTCACTCCTCATGGAGTAGTGGAAGGGATATTTCACCCCCTCAAGCAAAGCTGGAGAAGCTTTAACAAATCTACTTTGAGAGGGAAAGTGTCCCGTGTCCCCTGAAATTTAAGGGAAACAGGAACTGCTACCCAACCCAGGCCTGAGGAGTCCAAAAGTGACAGCTTGGTTGGTTAGATCCTGTGAGTGTAGAAGAACTAGCTGAATTACCCCAGGTGGAGAAAAGATGCTTGAGTTTTCCAGGAGACCAAATGAACTGGATGAAGGGAATCCAACTGTATCATCTTGAAAGAGATTCTACTCTGGAAGACTCACCTTCAGGAGAAACAAGTGTTCTGGGTTGGGGGAAACTTTCCAATAGATAGAATATCCATACTGTGAAGCCTCAGAGGGTAGGGGGCTGAGGAAGGCTGTCTTAAAAGCCAGCATAAGATGACATCCTCTGCTTTCAATGAACCAAGAAGTTTCCTAAAATGCCCTGGGAAAAAACAAGCAGGCCTGATGTCAGAGACAGCTCATTACCATAGTACACTGTCCCTTTCCCTTAATTCACTCCTGCAGACCCAACTCTAGAAGGACCAAAATGGCAGCTAGAGAGTAGTTACAAAGAGGTGGAGTGAAGAAAATGTGAAGAAGCTGCTTATATTCTTTTCCTTCCTGCGGGTTTCTGAGTCTAGGGCAGGCCAAAACTGGAGGAGGGAAGAAGAATATCATTAGCTGATGATTTGAAGTTTTTTGAAGTTTTGATATTAGACTGAATCAAACTTTCCACTTTCTGCAAGTGACTGCAAATGGCTTTGAGGTCTGATCAATCAAGAAAAGTGGTGGGAAAGAATAAATCAATTGTTACCTGCTTGTGACTGATCCAGTAAAGTCTCAGTAACTACAACCATTACAACTTCAGAATATTTTCTCCTACATGTGCTTTTTATCTGAGTTACTAATTTTCATTGATTGGGAGTTCTAAGTGAATGTATATTAAAATCTGTTGATCTTTTCCTTCATTATTTTTTCTTTGCTTCAAAGCTGAGAAAGTTATTCTTTCATAGATCTGATACACCGTTCTCTTTTCTATTCATTTTTCAGCCAAGTTTAAAAAAATTTTAACAACTCTCTGAAGTTTACTTTGGTGTGTAGTAAAATGTTCATTTAATTTAAATTATCCCAGATTACTATCTATAGCTGAAAATTGGCAATTTTTTATTCATTCACATTGTCCTTCTATCTGTGAGTCTCACTGTTTTATAAGGCCCACATACTTGGGACCTATTTATGTTTGATAAATTTGAAACATACTTAGAGATTTATTTTATTTTTGAGTCAGGCTGAAAGTGGCAGAAGAAGTGGGTTGTAGCAAGTGGGAGTGAGCTTAGCGTATTCTGGGCAGCATTTGGCACAATTGACCACTCCATCCTTTTAAAAATTGGGCTGATTCTTGCAAGAAGCCACAAAAGACTTACTCTCTTCATTTTCTTCTACCTCTTTTCCCTTGTGTTTGCCTAGTTTTTTCCACTTCTATCACTACATGTGGGAATTCCTCTGGATTTGATTTTGAATCTGTGTTCCTTTGCTATGCTTTCTTCCCAGGAAACTCAACCACTAATAATTTAAAATATATATGACGGCACAGTAAGATTAAGTCTTTCATCCTTACAGCTTCTGCATGCTCTAGATTGCTATGTCCAGTTGTGCCCCATTGTAGTAAATGACTAAAGTCATCTAACAAGTTGCTAACTCATCCTTGAATTTTTTCTTTACATTTTCTTCCCGCATTCAGTCTATTTTTAAAAAGCAACCAATCCCAGTGCAAAAATACATCTATATATTTTCTCTACATGTCTATTTTCACTGCTGTATTCCAAGCTGTTAATTTCTCCAGGCAATTTATAATATCCTAAAAGGCTTCAGGGCTCCCCTAGCTATCTTATAGTACCCTATTCCTGTTTTCATGGCATGTAACACAATCTGTTATTTATTAATTTGTCTGTTAACTTCCTGTTTCATTAGACTGTAAACTTACAAGGGCAGGAAACATATTTGACTTGTTCTTCCTCATCCTCCAAGTGCCTAGCATGTTACTAGGTATATTTTAGACTCAATATAAAGAGAAGACAATTTCATTTAAAAATCATGCTATATTGAATTAATTTTTCTTTTCCATACATTTTGATAATTTTATCATGGGTAAAACTCTTAAATTCCTTGGGACAGGTTTCTTAATCAATATATGGAGAAAAAAAATCCAAAAGATCCTTTACAAGACGAACAGCTCTAGCCTCCAGCTCCCAACGTGAGCGACACAGAAGATAGGTGATTTCTGCATTTTCAACTGAGGTACCAGGTTCATCTCACTGCGGTGTGTCAGACAGTTGGCGCTGGTCTGCAGGTGCAGCCGGACCAGCGAGAACTAAAGCAGGGCGAGGCATCGCCTCACCTGGGAAGCACAAGGGGGAAGGGAATTCCTTTTCGTAGTGAAACAAAATTGAGACACACAACACCTGGAAAATCGGGTAACTCCCACCCTAATACTATGCTTTACCAAGGGTCTTAGCAAATGGCACACCAGGAGATTATATCCCACATCTGACCAGAGGGTCACACACCCATGGAGCCTCCCTCATTGCTAGCACAGCAGTCTGAGATCTAACTGCAAGGTGGCAGCAAGGCTGGGGAAGGGGCACCTGCCATTGCTGAGGCTTAAGTAAGTAAACAAAGCTGCCAGGAAGCTCGAATAGGGTGGAGCCCACCACAGCTCAAGGAGGCTGGCTTGCCTCTGTAGACTCCTCCTCTGGGGACAGGGCATAGCTAAACAAAAAGCAGCAGAAACCTCGACAGAGGTAAATGCCCCTGTCTGACAGCTTTGAAGAGAGCAGTGGATCTCCCAGCACGGAGGTTGAGATCTGAGAATGGACAGACTGCCTGCTCAAGTGGGTCCCCAAATCAACAGAATATACATTGTTCTCAGCACCACATCACACTTATTCCAAAATTGACCACATAGTTGGAAGTAAAGCACTCCTCAGCAAATGTAAAAGAACAGAAATTATAACAAACTGTCTCTCAGACCACAGTGCAATCAAACTAGAACTCAGGACTAAGAAACTCAATCAAAACCGCTCAACTACATGAAAACTGAACAACCTGCTCCTGAATGACTACGGGGTACAAAACGAAATGAAGGCAGAAATAAAGATGTTCTTTGAAACCAATGAGAAAAAAGATACATCATACCAGAATCTCTGGGACACATTTAAAGCACAGTGTAGAGGGAAATTTATAGCACTAAATGCCCACAAGAGAAAGCAGGAAAGACCTAAAATTGACACCCTAACATCACAATTAAAAGAACTAGAGAAGCAAGAGCAAATACATTCAAAGAGCTTCTGCACAGCAAAAGAAACTACCTTCGGAGTGAACAGGCAACCTACAGAATGGGAGAACATTTTTGCAATCTACTCATCTGACAAAGGGCTAATATCCAGAACCTATAAAGAACTCAATCAAATTTACAAGAAAAAAACAAAGAACCCCATCAAAAAGTGGGCAAAGGATATGAACAGACACTTCTCAAAAGAAGACATTCAATCAGCCAACAGACACACGAAAAAATGCTCATCATCACTCGCTATCAGAGAAATGCAAATCAAAACCACAATGAGATACCATCTCACACCAGTTAGAATGGCAATCATTAAAAAATCAGGAAATAACAGGTGGTGGAGAGGATGTAGAGAAATAGGAACACTTTTACACTGTCGTGGGACTGTAAACTAGTTCAACCATTGTGGAAAACAGTGTGGCGATTCCTCAAGGATCTAGAACTAGAAATACCATTAGATCCAGCCATCCCATTACTGGGGATATACCCAAAGGATTATAAGTCATGCTGCTATAAAGAGACATGTACACATATGTTTATTGTGGCACTATTCACAATAGCAAAGACCTGGAGTCAACCCAAATGTCCATCAGAGACAGACTGGATTAAGAAAATGTGGCACATATACACCATGGAATACTATGCAGCCATAAAAAAGGATGAGTTCGTGTCCTTTGTAGGGACACGGATGCAGCTGGAAACCATCATTCTCAGCAAACTATCGCAAGAACAGAAAACCAAACACTGCATGTTCTCACTCGTAGGTGGGAATTGAACAATGAGATCACTTGGACACAGGAAGGGGTCATCACACATCGGGTCTTATTGTGGGGAGGGGGTGGGGGGAGGGATAGCATTAGGAGATACACCTAATGTAAATGACGAGTTAATGGGTGCAGCACACCAACATTGCACATGTATACATATGTAACAAACCTGCACATTGTGCACATATACCCTAGAACTTAAAGTATAATTAAAAAAAAAAAAGATCCTTTACAAAATTTTTGCTCCTATTATTTCCAAATTATTTAATTAGGTATTGATTTAGTACTTAAAAAGAAACTATTTTCTCTCTCATTATTTTATTGATTATATATTTGTATGTGTTCTACCTCCCTCCAACATGTTTTATAACCAGAGATTTCTTATTAGTATGTAAATTTTATTAAGATATGAAAATCCACATACATTATATTATCTAATTCATTGATTAAAAAAATTAAAATCATTTTGTTGGTCCTCTAACCAAAATTTTTTTATAGTTTTTTTGTTGTTGTTGGCAGGATTTATGCTGTTTGGATAAAAAGTTTCATTGGTTGGCTTCTTTTTTTTTGCATACTAACATTTCATGGGCCTATTTTATTTTCTAGGCTACAACATTTTTTCCCCTTTTCTTTCTTTTGCTTTTTTCTGATGTTATTTTTCAGTTGGTTCTTATCACTATTTCTATTGGATACCATCTGTTGTTTTGGTGACATATTGAATACTTTCCTAAGGATTCCTGATTTAAACTTCTTTTTCTTTCTGATGCTATATGTGGCTCTAAGACAAAATGAACTTTGCAACTAATGCTATGTTTGACAATAGTTGTAATTCTTGCATTTTTCTCTACTCATTCTCTCTGTTTTATTTTCCTTGGTTAACTGGTACATTTTGAAATATTTCTTATGACTTACAATGCATCTTAAAAACTGACTTTTAATAAAAACATTACACATTGACTACAACTGATTTCATAAATTTGTCAATCATTCAATAATATTTATTGTTCATTTGCTACACGTCAGACAATGTTGTTAACATAAGTGTTGTTCATGTCGCCATCAGCTCACGGGGATATTTTAATTTAAACTTTTAAAATATTTTCACCAGTTTTATTAAGTCAAAATAACTGGAATTAACTTAACGAACTGTATTGATTTCTATTTGAATTTCCATGTTCTAATAGCTCTTCTTTCCCAACACTGAGTACCAACTGACTGACCTGTCTTTTATAGATACAGATTTTCAGTTGATAGTTCTCAGTTAACAATAATTGCTGAGCCCTCACTATGTGCTCTCTGTGGAGTAAAAAACAGTTATAACTCCTCCCTCATAAAAACCAATTTATAAGAGGCAAAGTTCTAGTAAACAAATAAATGTGCAATTACAAATTGTGATAAAAGCCTTGGAGAAAATAATGTGTATTGAAAGAAAATAATAGGAAAAATTACTTTTGTTGATCTAACTCCATATATTCAATTAAACCTATTGCCTGAATTATTGACACATATTTTCCCATTGTCTACTATATATTTCCATTGTGTGTGGACATATGATACCTCAAACCTAACATCTTCTCTCTCTCTCCTTTCTCACCCCCTTCCTCCTTATTCATACAGTTTATTGAAGTCTACTTTCTGCAAAAATTTAGTAGGCACTTTACAGATAAATTTTAATTGTAGGTTATTTATTAGTATTATCATGCCCATTTACTGATAGAAGAATTGAGTCTCATAAAATTGAGTCTCATGAACTAACTTTCTCTTGGTCAATCAGTAACAAATTTTCAAGCAGGAGTGCTAACCCAGGTCTCCTAATTAGAAAGTTCAGATTCTGTCTGCAATTATACCCGCTTCACAGCATTTATTGTGTACCAACTCTGTGCTAAGAAGATTGCATTTCTTTATGTAATCATTACAACCCCATGAGATAAATGCTATCTTCATCTTACGTAAAGTACTCAGAAATGTTAAATAACTCTCCATTGTCACGCAGATGGTAAGAAACTGAAGTGGGATATGAGTCCAGATCCACTCCAGGAAAGCCCATACTTTTTCCTGTTCGCCATGTACTTCTATGATATAGAGTATTGTTTATTCCTTATCTTGCTCAATAAGGCCTTGAGGTCATAGATGAAGTATTTTTTATGACTGTATATGAAGGTCCCTCAGTAATTGTCTATTAAAGATTGCATAGGTAGTTTAATAAGTTGAGTGCTTCAAATCGTATAAAATTTGTCCAAAATGATTTTATTTTTTATGGTGCTAATAAGGTACCATATCCTTATTTACAGGCCATAATGTTTAAAACAATCTAGCTTAGCCAGGCCTTTCACCTTGTAGATGTTGACATTATGTCAAGATGAATGCCAGCTTCCTCATCTACTTGGCAGATATGTGAATATTTATTAGGTGTCTGGCACAATAGTAGGCACTGTGAATACAATATAGGGAGAAACCTATGTGGGTCTTGCCACACGGACAGCCTAGTGATGGAGACACAATAAGCAAATAATAACACTGATAAATATGGAATTATAAACTAAGATAAATGCTACAGAAAATGGGAATTCTGTGCTAAGAAAATTTATCCATCATGAAGAGGCAGGCCTAAACTGGGTGGGAAAGGTGAGTGGAGAGGATCTATAAGGAAAGCCTCCCTGAGGATTTTTAGGTTGTTACTTATGTTTACAGTATTTAGAGAGAAGTGTAGATACAGTGCAACACTAGAAATTTATATGAGTTGTTGTTTATGTACACTTGAATCCAGCAGATAGTACAAAACATATATTTTCTCTTGTCAGTAAGTCACCTATCAGTCCACACAGAGGCCTCCTCTAATTGGCATGTAAGAGATCTTTTCTCTCTTTATCTCTTATTTTCATTTCTTCAGGGTGACCTTGGAAATCTATCCATATGTCCTCTTGCTGGTGTCTTAGACCTGTCCTGCAATTTCTGTGTGGCAATGGAGGTAACTTTAAGGGCAAATAGAAAGTAATAATTCCATCAAACTGGAGCAGAACAAATAATCTTGTGGTGGGAAAGCAAGAGAGAACAGTGCACTCAGGAAACTGGAAAGGAGAATGAGGGGTAGCTATTATGGCTGGATCACAGGGAGAAAGTGGTTTGAAAAGAGGTTGTAGGAAAGGTAAAGGTCAGATACTGATTTGAACTTAAGATTCAGCAAGTGCCTCGAGTAGAAAAGAAGTGCAGAATGTTGGGCTCATTTCTTTGCAGTAATCCCTTTCTTCAGGATCTCAGACCATTAAGTCCTGACTGCTTTGGTAGTTCCATGTGGGGGTCTGTCCCACAGACCTTGACCCAACGACGATGAATAACGTACACTGACACAGATATTTTACCTGTCAGTCTGGTTGAGGGCCCAGGCCACTTGCAGACACCAAGGAGGGTGCTGTAAAGAGTTGCAAACACAGCCCTGACTCACTGGCCCTCCTGGCATTTATTGAGCACACATTAAATGACAAAGGTTTTGAGTCAACACTATTAGAGGGTAATTAACCTGGTCGCCCTCCCACAGAGAGAGCCATCCTGCTCGCAAATGATCGAAGGTTAGTTTCAGGACCACATGAGTAAACAAGTTATTTAGATAAACTCCTCTACATTCTTCTGTATCTGCATCCTAAGCTTTTAAGAGAATTCAGCTGCCTTCAGCCAAACACTTTACTGAAGCTATGCAAACCCCTAGGCCTTCCAGAAGGATTTGTGTTTATTTCCTATAATTTTACAATTTCTCCCACCATCCTGACTGAACCCCCACAGTTCCACACTCCAGTTTTTTTGTTTCTGCACATCCTGGAGACTGAAGAAGGCTCTAGACCATTAGGATATCACTTTCTACTCTGCCTCTGTGGCCTGTGCTGCAAATTTGAAAATGTCTTAAGGGGAAAATAAGTAGAGAATGTCTGGCTCACCCAAATGCCCTCAAGTTCTAGTTGTTGTGATTGCTTTTTTTTTTTCTTTTTTTGAGACAGAGTTTTGCTCTTGTTGCACAGGCTGGAGTGCAATGGTGTGATCTTGGCTCACCACAACCTCTGCCTCCTGGGTTCAAGCAGTTCTCCTGCCTCAGCTTCCTGAGTAGTTGGGATTATAGGCATATCCCATCATACCTGGCTAATTTTGTATTTTTAGTAGAGACAGAGTTTCTCCATGTTGTTCAGGCTGGTCTTGAACTCCCGACTTCAGGTGATCCACCTACCTTGGCCTCCCAAAGTGCTGGTGTGTCTGAAATTGGTGGGTTCTTGGTCTCGCTGACTTCAAGAATGAAGCCGCGGACCCTCGTGATGAGTGTTACAGTTCTTAAATATGGTGTGTCCAGAGTTTGTTCCTTCAGATGTAGACACCTAGTGCTAGACAGAAAAGTTCTCCAAGTCCCCACTAGGTTAGCTAGATACAGAGTACTGATTGGTGTATTTACAAACCTTGAGCTAGACACAGAGTACTGATTGGTGCGTTTACAATCCTCTAGCTAGACATAAAAGTTCTCCAAGTCCCCACGTGAATCAGGAACCCAACTGGCTTCCCCTAGTGGATCCCGCACCAGGGTCAGGAGCAGAGCTGCCCCCCAGTCCCGGGCTGCACGCCTGCAGTCCTCAGCCCTTGGGCGGTTGATGGGACCCGGCGCCGCAGCATAGGGGGTGGCTGCTAGTCGGTGCTGGTTGGGGAGGCTCCAGCTGCGCAGGAGCCCATGGCCAGGAGGGGAGGCTCTGGCATGGCAGGCTGCAGGTCCCCAGCCATGCCCCACGGGGAGGCAGCTGAGGCCTGGTGAGAATTTCATCGCAGTGCCAGCAGGCTGGCACTGTTGGGGGACCCAGCACACCCTCTGCAGCTGCTGGCCCGGGTGCTAAGCCCCTCACTTCCTGGGCCAGTGGCACCAACCGGCGTCTCAGAGTGTGGGGCCCCTTGAGCCCACACCCACCCAGAACTGGCGCTGGCCTGCGCTCGTGGCACAGAGCCCCGGTTCCGTCCAGGCCTCTCCCTCCACACCTACCCGCAAGTAGAGGGAGCCAGCTCTGGCCTCGGCCAGCCCAGAGAGGGGCTCCCACTGTGCCCTGGCAGGCTGAAGGGCTCCTCAAGTGCCACAAGAGTGGACTCCGAGGCCGAGGCAGCACCAAGAGCAAAGGCTACTAGCATGTTGTCACCTCTCACTGGGATTACAGGTGTGAGCCACTGCACCCCACCATGATTACTTTTTAAATGCCATTTTAAAAAATTACCCCAAAGAAACATTAATTAGACTGCCATCTTGCTTGTCAACAGAAACACTGGAAGCCAGAAGCACATGCCATGATACCTTTAACTTTGATACCAAAAGCAGATAAATTCACTATGATATTTATAGTATAATTAATTATATAATTTATCTTAAAGAAAATATTAGTACATTTTATCCAGCAATATATAAAAAGAATAACACCAGGACTGAGTAGGATTTATTCCAGAAATTCAAGGTTGATTTAACATTTAAACATCAATTAATGTAATTAATTTAAAAATAAAGAGAAAAATCACATGATAATCTCAACGGAGTGAGCAAAACCATGTGATATGTCAACATCCATTTATGTATATGTTCTTAGTTCTTAATCAGACATGAGATTAAAAAGCTTTACAGGAAAATTATACCTAATAGTGAAATGTTAGAATCCTTTTGTCTGAGATTAAGAGTGATAGAATACTGCTATCCTCACATCTATTCAATGTTGTAATGTGCTTATGATAAGGAGAATAAATAGATAAATAAATAAAGGAAATTGGTTTTAAAAGAGTAAACATTTTATTGAATCTGATATGACTGGGTACAAATCAAATAAAAAATCTGTAGAAATATCTTCAGGAGTAATATGTAAATTTAACATGGTTGCTGAATACAAGAGTGAGTAACATAAAAAATCAATTGTATTCCTATATACCAGCAACAATCAGGTAAAATACAATTTATATTTTTACAATAACATAAAAGTATTAAGTGACTAGATACATATCTAACAAAAGACGTAGAAGACCTATACAGAAACCATAAAATATTATTTGTAGACACTAAAGAAGTCCTATATAAATGGAGAATTGTAGCATGATTGAAAGATTCAATATTGTAAAATTATTAATTCCCCCCAAATTTTTTTATGAATTCAATTCAAAATCCCGACAGGTATTTTGTTAAACTTGAAAGCTAATAATAAAATCTACATAAAAATTCAGTGTCAAAATAGACAAGGCAATCTTGGTGAAGAATAATGCAGGAAGACTTGCTCCACCAGGTATTACAATTTACTATAAAGCTACAGGAATTAACACAGTGTGAAAAAAATAGACAAAGAGACCAGTGGAGAAGAACAGAGAGCCCAGAAACATGTTGTTTTGATTATCTATATCTACATAACAAACCATCCCAAAATTTAGTGTCTTAAACTCACAATCATTTGTTTTCTCTCATGATTGTGTAGACTTAGTAAGATGGTTATTTTGTTTCATATGGTGTCAGCTGGAGCTGTAGTTTTTCCATAATAGATATGGAACTTTCTAGATGGCTTGTTCACATGTCTGGTATTTGGTTCTGGCTGTTGGCTGGGAGATTGTTAGTTTTGTTGATGACAATACCTCAGATCTCCTTCATTTGTCTTCTCCATGTGGCTTGGACTTCTCGTAAGATGACAGCTGGGTTCCCAGAGGGAGTGTTCCGAGCACACAAAAGCGGATACTAGCCATTTCTTAAGATTTAGTCTTGGAAGTCATGCAGCATTACTTTTGCCACATTCTGATGATCAACTAAGGTTGCAGAGTTAGCCCATGCTCAAGAGGAGTGGATATATTTTGCCTCTCAATAGGAAGAGTGACAAAGAACTTGCTGTCGTCTTTAGACCACCACACACAGCCACACATATGGGTACTAGACTAATGCAGAGGTGGCACTGTGGGGAAAATTTTATCTGTTCAAATAAATGAAACAGAGAGAATTGAATACTAATATGGAAAAAAGTGAAAGTCGACCTTACATCTAACTCTAATAAAAAATAATTCCAGTTAGGGCTATACACTCAAATGTCAAGGCAAAAAAATAATGCTTTAAAAATGATATAGGAGAATATCTCCATGATCTCGGGATAGGAAATGTTTTTTAAGCAGTACATAAAATGCATTAACTATAAAGGAAAATATTAATAAATTGGACTACTTTTTAGTTATTGTCACTGGTGCCAATGTCACATTCCCTTGACTCATCTCTAATTTTAACCACAGCCAGTGGTTAGAGAGTTCTGTGCTGACTCAGACTCACCTCTGACAGCATCTCTCCTCAAGTAACATGGTTTTTGTTCCATAGCTTAAATTTAGCAGCACCAGGGACTGTCTTGGCTAGTGTGAAAACACAGCCTTGGAGGGTGGGATTAAGACCCCTAAGCATAATCTCAAGCAGCAAGGCGAGAAATGGGATAAATGCTTCCATCTCCTGTCTTTGAGACAGATAGTGCTGAGAGGCATTTTGTACAATTCACAGGAGGTTCTGCCAGAATGAAGCCCTACTTCCAACAGTAATATCAACAACAACCTTAACATTGGCTTTTCTTTCTGCCTAAATTCTCCCTATTCCTTCACCTCTGTTTCATAGGATCATTTCCCACTTAGACTACCTGTACACAAGTGTTTGTCTTGGTTTTTAGAAAGACCCAAACCAAAACAATATGAAAATTAAGAGTTCTGCTTATCAATCAGTGCTCTTATTAAAGAGTGAAAAGATGGCTCGTGGAGTGGAAGTGTTTATTTCTAAACACTATACCTGAAAAAAAAATGCTTATATCCTATTTTTTTTTAAACCCTCTATAAGAAAAAAGATTACAGTCCTTAAAAAAAATGGATGTCTTGTGAACAGGCCTTTTACCAAAGAGATATAAAAATGGCCAATGAACAAAGGGGAAAGGTACTTAACTGCTAATTCAAATTAAAGTACAGTGAGATGCCACTACACATCCATCAGAATGACGAAAATTAAGAATCAGCATAATACTGTTAGCCATACAAATTCTCCTATCCACCTAGTGGAAATATGAATTAAAACAACCAATTTGTTAAACTGAGATCATCTACCAAAGTTGAAGATATGCATACACTTTGACCTAGTAATTCCATTCCAGGATACAAACCTCTTAGAAATATTTGCACATGTGGGCTGGGCGCGGTGGCTCACGCCTGTAATCCCACCACTTTGGAAGGCCGAGGTGGGCGGATCACGAGATCAAGAGATCGAGACCATGGTGAAACCCCGTCTCTACTAAAAATACAAAAAAAAATTAGCCACGTGTGGTGGCAGGCGCCTGTAGTCCCAGCTACTCAGGAGACTGAGGCAGGAGAATGGCTTGAAACCGGGAGGTGGAGCTTGCAGTGAGCCAAGATCGCACCAACTGCACTCCAGCCTGGGTGACAGAGCGAGACTCCGTCTCAAAAAAAAAAAAAAAAAAAAAAAAAAAAATATTTGCACATGTGTCCCCATGTTGTCTGTAACAGTTAATAACTACAAAGGATCCAAATGTCCAATCATCCTAGAATGATTGGAGAATATATATAGTGAGGGTAACACAATGAGATCTAATACAGCAATGAAAATGACAATCCTGGAGTGATATCCAGCAACATTATATAATCTATGTAATGTATATTTAAACATACACAAAATAATATGCACTGCATACTTCCATATATAGACAAATGTGGAACATAATACTGTGTTATGTTTAGTAATGAGTACATCTCTCTAAAAGTCCAAAAAAAGCAGGATGTAATAATCATAAAATCAGAGTGGTGGTTACAGAAGAACAAGAGTGGTGTGATGGGAGTGGGCATATGGGAGAAGTCTAAGGTACTGATGATATTTTTTTTTTTATTAAATATCAAGGTGAAAAATTATGGAGAAATTCAAACATAAGTAAAAGCAAATAAAACAATTTGATAAACTTCCATATGCTTACCACCAGTTTCAAAGTGATCAATTTATCACCTATCTTATTTCAGCTCTACTATCCTATTACTCTTATACCCTTAACATGGATCATTTTGGAGCAAATCCCACACATCATATTATTTTATGGGTAAATATTTATATGTATCTATAAAAGATAAGATATTAAAAACATGCATTCATAAAACCATTATCACATCCAGAAGCTTAATGTTAATTTCATAACATCATTAGTTACCCAGTGTTCAAATTTTACTGATATTCACAATTATTTCAGTGGTTGGTTTGTTCAAATTAGTATCCACAAAATGTATCACCTCTTATATTTGGCTACTATTCCTCGAGTGGGGTGACTGTGCATTCTAGATTGTCCAGAATCCCATTTTCAATAACATCCCTTTTCTGTTTCTGAAATATCCTGTGTTGGGTGAAAAATGTATATAGTCGCTTTATACTTAAGTCTCTTTTCATCTTTAAGCTCCCATTTCCTTCCTTTACCTTTTTTGTTTTACATTTTGTTTTTGTTATTGGAAGAAACTAGGCCATTTGTCCTATGGTGTTTTCTACAGCCTTATTTGCTTATTACATCTATCTGGTGTTTAATATGTTCCTCTGTCCGTTATAGTTCTTGTAACTGGAAGTTAGAGTATTCTCCCCCTAGAGTTTGATGTGTTTCAGATTCCATTTTGGATCAGGAGTTGGGGGTCAAGGAGGGAATGCTTCATAGATGATGTTGTTTACGTCTGTTAGAAAGAATGTAACATCCATTTGTCTCTCAGTAAGTTTAGCAGTCATTGATTATTATTATCTATTTGTATTATTTCAAAAAGAATTTGCAAAATGCTGATAGTCTGTCTCTTGATCTAGGAGGTATTTATATGGGTGTGGCTTTATAATACACTGTAATTCATTCAGCCATTTATGGAATTTTCTGCATATATGTTGTTTCATGAAATATATTAAACACACATGTATATAACCATATATGTGTATGATGAATTGGTGAAAATATTTTAAAATTAGAGTTAGGAAGTTAATATGTTTTGCATGTTAGGCAGCAATTATTGACTTATAAAAAGGAAATTTCCTCATTACTCTCAGTATTAAAAGTAAGTTTTAAATAGTGATGATTGATATGTTATCCCAGTGTGGCCAATTGTTTAGGAAAGTGTCTAAGCTTGTTATGCTGAACTCATATGAGAAATGCAGAAAAAGTAGAATGTGATGATGGTGAACAGGAAGAGGACATGTTATGGCTTCATGACAGTTAGAGATTACAGTGTTTGATGAATAACTAAGAGATATGCCATTGTAAAAATGATAACTTGATTGGGCTTTTGGACCTCAAAGAATAATACATATTTATTCAATGTGATGATTATAGATTGATTTATGTGTCTTATACTCTGTATTCCAATTGATTCTAGATATTATCCCCTAGGAGAGATTAACCGAAGTAATACAGCTAGATTTAAAAATTTACAAAACTAATAAAGTTCCTCCTTGATAGAGATGAAAAATTGAATTTTTTTTTTTTTTGTAGTGGGAGTGAAATTAAGAGTTGACAACTTTCTTGCTAAGGAGGTATTACTATCACAAAGCAAGTAAAACTACATTTTGAAACGTATTTCTCAGTGATGATAGGTAACTGAATTTAATTACTTCTGGGAAATGCAAAAGGAAAAAAATAACCTCACTGGCCTTTGGGAAAATTTGACATATTCTGGAGGTCTCTGTTTTAAATTCAGTTTATTTTGCTTACTAGTGGCCAAAAAACTCCAACAAACTTCTTATATATTGATTGGTATTTATTGTGTATCTTTCAACTTGATTAATAGTCTTTTTCTAAGCTATCATCTTGATGATGCATCTATTTCCGTAGTCTCACTCTACTTTGGTTTCCATTATTTGAATCATCTTTTTCACTGGAGAGAGTAGAGCATAGATGTTGAAAAGACTGATATCTGAATACAGACTTGGTTGTAGCTATGTGACCTTGGACAAGTTTCATAACCTCTTCTTGCCTTATTTTCTTTGCTTGTAGAATGATAATAATAGTATGTCTCACTTACCTGTAGTAATGATTAAATACATATCACATCCACAGCAAATAATAGTTTCTCCCGTGTGCTTCAGCAGCTCATTTACCTAGTCGTATACTAAAGATGTCACTGCCAGAACTATTCTATCATTCAGATCGTGAACCCTAAAAATATCTATTCTGATTACTACATTCTTGCCTTCTAAATGCATTTTCTTTCATTCCCTCATGACTAAGATTTCCCTTTTTCTCTAGTTCCTTGAGCTATTCTTACATCATGGTTTCCAAATGTTTATACTTCATGGGCCAAAAAAAAATTGAGAGACTGATGAAGTATTATCAATTTATTGGCAAGTAAGAATGTTAAAATAACAAATACCATCACATGTTGAAGTTATGAAATTATTTGTGTTATTTTAAAAAATATGTGTTATCTGATAAACTACATACTCCACCAGGTATACTCATGAAGAATCTACCTTGATCGCCTAGAATATGCAGATCTAGTGCCTAAGGTATGATACTAACTTCAAGAAATACAGTATTTTTTAGAATGAATAAGTTAAAAATCTCCAATGTTTAATAAAGGCAACATATTTTAGCAAAAAATGAAAGTTGAAATTTTTAAATCAAATGTGTATGTGGGAAGTGTTCAGTGCCAAAAATAACAGCATTAAAACAATGTTACTATTTTGCTGATACAGATTGTCAATTCATTAATTTGTATTCCTTAGTGAAATATAAAATGAAGCTCACATGTCCAAACTTTCCTGGTACTTTGTTCTTTAAACTGCAATTAGTGCCAATACTTTAGATTCAGATAAGTGTGTTGATGAAACGGTAAGCTACACTCCTAAGGCAATTTCAAAATTCAGAAAATTTTGGTCAGAGCCTGGCTGGGTCATTTCACTGTCTCAGGCCAATTATTTTAAACCCAATTATGTATTTGTTTGATAACTATACAGTAGGATTGAGGCAGAGACTTAATTTCTCCTATTAAAATTTAAATGCCCCTTCGTTTAATATCTTTATGTTAGTTATCTCATTGTACTCTTCTTTGAGTTTCCTTAAATTAAATTTCACTCACACATGAACTTAATGAATAAAGTAAAATTTAGGAAAATGAAAAGAAAGGATATAGATTACACAGTGCATATTTTCTAATTTAAGTGATATATTTCTTGGAAGTTTCTAATTCCTTTTCTCAGCCTCATAGGCCTTAAGATCATTTCTTCTTCATGCTCTCCATCATTCCTGGCCTCTGTCTCCAGTAAAGTCTTATTTGATTATTTCTGAAAAACATTTTTTTTTTCAGTTTCTCCTTCCTAATCCAGGGAAAGCAAAGGCATGTGAGTTGACCCTCTTAAACAGATGAGATAGATGTAGTTTTAAAGTAAAAACGCTTAAGGTGAGCCTCCTACTAAAAAATTGTCCCAAAGTTTCAGGTGAGTATGAGGAGTAAAAGACACTGTAAAGTTCGACGTGATTACCAGCTTATTAAGAGTTCCTGTTAGCTCAAAGAATAACCTTAGAACTACTTACCTTGTAAATTACTTACTGGCTTGATTTTGTGCTGGAATTCTGCAAGTTGCTGGTGGTAAACAGTGCAGGGACTGGCAGAGGATTGCCAGGAGGGTTAAATAGGCAATCCTGAATTCAAATACTGCCAATGGTGTTTATATTGCTACCATTGTGATTCTGAAATAATTGAACTGAACTATAAATTCTTCATTGGTGAAATGGAAATAAAATAGCATCTATCTCCAAAATTGTTAGGATGAAGTACCTGAGTGCCTGACACATAGTATTCAGTCTGTTGAGTACACTTTCCCCTTCCCATCACTTCTAGTCTCCATACCCTCCTCAAAGCTAATAGGATAAAGGAGAACAGAAAGTTTAGAGCCGAAGATAAATCAATAAACAATTCAACTAGTTCATATTGATTATTCTATTTAGAACAACGTTAGATTGTAGGGGGATACAAAAAAGAGTAAAATATAGTCTCTGTTGGAGGTTCCTATAGCCTAGAGACATGGATCCTTGAGATAGGGAGGAATCTTAAACATTATCTAGTTTACCTAACTACCTCTCCAGCAGATAAGTCCTGAAATAAGTAGGCAGTAGTACACAACAGCAGCTTATCAGGTGCTTCAGATATTTAAACTGTGTAATAGAGTAGATATCTCCTGAGAGGAACCTTAGATGGCCAACATGAGGTTCCTTATTGGGTGGTTTTACTTATCATGTCCAGTTGACCATAATCTACATTGTTAGCATGCAGCCAGTAGCTCAGTGTCTCTGTGTGAAAGCACATGTTTAACATATTTCACAGTTATTGATGAATATCCTAGAATGTCAATTCATAAAGGTAAATGATAAATTTATTGTCATGTCTAATGAAATACTCACCTATTCATGAATAACCTCGTTTTATGGGGAAATCATACATTTGTGTGTGTGTGTGTATGTGTGTTTGTGTGTGTGTGTGCACGCGGGGGCATGCACGTTTATGTGTGTGTATATGTGTATATGTGTGCGTATATGGAAATTATATATATATGAGTCCAAATTAAAATTAGAAGATAGGATATCAAAAATTAATTGAAGAAATTTTGATGACCTTAAGAAGTGTACCACTAAAGTAGCTTGAAATTCTTTTTCTCATAATAGGGATACTCTTGCCAATGGAGGGTAATGCTTATGTGATAGGCAAAGTATGGAGTAATATAAGGAGAAATGACTAGTGTTAGAAGTAATGGGACATAAAAAATTATGAACAAAATTATAACCTTCTGATGGGGGTTAATTATGTATCAGTTTAAAATGGAAAGAATGACTTTTATTTTAATTTTCTATATGAAATAATGGCACTGTTTTCAGAGTATTCCTTCAGTACATGTTCCCGAATATTTCTAATATTTTCTTTTCACCCATGGCCCAGGAAAATATCTCAGAATTAGAGGGAAAGACATATATTAATAACTAGAATGCCTACATTTTCCTTTTGTCCCTAAATTAATGTTAGTTATCTAATTTATGTCTCAGCATTTGGAAAAATACAAAGAATGAATTCCAGGTTGTTGTTTAATATGCTTATTTGATTATCTACATGATACAAGATACAGAAGTAGGCTTATGGGGAAAAAGGTAAATAATAAACCTTGTCGTCAATAAACTCTGTCTTCAAGCAGCTTGAAATTTTGTTGGGAAGATAAAAATTAAATTTGTTTGTTTGGTTGGTTTTTTGTTTATTTGTGTGTTTGTTTGAGATAGAGTCTCGCTGTTGCCCAGGCTGGAGTGCAGTGGCCTAATCTCGGCTTACTGCAACCTCCGCCTCCCGGGTTCATGCCATTCTCCTCCCTCAGCCTCCCGAGTAGCTGGGACTTCAGGCGCCTGCCACCACACCTGGCTAATTTTTTGTATTTTTAGTAGAGAAGGGGTTTCACCATGGTCTTGGTCTCCTGATCTCATGATCTGCCCATCTTGGCCTCCCAAAGTGCTGGGATTACAGGCGTGAGCCACTGCACCCGGACAAAAATAAAAGTTTTAAACAAAAACTTGATTATATAATAATGCCAGTTACCTAGAATTAATTCAATAAACAGTTATGAATAGCTACTTTGAGTACAGTTTTGGACTCTGTTTTAAAGATACCACCATTGACGATTCCTGCCTTTGAAGCACTAATTGGGGGATGTTTCACTTTAATTGAATATGTTTAGATGCCAGGGATACAGAGACAATGTAAAGGGAAGAAACGAAGATAGGATGGGGAGGTGACTTAAGGAAGACTTCCTGAGAAGGTGATTTCAGGATTGGGTCTGAAAGGACATAAGTTGATAAAAACAATATAAGACAGATCAGTAGCTGGCACAGGCAGTAGGAGTGGGTTGATAGTTGCAAAATGGTTATAGGGATGGTGGAGAATAGCGTAAGCAACAATATGGACTTAGAAAAGAACAATTTTGCCTCAAGAAAGGATGTCAGCTTTCACGTTACTTTTCCTTTGAAAAATTTGTTACATCTTCTTTCTACTCTGAATTTTTCTGTATCATAGTTCTTTATAGACAATAATAACATGATATTGATTATTAAGCTTTTAGGAATTTGGTTGCTAGACTAATCTGAAGTGACCAAGGACTAAGGAGGACACTCTTTGATCCTGGTCCATGATGAAAAATGGTACAGAAAGTTTTGTACCATCTGGTCATTAACAGATCCAGAAGCTTCTCTTGCTTTAATGCTGTCATCTTCAACATTTAGGTATCAGCTCACCCTGCTATCCTACAGGCAGTGCATAGAAAAAGAGAGAGTGGTGTCTTGTGCAGCAGACTTTAGGAGGCAGGATTTGAAGTGGAATACATCACTTCCATCTATATTCTGTTGGTCATAACTCAACCACATGGTTCCCTCTAACTGTGAGGAGGGCTGGGAAATGCAGTCTTTGTGTTATTCACAGGGCCCCTGGGCAATTAGACACTCTAGATCCTACATGGAACTATGAGGCATGGTTCTGTGTATCTAAGGATGTTATCAGGGAAATCAAAAGTAGCTGATTAGCCAAATTAGGCACTGTTTGCCCTCTCCCCTGCCAGTTTATAGCTAAAGAAAATTCGTATGGCAGTAGTATAGTGGTTATATAAACAAAGGTCCAGGATAATTAGTAGAGACCCTTGTGTATTATGTATCTCATTAAAGCTGAACAAAAGTATAGGCATTGTTGATATTATTAGCTTAATAGGTATCACTGTACACTGGAGTCTAGTGGGTCACCACTAAATCCTCGGCACCTGTCTCATCACCCTTCATGTTTGTTCGTCTTAGCCTTTTTGATGTCCGTACATGTTCTTAGAGCTTTATGCATAAAGGTTCGGTAAGCATGCAGAGAGACATCTTGTGTCTCCCGTTCACCTCTGTTTTCCCCGTACCTAGCCCTGGGTTCAGTTACTATGTGATGAAGTCTAAAGAAATGAATTTATATGAGACTTCAAATATGTCTGTATATGCAGTTACATTAGTCTATTTTAATTCTGTAAGTTTATAATCTCTTTTAACTTTGAAATCTATTAACAGAGTATAGTTTCTTTAATTTTTAAAATTTTTTTATTTTTTGAGATGAAGTTTCGCTCTCCCCCGCAGACTGGAGTGCAGTGGTGCAATCTCAGCTCACGGCTCACTGCAACCTCCGCCTCCTGGGTTCAAGCTATTCTCGTGCTTCAGCCTCCTGAGTAGCTGGGACTATAGGCATTCACCACCATACCTAGCTAAGTTTTGTATTTTTAGTAGAGATGGGGTTTCACCATGTTGGACAGGCTGGTCCTGAACTCCTGACATCAGGCAATCCACCCGCCTCAGCCTGCCAATGTCTGGGGGTGAACCACCGTGCCTGGCTAGTATTTTCTTATTTATTTTTTCTCTGGTAGTCTTACTGTTCATTGTATTTTTAGTAAATGTGTATTTACTGAGTAATGGTGATTCTTCAGTTGCATACACTGTACATTGAGTAGTAAATTTTACGTAGATGTTCTTACCCATTCTAGCCTAGTACACACTTGCTGCAGAGTCAAATATATGATATGTTTCTTTTATGCTTGGCTTTACTGCAAGTACAATGCATAGATTTGTTCTTAGCTTCTGATGCATTATATTTTCAGACTGTTTAATAATAGTTTTCTTTTACAGAATCATTATTGAATGAAAGGAAAATATTACAGATAATAAGGGTGTGTGTAGGTGTTTGCCTGTTTGTGTGTGTGTGTTTACTGTTGATATTATATGGGTGGGTTTTTTAGTAGCTCTTACTCCAAAATAAACACAAATATTTCTTAGTATCAAGTCTTTTTTTTTTTCCTAAGTTGGCATCTATACTTCTCTTTTTGTGCATGAATGAGCGATAGCAGAAAAATGATTGCAGTGGTTTCACAGCTCAATAAATTAGTATGTGGGAGATTTACTGTGTCTTAATCAATGAAAAATTATTCCTTTCTGATCTCAGAAAGATCCGATAAAAAGGGGTAACATATATAACCTTGTTCTTTTTGAGGCTGCAAATGTACTGTAAAATTGTTAGACACAGTTTAATTACCTTTTATAGCTATGTTGAGAAGAGTATCTATACCATATATATACATGATCTCTTACGGGGGGAACAAAACTTGCCTCTCTTTTTTTTTTTTTTTTTTTTCTGAGAGGGAGTTTCGCTCTTATTGCCCAGGTTGGAGTGCAATAGCATGGTCTCGGCTGACTGCAACCTCCACCTCCCGGGTTCAAGCGATTCTCCTGCCTCAGCCTCCCGAGTAGCTGGGATTACAGGCATGCACCACAACGCCTGGCTAATTTTGTATTTTTAGTAGAGACAGGGTTTCTCCACATTGGTCAGGCTGTTCTCAAACTTCCAACCTCAAGTTAGCCACCCACCTCAGCCTCCCAAAGTGCTGAAATTACAGGCATGAGCCACCGCGCCCGGCCATGCCTCCGTTTTAACATGAATAAATTATGTTACAAACATAGTGAAAGTAAGAACATATATTTTTTTGGAAAATTGGTTCATAGTACATATGCCTTGATTAAAATATTCAAGGGGTTCATAGTGAAATTATAAATAAATGACAGATTCAAATTTAGAAAAACTGTACCGAATTTTAAAGTTAAACTGACTATGCCTGCTTTTATTTATTTATTCATTTATTTATTATTTATTTTACTTTTTCTAAAATTTTTAAAGCATTATTCGCATTGGTAGAGTGTGGAACAGTGGAAAGAACACAGTATTTGTGGTTATGTAGCATGGGTTCAAATACTGATGTTGTCCCCTGTATACTCTGACATTTGTCACATTATTTTGAAGGATGTTTGCTATTCTATAAAGCAAATATAATGATACTTCACGCAAGGTTCATGAGAAAATTATGAATTGTCTATGTGATCTACATATATATAGCGCTCAGCTCCTATACAAGTTATTCTATGACTTACACACATGCGTGTGCGCGCGCACACACACACACACACACACACACACAGTCTGTCTCTTCCCCACCCCCTCTCCGTCTCTCTCTCATTCTCTCTCTCTCTCTCTCTCTCTCTCGAATAAAGTCTCCTCTCTCTGACACAGTAGAAAGGGAGAGGCATGAATGGGGTACTCTCTTGTAATAAGCTACTTAGGACTCCTCCAGCCGGGGTCCAAGCAAGGTAATTATTGATACCTTGTGGGAAGATTGCTAAAGGCCAATAGCTGATTTTTGTAGAATCATAGCTTCTGTAATTTGAGAGAGTTATTTCTCCTTTTACATCCTTGGAAAAGTTAGAGTTGACTCTCTTATGTGGGCGAACCTTGCTTTTTTTTTTTTTTTTTTTTTTTGAGACGGAGTCTCGCTCTGTTGCGCAGGCTGGAGTGCAGTGGCGCAATCTCGGCTCACTGCAAGCTCCGCCTCCCGGGTTCACGCCATTCTCCCGCCTCAGCCTCCTGAGTAGCTGGGACTACAGGTGCCCACCAACACGCCCGGCTAATTTTTTGTATTTTTGGTAGAGATGGGGTTTCACCGTGTTAGCCAGGGTGGTCTTGATCTCCTGACCTCGTGATCTGCCCACCTCGGCCTCCTAAAGTGCTGGGATTACAGGCGTGAGCCACCGTGCCCAGCCTAACCTTACTCTTATGTTTTAATGTAAAATGAAATGGAAGTCAGCTCCATAAGATATAGAGACCAGTCAAAGATATTTGCATTATTTTTTTCTTCTCATCTAAGGCAATGTGACTCAGAGTTCACATGTGACCTGCGCATCATTTAGTCTCTGCTGAAGATTGGTTGCTGACTTGAGCACAGAGGAGATTTACCTTAACTTACAGCCAAGTCTTGAGGTCACTATAGGACAGCTTCTTCAAAAACAGGACATCTGCCCTTACAGGAAAAACAAGGGCCACAGTGACAGTCGGTCACACCATGTTGGCTAATTTAAGGCACAAAAGGATGGTCCCCTTATTAATTTCCCAGAGGTATCATAATTGCCACAAATTTGGTGGCATAAAACAATAGAAATTTATTCTTTCAACATTTTAGAAGGTAGAAGTTCAAAATAAAGGTGTCAGTTGGCAAGGCCACGCTCCCTTCAAAGGCTATAGGGAGGCATCCTTTCCTATCTCGTCAACTTCTGGTGGCTCCAGGAATTCCTTGGCTTCTGGTCAAATCACTCCAATCTCTGTCTCCATCTCACATTGCCTCTTTTTCTGTGCGTCTTCTCCTTTTTTTTTTTTTTTTTTTTAATTCATTTTTTAGAATTATAGGTTTTCGGGAAACAGGTGGTGTTTGGTTACATGAATAAGCTCTGTAGTGATGATTTCTGAGATTTTGGTGCATCCATCACCCGAGAAGCGTACACTGTACCCAATATGTAGTATTTTATCCTTCACCCCCTCCCACCCTTTTTCCCAAGTCCCCAAAGTTCACTGTATTATTCTTATGCCTTTGCATCCACATAGCTTACCTATTACTTATGAGTGAGAACATATGATGTTTGGTTTTCCATTCCTGAGTTACTTCACTTAGAATAATGATCTCAAATTTCATCCAGGTTGCTATGAATGCCATTATTTCATTCCTTTTTACGGCTGAGTAGTATTTCTTTATCCACAATTCTATATCCACTCATTGATTGATGGGCATTTAGGCTGGCCCCATATTTTTGCAATTGCTAGTTGTGCTGTGCAAGTATCGTGTGTGTGTGTGCGTGTGCGCATATGTGTGTGCAAGTATCTTTTTAATATAAGGACTTCTTATCCTTTGGGTGGATACCCAGTAGTGGGATTGCTGGATCAAATGGTAGTCCTACTTTTACTTCTTTAAGGAATCTCCACAGTGTTTTGCGTAGTGGTTGTACTAGTTTACATTTCCACCAACACTGTAAAAGTGTTCCTTTTTCATCACATCTATGCCAACATCTATTATTATTATTATTAATTTATTATGGTCATTCTTGCAGAAGTAAGGTGGTATCACATTGTGGTTTTGACTTGCGTTTCTCTGATCACTACTGATGTTTAGCATTTTTTCATATATTTATTGTCCATTTGTATATATTCTTTTTATAATTGTCAATTAATGTTCTCAGACCACTTTTTGATGGGATTTTTTTTCTTGCTGATTTGTTGGTTTCTTGTAGATTCTGGATATTAGTCCTTTGTTGGATGTATAGATTGTGAAGATTTTTTTTTCCCATTCTGTGGGTTGTCTGTTTACTCTGCTGATTGTTTCTTTTGCTGTGTAGAAGCTTTTTAGTTTAATTAAGTCCCATCTATTTATCTTTGCTTTTGTTGCATTTGCTTTTGGGTTCTTGGTTATGAAGTCTTTGCCCAAGCCAATGTCTACAAGGATTTTTCTGATGTTATCTTCTAGAATTTTTATGGTTTCAAGTATTAGATTTAAGTCTTTCATCAATTTGGAGTTGATTTTTGTATAGGGTGAGAGATGAGGATCCAATTTCATTCTTCTACATGTGGCTTACCAGTTATCCCAGCACCATTTGTTGAATAGGGTGTCGTTTTCCCACTTTACGTTTTTATTTGCTTTGTTAAAGATAAATTGGCTGTAAGTATTAGGTTTATTTCTGGGTTCTCTATTCTGTTCCATTGGTCTATGTGCCTATTTTAATACCAGTACCATGCTGTTTTGGTGACTATGACCTTATAGTATAGTTTGAAGTTGAATAATGTGATATCTCTAGATTTGTTTGCTTTGCTTAGTCTTGCTTTGTCTATGTGGGCTGTTTTTTTGTTCCATATGAATTTTAGGATTATTTTTTCTGGATCTGTGAAGAATGGTGGTGGTATTTTGGTGGGAATTGCATTGAATTTGTAGACTGTTTTTGGCAGTATGGTCATTTTCACAATAGTGACTGTACCCATCCATGAGCATGGGACGTGTTTCCATTTGTTGCATCATCTGTGATTTCTTTCAGCAATATTTTGTAGTTTTCCTTGTAGAGGTGTTTCGCCTCCTAGGTTAGGTATATTCCTAAGGTTTTGTTTTGTTTTGTTTTGTTTTTTGTTTTTTTGTTTGTTTTTCCAGCTATTGTAAAAGGGGTTGAATTCTTGATTTGATTCTCAGCTTGGTCACTATTGGTGTATAGCAGAGCTACAGATTAGTGTATATTAATTTTGTTTCCTGAAAGTTTGCTGAATTCATTTATCAGTTCTAGCAGCTTTTTGAAGGAATCTTTAGGGTTTTCTAGTTATACAATCATATGATCAGCAAAGAGCAACAGTTTGACTTCCTCTTTGTCAATTTGGATGCCCTTTATTTCCTTCTCTTGTCTGATGGCTCTGACTAGGACTTCTAGTGCTACGTTAAATAGAAGTTGTGAGAGTGGGCATCCTTGTCTTGTTCCAGTTCTCAGGAAGAATGCTTTTGACTTTTCCCCATTTAGTATTATGGTGGCTGTGGGTTTTTTATAGATGGCTTTTATTACATTAAGTTATGTTCCTTAGATTCTGATTTTGCTGAGGGTTTTAATCATAAAGGGATGCTGAATTTTGTCAAATGCTTCTTCTGTGTCTATTGAGATGATCATGTGTTTTTAAAAAATTAAGTTTATCTGGTATATCACATTTATTTACTTGTGTATGTTAAGCCATCCTTGCATCCTGGTATGAAACCCACTTGATCATGGTGGATTATCTTTTTGATACGCTGTTGGATTCAGTTAGCTAGTATTTTGTTAAGGATTTTTGCTTCTATATTCATCAGGTATATTGTTCTGTGGTTTTCTTTTTTTGTTATGTCCTTTCCTTGTTTTGGTAATAGGGTGATACTGGCTTAATAGGATGTCTTAGGGAGCATTCCCTTTTTCTCTATCTTGTGGAATAGTGTCAATAGGACTGGTAACAATTCTTTTCTTGGGGGGGTCTTTTTTTTTAACTTTAAGTTCTAGGGTACATGTGCACAACGTGCAGGTTTGTTGCATATGTATACATGTGCCATGTTCGTGTGCTGCACCCGTTAACTCGTCATTTGCATTAGGTATATCTCCTAATGCTATCCCTCCCCACTTCCCCACCTGCCAGCAGGCCCCAGTATGTGATGTTCCCCACTCTGTGTCCATGTGTTCTCATTGTTCAGTTCCCACCTATGAGTGAGAACATGCGGTGTTTGTCGCAGGGTTTCTGTCCTTGCGATAGTTTGCTCAGAATGATGATTTCTAGCTTCATCCATGTCCCTATAAAGGACACGTACTCATCCTTTTTTGTGTCTGCATAGTATTCCATGGTTGTGTATGTGCCACATTTTCTTAATCCAGTCTATCATTGATGGACATTTGGGTTGGTTCCAAGTCTTTCCTATTGTGAATAGTGCCACAATAAACATACGTGTACATGTGTCTTTACAGCAGCATGATTCATAATCCTTTGGGTATATGCCCAATAATGAGATGGCTGGGTCAAATGGTATTTCTAGTTCTAGATCCTTGAGGAATCGCCACACTGTCTTCCACAATGGTTGAACTAGTTTACAGTCCCAACAACAGTGTAAAAGTGTTCCTATTTCTCCACATGCTTTCCAGCACCTGTTGTTTCCTGACTTTTTAATGATCACCATTCTAACTGGTGTGAGATGGTATCTCATTGTGGTTTTGATTTGCATTTTTCTGATGGCCAGTGATGATGAGCATTTTTTCATATGTCTGTTGGCTGCATAAATGTCTTCTTTTGAGAAGTGTCTGTTCATATCCATAGCCCACTTTTTGATGGGGTTGTTTGATTTTTTCTTGTAAATTTGTTTAAGTTCTTTGTAGATTCTGGATATTAGCCCTTTGTCAGATGAGTAGATTGCAAAAATTTTCTCCCATTCTGTAGGTTGCCTGTTCACTCTGATGGCAGTTTCTTTTGCTGTGCAGAAGCTCTTTAGTTTAATTAGATTCCATTTGTCAATTTTGGCTTTTGTTGCCATTGCTTTTGGTGTTTTAGTCATGAAGTCCTTACCCATGCCTATGTCCTGAATGGTATTACCTAGGTTTTCTTCTAGGGTTTTTATGGTTTTAGGTCTAACATTGAAGTCTTTAATCCATCTTGAATTGATTTTTGTATAAGATGTAAGGAAGGGATCCTGTTTCAGGTTTCCACATATGGCTAGGCAGTTTTCCCAGCACCATTTATTAAATAGAAAATCCTTGCCCCATTTCTTATTTTTGTCAGGTTTGTCAAAGATCAGATGGTTGTAGATGTGTGGTATTATTTCCAAGGGCTCTATTCTGTTCCGTTGTTCTATATCTCTGTTTTTGTACCAGTACTATGCTGTTTTGGTTACTGTAGCCTTGTAGTATACTTTGAAGTTACGTAGCATGATGTCTCCAGCTTTGTTCTTTTTGCTTAGGATTATCTTGGCAATGCAGGCTCCTCTTTGGTTCCATATGAACTTTAAAGTAGTTTTTTCCAATTCTGTGAAGAAAGTCATTGGTAGCTTAATGGGGATGGCATTGAATCTATAAATTACCTTGGGCAGTATGGCCATTTTCACAATATTGATTCTTCCTATCCATGAGCATGGAATGTTCTTCTATTTGTTAGTGTCCTCTTTTATTTTGCTGAGCAGTGGTTTGTAGATCTCCTTGAAGAGGTCCTTCACATCCCTTGTAAGTTGGATTCCTAGGTATTTTATTCCCTTGGAAACAATTGTGAATGGGAGTTCACTCATGATTTGGCTCTCTGTCTGTTATTGGTGTGTAGGAATGCTGGTGATTTTTGCACATTGATTTTGTATCCTGAGACTTTGCTAAAGTTACTTATCAGCTTAAGGAGATTTTGGGCTGAGACAATGGGGTTTTCTAAATATACAATCATATCATCTGCAAATAGGGACAATTTGACTTCCTCTTTTCTAATTGAATATCCTTTATTTCTTTCTCTTGCCTGATTGCCCTGGCCAGAACTTCCAATTGTTGGATAGGAGTAGTGAGAGAAGTCATCCCTATCTTGTGCCAGTTTTCAAAGGGAATGCTTCCAATTTTTGCCCATTCAGTGTAATATTGACTGTGGGTTTGTCATAAATAGCTCTTATTATTTTGATATATGTCCCATCAATACCTAATTTATTGAGAATTTTTAGCATGAAGGGCTGTTGAATTTTGTCAAAGGCCTTTTCTGCATCTATTGAGATAATCATGTGTTTTTTATCTTTGGTTCTGTTTATATGCTGGATTATGTTTATTGATTTGCATATACTGAACCAGCCTTGCATCCCAGGGATGAAGCCCACTTGATCGTGGTGGATAAGCTTTTTGATGTGCTGCTGGATTCAGTTTGCCAGTATTTTATTGAGGATTTTTGCATCGATGTTCATCAGGGATATTGGTCTAAAATTTTCTTTTTTGTTGTGACTCTGCCAGGCTTTCGCATCAGGATGATGTTGGCTTCATAAAATGAATTAGGGAGGATTCCCTCTTTTTCTGTTGATTGGAATAGTTTCAGAAGGAATGGAACCATCTCCCCTTTGTACCTCTGGCTGTGAATCCATTTGGTCCTGGACTTTTATTGGTTGGTAGGCTATTAATTATTACCTCAATTTCAGAACCTGTTAGTGGTCTATTCAGGGATTCTGCTTCTTCCTGATTTCATCTTGGGAGAGTGTATGTGTCCAGGAATTTGTCCATTTCTTCTAGGTTTTCTAGTATATTTGTGTAGAGGTGTTTATAGTATTCTCTGATGGTAGTTTGTATTTCTGTCAGGTCAGTGGTGATATCCCCTTTATCATTTTTTATTGCATCTATTTGATTCTTCTCTCTTTTCTTCTTTATTAGTCTTGCTAGCGGTCTGTCAATTTTGTTGATCTTTTCAAAAAACCAGCTCCTGGATTCATTGATTTTTTGGAGGATTTTTTGTGTCTCTATCTCCTTCAGTTCTGCTCTGATCTTAGTTATTTCTTGCCTTCTTCTCGCTTTTGAATGTGTTTGCTCCTGCTTCTCTAGTTCTTTTAATTATAATGTTAGGGTGTCAAGTTTAGATCTCTCCTGCTTTCTCTTGTGGGCATTTAGTGCTATAAATTTCCCTCTACACACTGCTTTAAATGTGTCCCAGAGATTCTTGTATGTTGTGTCTTTGTTCTCATTGGTTTCAAAGAACATCTTTATTTCTGCCTTCATTTCGTTATGTACCCAGTAGTCATTCAGGAGCAGGTTGTTCAGTTTTCATGTAGGTGAGCGATTTTGAGTGAGTGTCTTAATCCTGAGTTCTAGTTTGATTGCACCGTAGTCTGAGAGACAGTTTGTTATAATTTCTATTCTTTTACATTTGTTGAAGAACGCTTTACTTCCAACTATGTGGTCAATTTTGGAATAAGTGTGATGTGGCACTGAGAAGAATGAATATTCTGTTGTTTTGGGGTGGAGAGTTCTGTAGATGTCTATTAGGTCTGCTTGGTGCAGAGCTGAGTTCAATTCCTGGATATCGTTGTCAACTTTCTGTCTGGTTGATCTTTCTAATGTTGACAGTGGGGTGTTAAAGTCTCCCATTATTATTGTGTGGGAGTCTAACTCTCTTTTTAGGTATCTCAAGACTTGCTTTATGAATCTGGGTGTTCCTGTATTGAATGCATATATATTTAGGATAGTTAGCTCTTCTTGTTGAATTGATCCCTTTACCATTATGTAATGGCCTTCTTTGTCTTTTTTGATCTTTGTTGGTTTAAAGTCTGTTTTATCAGAGACTAGGATTGCAATCCCTGCTTTTTTTATGTTTTCCATTTGCTTAGTAGATCTTCCTGCATCCCTTTATTTTGAGCCTATGTGTGTCTCTGCACATGAGATAGGTCTCCTGAATACAGCAAACTGATGGGTCTTGACTCTTTATCCCATTTGCAAGTCTGTGTCTTTTAATTGGAGCACCTAGCCCATTTACATTTAAGGCTGATATTGTTATGTGTGAATTTGATCCTGTCATTATGGTGTTAGCTGGTTATGTTGCTCATTAGTTGATTCAGTTTCTTCCTAGTATCGATGGTTTTATTTGCCATATTTTTGCAGTGGCTGGTACCAGTTATTCCTTTCCACGTTTAGTGCTTCCTTCAGGAGCTCTTGTAAGGCAGGCCTGGTGGTGAGAAAATCTCTCAGCATTTGTTTGTCTGTAAAGTATTTTATTTCTCTATTACTTGTGAAGCTTAGTTTGGCTGGATATGAAATTCTGGGTTGAAAATTCTTTTCTTTAAGAATGTTGAATATTGGCCCCCACTCTCTTCTCTCTTGTAGAGTTTCTGCTGAGAGATCCACTGTTAGTCTGATGGGCTTCCCTTTATGGGTGACCCGACCTTTCTCTCTGGCTGCCCTAACATTTTTTCCTTTGTTCCAACTTTGATGAATCTAACAATTATGTGTCTTGTAGTTGGTCTTCTCGAGGATTTTCTTTGTGGTGTTCTCTGTATTTCCTGAATTTGAATGTTGGCTTGCCTCACTAGGTTGGGGAAGTTCTCCTGGATGATATCCTGAAGGGTGTTTTCCAACTTGGTTCCATTCTCCCCGTCACTTTCAGGTACACCAATCAGATGTAGGTTTGGTCTTTTCACGTAGTCCCATATTTCTTGGCGGCTTTGTTCGTTTCTTTTTACTCTTTTTTCTCTAAACTTCTCGCTTCATTTCATTCATTTGATCTTCAGTCACTGATACTCTTTCTTCCATTTGATCAAATCTGCTACTTGAGAATTTGTCATGTAGTTCTTGTGCCATGGTTTTCACCTCCATCAGGTCATTTAAGGACTTCTCTACATTGTTTATTCTAGTTAGCCGCTCATCTACTCTTTTTCCAAGGTTTTTAGCTTCTTTGCGATGGGTTCAAACATCTTCCTTTAGCTCAGAGAAGTTTGTTATTGCTGATCTTCTGAAGCTTTCTTCTCTCGACTTGTCAAAGTCATTCTCTATCCAGCTTTGTTCAGTTGCTGGCGAGGAGTTGCGTTCCTTTTGATGAGAAGAGGCACTCTGATTTTTAGAATTTTCTGCTTTTCTGCTGTGGTTTCTCCCCATCTTTGTGGTTTTATCTACCTTTGTTCTTTGATGATGGTGACGTACGGATGAGGTTTTGGTGTAGATGTCCTTTCTGTTTTTAATTTTCCTTCTAATAGTCAGGACACTCAGCTGCAGGTCTGTTGGAGTTAGCTGGAGGTCCACTCCAGACCCTGTTTGCCTGGGGATTACCAGCGGAGGCTGCAGAACAGCAAATGTTGCTGCCTAATCCTTCCTCTGGAAGCTTCATCTCAGAGGAGCACTGGCTGTATGAGGTGTCAGTCACCCCCCCTACTGGGAGGTGCCTCCCAGTTAGGCTACTCAGGGGTCAGGGACCACTTGAGGAGGCAGTTTGTTCTTTCTCAGATCTCAAACTCTGTGCTGGGAGAACCACTACTCTCTTCAAAGCTGTCAGACAGGGATGTTTAAGTCTGCAGAAGTTTCTCCTGTCTTTTGTTCAGCTATGCCCTGCCCCTAGAGGTGGAGTCTACAGAGGCGGGCAGTCCTCCTGGAGCTGCGGTGGGCTCCACCCAGTTCAAGCTTCTTGATGGCTTTGTTTACCTACTCAAGCCTCAGCAATGGTGGACACCCCTCCCCCAGCCTGGCTGCTGCCTTGCAGTTCAATCTCAGACTGCTGGGCTAGCAATGAGTGAGCCTCTGGGGGTGTGGGACCCTCCAAGCCAGGCATGGGATATAATCTCCTGGTGTCCCATTTGCTATGCATTGGAAAAGCACCAAATTGGGGTGGGAGTGTCCCAATTCTCCAGGTGCCCTCTGTCACGGCTTCCCTTTGCTAGGAAAGGGAATTCCCCGACCCCTTGTGCTTCCTGGGTGAGGCAATGCCCCACCCTGCTCCGTGGGTTTCACCCACTTGTCTGGCAAGCCCCAGTGAGATGAACCTGGTACCTCAGTTGGAAATGCAGAAATCACCCGTCTTCTGCGTTGCTCATGCTGGGAGCTGCATACTGGAGCTGTTGCTCTTCAGCCATCTTGGCACCACCCCACCAATTCTTATTTGAATGTCTTATGTAATTCAGTTGTGAATCCATCTGGTTCTGGACTTTTTCTTTTTTGGCAATTTTTAAAAATTACCATTTCAATCTTGCTGCTTGTTATTGGTCTGTTCAGAGTTTTCATTCTTTCTTTTTACATGTAGGAGGATTGTATATTTTCAGGAATTTATCACTCTCCTCTAGGTCTCTAGTTTATCTGTGTAAAGGTGTTTATAGTATCCTTGAATGATCTTTTGTATTTCTCTTGTATCAGTTGTAATATCTCCCATTTCGCTTATTTGAATCTTCTCTCTTCTTGGTTAATCTCACTAATGGTTTATCAATTTTATTTATCTTTTCAAATAATCAGCTTTTTGTTTCATTTATCTTTTGTATTTTTTTGTTTCATTTTCATTTAGTTCTGCTCTGATCTTTGTTATTTCTTTTCTTTTGCTGGGTTTGGGTTTGGTTTGTTCTTTTTTCTCCAGTTCTGTGAGGTGTGACTTTAGGTTATCTATTTGCACCCTTTCAGACATTTTGATGTAGGCATTTAAAGCTATGAACTTTCCTCTTAACACTGTCTTTGCCTATTCCAGAGGTTTGGATAGGTTGTGTCACAATTATTCAGTTCAAAGAATTTTTAAATTTCCATCTCGATTTCATTGTTGACCCAATGATCATTCAGGGGCAGGTTATTTAATTTCCATGTATTTGCATTGTTTTGTGGGTTCCTTTTGGAGTTGATTTCCAATTTTATTCTACTGTGGTCTGAGAGAGTACTTAATATAATTTTAATTTTCTTAAATTTATTGAGACTTGTTTTGTGGCCTATCATATGGTCTATCTTGGTGGTCTATCTTGGAGAATGTTCCATGTGCTGATGGATAGAATGTATATTCTGCAGTTGTTGGGTAAAATATTCTATAAATATCTGTTAAGTCCATTTGTTATAGGGTATAATTTAAATTCATTGTTTCTTTGTTGACTTTCTGTCTTGACCTGTCTAGTGCTGCCATTATTGAAGTCCTCCACTATTATCGTGTTGCTGTCTATCTCATTTCTTGGGCCTAGTAGTGTTTGTTTTATAATTTTGGGAGTTCCAATGTTAGGTGCATGTATATTTAGGATTGTCATATTTTCCTGTTGGACAAGTTATTTTATCATTATATAATGCCTCTCTTTGTCTTTTTAAACCGCTTTTGCTCTAAAGTTTGTTTTGTCTGATATAAAAATAGTGACTCCTGCTCACTTTTGTGTCCATTTGTATGGATATCTTTTTCTACCCCTTTAACTTTATGTGTGTCTTTATGTGTTAGGCGATTCTCTTGAAGACAGCAGATGCTTGGTTGGTGAATTTTTATTCATTTTGCCATTCCGTATCTTTTAAGTGGAGCATTTAGGCAATTTACATTAAATGTTAGTATTGAGATGTGAGGTACTATTCTATTCATCATGCTCTTTGTTGCCTGAATACCTTTTTTTATTGAGTTTTTGTTTTATAGGTCCTGTGAGATGTATGCTTTAAAGAAGCTCTATTTTGGTGTATTTTGAGGATTTGATTGAAGATTTAGAGCTCCTTTTAGCAGTTCTTGTGTTGCTGGCTTAATAGTGGTGAATTCACTCAGCATTTGTCTGTCTGAAAAAGACTATTTTTCCTTCATTTATGAAGTTTAGTTTCACTGCATAAAATATTCTTCACTGATGACTGTCAGTTTTTCATAGATGGCACTAATTATTTTGAGGTATGTTCTCAATGCCTAGTTTCTTGAGGTTTTTTTTTTTTTTTTTTTTTTTTTTTTTTTTCCAATCATGAAGGACTCTTGGATAAAACAAGTGTGATATATATACACAATAGAGTACTGTTCCGACAGAAAATAATGAGATCCTGTCATCTGAAACAATCTGGCTGGAACTGGAGGTCATTATGTCATGTGATTTTAAAGATAAAATCAACAAACTCTTAGCTAGACTAAGAAAAAAAGAGAGAAGACTCAAATAAATAAAATCAAAACTGAAAAGGAAACATAACAGTGGGTGCTTCAGAAATTAAAGAGGCCCATAAGGGATTGTTATGAATAATTATATGCCAAAAAACTAGATAACCTAAAGGAATTAATAAATTTCTAGATACATACACTGCACCAAAATGGAATCAAGAAAAAACAGACATCAACAAAATACTAGCAAACCAAATGCAATAGCACAACAGAAACTTAATTCACCATGATTAGGTAGGCTACATTCCAAAGATACAGGGTTGGTTCAACATCTGTAAATCAATAAATGTGATTCACCATGCAAACAGAATTAAAAACAAAAACCGTATGTTCTTTTCCATTGGTCTATATAGCTACTATGTTGAATAGGAGTGGTGAGAAAGGGCATCATTTTCTTGTGCCAGTTTTCAAAGGGAATGCTTCAGCTTTTGCCCATTCAGTATGATATTGGCTGTTGGTTTGTCATAAATAGCTCTTATTATTTTGAGATATGTCTCATCAATATGTAGTTTATTGAGAGTTTTTCCGCATGAAGTTTGTTGAATTTAACGAAGGCCTTTTCTGCATCTACTGAGATAATCATGTGGTTTTTGTCACTGGTTCTGTTTATGTGATGGATTATGTTTATTGATTGTGCATCTTGAACCAGCCTTGCATCCCAGGGATGATGCTGAGTTGATTGTGGTGGATAAGCTTTTTGTTGTGCTGCTGGTTTTGGTTTGCCAGTATTTTATTGAGGATTTTCTCATTGATATTCATCAAGGATATTGGCCTGAAATTCTTTTTTGTTGTGTCTCTGCCAGGTTTTAGTATCAGGATGCTGCTGGCATCATAAAATGAGTTAGGAAGGAGTCCCACTTTTTCTATTGTTTGGAAGAGTTTCAGAAGGAATGGTACCAGCTCCTCATTGTACCTCTGGTAGTATTTGGCTGTGAATCCATCTGGTCCTGGGCTGTTTTTTGTTGGTAGGCTATTAATTACTGTCTCAAATTCAGATCTTGTTATTGGTCTATGCAGGGATTGGACTTCCTATTGAGTTAGTCTTGGGAAGGTGTATGTGTCCAGGAATTTATCCATTTCGTCTAGATTTTCTAGTTTCTTTGCATAGAGGTGTTTATTATATTCTCTGATGGTAGTTTGTATTTCTGTGGGATAAGTGGCGATATCCTCTTTATCATTTTTTAATTGTGTCTATTGGATTCTTCTCGTTTTGTTTTGTTTTTTTTTCCTTTAGTAGTCTGGCTAGCGGTCTATCTATTTTGTTAATCTTTTCAAAAAACCAGCTCCTGGATTCATTGATTTTTTGAAGGGCTTTTCATGTCTCTATCTCCTTCAGTTCGGCTCTGATCTTAGTTATTTCTTGCCTTCTGCTAGCTTTTGAATTTGTTTGCTCTTGCTTCTCTAGTTCTTTTAATTGTGATGTTAGGGTGTCAATTTTAGATCTTTTCTGCTTTCTCCTGTGGGCATTTATGCTATATGTTTCCCTCTTAACACTGCTTTAGCTGTGTCCCAGAGATTCTGGTATGTTGTGTCTTTGTTCTCATTGGTTTCAACAAACTTCTTTATTTCTCTCTTAATTTTGTTCTTTACCCAGTAGTCATTCAGGAGCAAATTGTTCATTTTCCATGTAGTTGTGCAGTTTTGAGTGAGTTTCTTAATCCTGAGTTCTAATTTGACTGCACTGTGGTCTGAAAGACACTTTGTTATGATTTCCCTTCTTTTGCATTTGCTGAGGAGTGTTTTACTTCCAATTATACAGTCAATTTTAGAATAAGTGTTATGTGATACTGAGAAGAATGTATATTCTGTTGATTTGGGGTGGAGAGTTCCGTAGATGTCTATTAGGTCCACGTGGTCCAGAGCTGAGTTCAAGTCCTGAGTATCCTTGTTAATTTTCTGTCTTATTGGTCTGTCTGATATAGACAGTGGGGTGTTAAAGTCTCCCATTATTATTGTGTGAGAGTCTAAGTCTCTTAGTAGGTCTCTAAGAACTTGCTTTATGAATCTGGGTGCTCCTGTATTCAGTGCATGTATATTTAGGATAGTTACCTCTCCTTGTTGCATTACCTTTACCATAATGTAATGCCCTTCTTTGTCTTTTTTGATCTTTGTTGGCTTAAAGTCTGTTTTATCAGACACTAGGATTGAAACCCTTGCTTTTTTTTTTTGCTTTCCATTTGGTTGGTAAATCTTCCTCCATCCTTTTATTTTGAGCCTATGTGTGTCTTTGCACCTGAGATGGGTCTCCTGAATACAACACACTGATGGGTCTTGACTCTTTATCCAATTTGTCAGTCTGTATCTTTTAATTGGGGCATTTAGTCTGTTTGTATTTAAGGTTAATATTGTTATGTGTGAATTTAATCCTGTCATTATGGTGCTAGCTGGTTATTTTGCTGGTTAGTTAATGCAGTTTCCTCGTAGTGTCAATGGTCTTTATGATTCAGTATGTTTTTGCAGTTGCTCCTACCAGTTTTTCTTTTCCATATTTACTGCTTCCTTCAGGAGCTCTTGCAAGGCAAGTCTGGTGATGACAAAATCTCTCAGGATTTGCTTGTCTGTAAAGGATTTTATTTCACCTTCACTTATGAAGCTTAATTTGGCTGGATATGAAATTCTGGATTGAAAATTCTTTTCCTTAAGAATGTTGAAAATTGGCCCCCACTCTCTTGTGGCTCGTATGGTTTCTGCAGAGAGATCCACTGTTAGTCTGATGGGCTTCCCTTTGTGGGTAATCCGACCTTTCTCTCTGGCTGCCCTTAACATTTTTTTCCTTCATTTCAACCTTGGTGAATCTGACGATTATGTGTCTTGGGGTTGCTCTTATCGAGGAGTATCTTTGTGGTGTTCTCTGTATTTCCTGAATTTGAATGTTGGCTTTTCTTGCTAGGTTGCGGAAGTTCTCCTGGATAATCTCCTGAAGAGAGTTTTCCAGCTTGGTTCCATTCTCCTCATCACTTTCAGGTATACCAGTCAAATGTAAGTTTGGTCTTTTCACATATTCCCATATTTCTTGGAGGCTCTGTTCATTCCTTTTCATTCTTTTTTCTGTTATCTTGTCTTCTCACTTTATTTCATTAAGTTCATCTTCAATCTCTGATATCCCTTCTTCTGCTTGATTGATTTGGCTATTGATACTTGTGTAAGCTTCACAAAGTTCTTGTGCTGTGTTTTTCATCTCCATCATGTCATTTATGTTCTTCTCTAAACTGGTTATGCTAGTTAGCATTTCCTTGGACCTTTTTTCAAGGTTCTTAGCTTCCTTGCATTGGGGTGGAACATGTTCCTTTAGCTCAGAGGAGTTTCTTATTACCCACCTTCTGAAGCCTACTTCTGTCAGTTCATCAAACTCACTCTTTGTCCAGTTTTGTTCCCTTGCTGGCAAGGAGCTGTGATCCTTTGGAGGAGAAGAGGTCTTCTGGTTTTTGGAAATTTTAGCCCTTTTGGGCTGGTTTTTCCTCATCTTTGTGGATTTATCTACCTTTGGTCTTTGATGTTAGTGACTTTTGGATGGGGTTTCTGTGTGGACGCCCTTTTTGTTGATGTTGATGCTTTTCCTTTCTGTTTGTTGGTTTTCCTTCTAACACTCAGGCCCGTCTGCTACAGATCTGCTGGAATTTGCTGGAGATCCACTCCAGACCCTGTTTGCCTGGATATCACCAGCAGAGGCTGCAGGACAGCAAAGATTGCTGCCTGTTCCTTACTCTGGAAGCTTCATCCCAGAGGGGCATCCGCCAGATGTCAGCCAGAGCTCTCCTGTCTGAGGTGTCTGTCGGCCCTTGCTGAGAGGTGTCTCCCAGTCAGGAGGCACGGGGGTCAGGGACCTATTTACGCAGGCAATCTGTCCCTTAGCAGAGCTGGAGCACTGTACAGAGAGATCTGCTGCTCTTTTCAGAGCCAGCAGGCAGGAACATTAAGTTTGCTGAAGCTGCACCCTCAACTGCTCCTTCCCCCAGGTGCTCTGTCCCAGGGAGAAGGGAGTTTTATCTATAAGCCCCTGACTGGGGCTGCTGCTTTTCTTTTAGAGATGCCTTGCCCAGACAGGAGGAATCTAGAGAGGCAGTCTGGCTACAGTGGCTTTGATGAGCTGCAATGGGCTCTGCCCAGTTCGAACTTCTGGGCAGCTTTGTTTACATTGTGAGGGGCAAACCGCCCACTCAAGCCTCATGTTCGATGCCCCTCCCCCTACCAAGTTGGACGACCCTCCCCCTACCAAGCTCAAGAGTCCCAGGTAGACTTCAGACTGCTGTGCTGGCAGCAAGAATTTCAAGCATTGGATCTTAGCTTGCTGGGCTCCATAGGGGTGGGATCCGCTGAGCTAAATCACTTTGGCTCCCTGGTTTCAGCCCCCTTTCCAGGTGAATGAGTGGTTCTGTCTTGCTGGTGTTCCAGGTGCTACTGGGGTATGAAAAAAAAAAAAAAAAAAAACTCCTGCAGCTAGCTCAGTGTCTGCCCAAACAGCCTCCCAGTTTTGTGCTTGAAACTCAGGGCCCTGGTGGCATAGACACCTGAGGGAATCTCCTGGTTTGTGAGTTGTGAAGACCATGGGAAAAGTGTAGTATCTGGGCTGGAGTGCACTGTTCCTCATGGCAGGGTCCCTCACAGCTTCCCTTGGCCAGGGGAGGGAATTCCCTGACCCCTTGCACTTCTTGGATGAGGCAATGCCCCACCTTGCTTTGGCTCACCCTCCATTGGCTGCACCCACTGTCTAACCAGTTCCAATGAGATGATCTGGGTATATCAGTTGGAAATGCAGAAATCACCTGCCTTCTGCATTGATCTCACTGGGAACTGCAGACCAGAGCTGTTCCTACTTGACCATCTTGCCAGCCACAGGAAATCAATTATTTTATTTTATTTTTTTTGAGGAACCTCCAAACTCTTCTCCATAGTGGTTGTACTGATTTGCATTTCCACTAACATTGTACCAGGGTTCCCTTTTCTCCACATCTTCGCCAGCATTTGTTATTGGCTGGCTTTTGCATATAAGCCATTTTAACTGGGATGAGATGATATGTCATTATAGTTTTGATTTGTATTTCTCTGATGATCAGTGATGTTGAGCACCTTTTCATATACCTGTTTGCCATTGTATGTCTTTTGTGAGAAATGTCTATTCAGAATTTTTGCCCCTTTAAAAGATTGGATTATTAGATATTTTCCCATAGAATTGTTTGAGTTTCTTATATATTCTGATTACTAATCATGTGTCAGATGGGAAGTTTGCAAATATTTTCTTTAATTCTGTGGGTTGCCTCTTCACTTTGTTGATTGTTTCCTTTGCTGTGCATAAGCTTTTTAACTTGATGTGATGCCATTTGCCCATTTTTGCTTTGGTTTCCTGTGCTTGTGGAGTATTACTCAAGAAGTCTTTGCCCAAACCAAGGTCCTGGAGAGTTTCCCCAATGTTCTCTTTTAGCAGTTTCATAGTTTGAGGTCTAAGATTTAAGTCTGTCTTCCATTGTGATTTTAAGCAAGAAATAGGGGTCTCGTTTCACTCTTCTTCAAATCCCGTTTTTTCTGCAGTATTCATTGAAGAGACGGTTTCTCTTCCCAATGTGTGTTCTTGGCACCTTTGTCAAAAATGAGTTCACTATAAATGTATAGGTTTTAGCTCTCGGTTCTCTATTCTGTTCCACTGATCTGTGTGTCTGTATTTATGTTAGTTCCTTGATGTTTTGGTTACTACAGCTCCATAGTATAATTTAAAGTAAGGTAAAGTGATTCCTTTGGTTTTGTTATTTTTGCTCAGAATAGCTTTGGCTATTTCAGGTATTTTGTGGTTCCGTATAGAGTTTAGGACTGTTTTTTCTATTTCTGTGAAGAATGTCATTGGTATTGTGGTAGAGATTACAAAAAATCTACAGATTGCTTTGAGTAGTGTGGTCATTTTAACATTATTGATTCTTTTAATCCATAAAGATGGAATATCTTTCCATTTTTTGGTGTTGTCTTCAATTTCTTGCATCAGTGTTTTATAGTTTTTATTGCAGAGATCTTTTACTTCTTTGGTTAGGTAATTCCTAGGCATTTTATTTTATTTGTAGCTATTATAAATGAAATTACTTTTTTATGTCTTTTTCACAATGCTAGCTATTGGCATATAGAAATGCTACTGGTTATTGTATGTTGATTTTGTATTTTGCAACTTTACTGAATTTTATTCATTCTAATAGTTTTTTGGTGGAGTCTTTGGTTTTCCAAATATAAGATTATATCATCTGCAAACAGAGATAATCTGATCTCTTCATTTCCAATTTGGATGCCCTTTATTTCTTTCTCTTGTCTGATTGCTATAGCTAGGACTTCCTGTACTATGTTGAATAACAGTGGTGAAAGTGAGCATCCTTCTCATGTTCTTGATCTTAGAGGAAAGGCTTTCAGTTTTTACCCATTTGCTATGATACTAGCTGTGGGTCTGTCCTATAAAGCTTTTATTATGTTGAGGCTTGTTCCTTCTATCATGGGTTTTTGAGGATTTTATCATGAAGCGGTGTTGAATTTTATCAAATGCTTTTACAGCATTAATTGTAATGATTATATGGTTTTTATCCTTCATTCTGTTGATATGATGTATCACATTGTTGATTTGCATATGTTTACCCATTCTTCCATCCCTGAGATAAATCCCACATGATCATGATGAATAATGTTTAAGTGTGTTGTTGAATTTGCCTTTTTAGTACATTTTTTTAGGATTTTTGCATCAATATTGATCAGTGATATTGGCTTAGAGTTTCCTCTTTTTGATGTATATTTGTCTGGTTTTGGTATTAGAGTAATAATGGTCTCGTAGAATGAGATTGGAAGTATTCCCTTCTCCTCTAGTCTTTGGAATAGTTTTAATAGGATTGGTATTAGTTCTTTTATAATGTTTGGTAGAATTCAGCAGTGAAGCCATCAGCCATCATTTCCTGGACTTTTTTTCTTTTATGGGAGACTTCTTATTACAGCTTCAATCCAATTACTTGTTATTGGTCTGTTCAGGTTTTGTATTTCTTAACAGTTCAACTTTGGTAGGTTACATTTGTCTGGGAATTTGTCCATTTTTAAAATATTTTCCAATTTATTGGCATATAGTTGCTCACAGCAGCCACTAATGATCCTTTGAATTTCTGCACTCAGTTGTAATGTCTCCTTTTGCATCTCCAATTTTGTTTATTTGAGTCTTTCTTTTTTTCTTAGGTAGTGTGGCTAAAAGTTTGTCTATTTTGTTTATCTGTCTTAAAAAGCTTTTTTTTTGTTGTTTCATTAACCTTTTGTATTGTTTTCTTCATTTCAAATTCACTTATTTTTCTCCAATTTTTGCTATTTCTTTTTTCCGACTAATTTTGGATTTGGTTTACTCTTGCTTTTCTAGTTCTTTAAGATGTATCATTAGGTTGCTTATTGGAAGTTTTTCTTCTTTTCTGACATAGGCAGTTGCAGGTACAAACTTCTCTCTTAGTAATGCTTTTGCTGTATCCCAAAAGTTTTGCTTAGTTATGCTTCCATTAATTTTTTTTCAAGAAACTTTTCAATTTCATTCTTAATTTCTTCATTGACCCATTGGTTATTCAGAGCATATTGGTTAATTTCCATGTGTTTGTGTAGTTTCAAAAATTCCTCTTGTTATTGATTTCTAGTTTTATCCCATGTGGTCAGAGAAGATGCTTGATGTTATTTCAATTTTTTTGAATGTTTTAAGACTTCTTATATGACCTGACACATGGTCTATCTTGAGAACGATCCATGTGCTGAGGAAAAGTATATCTATTCTGCAGCCATTGCATGAAATGTTCTGTAAATATCTTTTAGTTTCATTCGATCTACAGTGCAGTTTTTAAGTCTAATGTTTCTTTGTTGGTTTTGTGTTTGGGAGATCTGTCCAATGCTGAAAGTGGGGTGTTGAGGTCTCCAGCTACTATTGCAGTGGCATCTATCTCTCTATTTAGTTTTAATAATATTTGCTTTATATATTTGGATGCTCCAGTGTTGGGTACTTGCATTATTATGTGAATTTTAGGAATAGCTTTTCCATTTTTGCTAAGAAAGGTCATCAGGATTTTGATTGGGATTGTACCTAGACTGTAGATTGCTCAGGTTAGTATTAATATCTTAATAATAAATCTTCTAATTAATGAAATGGAATGTTTTTCTCTTTATTTAGGCCTTTAACTTCTTTTAGTAACGTTTTGTAATTTTCAGTTTATGAGTCTTGGAATTCCTTGGTTAAATTTATTCCTAAATATTTAATTCTTTTTGATGCTATTATGAATAAAATTGTTTTCTTAATTTCACTCTCATATTGTTGATTGCCAGTATATAGAAATAGAACTGATTTTTGTGTGTTGATCTTTATCCTGAAACATTGATGAATACACTTATCAGCTCTAATTGCTTTTATTGATTATTTAGAGTTTTCTTTATATAAAATAATGCTATCTCTGAATAGAAATAATTTTGTTCCTTCTTTCCAATTTGTATGCCTTCCATTTTTTTTCTTGCCTAATTGCTATTGCTAGAGCTTCCAGGGCAGGGTTAAACAGAAGTGATGAAGGTGGACATGATTGTCTTGTTCCTGATCTCAATGTAAAAGCTTTTATCCTTTATCTTTGAATATAATGTGGGTTTTTCCTAAATGCCTTTTGTCATTTTGAGGAACGTTTTTTCTATTCCCAGCTTGTTGAATGTTTTTATATGAACAGATGTTGTATTTTGTAAAATCACTTTTCTGCATCAATGGAGATGACCATGTGTTTGCCTGCTTCATTTTATTAATGTGGTATATTACATTGATTGATTTTTATATGTTGAACTCTTTTGCATCATTTTAAATCCTGAACATTTATTTTAACTATGGCTGTTTTTATCAGTTGTATGTACTCTTTGATTTATTCTGTGCAGATTCAAACTAATGGTGTCTCACCAGCACATGGCATGAGAACACCTGTAGCAACCTGTTTGACAGTCATTCACGAGCAACTTAGAATTGCACGAAAGGTAACAACATACAGAGTGATCCTTGATCACTGGGGAATAGGAAACCATGAGTTATTTCTTTCTCTTTTCTTTATCTGGAGACATGGTTCTGAAATCAGTTTCATAAGGTTTCTCAGAAAGTCTGACTAGATTAAACAACCAGTTGCTCATAATGGCACCAACTTGATAATATATCCTACTTAATGTAGTATATTTTGTCTGTCTCCTCATCTGATTTAATTTTTCTTATCTCTTGATCATACTTCCCAAGGTTGCATTTTCAAATAAATTTCTCATAGACATTATATTTGGCCCTGATTTGTGGGAAAAGCAGGCTAAGGCAGAACTAAAGCATATGCTGTACTCATATAGTGATGTTGCATAAGGGAGAGGGAATTAAAGGATATAGAATGAAGCACCTAACATGTGGTCTTGCTACCCTTATGTGATGTTGTATGGTGCTATAGAATTGTTTTAATTTTGTTTCTGGAAATTCTGATAATTACTTTTGCTGTAGGTTTTGAGGTAGTTTCTGAGCTCATTGAAAGTTCTTTTGCTCACCATTAAAATGTCCTGCCTTTCTCTTTTGACTCTGGAGCAATCTTCTACAATAACTGCCTCCATTGATTAAAAAAGGGGCAACTAACTGGAATGAGAGTAAGAAGGGTAGTTCTTAGAAATATGTAAGTTTTAAGTGAATGAGAACAATAATTAAAATGATAAACCTCACATTTTAAAAATACTGTGTGTCAGGTACTGTGCTAAATTCCATCCTAATATCCCCAAGATGCAGATGTTAGTATTAGCTCTATTTTATCTTTAAGATGTTTAACTTCAACCCAGGTGACACTTGCCCTAAAGCTTGGCTTAGATGACCTTAAGATGTACTTTCCACAAATGAGTTAAAGTTCTAGCTATAAAATTCATAAAATATTTTAATAAAAGCTCTGTAAAAAGTCAACACCCTGTCTGAGATTCTGTTCCATTTGAAATGAAAATCAAGCCTAATATAAACAAATTACAACGAAGTTAGTTTTTGATATATAAAACCCAGCTTTTAGGATATGATGCTATTTTTGATGAAATATTGTAAGAGAACAAAGCTGCATTTGACTTGATTCTCTTGATGATACACTCAGAGTTTATAAATCTGTGTTGCTCCTGTGTCTGCACAGACAGAATCTGGAGATGTTAATTTTTGTCATTTGGCTTCTAGATGTCCTTGGCGTGTACACCCTGTGGAATCTGGTTCATCTCCAATCTGTCAGAAGGCATCAGAGGTGGTTTTGACTCCGTATGTCTTGGACCTGTGTACAAAAAGTGTGAGTACACTGCAATAATGAGGCCAATTTTACTGTTGTTGAGGTTCTTCTAAAATGATTTTGTAATGGTTAGTGTATTGGAATGAACTCACTCTGTAGTTCCAGGATGAGAAAGGAAGGATAATTTTTGTCAAGATATTAGAAAATATCTTTCTTGGAATTGTCTTATTTGTGTAGGCTTATTCCTTGCCCCGGAAACGACTTTGATGAATATGACTCTAAATAAAATGCAAGAAGTTTAACTCGAAGAGGAAAACATTCCTTTCCAAGATAGTTATCAAATAGCTTAAATACTACCAAATGATAGATGGTATATTTTTTCACATATGAAACTTTCCCATTGCACACTAGGACCCCTTTTACTCGATTTTAAGTAGGTAATATATTTATGATCCCTTCTCTCTGCCTCTGAGTTAGGTTATTACCATATCAAAAGAAATCCAGAACTTTAGAAGGCTTATTAGTGAAGCTAGTAGTTATATACATAAGTGGTACCTTTTAATGCCTCAGAAAACTAATTTTGGCATTGTATATAGTTGAACCATGTAAGCACTGTTACAATGGTTATTCTTGTTTTGGAGAAGTGGGTTAATTTGGAGAGAAGATGATATTCCCACTGGTGAAAAATTAAGTTTTATTCTAAAGTTAAGTTTTATGATTTTTATTTATAGGAATTCAGATAATGACGTCAGATGTAAGTTTATAAATTTTGAACTAATTACTGAGTTTTCATTGTTCTCCGATGAGCATTTGCTTAGTTTGTTGAAAACTGGAAGAGGGCTGAATAAGTTTATTAAATTTATTAAATTTAGGGGAAAAGCATAATTTGTCTAATTTTATGTAAATTTAAAGAAATTTTGTTTGAAAACAAGAGGTAGCTTATTGTTTTTCATAAATAAATCTATTTCACTTGTGAACTGGACACTGAGCATATTAGGCATTCCTAGACCACAACATAACTCTCTTTCTCCACTTTCGATTGACCCAAAGTGGATGGTCATTTTTCTAAACCAGCCTGGCTTCTTAATGAAGTTTTTGAATTCATGAGCTAGTAAGTTTGAAGTGCTTTGAGAAGGTCTGAGGTGATACTAGAATGAAGCGAAGAATAAGCTGTTTCTTTTTACCTTGCAGACTTTTCCTGTAGGAATGAAAATACAGTAAAGTATTCAAATGAAGCTTCATGTAAAGTATTCTTTATTTTTATTTATTTATTTATTTTATTTTTTGAGACGGAGTTTCACTGTTGTTGCCCAGGCTGGAGTATAATGGCACGATCTCAGCTCACTGCAACCTTGCCCTCCCAGGTTCAATCTATTCTCCTCTCTCAGCCCCCTGAATAGCTGGGATTACAGGTGCGCACCACCAAGCCCGGTTAATTTTGTATTTTTAGTAGAGATGGGGTTTCATCATGTTGGTTAAGCTGGTCTCAAACTCCTGACCTCAGGTGATCCACCCGCCTTGGCCTTCCAAGTGCTGGGATTACAGGCATGAGCCACCGCACCCGGCCCAGTAAAGTAGTCATAATTAAAAAATAATCACTAAGTTTCCCCCCAAATCTTGTTTCGCTTATATAGCTTAGGTTTTATTACACATACCAATTAGAGATTGTTGTAGGGAATAGCCACTCAAACTAGGCTGAATTGTATTGTAAGATTTCTGGGGAGTCTCAGGGGACCTTGTAGTTTTGGTAAAAATTCTAATTTTCAGCCAGCTTAACTTTAGGAGGCTAGTTAAACAAGGCAATTTATTTTCTTATTTTTTTGTCACAATTTTTAAGAGAGAGGCACATCGATGACATTTATTTCGGTAATTAGAATAAGGTACCAATGACATCTCCAACAAACAAAAACCCTTTCTGTATAATCTAGCTGTCAGTGACGAAGTATGTCAGCGTATATCAGGAGCTTTTCAAATAAATCAATTTGCAAAACTTTGTCAGTGGAGTTGATTTTAAATATTTCCTTTCCTAGAGTTTCCTGAAATCATGTTTTAAACATTAAAAAGTGATGAAACTTTGTAACAGGTCAGTTATTGAACACACTGAGTTCCTTTTTCAGTTTTCAAATTTTCTTCCTTTGATAATCTGTGTGCTTATTCTTCAACCCTCTCCATTTTTCCATGTGAATACATAATCTATATTGAGCTTCCCTTCAACAGGTGTTCCTGGTTTTGATAGCCACATCTATGTTAAGTGAATTTGTTTTACTTTCAATATTTTTAGACATTATTTTTTCTTGTTTTTTTTCTTGAAGGTGTCCATTCTAGAGCCCTCACCACCATTCTGAGATTTTCTCTTTATCTTTGTCTTGAGCTATGTTTCTCTTTCCTGATGTTCTTCTTGGTTTACTGTCAACTTTGCAGTGGAATTCATTTCCAAGAAAATTCCTGACAAGAATACTGAGGAGGTAAAATTTTGTGACCTTGAATATACCAGAATATCTTTATTCTGTAATTATACTTGATCTATACTCTGGCAAGGTATTCAATTTTACATTAGAAATAATTTCCCCTCAAAACTTTGAAAGTTTCTCTTCATTGCCTTCCACTTTTAGTATTTCTGTCCAGAAACCCAACTTTCTCTCTGGAAACCTTATTCAGATTCCAAATTCTATGTTTTGGATTTTTCCTTTCATGTTAGAATATTTCTCCACAGGTTGGGGGGTCCTTTGACTGTTTCTCTATATTTAAGAGTAAAAGAGCCAAATAATAATTTGGGAAGTCTTTATAATGGGATATCTTGATAGTTGTGGTTTATTAGTATGATGAAGTGGTAACATGGCTTTTTAACTGAGAGAGTCTAAATATTTATATGCATGTATTCCCTGGGCCATTCAGTTTCTCTAGCTTGAAGGGAAAATCTCTTTGGGTTTTTGAGGTAAAATTGGCAGTTTCCTATTGGTTTTCTTCAATTCAGGTTAAGGCTTCAGCTTTATCTAGTTTGCTAAGCAGTTACTATTCATCCATTTACGTTATAACGTTTCAGAAATGTTTTTGAAATAACTTATCTGGTATCTTCTTCTCTTCTTTTCATCCTTAAGGGTTTCTAAGCCTTAAAATTATTTTACTGTCAGTTTAGTATGGTTTTCAAGGGTGAGGAATAAATAACTGCATACCCTTACTGTCTTATGTTTAATCAAAAGTTCGTGAAATAATTTAAAGCAGTATATGCAAAAGTTGGTGATACTTTTATGGTGTGACATTAATACTATTTTAAATATATCAATTTATTACTATAATATCTGCAAGCAAAAGAGTCCTTAAATGCTCTGAAAGCATGAAGGCCTGCCTTTCTCAGCGCTCATGCTGTTTTCTCAGTAGAAGAGCGAATTCACCTGAAACCTTTACAGAGCCTCCTGCCTGAGTTCTCTAGTTGCACTTCACAGATCCTTCTGTCGTAATACTTAGCACATTTTATTCTAACTATCTGTTTATTTATCATTTTCTCACTGAGCTCTACCATCCTTGAAGGCAAATATTACGTCTTATTATTCGTCTTTATAATCCTTGGGCTTAGCACAGTGCTTGGCATATAGCAGGTGCTCCATACATGTATACTAAAGAAAGTCAAATTAATGTGTTAATAATTTCCCTAAATTTTAAAGGCGATATTAACATTTTATACCTAAAGTAATTCTTTTCTAGTCTTTTCCTCTTCTCCTCCACTCTGTCACTTTTTCTTTCATATCATTCCCACCCCAGCAAGCAAGATAAACTTTTACTCATCAGTTGAATTAAGTGGTATAGGTATATTTCGCTGTGTTTCTATTGCTATATTTCTAAGTTGTATAGCAATATTTCACTATATTTCTATTGAAGAAAGAGGTAGAAAATGTAGGTTGATCCCATTTTGTAGAGGATTTTGAATGTTGGCCTAAGTTATTTTTGCTCTATGAAGTAGCCAAGAGGGTGATGTTGAAGGTTTTAAGCTAGGAAAGTAATATTTAAATCACAACATGAGAATATTAGTGAGGCAGATGGACTAGAAAAGGAGATACAGGACAAGGGGAGATCCATTACAAAGCTACTCCTATAGCCTCAGAAGAAAAATGAGCTTCTGAGAAGAGTAAGGACAATAAGAATAGAACATAACTTTTAAAAATATTTTCATTACTATTTATTTATGTTGATATTCAATTACATGCTTATTCGTTGTCTCTCCTCTCCCACTAGAATGTAATCTCCCTGAGAGCAAGAGTCTTTATCTCCTTCAGCTCCAATCTCCAGTGCTAGAACAGTGCTTGCAAGATAGTAATTGTTCAGTACACACTTCTTGAAGGAATTAAAGAGACAGACAAGCTAAAAAGAGAGACAGAACAAAAATCAAATAGGGCAGTCTCAGATGCACAAATTAAGTGAAGTAAATTCAAACAATCCAGTAGTCACAATTAATGTGTATGGAGTAAACTCTCCAAATAAAAGACAGAATTGGTCAGACTGGATTTTTAAAATTTCAGTAGTATTCTCTCTAAAGATTTATACTTAAAACATAAAGACACAGCAACGATGAAAGTAAATGATGAAAAAGAATCCCAGATAATTACTAGCCCGAAGACAGTTATTATCACTATATTATTTTCTTATAGAATAATTTAAACCTGTATAAAGTTAAATGGAACATATAAATATATATGTGTGCATATTAGAAAATTATATAAGCCTAATATTGTTAAAAATAGATATAGTTAATAAGAGTACTATACATTTCAAAATTGCTGAGAGTAAATTTCTAATATTCTTACCACAAAAGAATATTAAGTATTTGAGATGATGGATATGTTAACTAGTTCGATTTAATTATTCCTTATTAACATCTCTTTGTGTGCCATAAGTTTATGCAACTATAAATTGTCATTTTATTAAAAAATTCATTGTTAATGTCTTAATATTTACGTACAGATTTTAGTAATTGTCTTTCAAATAAATAAATTTTAAAAGTACATTAAATATATAACCTAAACAGACCCTTTAAAGTTTAACTTAAGTCCAGTTGTAGTAGCTCATGCCTGTAATTCCAGCACTTTGGGAGGCCAAGGCAGGAGGATCAGTGGGGGCCAAGAGTTTGATACAAGCCTGGGCAACATAGCAAGACCCTGTCTCTACTAAAACTTAAATAACTAACTGAGCATGATGACACCTGCCTGTATTCCCAACTACTTGGGAGGCTGAGGTGGGAGTACCACCTGAGCCCAGGAGTTTGGAGGTTACAGTGAGCTGTGATCACACCACTGCCTGGTTGACAGAATACGACCTTGTTTCAAAATATATATTTATATATATAAATTTTAAAAATTAAGTTTGACTTAAAAATATATAAACATAAATGGATAACACTACATGGGAGAATGACAAATCCACAATTCAAAAATATCTTAACACACTTCTCTCAGTAGCTGACAGAAGCTTCACCCAATGGGTCTATATAGAACTTACATAGAAGTTTCTTTTCAAGCACTCGTGTGATATTTAGGCTAAATGGGAAAATAAAACCATTATAGACTGCAGAACTAACATAAGCTAGAAGAACAGGTAACAAAATGAAAAAGAATATGGCTGTTACACGGAGGGCACTGGGGATGAGAGTGGGCATGAAGGATGACGGTAGGGAGGGGCAGGCACATGGGGCTCGGCTGAGAAGAGTCTGACATGAGATCACAGGTTTCAAACTGAGAAATAGCACAATCAGACTGTGTTAGCAAGATTATTTTGATGAGAATTTGGAGAATGCAATGAGTGGTAGAGTCTGCGATAAAGGAGACCAGTTGGAGACTATTACAGTAGTTCAGGCATAAGACAATGAGGTTTTGAACTAAGTATCAACAAAGATGATTCTGTTTTAGCCAATGTCATGGAAGTGGAATTATTAGTACAAAGGTGACTTTTGAGTGGGGAAATAGCAGAATGGCTCCCAGGTTTCTGGGATAGGTGAATGGTAGTGCCACTAACCAAGATAGGATCTTTGGTCGATAGGCAGGTTCAAGGGGATACATGTGACACTTGAGGTTTAAGAACACATTTTCATTTAAAATTAGTTTTGTAATTTTAAAATGCTTGTGATAGTGCAACAATGGAAAATATTATTACCTTCCTGTTGAATCTTTTCTTTTTTCTCACATAACCAGGTAAGATGGCATCTCTGACTTACTGAGTATAAATATCACATGAAAGACCTTTACCTGGAATTGGCAGACCTGAGCTTAAGTACTGGCTCTCCCTCATTGCTATGTGACTTGATTTGTATCTTCTGTGCTAGTGCATGTAATTCTGTCTTTTTGTTAAATAACTATATATATATATAACTTCCTGGATGTAGTAGATTTTTCAATCCATTCCTTAAAGTATAATTTCTGAGAATGATCCTAATTTAGCTGTCCTCAAATATGCATGATCTGAATCAGTGAGTGTGTGTTACCTCTAGTGGGATCAATGCATTCTCACTAATATTTGATATACATCATAATCTCTTGCTTCATATTTCACATTATTTTCCTATTTTAAGAACTAATTTTTGAAAAGTAAAAAAACTTGACAGTAATAATAGTGATGATGATCATGATCATGGTAAAGTAGAGAGCTTCTTATGGCTCAAGTTAAGCATTTTAAATGTAATCCTTAAAAACATCACCTTGCACATGTTATAAGCCCTATTTGAGGAAATAGAGGGTCTGATAAGTTAAATGACTTTTTAGAGGTTACATAGCAAGCAAGTTGAGGCTGTAATATAATTCCAGATCTTTGATTCCAGTGCTTGCATTCCTAATAATTATTGTAAAGTGCTATAGGAAATTTGACCTGGATTTGATCAATCAAAAATAGTTATTTTCTAGAAGAGAAGAATTGTAATGTTCTCAACGCAAAGAAAAGGTAAATGCTTGAGACGATGGATGTAACAATTACCTGATTGGATTATTACTACACATTGTATACAGATATCAAAATATCACAGGTATCCCCCAAACATGTACAACTGTTAGATATTAGTTAAAAATTTCACACATTAAAAATAGCTATTTATAAAGTGACTTCCTATTTTGAGATTATGTCTACTGCCTTGGGTTTCTTAGACAACACACAGCATATTTCTTATAAATCAGTCAATAATTGTGCAGCTCGTGTACAGACATCAGTGGTGTCTGTTGTTGGAGATAAAAAACAGTCAGCAGGAATTTGTTTATCATATTTATCCCAATTCATATATATGATTTTTTTGTCTTTTTATCAATAGAGCCACTTAAAATGATTTAGTAATTATGGCTTTTTGCATTGCTTTGCTTTTTTTCTTCAAGTGATGAACTGCGGCATTATAGCATGCTTGGGAAGTTTGTCACTAGGAGATAAAACAAATACTATGTTAATTCTAAGAACTGAAACAAATTGGTGACGACTTTTTGAAGTGTGCAATTACATATTGTTCTGATAAAAAGTCAGCAATGGTGATATATTCTTTAAGGTGCTTGAAGAATTTGATGACTTATAATTACCACTAAAGGATAGGTTTTCCAATATTGACCTTATCAGATGTCATAGCTGTGTTGGGTTCTGTGCCAAACAAGGGTCAACTTCTGAGAATCCAATTGCACATTTTTAATTTTGTAAAATTAAAAATCATCTGCAAATTGTCTTTAGCCCTTGCCATATTCTGGGAAAGGCTCCAAAAGTTCTATCAGATCATATGGTGTAATTTTTGCCTAGCATTAATAATAGTAGCAAAATAATGAGAATATACAGTAGCTAACTATGTACCACGTGCCAGGAATTGTGCTCAGTGCTTTACATGAACTATTTAATGCACAAAAAGCATATCATTCTGGATATAGTTATTAGTCCCACTTTACAAATGATGACCACGAGCCTTGGAGAAGTTAAATAACTTGCCCAAGGTCACACACACAGTATGTACTAGAATTGGAATTTGATCACATATTCTGCTCAAGTATGCTCAACAGTTCTGTAAATGAAATTTGCAAAGTTTTAGAGAGTAGTGGAGGCACACAAAATGCCCATTTGTTTTTTTGGTCTGACACCTAGGTCATCATTCATGACAGCTTGATGCATGTTCACTGATTCCAAGTGTCAGTTGAGAATGGCTGATGCAATGGCCCCATAGCATTCACATTTGTTGGAAAATTTCATGTTGATCTATATATATATATATATAACAGCAGTTGCTTAAGCTTCCAATATTGGCCTCTTCAGTCATGGTACATTATTTTGAGTGTTGGGAGTCGGTATGCCTGAGGTGCGAAGATGATGATGTACTTCCTGTAGACATGAAGGCACTCAGAAATAAAGCAAGGCCATTGAACTGTCATTTGTTGTTCTTCCTACTCAAGCTTTTAAAAAAGAAACTAAGGTCAATTAACTGGGAAGCTTAACCTCTCTTAGCTTGTCTTTCTTTGCATAGGCTTTTAGCCTTTTAAATAAATCATTTTTTTTTCTCTTCTCTCCCTCCCAACCCCCTATCCATTTTGAACACGTTCTTGGATTTCTCTTGCTAGGCCTAAGGAGCAGACTGCTTATATTCAAGAATGATTTGGAGGGGATAAAGTGTGCAAGATTTTGAATTCTTGCCATAAGTCCCTGGCAGACAGCCAGGCAGCCTCAGAGGAATAAGGCTAATGAAGGGAGGGTAAAGAAGATCCGGGAGTGCGGCTGGTAATGCAGTATTCATTTAATTGGGAGCAGGTACCGGTGCAAACTTCTCCATTTTAATTGGAAAAAGGGAAGGGGATTGTTAAGGAAGAAGGAAAAAAGAATGCATAAAGTTTTCAAGCCGAGGAGCCAAAGGCAGCCCTGTCTATGCCAGAGAAAGAACTCAATTTAGGGCAATTTGCTCTGCAAGCTAGGCTGCAGCCTCCCCTGGGAATAGGGATGAGGAAGAAAATGAAACCAAAAGAGAACTTGATAAAATCACCTAGCACAGACAATCTCAGTAGAATAGGTTTTACTGAGTTAAATCTGCCCCAATCAATATGATTCTTTTCATATAAGTTACAAATAAAAAGCCACAAGATTACAATAAAAATCGAGACTCGAGCGCTGCTGATGTTGCACCTGGGAGTCTTAAGAACTTGTTATGGAATATATGTTTTTGCAACTATAATGTTTGTTTTTCTTTTCACCCTGGTCATGTGAATCAACTATTTGCTTTCCTTCCCTATCCATTTAGTTTTATATATTGTTTTTAAAACCCAACAGAGGCAACTCTTTCTGCTTAATTTCTCTTGCACTAGAGGTTGGGGATCGGTTTTTTCATTTTGTTTTCCAATGTGTTGAATCTAACATAGGTCTGATTTCTCATACTAATAATCAATGAAGAGATTTCTTCTTATTGTATATTTTTGTGACATAGGAATTATAAATGTTAATGTATAAGTAAAGGAATAAAAGAGAGGCAAGACTTCATGTAAGAAAGGAAAGCAGTGCTTTTGAGGCATATAAGAAATTATTAAAATAGAACATCCTATAATTTATATATAATAATTATTAATAATCTTTGTGCTGGAGAAATATGAGTTTTGAGCAGCTGATAGTTTCAGTGTGATTTTTTTTTATCCTTAATGAATAAGGAGGCAAAAAACTAAAAAAAAATTTTAGTCTTTCTTCCAGTGTGGTTGACTAATCGACAAAGAACTTGGAAACAGAGACTTTATTTTAGTACCTAAAAATATATCTTAAAGATTAATATAAAGAACTTATTTAGATCTCAGGTTTCCTGGCACTTTTGTTTTGTTATTAAATTTCTTTAAAATAACGCATAATGGAAAATAAAAGGATCATGGTGCCTTGTTGTGGTAGATCTCACTTTCAGTCTGGTTGGTTATATAATATATTCACTGTTTGTAAACCTAAAAGAAGAGTTGACTATGAATATTTTATCTCTTTGATGATTATCCTTGTGGGTTAGGGAAATTTTTGCTGTTATGTGCTAGCAGACTGTGGCTTGCTTATTTGACTTTACCTCAGTTACTAGGAAGTTCGGATTAGAACTGAAAAGAGACTTTTCTGGATAGAGAAAAAAAAGTAACATTTCAAAATGTGATGAGATGTTACTCCAAATATTCTTTCTCATTTTTCTTAATACCATGCTAGATAAATGAGTCAATTTATCCACCAAAAATATTTATAGAGGACTTCTCCATGTTAAGCACTGTAGAAAATGCAAAGATGAGAATAACGTAGAACCTGTCGTCAAGAAACTTAGTTTATAAATGGGAAGGCCAGACAAAATAAAATACAAAGGCCTTGCAAGTACAAAATTAGACAACAGAAAAAAAGATGTTCCCAAACAATATGTAACTGATGAAGTCTCAAACTGTGTATATTTTTTAAGTTTGCAATGCTAATATCTGAATATGGACAATTTGTGTCATATTTTGGGAAGAGCAGTAGATCAAAGTAGTTTGTTGAGGGCTGGAAAGTGTTTATGGAACTGATGGTGCTTTACTTGCTTTGTATTTAGACGGGCAGGAGAGGATGCAGGAGACTGTACAAAGTTCAAGAAACGATATGCTTTAATCAAGGTAAGAAACTGGGAGAAGAAAGGAAGTGGCAAATATGTTTAGGTTATGTGAGATTCTTCATAGAGAATGAAAGGGAATTCATTGAGGCCACATTTTAGAAGGTCGTGATCAGAATGTTTTGTTTATCCTACATCTAATGATTTTTGATGAAAAATTTACAAAAAGGATAAAATGCTCTTTTAGGGATACTGGTCCAGTGGCAGGACGTGATATAAATTAATGGGATGGGGGCCTAACATTTGTTCATAGTCTCATTTCCCACCCCACCCCGCCATGACTAAATATTCATGTTCTCCTTTGTTTTTCTCCATGGATGGAGTCTCCATCCACAGAACTGCTTCACAGAGTTTCACCTCCTGCCTATGCTGACAGGGGCCTTCCTCTCTTTCCAGGGTGTGGGTGGCAGTGTCCGGAAGCCTGCCAGCCCTGAGTGTCACAAAAGTGCAGGATGTGAAGAAACAGCAGGCAGAAAGGCTCTTTCCCCAACTCAGAATTGCACTTGTGCCAAGAGCTACCCAAAGACTCTCATGAAAATATTTCAGTATCTCAGGCTTCCTAAGAATCACAGGACATCTCTCATAAGACAGTTCTGTCACTTTTTCACCTTTACCTCTGGAACCTTGAAAGCGTCAGGCAGGGAATTATGCCATCGCCTTCATTATTCTTGTCTCCTCTAATTTGATGGCTTCTGGTCACAACTAAACTTTTCTTGGTTAATTATAAAACAAGAATTCGCACAAATCAATGGTGTATTTAATATGAGTGAATGGAAGAAGGGGTCTTCTCTACAGCTCAGCCACCCACCCAAATGCTGTGTTTGATTCTGGTTCTGTAATCTGCTATTTACAGTTAAGCCTGTGGAAAAGTAGCAATTTAGGGGGTTTTCCTTCATCTCACTCCCACTGTTCCCTTCCCTTTATACACCTTTTCCCACTGGAGCATATTTAAAAGAAATGCAATAGCTTAAAATATGTTTGAGGATAGGAGGGGTTTTTCAATTGCTGGCCCTTTTTGTAGGCATATTGACTGTTAGCACCTTTTTGTTATTTATAAAGAGGAAGAAGACTGAGAATCTTTCTGCCATGATATTTCTCAAAGTGTGCCAAATGGATTACTACCTGCTTTATTAATCTATAAGAGGACTCTATTCTGATAACTTTGGCATAGTTCTATAAAAAGGGAAACTACCTGTTTAGACTTGCTTGGAAGTTGTCTAGTAATTACCAATTCAAATGTAATGGGATTGAATATATTGCTTTGAAAATAAGAGGTAAAATCATTTTTAAGTGTATATTTTTGGAAAGATAACACCGTTTTGTAGTATTTTAATTTCAGTCGCACCAGTGTAACAGCTGAACAGCTATTAGAGAAATGTATTAATTAAAAACCGTTTGTGGATCAATTGTGTATGAGAATTTCTTATTAGTTTTCTTATGGACTTGTGCCTTTTTAAGAACTGTCATTTTGTACAAATTTTAATTGAAGATGTATCTCTGGTTCTTTGTAACTTATGAAATTCAATATATTCTCTCTTGCAGACAGCACCGATGACTATATTAATATAGAAAGAACCAAGTTCAAGTGTCAAAAACAAGTTAAACCATTGATTTTATTAGACAATACCAAGTCCAACTAACATTAATGGAGCCCCTAGTCTAGCTAGACATCATGCTATTAAATGATATCACTTATTTAACTTATGATCCTTCAAACTTATTTAACTTATGATCCATTCCAAAGTGAGGAATAATATAGGTATTCATATTCACATTTTACAGATAAAAAATGTGAAATCTGAACAAGTTAGATGTTGACTCCATGTCTAGTTAGTAACAGAGGTGGGATTTGTAGCCAGAGTTCCGGATGCCAATGTGGAAGTTAAGAAGTGATTTTGCTTTTATTGGATTGATGACCTCAGTTTAACTCATCTACCTCAAAATCTGCAAAACTTTTCTGGAACTATTAAATGAGTCAACATTCTTGTGAATTATTACACATATTTGGTGGATGAGGGCAAAATATGAGAAAATTACATTCTTCTTTCTGATAAGAATATTCCTCTAAGTAAATAATCAGCATATGCTTCCATTTAAATTATTTTTAGGTGATAAAAGGCAATTAAATAACCTGACTATAATTTTATTATGTCTTAGATAGCCTTAGCTTTGTGCTGCTTAAAATAATGACTTTGAAACTCTTAAAAATAAATACATTCTGTTCATTAATGCTAAATGATTTTTTTCATTTCTGAAGTTTTTACTTTGAAATATTTCAAACCTATCAATAAACTAAAAACATATATAATGAACACTCATATGCCTCATCTAAGTACACCAGAGGTTACCAGTTTCCTACATTTCCAGTCTCTCTGTCTCTCTCTGTGTCCTTCTCACACACAGAGATATATTTACTGAACCATTTAGAACTCAGTTGCAGACATCATGATAATTCACCCCAAATACTTCAACATCTATTTCTTCAAGACAAGGACATTCTTCTTCATAACTTTAATGCTGTTGTTACACCCAAAGTATAAACTACTGATGTAAGAAAAATACCTGATATCAGTCCATATTAAAATTTTTCCATTATGACATTCATATTTCTTATAGTTGTTTCACTTTTCAACTGACGATTCAATCAAGGATTATTCGATACCCTTAGTTGCCTTGTCTTTAATATAGAATAGTCCCTCTCTTGTCTCATGAATTTGAAATTTTGAAAAGTCCAGGCCAGTGTTTTTTTGTTTGTTTGTTTGTTTTTGTTTTTACAATGTCCCACTGATTATTTCTGTATTTTTTAGAATCAGTTTAAATAGTTTTTGTCAAGAATAATAAATAGATGATCTTGTGTCCTTCTCAGTGTATCTCATTAATAATATTGACTTGTTCCATTATTAGTGATGCTTTATTGTTTATTTGATTAAAGCGATGTCTCTGAGATGCTTTCATTGTAAAAGGTAAACTGTTTTCTTGCAGTTGATAGATAACTGTGGTTAATGTTTTAGGAATCTATACAAATCTTGCTCTCAAAAAATTGATTTAGTATTTTTTAACATTCATGATAATCTTAGCATTAGTGCTTGCAAAATTATAATTTTTTAATTTATATCTTTTTAAATATTTACTAATAGACTTTCTTCAAGGAAGAACTTTCTCTTCCCCATCTCTTTTATTTTTTAAAATATCATTATGGATTTAGGAATTTTAAAAATATTTGATGTGTTATCATCTATTGCCATCATTATTCTTTTGATTCTTCAAATTATCCCAAATATGTAAAGTAGAAGCCCCCTCAAGTAGAATTTGTGTCGTTTGATATAGCCTTATCAATCTTTGGGCATTTTCTTTGCTTTCTGTCTCAGCGGTATGTTACAAACCTACCTTGCACTTTCCAGGCCTAAGAGCTGGAATCAACCATTTCTCCAAAGAGCTCTGGTTCCTTATAGTGGGGAACTGTGTTTAGAAACCAAGATTCAGGTTCATTGTATGCTTATTCAGTCAGTCAATGCAGTATATATATCTCTTATACTGAAAGCTACCTTGCAGAGTTCTTTGACACTTTCCTCCAGTCTATGTTGGAATCTTACTTTTCCCACAGTGAGGATCCTGACTCTCAACACCAATATATTTATTCATTTAGTGTATTTTACAGCACCCACAAAATATTTTCAGAATTACTACACCAATACCACCACCAACAGTAATCTTCCTAAGTAAACTTAAAGTTTTTTTAAAGTTCTTTTTGTCTTTAAAATGTATTCTACTAGGGGTTTATAATCACAGTACTATGTTCAAAAATTTCTTAATTTATGTGTGTGTGTGTACAGACACGTATGATATAAATTTGCTATAGCTAAATTTGTTTCTATTTTCATTCAATTTTAGTGTGTTTTTTTGGATTCTTGATTTAACTTCTAAATTTATATAAAGAAGTGATATGCTTACATATCAAATACTATATATATATATATGGCTGAATCAAAGAAGTTTGATTTTTTTTCTTTCTCTTCTACTTTGTTCCCACTTTTCATCTTTACGTAACAATTTTCATTAGTTTCTGTTTTTTTGTGTGTGTCTATTTTTGCAAATACATACACAAATATATTAAGCAATAAATACACAAACAAACACGCTTAATGTGTGTCTTCTTCATTCTCTTCATTCTTACACAATAGGTTATAATATATATTTTTACATTTAACAATATACCCTGGGAATCACTCCTTACCAGTTTACTGACATCTTCTTTAGTCTTTTTGTATAGCTACAAAGTACCCATATTTGGATGTACAGTAATGTATAAAAATCTATTGCCTGCTACTGGGGGGAGTTTAAGTTGTTTTCAATATTTTGCTATTATAATTAATGTATCAATGAATACACTTATATACTTATACATACATTTTATAGTTGTAGAGATATATCCTCAGATTACATTTTTAGAAATGGAACTGCTGGATCAAAGGATAGGTTTTGTTTTGCTAGCTTTTGCTAAATTCCCCTCCACAGGATGGCATAATGTGATGTTCTGACCAACAATGTATGAGGATGTGTTTCTTCACAACCTCACTAGCAGAGGGTGTATTGTGAAGCTTTGGATTTCTGTCAACCTGATAAGTGAGAAATGGTCAGTCAGTGGAGTTTTAATTTATGTTTTTATAAATTAAGTGACTGGAAGCTTCTTACATGTATTTTAAGACCATTTGTATATTTTTTTTCTGTGGAACGTATGTTCATGTCTCTCATTTTTCAGATTTCTTTGTATTTTTGGAATATTAACCTTTTATCTGCAATGTATGTTGCAAATATTTTCTCACATTTTGTCATTTTTCTTTTGATTTTGCTTATGGTGTTTTTACCCACAAAAGGTTATTTTAAAATATTTTATGTAGTTTAATTTATCTTTTATTGTATCTGGTTTTTGCAGTAGTAGAAAGGCTTTCCCCATATCAAGGTTAAAAAGGAATTAATATATGTCCTTTTCTAGTATATATATGATTTCATTTTTTATATTCAGATATCTGATCTATTTTTAGTTTATTTTGATATATTTGAGGTATAGATCTGATTTTTTATATATTTCCCCAAAAGAAGTGATTGGAAATGGTACATATATATAATGTATGTATATATAAATGTGTGTGTGTATATATATGTGTGTGTGTATATATATATAAATTTACATATGTACTGGGCTTTCTCATTGGTTTTGTTTATACTCCCATAACACCATGCCTTGATTATATCTTAGTATCTGTTTGGCTAGGCATTCTATTGCCCCTTTTGAAGGATTGCTCTAGTTTTTCTACCATAATTATTTTCCTTAAAAATTTAAAATCAGCCTATCTGACTTCAAACATATTGTTCTTAGTATTTTTGTGGAGTCACATTGTTTCTATATTAACATGGTGAGAATTGACATCTTCCTGGTGTTGACTCAGACCATATAAGAACAGACAGTTTTCCCTTTAAGTTCACTTTTCTTTTCTTTTTTTTTTTTTTTGAGACGGAGTCTCGCGCTGTGTCACCCAGGCTGGAGTGCAGTGGCGCGATCTCGGCTCACTGCAAGCTCCGCCTCCCAGGTTCACGCCATTCTCCTGCCTCAGCCTCCGACTGGCTGGGACTACAGGCGCCCGCCACCACGCCCGGCTAGTTTTTTTTTGTATTTTTAGTAGAGACGGGGTTTCACCATGTTAGCCAGGATGGTCTCGATCTCCTGACCTCGTGATCCACCCGCCTCGGCCTCCCAAAGTGCTGGGATTACAGGCTTGAGCCACCGCGCCCGGCCTAAGTTCACTTTTCATTCAGAATATTTTAAAGTTTTCTTTAGAAACCTTTTTAACATCACTTGTTAGGTTTACTTCTAAATACTTCATTTTTTTTTTTTTTTTTTGGTGGCCGTGATAAATAGTATTTCTCTTACATTGTATCTTCTATTTGATAATTTGTATATATGGAGTACATTGTGTATAGTATTTCTCTTTCTGCTGTTCTAAATTTTATTTTTGGTTTCAGTTTAGTCATTAAATCCTCTTGAGTTTTATATGTATACTATCTTGTCATCTTCAAATAGGATGTTTTATTCTTCTTTTATGTTCTTATGCCTCTATTTCCTCATATCTACTTTCATTGATTAATATCTCAAATGCAGGATTATAATTGGAGACAGTGAACACTTTGCCTTCTTCCTGACCATAAAGGCAATGTCTTTTGTGTTTCCTATTAAGTCAAATAGGTCAGATACTGGCTTTAGGATACACACAACACACACACACACACACACACACATACACACACACACATCTATTTTATTTAAAATGGGTGCTGAAATGTGTTGAATCTCCTTTTAAGTTTTTGACATTTATGGAATCAATCATGTGATTTTTTTCTTATGTTTATTAATATGGTGAAGTACACTGATGCACTGATGGATTTCCAAATATTAAGCTGCCCTTGCATTCCTGGAATAAATACCATTTGACCATGATGTATTTTTTGTATATACTATTGGACTCTGTTTGCTGATATTTTAATTACAATTTTGAAGAAATATTAATAAATGTTATTTTAATTTTTTAAAGCTATTATTACTAGGTTTAGGTATCAAGGTTTTGTGTACTCTCCCAAGAAATACAACAGAATTTGGAAGTTTTTATTTTTTCCCCTTATGCTCTGGAATTATTTAACAGCATTGGACTTTTATTTTCATCCTTGGAGATTTCTGGAAATTTCCCTTTGAAAACATCTGGACTTGGTGATCTGTATGTGGGGTAATACTTTACTAATTTTCTCTATTTCTGCTATGGAAATTGGTTTGTTTACACCTTCAGTTCCTACGGAGATCAATTTGGTAAAAATATTTTTCTGTAGAATTAGTCATTTCATCTAGATTTTCAAGTTTATTTGTTGTGCAAAGTAAAAGGTAAAAGTCACATGATTTTCAAATTTACTGTTATTTTAATGTTTATTTTGTCCCCGTAGTTTATTATTTCATGTATTTTTGCTTTCTTTTAATGATTAGTCAATGATTTGTTTTGTTTTTTAATTAACTTTTTTTTGTGTTTTCTAACTTTATTAATAACTGCTTTTATTTTATTTTGTTCTCTTTTGCTTAGGTTTACATTTTGTTCTTTTCTAGCTATTTCAATTGGGAATTTAACTCATATATTTTCTGCTTATTAGTGATTTAATGTGATGCCATAAATCCTGTAGATCTGTAATTTTATTTTGGTCTTTTTCCTTTTGCTCAACAATTACTTATTAGAGAGTTTTAAAATTCAATTTGCAATAACCTTAAAATATTGCTATAACTGTAAAATGTTATGATGTTGTGGTCAAGTTTCTATTTTTCCTCTTGTAGAAATTATTAAGATTTTTGTAATAGTTTATTATACAGGAATACTTCATTTTATTTTGCCCTGCTTTATTATGCTTCACAGATATTACATGTTTTACAAATTGATGATTTGTGACAACCCTGCATTGAACATATCTATTGGCACCATTTTTCAACATATGCCCATTTTCTATCTCTGTTTCACATTTTGATAATTCTCAAAATATTTTAAGTTTATTATTATTATTATTATCATTATTATATCTGTTAAGTGATCTTTCAAATACTATTGTACTGTAATTGTTTTGGGGTACCACAAACCATGCCTATATAAGATGGCAAACTTAATTGATAAATGTTGCACATTCTCTGACTGCCCCACCAACCAGCTGTTCTCCCATCTCTCTCCCTCTCCTTGAACCTCCTTATTCTCTGAGACACAACAATATTGAAATTAAGCCAATTAATAACACCACGATAACACTAAAGCTAGCACTGATTAAGCTTAGTGGAAAAGGAATGTTGAAAGTCAAGACAGAAGAAGAGCCAGGCCTCCTGCACCAAACAGTCAGCTAAGTTGAGAATGCAAAGTAAAAGTTTTTGAAGGAAATTAAAAGTGCTATTTCAGTGAACTCATGAATGTCAAGAAAGCAAAGCAGCCTTATTGCTGATATAGAGAAAGTTTTAGTGGTCTGGAAATAAGATAAAACTAGCCACTACATTATCTAAAGCCAATGCCTAATCCAGATATGGTACTAATTCTCTTTAATTCTGTGAAGGCAGGGAGAGGTGAAAAAGCTAGAGAAAAAGCTGGAAGCTAACAGAAGTTTATTAGGTTTAAGGAAAGAAGCAGTATTCACAACATAAAAATGTAAGATGAAGCAACAACTGTTGAGTTGAATTCAACTTAAGTCACCAGCTGCATTAGCAAGTGCTGATGTAGGAGCTGCAGCAAGTTATCCAGAAGATTTAGCTAAGACAGTTCATGAAGATGGCTGCATTAAACAACAGATTTTCAGTATAGGCAAAAAGCCTTTTATTGGAAGAAGATGCCATCTAGGACTTTCATAACTATAGAGGAAAAGTTAATGTTGAGTTCAATGCTTTGAAGGACAGGCTGACTCTCTTGTTAAGGGCTAATGGAGCTTGTGACTTGAGTTGAATTCAGTGATCATTTACCATTCTGAAAAGTCCTAGGGCCCTTAAGAATTATGCTAAATCTACTCTGCTTTTTCTCTGTAAATGGAATAACAAAGCCTGGATAATGGCACATCTGTTTACAGTGTGGTTTACTGAATATTTTAAGTCCACTGTTGAGACCTAGTGCTCAAAAGACTCCTTTCAGAATAGTACTGCACATTGACATAGTCACCAAAGAGCTCTGTTGGTGATGTACAAGGAGGCTCATGTTGTTTTCCTGTCGGCTGACACAACATCCATTATGCAGCTCATAGATCAAGGAATAATTTTGACTTTCAAGTATTATTACTTAAGAAATATATTTTGTAAGGCTATAGCTGCCATAAATATTGACTCCTTTGATGGATATGGGTAATATAAATTGAAAAACTTCTGGTAATTCTAGATGTCATTAAGAACATTAATAATTTATGAAAGGAAGTCAAAATATCAGCATTAACAGGCTTTTGTAAGAAGTTGATTCCAACTCTCAAGGATGACTTTGAGGGATTCAAGACTTCAGGGAGGAAGTAACTGTAGATATGATGGAAATAGCAAGAGGACAAGCAAGAGTAGTGGAGCCTGAAGATGTGATTGAATTGTTGCAATCTCATAATAAAACTTCAATGGATGAGAAGTTTCTTTTTATACATGATCAAAAAAAGTGTTTTTTGATGCTGTGAACATTGTTGAAATGACAACAAAAGATTTAGAATATTTCATAAACTTAGTTGACAAAGCAGTGGTAGGGTTTGAGAGAACTGACTTCAATTTTGAATGAAATTGTGCTGTGAGTACAATGCTATCAAACAGTATTGCCTGCTGTGGAGAAATCTTTTGTAAAAAGAAGAATCACTCCATGGGGCATACTTTTTTGGTGTCCTATCTGAAGATATTGCTACAGTCATCCTAACCTTCAGGAACCATCACTCTAATTAGTCAGCAGCCATCAATATTGAGGCAAGATCCTCTACCAGCATAAAGATTATAACTTGCTCAAGACTCAGATAATGGTTAGCATTTTTAAACAATAAAGTATTTAAAAATTAAGGTATGTACATTGAGTTTTTAGACATAATGCTATTGCACATTTAACTTAGTGTACACATTTAATTTAGTGTACACATAACTTTTATATGCACTTGGAAACCAAAACAATTATGTGACTTCCTTTATCACAGTTTTTCCTTTATTGTGGTGGTCTGGAACCAAACTTGCCATATCACTGAGGTATGCCTGTATAGTTTTTAAAAATGTTCCATGTGTGCCTTAGAATAAGGTAAATGTTTGTTTTTTGCGATGTGAACTTGAATATATCTCTATCTATCTACCTACTATTTTTCATCTTATTGATTCTGTCATTTAGTTTTTTTCCACCTATCTGGTAGGGAGTGTGAGTTAAAAATCTCCTTTAAATAATGTGTTTCTGTCTACTTGTGCTAGCATCATCCGTAATTCTGAAGTTGGTCAATACGTTACTTGTTGCATAGAAATTGATAGCTCCTATCTTCATTGTCCAATTTTGATTTTTGTTATAAAGTTGTTATTAAAAAAATCTTAATGCTTTCTGGTCTGGATTGTACCTTGTTTGTTATAATTATCTCAACCACTTCTTAATTATTATTATTATTATTATTTGCAGTTTGCTGGTATGCTCTCGCCCATCCCTTTATTTTCATCCTTTCTGAATCACTTGGTTTTAGATTTATCTCTTGCATACAGTGTAGCACTGGCTTTCATTTTGTAAGCCAAACTAAAATATTTTTAAAATAAATATGTTAAGACCACTTACATTGACTAATATGACTGATACTGTTTATTTCAACTATTATTTTATACTACCTATATGGTTAACAAAGTATATATTTTATGCTTTATTTCAAATTTCTATGATATATATTTAGGCTCCTACCATTGGTTTTCAGCTTTAATGATGTATTCTTTCATTCTCTCCTATTTTTTATTTAGGGATTAATACATTTATTTGATTTCCCTTTTCTGTGTTCCTTTTTCTCTAATTTATTTAGTTTCATTATTTACATTTGTCAGACACATAATATTTACATTATTATACATTTGTCCAAAGGCTTTGCTTTATTTAGTTTTTCATCTTAGATCTGCAATTAAAAATATTACATAACTATTATCAGTTATTCTGTGCCATTTTTTGCAGATATCTTCATGTTGAATGAAGCTTCTATTACAGTAGATTTCTATAATATCCTGTGAGAACTTGCACACTTAACACTATTTTTATATAGACTTTAAATTTGAAGAACAGCTTACTTTAGTTCCCTGAATTTCTCGAAATTAATGTTCTGCTGTTGTCTTGCTTTGAGTTTTGTTGAGAGACTCTTATTCTAACCTCCTTTTCTTTAATTATAAACTTCTTGATCTTTTGTGAAGACTTTTCTTTATCTTTAAATTCTAATAGTTTTCCTAGTCTATGTTTAAATTGGCCATTCTGGGTCAACTTTTCTAAGTGCATGAACTCTTTCAAAATACAGATTTATGTCTTCTTTTACTTCTGGAATGTTTTCTTAGACTATCCTTTAAAATATTAGTTTTATTCCATTGGTTTGGTTTTTTTGTTGTGGACTCCAATTATATGTGTATTGGACAGTCTCATTTTATCTTTTATATTTCTCACATTTTACTTCTTAATTTCATTTTCATTCTCTCGGTCATTTTTATTCATTCTCTAAATGCCTCTTATTACTTTTATAGTCAAATATATTCTACCCTTGTTATGTTTTAATTTCATCTTTATTTCTAAGATTACTTTATCTTTTTCTTTTGCTCTTTCCTGAGGATGCTTATGTCTTGTTTACATCTTTTTTTTTTTCATCTTTTTAAGTCTTAAATTTCTGGTTTGAATGTTTTTTAAATATCTGAAAATGGTTTTAAGGCTATTTTTTTCTGATGAAGGTGTTAGGTTACAAGTTTTCTGTGCTTTAGATTGTGTTAGGGAGAAATTTGATTGACCAGAACAGTTTTATTCTTCTATTTTGTTCTTATGGTAGTTTTGACTGATTTTACTGACATTCTATTGATTGTAATTTTTTGTTTACCTTACTTGACCTGTAATAAACACATATTTAAGCTTGAATGGGGAATATGGGTAGTTTATTAGATTTATTAGCTCATGTGTACCCTCTTCAATTAATAATCTGAAGCACCATTTATTTAAGAGGTTGCAATTGGTGGGGGTGGTTGTATGTCTTTTAATTTATGATTTTGTTTTGTTTGCTTCTTTGGGCTCTTAATTTCTACAACTTGTTTCTGTCTTTACTACTACCACAGAGCCATTAAGCAACACCTTCACTTCCCATAACTGACATCTTTAATCATATGCATCTTCAAGTTCCTTTCTTTTGATTCCCCAATAACTAGTTCTCTAATCTACCTGGCAGAAGACCTACTTTCAATATTTACTTATCCAAGCTAATATTCTTTTTCTGTGGATCAATTTACCTCAGTTGCACCAATATAAGCCCCTGATTTCTTCTCTTTTCCATGCAGTTTCTTTGCTCTTCATACAGGCTTGGATACTACTGCTTATTTCATGTATTTTCCCTTTGGCCTGTAATTTGAAGACTTAACTCTTTGACTTTCAGCTATACTATTTGCATGGATTATTTATTGGTATTATTTACTTTCCTTATTGGTATCTCTCTCCCTCTCTCTGTCTCTTTTAGTATATATGGATAGTTTCAGGCATAGGTATCTATTGTTTTCCATAAAAATTCAGAAGTCAGCTCTTCTAATATTTTCAATGTAGCTTAAAATTAAAATTCATATGTAGGAAATTAATTTGATTGGTATTGTATTAACTTACACTGTGCATGCTAACATTCTTTATTACAAAAACCATAAGTTAATTGTCTGCTCTAAAAATGCTCTCGGCCCATGGACTAAAAACTTCTTTCAAGTCATGTGATATGTAAGTTGTTCTGATATTTAAATTTAAAAGTCCTTTATGAGTATTTGTCCTCACAGCTTTGCAAAGCAGTATTTTATTATATAATTAATAGTGTGTGGTCTGGAGTGAAAATACCTCGTTTTACAGTCTGGTTCCACCACTTGCAAGCTATATAATTGCAAAATTTACTTAATTCCTCTGTGCTTCAATATCCCTTCTGATGAAGTTAGAATAACTATGTTATCTATGCATAGGATTATTAATGCCTATATAAAACTTAGAATACTTGGCATATAATAAGTGTTTAATAAATGGTTCTTCATTATTTTCAACCCAATATTTTTGGTTAATAGGCCAAATATTTTAAGAGCTAATTTCCAAATAATATATTTAGAATTCTCCTATACTAACAAAATATTTCCTTGAAAATCTTGAGAAAATGTAACAAAAATAAAAGTTATTGATTTTCTTGAATAATTTTTTAGTTACTTTTCCTTAGAGTAGATAATCTCTGCAGTAGAGAGACAAGTTAGTGACAAGAATTAATGTTCTAGAGTTATTGGTACAGATTATAAAAGTTCTTTCATAATTCTGATTCTTTCAATAACAAATCTTATTAAACATTTAGCTTTTAGAGTTGAATGTTATATATGTTAGTATTATTATTATTATCTTATTAGTTACACTAAAATCTTTGAACATATGGGTAACTTCACTTTTAGTTAGGAATATTTTTATTATCTTACCATCATCAGTATAAATAATTAGACCACCCTTCGTAATTTGAGAGTATTTTGTATGTTGTGAGAGCTTGGGTAGGTGTTTCCTCGTGATTTTCTAACAGCTTCAAATAGAGGATTATTCTAAATTCAGTAATCTTTTGTGAACATGCACTTTTTTTTCAAAACTGGACATTTAAAATCTGAATCTGAATAAAGGTAATCTTAGGCCTTTGACTCATGGCTGGTAATCCGATTACTGTTGATGGCCCTTCTAGATTTACTCTGATCTCTTTTACTAGGTCTGTTCACATTTTGCCTCTGCTAGGGTCAGTGGGTCTTACCAATCTAGAGCTAATGTAATTGAATTGTTTAGCCTGGCTGTTTCCTTACCAGGTTGTTGTATGAATTTGAACAGCAGATTTTTATGTGAGCAAGCCTAAGACCATGCATTCTCAGGGGAGATTATTATTTATTATCTTTTCTAAAACTCTGATTCCTTGTACGAATTTTGCTTCAAAGTCAGTACTGCTGTTTGAGATTAAGTTCACCCTTTTGTTATTTCAGTTTACTTTTAATTTTTTCCTGGTACCTAAGGATTTTCTCTAATTATTTGTGAGCTTATTAATGCATTGTAGAATGGTATTGATGGTATTCGTTGTAATATGTCCAACAAGTGGATACTTTGCAGTAGTAGAATTTTATAGAATACTATTAGCGTTCCCCAGGTTGGAGTGCAATGGCGCGATCTTGGCTCACCACAACCTCCCTTCAAGTGATTTTCCTGCCTCAGCCTCCTGAGTTAGCTGGGATTACAGGCATGCACCACCACACCTGATTAATTTAGTATTTTTAGTAGAGACAGGGTTTCCTCCATGTTGGTCAGGCTGGTCTTGAACTCCTGACCTCATGTGATCCGCCTGCCTTGGCCTCCCAGAGTGCTGGGATTACAGGTGTGAGCCACCATGCCAGGCCAGATTTTTATTTCTAATTATGTTTTACTTCCTGGTCTTTTGAAATATATCTTCAATAATTTTTTTTTTTTTTTTTTTGGTGGTATATGGAATTTTTCTCCTACTCAGAGAGTATTTAGCATGCTTGGACACATAAAATATAATTTGGTACAATACTGAATTGTTGGATCACCCCATTTTCATCTCAGAAATCTGTACTTGCTCCAGTTCCTTCTGTTGTTTAATGCTATGAAGGAAAAGTCTGAGGCCAGCCTGATTTTTTGTTTGTTTCATTGTAGTTAATTTTTTGTTGTTTTACAAGTAATTTATAAGAGTTATAACATTATTATTGTTATAATTCAGTTATTACCAAGATGTGCAATTGTCATCATGCCTCTTAAATTGTATTCCAAGACACACTTTTTTTTTTTTTTTTTTTTTTTTTTTTTTTTTTTTTTTTGTGGTGAGAGATCGTATTTGGGGCATTACAAGGAATAAAACGGGTTCTCTTGTTTAATTCATTGTGAAATTATTCTTTCTGTTCAAAAGGTATAACTTTGGAAGTAGTACAACATATTTCCCTGTTTTTTAATTGTACAGTTTCTGGGTCTCTGGGTCAGGAGAGGTACTAGAAAAAAAAATGAATTTCGCATTTTTTTTTTTCCCAAGCTAGTACCTATTCACAAGGTATAGCTTTGGCATTCTTAGATGTAATCTTAATGTCAGCTTTAGTTTGGTTTTAGTTTTTATATTTTCTATTTCATAAGTGTTCTTTAATCATACTTTATGAGAGGCTGATTTAAAAGGTGCTGGGAAGAAAACATCTTACATTTTAGTTCATTTACATTTTAATCATATGCAATTTGTTATTAAGATTATGCTTAAATTTTCACTTGTTTAAGATTGCTTTATGCATATATACTGCATAATAGCTTTAAATATTTTAAGCTTGTGTCTTTGTCACAATTTGCCACTTCTGTCTTGGTCACTGATCTTTTCTAAATTATGTATTTTGTCATTTCAATTGAAAAATGTGATGTTCCATCAATAATAAGAATCCTAGTTGGATAAAAATATTTTTATATTATAAAAATTACCTAGAGTGTAGTTAGAACAAGAACTACAATTATAATGGTAAAGTTCTGGCTGCTTTTGTGTGTTCCCATTTCTTGATGGAGTAACTGGTAAAGACATATCTCTAAAATTTGGCTAACCATTGTCATATAGTGAAATTTAAAATAGTATCTAGCAAATAATTTAAAATGTTATTTTATCTTAAGTAGATAATGATAAAGCATCTACTTAATTATACATTAGGAAATGAATCAAATGCCAAATTTCCTTCATAAGCAATAAGCTTTATTTTCAAGAACTACCAACAAAATGTTTTAACAAATGAAGCAATATCAATATAAGTTAGATTATATAAACATATAAGTAAAAATTAGCTATTGAAAACTCTAACACTATCCAGCTTAAGCGTGGTTCTCTGACATATCATGCTCTTTGAGTTTTCAAATACCAGGTTTAACAGTACCCTCTCTAGTAAAGATCTAATTGTGAATGTCAGGCTTTGACTGCCTAATACGATGTATTTAAGAAAAGCAATCAGGAAATGAAATGGGTTATTTCCCTATACTTCTTTGCAGTCCATTTGGTTTCCTGTAATTGGGATCAAATTTTCCATCTGCCTTGGTCCTCTGTTAATGATTTCAGCTAAAACCATAACATTTCCCGTCTTTGAGTTTCTGCTACTACAACCCTTGAATAAATGTCAGGTTTTTGTTTTCATTGTTCTACTTTTTTTTTTTTTGTATTTAAATTTTTGACAGCCTTTCCTCTCAACTGAATACTGTTATCACTTCTTTGTTCTAATCTTCTCCCAAGCTGCCTATATTATCACCCCTGTGTTTGAGAACTCAGATTCTTACCCTTTAATCCACTAATTGGGTTTTTACCCCATCTCACCTTGATTCCTCTTTATGCGTCTGACCCTTCTTTCTACTATACAACCTGCCCACTAGCCTTGCGGTCATGCCAGATCTTCTTACCTTGTGCCCTCTTTCTTCACCCAGAGGACTTTGTTAATATTTTCTCCTCCAACTCTCCCAAAAGTTTCTATGAATATAGCATCCATTGTAATATTTTTCTAGAATAAATAGCACATTTTCAAATAGTTTTTTTAAGCAAAGAAATTAATTTTGTGAAGTCAGTATTTTTTGATTAAGTATATGCATTGGTTTCAACAGCTGGGAAAATGTATGTAATTAACAAACATATATTTCATCCTATTCATTTCCATTTATATTTTCCCTTTGGTGAAAAAAGAGTATATGCTTATTACTCATTCAATGAGTGCTTTTCTCTTTAAATATGAATTTAGTCACAATATTTATTGTAGGATATTAAAATTTATGCTTACTTTTTAGAGAGTTTGAACATGTGGCAAAATCAAAATGTATGAAAATAAGCCAAGACAATATTCCTTATAAAAGTTTACACAGATATAATGAGTGGTGATTTTGTCAAGTTTTTCTAATATCCTGTTAATATAGTCTATGTAAGTGGATTATATCAAAGAACATAGGTCAAATTATAGAAGAGTATGTTAGTATATACACAAGCTGCATTGTTCACCCACAACTACAAATTTCAAATGAATCAAGAAGTTTGAAATCTGTATTATTTTTCTATGGAAACTTTTTAAAAATTTTCTTTTTTTAACATGAACTTGCTTTTTGTCACATGCACAGAATGAAATAGGCCTGGTTTTTACTATAAATTTATAATTTAGACAGGCTGATTTTATTAATTGAAGGTAATTTTCAAATATTTGACTTGGTAAGAAACATGTCACCAAACAACTAACTCACCAGGAAGAATCATGATAGGGATTTAAGAATGACATGGATTTCTAAGAATTATGAACTGTATCCACATAATAGTAAAATTCTGGCAAAGGGGAATAAAAACATGGAGTATATTGTCTAAAGTGAAGGAGAAAGTGTCCGGATGAAGACCAATTATCATATGACAGGCCAGGAAGTTGGTGAGTAAATCAGCATAGAAGAAGATAAAACAAGACCTTACCAAATGCATTTAACATATTTCTGTTCCATGAATCGGATGTTTAGGGTGACTGCATCAAACAGGACTGGAGAAGTCAAATTGGCACAGATTTATAGAAAGGAGCAAACAAACAATTTTCTGTAAGACACTAAACCTTACATTATAATCAGCAGACTGAAAGTCTAATTTACCAGTAGCTTTAAGGAAAAGCAAATATAAGGAAATAGATCAAATTTTGCAGATGTCACTGTTACATATAGTGCTTTTCCACAAAAGATACTTAAAAGTTCAAGTCTAGCTAAAAACTACAGATTAGTAACCACTATATAAATAAACAAATTACATGTAATTTTTCTATAATTTCATCAATAGAGATTCCTTGAAGTAAAGTTTTTTTTTTTTTTTTAACTATAAACATTACCTTGTAAACTTGCTCTTCAATTGAATTTTCAAAGACTTTAGCTTCATGTATATTTGGAACATTTTTCCTTCCTTGTTTTACCTATATGTTTTGATTGGAAACACTGCAAGGACAGGAAAACCTACTTTGGCCACAAAAGGATCTAGAGTTGAGCAGCATGGGCTTTCTATGTGTAGGCTTGTCATACATAGAAATAGTATTTTTAATAATCTACCAATAAATTAAAAGCAATGGGTATGGAAATTGCTGCTAGATTTTTGGATCTCTCTCTGAGTATTCTAAATCTCTACTCTCCAAAATGGTAGGCTCTAGCACATGTGGATATTGAGTACTTGAAACGTGGTTTGTCCAAAGTGAAATGTACTATAAATAAAAATATACACTGAACTTTGAAAACACAGTACAAAAAGAATGGAAAGTATCTCATTGTCTTAGTTTGTTTGCATTGCTATAAAGGAATACCTGAAGCTGGGTAATTTACAAAGAAAATAAGTTTATTTGGCTCAAACCTCTATAGCTTGTAAAGGAAGCATGATGTCTGCATCTGCTTCTAGTAAGAACTTCAGGCTGCTTCCACTTATGGGCAGAAGGTGAAGAGGGGCCCGTGTGTGCAGAGATCACATGGCAAGAGAAGAAGCAAGAGAGAAGTGGGGAAGGTACTGGGCTCATTTTAACAACCAGCTATCTCAGGAACTGATAGAGCAAAAACTCACTCTCCAAGCCCCCAGGGAGGGGATTAATATGTTCATAAGGAATTCACCCCATTACCCAAATATCTCTCATTAGGCAACACCTCCAACATTGAGGATTAAATTTCAAATTTCAACATGAGGTTTGGGAAACAAACATCCAAACTATCTGTACCACTCATGAATCACTTTGTATATGGATTATACCTTGAAATAATGTTTGAGATATAGTGGGTTAAATAAAATACATAATGAAAATTAATGTCATCCATTTCCTATTTCGTTTTTTTCTTTTTAAGAGATGGGATGTCTCGGTGTTGCATAAGCTAGTCTCAAATTCCTGAGCTCAAGTGATCCTCCCATCGCAGCCTCCCAAGTAGCTGGGACTACAGGGATGTACCAACCCTCCTGGCTTAATTTCACTAATTTCTTTTTTACTTGCTTGCACATGGCTACTAGAGAATTTTAAATTACATATCTGGCTCATATTATGTGTCTATTGAAAAGTGCAGTTCCAAATGGTGCCAGAGCTTTAAAAAATCGTTTAAATTTAATATATTCTGATTATCTCACATAGATTAGTTGAAGCTTTATTGTATCATCTTCATCTGTATTTTGATACCTGCTCTGAATCATGTGTCTATAAATTTTTTTCCTAAAGAATATTTCTTTAGATGAAAAATGGTGTGTATAGGAATAGATCTAAATGAAAGCCTTTTCGAATTATTGATACCAATGGATTGGTATTCCAGAGTACATTTCATGATTTCTTTTAACCCATTCCCACATCAATTCTTTCTGTAGTTGTGAACGGTTAGATACATGAAGTTTCTTACAGCTCTTTTCTCTTTCTTATCTTCTGAGGGTAAATCATGCATGCAATAGTCAGAAGGATTTCGTTAAAGGGAAGTTGGAAGGAAACCATCTAGAAGGTCTTGAACCGGATTTGCAAATGTGTATCATGAGGCCAGGGTGCTTGGGTAATGTAAGAAAACTTCTTAAAACAGTCGTTTGTAAATAGAGGTAACTTTACAGTGTCACAGAAGAGGAATTGAAGATCCATTGCCTCTCAGAAACATTTATCTACTCACGTTTTATTGCAAGGACACTTTGGTGTTCATATTTTTCTTTTCTTTGTTTGTTTGTTTGTTTGTTTTGTTTGAGACGGATCTCGCTCTCCTGCCTAGGCTGGAATGCAATGGCGCAATCTCGGTTTACTGCAAGCTCCGCCTCCTGGGTTCACGCCATTCTCCTGCCTCAGCCTCCTGAGTAGCTGGGACTACAGGCGCCCGCCAACACGCCCGGCTAATTTTTTTGTATTTTTAGTAGAGGCGGGTTTTCACCGTGTTAGCCAGGATGGTCTGGATCTCCTGACCTCGTGATCCGTCCGCCTCCGCCTACCGAAGTGCTGGGATTACAGGCGTAAACCATCGCGCCTGGCCCATATTTTTCTTATGAACTGCCTTCCTTTGCTTTGCTTTCTAGACCATTAGTACTTTTCCTTTGATTTCCTTTTCTATTCAAGGGTTAATGAGAAATGGGCTTTTAATTTCCAAGTCTGCAAGATTGTTTGCTCTCCAGAATATAACTGAATTTTGCTTTTAAACCTGATTAGATGTTTTTGTTATATAGTAAGAAAATTTAACCCAGCATTTAGTGAAATGATTGACATACTTTATACTTTTTCATTTTGTATCTTTCTTATCCTTATACTTTTCCTTATTTTTGTTACCTTTTTCAGTGAGATATTTATTCTTTGATCTGTTGTTGATTTATATGGACTACCATAATTTACCATTGCTGCTATCACAATAAAACTAGTATTTGAAATATACTATATCAAATACTTCCTCCTCTATCAAAATGCATTCTTTTCTTCTTTGATGTGCAGTTTGGATAATGATTTTATTACGTATATTTTTAATGTGGGGTCCATATTATTCTCTTCTAAATTAATTTTTTTTTTCAAATTGTGAGGAAGTTTTTACAAATTTGTGTTTGGTGAAAATAGGGTTAAGTTACAGTAGCTGCTGTAATATATCTACAACTCTTTTGGTCTTTAATCTTTGTGTTTCTTTTACAAACAAGTACTTTTCTTCTATGTGATATGCAAATCTCCCAGCTCCTAGGAGCAACTGGATAGGGATATGTGTTTCATCTTAAAACAAAGACCAAGAAAAAATAAAATAATATGATAAAGTTATTCAAAGGATTACAGAAACAGGTGTTCTAAGTCTACACTAATTGGATTTCAGTTAATTATTCCTTTTACTTTAGGGAATATAAGTATGAAATGTGAAAAAAAAAAGTACCTGGAAAACTTCACTGACATGCTAATTGCTCTAAAATTATTTAACTTAGGGGAAAAAAAAATCCCACCTTACTGTGACCGAAGTCTTAATTACCTTTTTCATTTCTAGATTTTAAGATACAAATGGTAGGCCTTCCATATACTATATATTTCACAGGGCTATGGCCTACTCTAGTTTTTCATGTATATATAATTTTAATTTTCCATGACAATGCACAGAAAATATTTATATAATTTAAAGATTAGATTTTTGACTAAACACAGGAAGATCAAAACAATTATCTCTTATGTTTAGGTCAAGAAGTCTGCTGCTATTTGATTTTAGATAAATCGTTCATTGTTCCTTAATCTCATTTTCCTCTTTGCAAACAGAAGAGTAGTTTTATATATCACTGTGGCCATTAGCATTCCTTAAAAGTGTGAGTTGAACAATAAGGGTATTCTAAAAGTGAGAGTCTTGTTTGTGAAATAATATGATTTTTTAAAGTAAACTCCATAAGGATTTGGATTTTTGTTGTTGTTCACTGGTCTTTGCCTAAAGCATAGGACCATGTCTGGCACACAGTAATTATGCAAGAGAATTTTCTGGATAAATGAATTAACGAATGATATATATTGAAGGAAGTCAGCAATAGATGACTAGAATTAGGATACAGATTATCTGAAAGTTGATATTTGATATAGTACATATTGGTAGAAGGGGAAAAATAAATCCACTATTTATATAGTGTTCTGGCTTGTTTTTTATATGTAAAGTAAAATTAGAAATCATGGCATCATGGTAAAAATAAAAAATCCATTGATTGGTGAAAATGGAGAATTCAGTGGTTAAGTGATATAAGTAAGTTCATGAAGCATACAAAGTGTTTAATAAACATTTGTTGAATGTATATTTATAATACAATTTGTTATGTTGCCAAATAAAAATGGGATCCATATATTAGGCACATTTTTTCATCTGGTACACTGCAGTGCTGATTCTATAGTCAAGCTTCATACATCTAGTGAAGGTAGCATTTTTACCACTACACTCATTTTTATATTTTAACTATCCTGCACTGACTTAAATAACCGATTTCATTTCGGTCTTAGTTCTAATCGTGACACCCATTTTCCAAAGGCTTGAATTTTGAGGACTGCTATTCTAGTCAGTTCCACTAAGATATCAAGGGGAAAGCTAAGCAGACAAACTAAACATATTATTATCATTAAAGTGTATGAAAAAAAAGTGTCTACTTTCTTGATTTTTCTTTATGCCATCAATAAAATAATTACCTATTTTTTCATAAATTCACATTTGTACATGGTGAAAATAATTCACATGTTTCAGAAGACTAAAAAAATATAGCAAAAGACAACATTCCTAGGTTTCTGGCCCCATGTTCAGAGAAAATCTTTCTTAGTTTCCATTTTTAAATTATTTTGGTGGTTGCTATTATGTTTTAAAAATATTATTCACTAATTTTTAATCAGATTTTAAAGTATTTTTTGAATGCTACTACTGGAATCTTACAGAATTTAGCACATTAGTTTCTCCTCCACTTCTGCTTTTAACAACTAAATTTTTGTGGTTTTATTCTCTTTTTCACATTACCAATATAAATGACATTTATAGTTTTATGCTTATATAACTATTATTCAATATTAAATCAAGTATTGGGCCTAAAACCATAAAGAAAAACATTGTACAAAAAGTGTCCAGGATATTAAACTTTTAGGTTATTTCAAATTTTTGTGCTACTTTCTGATCATAATGAACTGGAACTTTTTCATATACTTCTTGTCATCAGACTTTCTAGCCTTCTCTTTGTTTTGCTGGAGAACACCCTTGAGTAATGTTTCATTAGAGGTTGCACAGGAGATGCATTTTTCTGTTCTGCTAGTCCAAAAATATTTTATTTTACTCTGACAGTTGATTGAAAGGTGGCATGGGCATGGGATTATAGGATTAAAATAATTTTATGTCAGCATTTTGAAGGCATTAATGTAATATCTTTTAATGTGAATTGTGGCTTTGAGAAATTTCATGTTTTGAATCTCACTACTTAGTAAGTAAACTTTTTTCTCTCTCTCTGAAAGATTTTAGGTGTTTTTTTTTGTTTTGTTTTGTTTTGTTTTGTTTTTTCTTATTTATTTATTTATTTGAGACAAGGTCTTGCTCTGTCACCCAAGCTGGAGTACAGTGGCACTATCTTGGCTCACCACAACCTCTTGCCTCCTGGGCTCAAACAGTCCACCCACTTCAGCCTTCCAAGTGGTAGGACCACAGGTGCGCCACCACACCTGGCAACTTTTTTTGTTTTGTTTTGTTTTTGTATTTTTAGTAGAGATGGGGTCTTGCCATGTTGCAAAGACTGGATAATGTTTCTTTATCTTTGGAATATTGAAATTTAACCAGAATTAATATAAGTGTATATTTTATCCCTCCATTCAAATTGACATATATAGGGGATTTTAGTTCTGAATACATGTTTCCTCCTTAGTGCAGTAAACTTTGTTTTCTTTTTCTTTGATTATTTTTCCTTTCTTCCATTGTCTGTCGTCTGTTCAGAGATTCTTCATTCTTTCTTTTAATTTCCCTAATATATTCTACTTCTTTGCCCTATGTCTTTCATCTTTCCTTCTTGTTTGCTGGTGTAGTTGGTTACTTTATTTCCTCCATCCCTTTAACTATTTTTATAATTATACTTTTAAATTTTGTGAAACTCTCTTTCTATGATTGGTACACGCTAAGGCAGTCTTTTTTAGTGTAAAGGATGAAAATATCCCCTTAACACGCTTTAATATTATGAATAATATATATAAAATAATGTGTGTGTGCATATATATAAATATATATAAATATGCACACACACAGGAATAAATTTTTTCTGTTTTTTGAATTATTATTTTTCTAGATGAGGGATACTGAATGTTTATCTTGGTCATTTATTTGTGTGCTATTTGATTTTTCCTGGAATCAGATTCTAGGTTAGATTCTATCTTTGCTATTGACTGGTTGAATAACCAAGGACAAGTTACATAGCCACTTTAAACCTCAATTTTTTTTTTTTTTTCAAAAAAAGCATAACAAGAGTGACATTGTGAGTCATGTTGTGATAATTTAACATGGAATCAGCACATAGTTCATTCTTAATTTTCTAAAATGCCTTTTATTTCATCAATGACATAGTTATAATGCCTAATTTTTTAAGTTATAATGTATTAATGGGACTGGCCTAATTCCACTATAAACCTTTGATGCAACATATTCCTATTGAACATTCAGGGTTCAGTTTTTCTATAAGCAAAGATAGTAAATGTTTTCAGCTTTGTGAGCATAGTCTCTGGGGTAACTATTCACTCTGCTGTTATAGCACAAAATCAGCCATAGACAATGCATAAACAGGCGTGGCTCTGTTCCAATAAATATTTACCAAGAACAAGCAATTGGCCAGGTTTGGCCCATAGACCACTGTAGGCCTACCCCTAAAATATATCATGTAACGTTCCATCCAGCATGTTCTCTGGAATTACCGCTAAGCTTGGAGCTGGAGGCATAGATTTTAATTTCACTTATGTGATCTAGAGTAAGTCACAGAACCTTTTTAGGCTTTATTTTTTCCTGGTACATAAAATAAAAGGAAATAAATTGTCACTTAAGCTTATTAGAACTCTAAAGTTATTATTCAAAAACTAGAAGCATTTCAATGAAAAAATATTAATACTCAACATAAAATGTGAAATCTCTTATTGTATATTCACCATTTGTATTCCATTGTTACAATGCATTGTAGTTGATGTTATTTTTGAGAGTGAGGACTATGTCTGATGTTTGGTTTCCACTTATCTAAATAAAATAAACTTTACTGTTACTTTTTGGTTGTTTTAGAAATAATAACTTAATGATATATATGAAAATGTTTATTAAAGAAAAATGTTTTAATGGATCTTCTATTGTGTTTGAAAAATGAACCAGGAAAGCTCTGCTTCAGTTTTATTTAATTAACTGAAATAAGGTTTAAAAAATGATGATACTAGAGTGTAAAATATTTATCACAAAATATAAAAAATATAAATTCCCAAGAAAGCAACAGTACCAGTTACAATGGTAACTACAAATGTCAGCTGGTTCATAAATGCAGCTTACTTTTGAATGATTACTGAAATCTAAATTTTAGTACTTCGTTACATATGGATAATCCAAGGTAACGTGCCCCTACTATTTTCCTTGAGCATTTTAGAACAAAAGAAAATAAACATCTCATATTCAAATTGAAAGGTGAAGTCAAAACTTGATCTTTTCTTGAGGTAGTACAATTATTTTTGTTCCGGTTTTTCACATGCTAACATATTTGTAGTAGTCTTTTTGCAAGTCACCCCTCCCTTCTTTGACTTCCTCCTTCCCTCCCTCCCTCCCTCCCTCCCTCCCTCCCTTCCTTCCTTCCTTCCTTCCTTCCTTCCTTCCTCCCTCCCTCCCTCCCTCCCTTCCTCCCTCCCTCCCTTCCTTCCTTCCTTCTTCCAGAAATAGTTGTTAGCCATGCTGGAAAAAATACTCTCCAGTATCTGGGAATAGAGATTAGAGAACAGTAAAGATAAGTAAATAGGCAATTGCAATACATTGTGAAAAATACTATAATGCAAAGTTGTTGAAGGATACTTTAGGGGCAATTATGAGGAGAAAATATCCTAGTGAGGTGACACTACGCTGAGACACAAAGAATGAATGGGAAGGTGCTAGTTGAGTATGGGAGGGATGGAGTGATGAGCACATGAAAACCAAATGAAATTAGCTCATGGCCACAAATTTGAGGATTTGCCTCAGTGGCAAAATGGGAAGTTTTTAGACTCCATCCGGAGATGTGGAAATAAATTGTTGACATAGTATGGTTTGGTGGAAAGAATATGTGCTTCTGACAAAGGCAGATCTAATTTGAAACCTGGCTTTACTTTGGCTTTGTGACTTGGGCATATTTTTTAACCTTCTTGATTCTCTATTTCCTCTTTTGCAAAATGGAAATAATGATATGTATTTTAAAAGAATGTTGTAAGGAGTTAATAGGATAGCCACACAAAAGCAGTGGCTCGTGCCTGTAATCCCAGCACTTTGGGAGGCTGAAGTGTGCAGATCACAGGGTCAGTAGTTCAACACCATCCTGGCCAACATGGTGAAACCCCTTCTCTACTAAAAATACAAAAATTAGCTGGGTGGGGTGGCGTGTGCCTGTGGTTCCAGCTACTCAGGAGGCTGAGGCAGGATGATTGGTTGAACCCAGGAGGCGGAGGCTGCAGTGAGCCAAGATCGTGCCACTGCTCTTCAGCCTGGGTGACAGAGCAAGACTCGGTCTTAGATAAAAAATGCCTTCCATGGAATTAATGTTTAATTAAAGTTAGTTGCTATTATTCTTCCTTTCTTAGTATTAGGAAAAGTTGAAGTGATCTGTGGGGGGAAAGAAAAAAATGTCTTTGACTATGATCAAAGTACCCAGAGATTGGTTATGCAAATAATTTTACAACTCTCCTCTTTTTTTCCTCCCTCCCTTCTTCCCTTCCTCCTTTCTTATTTCTCACTCTATTTTCCTCCTTACAGTTATTTTTCTGTATGAGAAGCGGTTAGTGTCTTCTTCCCAAGCTTTAACTAAAATATACTGGAGGGCACTTTTGACTGTGTTTCCATAGCTCCCAGTGAAGAGTGGACATGCCATAATTCTTGTTTATAATGGAAGAAAAAAGTACAAAACCCAGAAAGGTCTCTAAGCAGAATATGGGGCTACGACACTTAATTAGCTAGGTGCAGTACAGGTTTGGAGCTCTTGGTGCTACCAACAGCATCCATAAAGGACGGAAGCATACGTTAGGCAAAGAGCTCCACTACATGGTGGCTGTGTCCTTGCAATGGGACAGGCCTTACCAAAATTGAGGAGAATGGCAGTTTGAACTTCTCTGAGATACTGGAAGTGTCTCTTGCATAGCCTTTCAATAGCAGTAAATAGTATTTACTACCATTGTATGCTCTGCTGATTATTAAACTGTTATCTCTTTATCTTCATCTCCATTCTTCCATCTTCAGCTTTGTACACATTCTTTTAAATTAAATGTTTTTGTAAATAATGAAGTTAAGGGATATTATAGTGACTTGGGAAGTATAATTTTTCCAAGATTATTTGTGTGTTAAAAATCCCTAAAGATTCATATCTAAATTATTCTAAATATCCAAAATAAACCCAAACCAAATTTTCACTTTAGGAACCCTTAGCTTCTATTCAACATATAACATTGCATTTATGTATTTTTTTTTTAACTAGAACTTCAAAACATAATTATATTTTCAAACCAAAGATCTCCAGTATGGACTTGCTATAAATTGTAGTACATCAATTGATGTTTAACTTTTAAATTTTTTATGTATAATAGTTATAATTAATCTCCAATGTACAGAAAAGTCTTTATTTGTTTTTACAAACTGAGGAGCATAAACATCAACTTGATTAATCTTTGTAGTCTTTTATCACTTTTATTTGCAGGTTTTTTAGTTTGCTTATCACCTCATTTTTTTATTGTTGTTGTAATTCTTTGATGTATTGTTTTCCCTAAGTCTCCTAGGTATTTTAATGACTAGTCTTTTATTTTCTGATACTCTACAAACATATTTAGTTTTACTTAAGACAAAACTACAAGATATGAATTGGTGTTCATTATTTATGGTCTTTTCTCTAAGGGATACAATTAGAAAAATAATGACAAGTGAGAGAAAACTCTTCTGCAAAAGTACAAAACCGCTTCATTTTATTGAAAAAGCAAGTTAAAATAGCTTCAGTGATACGTAATGATATACATAATTTCCTGGGTGTATTGCCTGGATTCTTTTTAACCCTTTCAAAATAGAAATATTTATTATTTCAATAAAAGAAAGCAATCACATAAGACCAAGAGCTCTTGCTAAGAAATGTGTATATTTCATACATTCTACTTGTGAAATATAGTAGGGGAAATATTTACGAGCACCATAAGATAGGAAGCTGAAACTGCAATCATTTCTAAATGAAAATTATGTGACAGTTTATCAGTATTTAATGCTAACATTGGTTGATGTGAGCATGAAGAATTTAGCAGCTATTTATCATAACTCTGTGTGTGGTTAGTTCTCTGATATACTTGCTTAGAGTAGAATGGTGTTTTAGTGGCAACATGAACCACAGCTTCAGTCTGAGATGTTAAATAAATGGAGATGCCAAAAGAGGATTTGTTTTTGTTGCTTGGAGTGTGTGTGTGGTTGTTGTTTTTCACATTCTTGTTAAAAGTAGTCTCCCATACCTTGCATGGGTTGGTTTTTGATCCACACTCCCCTAAACCATGGCTGGGCTTCTGCACCAGATGCAGGTGTCCCCTTGTGCTGTCAGCCAGGAATGATTAATGAGGATTTGCCCCTACTGAAAGCAGTCTTTGGAGCATTGTTCAGGGCATCTGTGGAACTGTCGGGGGAGACAAGGACACAAGTGAACAACCAATTATTTGGCCATCACTGAGGCAGCATGAAAAAGACATCAAATTGGACAGAGAAGCAATGCTTTTGTTTGGAGATCAAATATTATTTTTTAGGTATTAATAGTAACATAGGACTTTTACCTTGTTTTAAAAGAATTTTGGTCAGGTCTAGGCTCTTAACCAGAAGTAGAATGCTTTTTCCTTTAAAGCTAATTAAATTCTTTGAAAGTAGTATAAAAGGAATAAAACATCACCAAATTGATTCCTAAGTGGTTGCCTATTGTATAAAGATATATCGTTTTGCACGGCTAACATTAGAAAACAAGGACTAACTATGTAGCAGGAGGGAAGGAGGATCCTCCACGCAGAGTTCCTAATTGCTGGTCATAGATGACAAGGGCGAGGGGTTTTACAAGTGATCAGAGGGTCAGAGACATTGCACTGGAATGCTGAAGCAGAAAAAAACAAAACCAAACTCAAAGCTGGGAAACATTTCCTAGCCTATGTGCAGCATTTGTGTGTTTCCTTATTTCTAGCGTGGCATATACCCTTAGGTCTTAGTGAGTAAGAAAATATTTTTCAGGCTGTTACATTCTCATAGTAGGTCTGTGATTTAAATCAAATAATTTAAAAGACTAAAGAACATAATGTATTTTGAGCACAATTCAAATGCGGATTAAGAAGCCCTTTCTTCCAGTAAAGTAGTTTCTTTTATGCTCTGTCCTTTCAGGCCTGTTGTCTTTAGGGTATTAAGAATTAAAAGCTAAGCTCTGAAGCCACTAAAACCTTCAAGGAGCAGATAATGATGTTTTAATATATAAAAAGTAATGGTCAGTAACAACTTTAACAAATGTGGTCCGTGTAACAACTATAAAAAATACCTACTTAGCATTTATTTTTTGCAGGTTAACACTTCTGTATTATCTTTTTTTTAATGACAAGAACTTCAGGAACAGAGTAATTAGAAATCACCTCAAGATAAAAACAGGGATCAAATGACTATATCTAAAACAAATGTCTGAGAAAAGACTGATTTTACAAGTGATTTCTGGAAGAGTGCATTGCTTTGTGGGTCTTAAATAATTTTCTCTTACACTTACAGTGGCCTAGCTGCTTACTGATTTATATTCACTTGGTCAGTTCTAGAATTACATAATATTCTGAATTTTTCAAGCCAATCAGAATTTCCTTTATCTTATTTTTCAAATGTAGACAAGGAATACATACTATCACTCGTATTTCAAAAATTGGCCCATTTAGATAGATGCATTTTTATATGAAGCAGGCAAATAGGCTAGGCCCAAATCATGACACCCATTTGACGTTATTATGACTAGCAGCTTTGACTTGAAATAGGCTGAACAGATAAATCCATACCAAATGGACACTAATACTGCCTCTTTTCAATGTCATGAAAACAGCAGTTTCAAACTGTGTCCCATTTACTACTCACACTAAAATTGTCTCAGTGAGAGAGGATAATTCAATTGTTTTTTATTAATAACCCTGTTTTTCAATGTGTTAGCAGATTCCCTGGATTTGAGATTGTTCAAAAACATTGAATTTGCACTGGTCTGTTGGCAGATGATACAATTTCTACAAATGGAGTATTATTATGTATTTTTCCCATGCAAATTCTGCTTCAAGTTTTGAATCTTTTAAAATTACCTGTATTAACAGGAATTGACCTTCACTATAGAGATTTAGTTTCATCTCTTACCTATTTTTTTTCTTTAGTAACTCTTGTCTTCTGGATGCTAACATGTCACTTGTCATTTAGTCATTACACTAATTTTAATTGACTTTGAGCCAAGGCAGCTTCTCAGGCAGGACTGCTCATTTCACTTCTATTGTTTGTGAGCCACTGATAATGGTCTTTGAGTATGGTGCTTCAAACATTTGGCCTTTGAGAATAGCATGTTTTCCTATAATTTTTATAGTAAGTATATTATAGGCAAAACTAATGGTAATGTTGCGTCCTATTTCTTGCTTCTCTTTATCTGCAATATCTACTCTAAGATTTTATTGGTGTGCCATGATTTTTTTTTTTTTTTCATGCCACACTCAGGGTTTCTAATAGCTCTCAATTTTCTACGAGTTTGCAAATTTTTATTTGAATGTTTGCTTCAGTTCCCTTTTGGAGTATTGACATTAAGCTATACAGGGTCAAGCTTCCCTGGATTATTTTCTTTTTTTTAAAAAAAAAGATAATTATAATTACCAATATAGGTATTTAGTTAAGAATCTGGGGTTGGAAGATTCAAAACTTCTTATTTTACGGAATTCCAAGCAAATTTCTAATTTTAACTCTGAGATTTGGAAATGTGAGTTTGCAATATTGTTTAGGCCAGAAGAATCACTCAAAGAAACATAATTATCAATGTTTTTCTTCACAGATGAGGGACAGTTAGGGTTGTCAGATAACATACATGATACCTAGTTAAATTTGAAATCAGATAAACAATTAATCTATTTTTAGTATATCTTAAATATTGCATGGGATATAATTATACTAAAAAATTATCCATTGTTTATGTGAAATTCAACTTTAAGTGAGTATCCCGAGTATCCTGGTTTTTGGTTTCCAAATCTTGCAAAACTAGATAAGACCAAAACATTAAGAAGTGAGTAACTATAACCTGGATAGCAATCTAGAGAACTGGTCGTATGGGTTCTGTCCCAGAATTTCATATGACAGTGAGCCAATTTTTTTTTTTTTCTGCCCTGGTAATAGGTCTCCAACTAGTTTATTGAAATGTTGTGTAGATAATTTTAACTTAAACAAATTTAGCTTAAACACTCAGAATTTTTTGACAGCAAGTCACATATAAGCAAAAGGAGGTAGAGTGATACCCCAAAGACCAATTAAAGGTCTTTTGAGACTGACAAATTCAACCTACTTGAATTGAGACACAGACCGGCCATCTACAAGAGAACTAATGAAATGACTTCCATCATCTATAATGAATTGCATAAGAAATAAAATATTTTATTCTTGACAGAGAATTGAACTTCCTTAGGAACTGCAAAAGTTGAAAGGAAGGTTTGAAGTTCAAATAGGTTATAGGGAGAAAGAGGACAGGGATTTAAATGAAAATGGCCTAATTCAATTTTTGTGGGCAAAACTCAAGTTAGGTAAGAAATATGTGACTTTAGGCTTTACAACTAACATTGTCAGAGGAGTTGTCAGAGCCTAGGTGCTCAGCTTTGCCTTAATTACTTTTTCCCCCTCAAAGTATTGTTTTAAAACATTTGATGATATAGATATTTAACTGTTGGACTATTATACTCTATTTTTTTAATGAAAAAGAGTAAGTGGGATTCAGTGTCAAATTATTTTCTCAGAATTTTCCACTAGCAAATATAGCCTTATTTAAACAGGGGTATCAAATCTTTTGGCTTCCGTGGGCCACACTGGAATAAGAAGAACTGTCTTGGGCCACACATAAAATATCCTGATATTAACAAGAGCCGATGAGCTTAAAAAACAACAACAACAAAAAAAAACTCATAAGGTTTTAAGAAAGTTTACAAATCTGTGTCAGGCTGCATTCAAAGACGTGCTGGGCCACATGTGACCTACAGGCCACAGGTTGGACAAGCTTGATTCAAACCTTTGCCAAATAATCTCATGGTTATTGCACTAAGGTGTAAGCTATTATTATAACATCCAATTGAGAGCGTGCTAGTAGCTGAAATGGCAAAGATGTTTTTTATTTTTAAGGCATAAACATAAACAAGGAATTGATTAGTTGGGTATACTTTCATAGATGTCATTAGATAATTCCTTTATATTTTAATACATGAAATTTACATAGAACAAAAACCAAAATTTGTTATTTTGTATATGATAGGCAACCTAATTTGTAGCTCTCTTTTTCACTGCCACCCAAGAAATAGAAATATTGAAATAATATTCTTGGCCCCCAAGTTTTATTTTGTGTTTTTATGGTTGTATCTGGCAAACACAGAAGAATACATTAAAACAATTGACACATTTTTGTCCTGGTGTTAGCACAAGTGTAAAATGAGATGTTTTCAAAAATCAATCACCATGTATTTATTGATTTCCTATTGTAAAGTATTATAATACATGTAATATTGGCTGTTAGGCTATATGCTATCTTTAAAATATTTACCTACACGTCTCTCTCTCTCTATTTGACCTATCTAAGATAGAGAGAGAGAGAGAGACGTGTAGGTAAATATTTTAAAGATATCTAAGACAGATAGAGAGAACTGGAGGTAAATATATAAATATATGTAGAAGGGTCAATTCAATTTACCAATAAGTGCGAAGAAAATATTAGTAAGTACAAACACACTAAAACTGAATTCATGAAGAAAATTATATCCATCAGATTAAAAATCCTTTATTATTCTGACAGTTCTACCTACATACTTATCTGCATTCTCATTCTTATATCCTCCTTCCTTCCTTTACAACTGAATAAATGTCTCCTCTCCTCTCTGGGCCAAGCTCTTGACTTGGGCCCTGGATTCCTTCTCTTTCTGCCTTCTCAGGGCTCTTGCAATAGGGGTTATCCTTTCTGTTTCCTTTACCTTCACCAACTCCTTCCCATGTGTTCTCAGATACACTCACATTCCTGCTATCTTAAAATGAACAGTTTCTTCCTGAACTCCCCTCTCCATCTATTGCTTAGTTTCTTTCTCCTAAAAGTCACAATTTTGGAAAAAGGTGTCTACATTTTCCCATTGTTTTAGTCTTTAATTTATTATTTCTGTGCTCAGGACCCAAATGAGAATCTCCTTTCACTGAGGTCACACAGCACTTCCGTGGGGCTAATTCCAATGAATATTTTTAACCTTCATATTAGTTGCCTGTGAATGGATTTTGATCTACTTTACCACATTTTTGCTGGCTTTGAAAACGTACAACCTCCTGGTATTTTTTCCCCCTCTCTCAGTCTTCTTTTCCTTTGCTCAGGCTTTAAATGTTGATGCTTTTCAGGATTCTGACTTGAGGACTCTTCTTACTCCACACTCTTGGGGATCCTCATCCACTCTTGAGCATTGAGGTACGACTTCGGACTGAGGACTTAAATTAGTTTCTCTATCTCAGACCTCTCTGCTGAGTTCCATTTCTAGATATACAATGTATTTCTGGACATCTTCACTTGATTGTCTTTCAGACATCTCAAACACACAATGTGTGAAACTTAGCTTCTTTCCTAAATTACTTGAACAGCCTTTTAAACTGACTCCCAGACCACAGCCTTGCCATCCTCCAATCTGCTCTCCACTCATCAGCCACAGTAATCAAACTCAAGTCTTTTCATATTACTTCTTTGATCTGCCTGCATATAATCCATCACTGACTCGCTATTCCCAAAGTCCAAATTTCTTAAGGTTTCCCAGGCCTTCTGAGATCTGTCCCCAATTCTTTGTAAACTTCATCTTTTCCCTTCTCTCTCTCACATTCTAAGGTAAACATATACTGAACAATTAATTTTTCTGTTCCTCAGGTACACTCCCCTATTTTTTATCCACTTGTTTGTCATACATGGAATTATCTCTGCCAAGAACATCCTTCCTTCCTTTTTGTCTTGATCTACCTTTAGATCCCATTTCAGTTGTGCTCTTCCTTTCCTCTGAAAGTTTGTCCTGGTATCCTCACCCACCCAGACTAGATTAGACATTTTAAGTGTGTGCTCCTGTGTCTGCTTATATTTTCTCAGTGTAACACTTAGAGACACTTTACTGTAACTTTCTCGTTGTCTGCATTTTAAGGTACTGCAACTCAGGCAGCATAATTTCTGAAGTCTTGGGTACTAAACTAAAATTTTCCCAGAGACCAAAAATAATGTGAAATCCAATACAATCAAGATTGCATAACAGTTCTCTGAATTGGCTACATTGTGCCATTCATGTATTTATTCATAAAAATATTTATTTAGGATACCATAGAAGTGGTTAAGAGGGCAGACTTGAAGCTAGGCTAGATTGCTTGGGTTCAAATCTCAGCCCTACCTGCATGATTTATGATCAAGTTGATTCAGTTCCTTATTCAGAAATTAGGAATCAATAAAGTAAGTACTTAAGTAAGTACAATAAAGTACTTTATAGGATCACTGTGTTAAATTATTTATTGCATATGAAGTGCTTAGGACACTACCTGGATAATAGTAAGCACTGTGCAAGTGCTGAGCACTGCTAGTTCAAAGGTTTTTAGGGGTCAACACTTATACTACCTGCCATCATAGAACTTACAGATAGCGCAGGAGAAACACATTTAAAAAAACATTCTTACCTCTTTCTCTTGGAGGTTCTAACATGCTCTTTATTCTTACCATACCCACAGCCTGTGATATCTGGGGTCTTTCCGAGTACTTTTAAAGTAGAATTGTATCATTTCACTTAGAAATATTTTCAGACACAGAACCATTTTAACTCCAGAGTTCTGGGAAATCCTTAGCTTTTCACAAATTTGCCTCATAGCTAATTCATAAATTCCCTAAAGGAGGAAGATCCACTTTAAGGAAATTCTTTCCACTTGGTGTTTCCCTTGGAAGTAACAATCTACCATGCTTTTCTCTGTGGCATTCTTCAGCCCAGAGCTCCCAGCAGTTTATACTGTACCTGTGTGCAAATTAAAATAAAATGTTTTCTCTCTCTCTCTCTCTGGCTGGAAGAATAGAAAAAGTTACCCCTCTGTGTAGGAGCAGCATCCTAGGCATACAAACTCAGGATAATATCAAGAAAAAAGTGTGACCCCATGGGGGCACACAGGCAGCTTCAGGGAGCACGTCTCTGTGAGAAGACGTGGGCTGGCCTTCACTGCTACTGTGCCCTCTTAACAGAATGCTCTTATGCAGAGCACAAAATGCCCACTGTATCCAGCAGCTCACACAGTGGACCTGTTTACTTCCTAGGCTTCCTGTGACCTACACTTCCCCTTGCCTGTCCAGGGTCAACTCCATAAGTAGCTTGCTATGCTTTAGCTATTTTCTCAGGTCCCTGTAATGCCTTTCTATGTGTCATATTTTCAGAGCTCTGCCCTTTGCTTTCCATGATGACAGCCTTGGTCCATTCTATCTAGCTGAGCAGGAAGCTCCAGAACATTTTACATTAGTCCAAGGAGGTAAGTAACTGCACTGTTAGACATTTAAGACAGAAAGGCTATCTAGTGGCTCTTATTGCTGATGCTATGTAGGATGAAGTTAATTGTTCAGAGTCTCAGCTGAAGACTCTCCAAGTTCATTGTTCAGATTCTCAGCTGAATTCTCTAGGTCTTGAACCTCCCATGCTAGTTAAAGGAAGATGAACTTGGTACATCAGTATTGATGTGTAAACACCTAAAGGCAATATAGGGAGTAAAATCAAGAAATATATTCTGTATGTAGAAGGTGTTCGACTTGGAAAATAACAGTAAAACAGTACTTTTAAGTATATTTATTTATGATTCATAATATATGGTATTTTCATATACTTTATCTTCTTTAGTGTTCAAATTAATGCTGTGAGGCAAATCAGGCAGTATACAATGCACAGGTTTTATTTTTTTAAAATAAAACATGTGGCTTGGCCCAACAAATAGAAAAAATATGAGATTTAACTTGTCACCAAACATTGAAGGGAGGAGGAAATTAATTCTAGGAGAATTTTCAATTGGAATTATTATTTGTTTTTGTTCACCAGGACTTACTTTCTAAAAATTTAAATAAATGTCCCAAAGGCAAGACAGTTTATATTTGGGCACCCCAACAAAACACATTCATTTAAGGTAAAAAAATAATCAAAATGTGATAATATTTCACTTTAGAGCAGTAATATTGGCCCTGTCTTGTCTAGTTATGAATCAGAGCTAATGAGGGATATGAACACAGAACTAACACTGTAAATCAAACTTTAAAAAGCTGCTTTGTTATCTTGTTGACAGCAGTTATTAATGATTCGAGGGCCTCTATTTTAGTAAAAAACAGGGTCTGTCTTTCTGATTTTAAATGAGCAATAGCACCTTACAAGAGGTTGGATGTGACTCTTACTACAATAGGTAATTGTAGCTAACAGCTGCATTTGAGTTTTCATTGTGCAGTCTTTTTGAGAAGATTTCCTAGTGATAGTTCAATTCATGCAGAAAGTTAGCAAGCATTCTCAACCTGAGAGCTATTTATATAAATTTTAAAACAATATACAAGAGAATAGTTTAGCAGCTCTTAAGTTTTAGGCACACATAAAAATAGACATTAGATGTCTTAAGGACATTTCTGTAACGCACTAATCTCCATTTTTTTTTAAAGTAATTGATTATAAATGTCTTTCTTCTGCTTTTCCTTTATGTTTTTAAAGGTGAAAGCAGTAGTGAAATAATTGACAGGTGCTACTGAGTATCTCCAGAAAATATATCTTGATCTGGATTACTGTGGAATCTTAAAACAAAATTTTCTAACATAATTGTAACCATATTGTATTTTTGAGTGCAAAGTGGCTAAGTACAGAAAGTGATTATAAAACATTGCCTAGGTTATTCAATGTTCCAGGACTCTGAGTGTTATGAGAAATGTTCAGAATGTTATCTCAACTTTTGCATTTCTTTAGAAAATATAAGAAAACTGTCCCCAAATGTTGGTGGTTGAGACTTCCATACAATTCTGAAAATCTTTGGAAATTGTTTTTGTCTAACTAGTAATGCACATATTCCTCACCAAGTTGTTGCCAGAATCATAATTTCTTTTATCTAGAAGCAAACGATTTTTATTTTTAGAAAAAAGTATAAATTATGGACAAATTGAGTAAGAGTGTCCTACTATTTGTATAGAGTTATATTTATACTAATCTTTCCCTTACAGCTTTTGCCCTTGTGTAAGTCATTTATCTAAAGAATCTCCTGAGCTTTCTTGCAGTGTTGGTTAAGGAGTATTGACCATGAAGAATCTGAGTTCTAAACTCTGAGATGAGATACACTTGTCTCAGAGTCAGAGACCCAGACAGAAAGGTGACTGCTGAGAGGTGGGCCAGGCATTTTCTTCCTCCTCACCGCCTCTTAACCTCATGTCCTCAAGGAGGAGTTCTGAGACCGTCGATAATCATCATAGCTCATGGGTCCAAGCCTTCCTACTGCAAGGAATTCTCATTATTTCAAGGGCTTTTTAATCAGTAAACAGTAGAAGACAATTACTGTATAGATCGGTTTAATTAGTTTATTTGATGCCCAAAGCATGTAAATTTGCAACCAGGTTGTTTCTGCTAGCTATAGAATCATAAATTAATGGCAGTGTTCTGGGCTGAAAAGATGATGCTCTGTGAGTGCCAACCTGCTGGTACAATCCTAGTGGATTAGGAAGAGGATTGGTATACATGGAGGCTTTTACTAAAACAGGCCTCTCATGTCTTCATATCATCAACCATAATTTATTTTTTACCATCTCTTACTAGCACTTTTCTAGTTTTCCATTAAAGTACCTGAGGATACTGAGATATAGAGCTACTAAAAATCTGTATATTTAATATATTGAATCGAAATTTATTTATTCTTTATGTTGTTTCTATCATCTGTAGAACAATCTATATCAAATTATATATGTATAAAATTATGTATATAAAATAATTTCTGAGGATATAAGGACCTTATATTTGAAAAGATGTTTTAATATTTTCTAGTAGGCATATTTAGTGGCTCTAAATTATGTTTTCAAATTGTTGATTCAGTGCAACATCTCACTTTTCTAATCATTGTCGTTTTTTTACTTGCTCCCCCAATCATGAAGCAAAGAAAACATGCATTTTTCTCCTTCAGAAAATGCTATCCTTCCACAAATGCAAATTAGTCTGAGATAAAACAAACAAAAAAGAATCAGAAAGAAACAAAGAAAGAAAATCTTTAAAGCCTTTGACTGGTTACTTGAGCATTGTTCAGTAAGTAGACATAGTCACTATTCCCACCATGATTTTTAGAAGTTGTGACAAGAGCCATCCACATTCTTTTGTGCATGACCAGTGGCACATTTGTGAGATGACCAGCGGGGGTTGGGACTGTGTCTAGGAGCAGTTTTCTTTTTGTGAAGTTAATGGGCACATATGGGGATTGAACAAGCTTTACCATTCTTTCAGGCTCCTCCTTCTTTCCTGGTCATGGATTTGAAAAATTGCCATTGAGACTGGAGTCAATGATCTTCTCTCTCCTGTTTTATATAATTAATTGCCATTAATAGAAGATATCAGTCATGAGATAAATTTGGTTGAAGGTGAGGTTAGACAATGAGACCTTGACTGATAATTTAAAATTTTAATTTTCTTTTCTTTTTTCTTAATTTGCTTCTTACCCCCTACATCATCTCCTACATCTTCCTAACTATCCTATATGGTGTCCTCACTGATCTGATTGATGTTGGCCAGTATGAAAATAGTTTGTGTGGGATTATAGCCTGTTTACAATAAAAAGTAACACAATTAACTTAATTCTATAACTTCTGAAACTGAGATAAAAGTCATACTGAAATTCTGAATGATTTGTGGTAAACATACCTGAAAAGCCTGCTTCCACTGGATCTGCTCTTTCTTTTTGACTCTTAGTTTCAATTGTCAGAGAATTGTTTTCACAATGCTAACCAGGGTTTCCAAGTTGAACTCTTTAACTCCAAATTTAAACAAAGCAAGTGTCTTTGTTTTAAGTGATAACACCTGTGCACAACCTGATGCCTGGGCTGGATTAATTTTAATGTCATTGATGCCACTGTTTCCAGAAGTGATATTTAGATCTTATTCTAAATTGGAAATAAAGTAAAAGCTGATTTGGGTTAATATTTAAGATGACTGAATTTAGATGAAGTTAGCTTACATTGGGAGCAAATTATCCATCTAAGTACCTTGTGAAACTGGACAGCCACATTCTTATGCCAATTCATTTGTGAATGATCTATGTTGCCAAAGTCAGGAGACCTGCCCCCACCCTTGCCTTTAAAATTTTTTTAAATTATTTATCTGTAAATCTTTGGACTACTAATAATTAGAAATAATATAGCAATTATTTATTGAATGCTTACCATGTGCTATTCATTGTACCCCAAATTTTAGTGTGTTATCTCATTAATTCTCATAACACTATAAGGTAGATTTTTTCCCCATTATAGATTAGACAACCAAGTTTAGAATAGTTAATGTCAGGGTTAACTTACCTAAGGTCATGCAGTTAGTAACTAGAAGACTCAGTCTCTCTGACCCTAAAATCCCTTTGCCCATGTGTTCTTTTTGCTTGACTTCTTTGTTCTTTAAGATTTTAAACAATCTTATCTATTTTTAAATAATAATAATATGAACTAAGTAAGATTATAGTAGGGCACTGCATAGGTAGGAAACTGTTTAAACATGTATTTATACATAAAATGAAACAGTTGAATTTGATTATCTTCACACATCTACTAGTCTATAAATTGATGTCAAGAAATAGAGAATTTCAGCCATGCAGGAGTTTCTCTGAGAGAGGTTTGGTAATACTCGTGGAGTCTAAAAAAGGGGGGAAGGAAACCAGGTTGGCAAACAAACAATAAGGGGACTAAAAAGGGGTGCCATTTCTACATAAAATCAAGAAATTAGAAAACTTTCTACTTCAACACATTATTAAAAAATCACTTATTTTCTCGTGATTTTCATTATAACAAAAAATCAAATCCAGAGTCCTTTAGCAGGCATTCAGGACACAGGGCCTCTCGATGCCAGAGTTAATAGCTTATGCTGAGAAACTGGCTACCATGATCATGTGTGGTTTGTGGGATCAGAAGTATGTTTAGTTTAGTCATTTTCTAAATTAAATCTGTCCGGTCTGGATATCAGAAAGTAGGTTATCATTAATAATTCATTATCATACCTCTCAAATGATATTCCAAGGAAGCCTTGGCCTTTTAACTTTAAGATAAATAACAAAATAGTAGTAAATATTATCATTAGGTAAAAAAGGGGACAGCTCTGTGCCTTGGATATCTGTAGTAGGACCATTATCATTGTAGGAATGTGTTGAGAGAAGCTATTGGCATGCTAAAAATACACTACTTTAATAATAATCCATGCATAAAGGACCAAGAGAGAAGATATGGCAGAGAACTAATGAATTCTGGATCTTTTCCATATTTACCATTTCCACCAAAAAAATTAAATGCCAAATATTAAATTATAATGTTTAAACATAAAAAGTGAAATCTGTAATGTTAAAATGAACTTGAATCATGTAAATGTTAAATTTTTATTTAAAATGTGTCTCATTTTATTTATATTCAAAACAGATGCATGATTT